>NC_060138.1:894021806-894646806 GCF_021461385.2 Schistocerca piceifrons
TCGTTATTCGTTTGGACATCCTGTTATCTGTCAGCCTATTCATATATTCTGACTTGCTTATTCTTTGAAATTTAACAAATTTCACTACCTGCCCGTGTGTAAGCTGTTGTATTTTATGGTTGTACCTTGTTCTCCAAAGCTCTACCATTCTCAATGGCCCATAAATTTTTCATTGATTTTTCTTTCAAATGCTTTTGGGTTGTTCATATCTGCTTCTGTCATGTCCACATTTCTGACGCATACGTGACAACTGGTCCCACAAGGCTACAGTGTACTCTTAACTTGATTGATGTTATAATGAAAAAACTCTTGAATACCTGTAAGTCTGCATAACAAACTGTGTTTCCTGCTTGTATCCTTTCTCTAATACAGTATCTCATATTATTTTCACTGGTTAAGAGGCCACCTAAATAATGAAAGCTGCTCACAGCTTTAAAACATTTATCAAAGTCCTTCAGGTCATGTGGTGTTGTTGTTGCCTTAGAATTGGACATTATCATGTATTTGATCTTCTTCTCGTTTACCGTAAGTCCAATTTCTCCTCCTTCTGCATCCACTGTTTCTTGCAGTTCTTTAAGCGTCTTTACACGTCTTGGTACGATTGCAATATCATCTGCATATGCACAAATACGACTGGATTTCATCGTTACTGTTCCTCTCTTATCTATTTCTTGTATCATTCTATGCAGCTCTAAAATGAATAGGAATGCAGAGAGATCATCACGCTCTTCATTCGATTTTCAAAGTCAACGCCTTTGGTCATTTTGTTGTTCACTTTAACTTCTGCCTTTCAGTCCATTGTTAACAGAACTAACCTTCATAGCTTGACATACGTGCCCAATTTTTTTAGCACGCTATACGATGCTGCCCTGTTAACTCCATCAAAAGCTAGTTTAAAATCAACAAACGGAAAGTGGAGATCTGTGCCATATTCATAAAATTCCCCCATTAATTTTCTAATGACAAACAACTGGTCAGAAGTGCCTCATTTGGCCATCCAGGCGAACGTTAGCTTGAAACATGCATTTGGACACACACGCAGGCCGTTAGGAACAGCATTATGCCATGGGGAACTTTAAATGAGCTTGCATAGGATCTGTCTAACTATGACAGCTATGGACTACGTGAACATTGTTGCGAACTACTTGCATCCCTTCACGCTTAAAGACTTTCGCGATGCCGATGGCAACTTCCAGTGGGATAACAGCCCATGTCAAGAAGCCAGAATTGTATTACACTGGTTGATAGCTTGGAGACCATACTCGCCTCATCTGAACTTGTTGGAACCAATGTGGAACATTCCTACACCCCAGTCCCGCGCCCCCAAATGCCGTAATTTACGAGAATTATATGAGTTATGTACAGACATCTCATGCAACCAATCTCCGGAAACCTATCAAGGATTTTTTTAACCCTTTCCCACGCAGAATCACTGCTGCAATGTTTTGCAAAGGTGAGCCAACATACTGTTAAGCGTCTTTGTTGATCCATTATGGACTGAGGGACAACGGATAACATGTATTTTTATACAATAATTTCCCAAAAGCCGTATGTATTACAGAAATTTATTTTATAAACTTCTTATATGAAACCAGTATCGGCATTACATTGATTCCATCTTCAGGCCCTACGACTTTGACGTTTGGGGCCTAAAGATGGCATCAATGTAATGCCGAAATGGGCTGCATATAAGAAGTTCATAAAATAAATTTATATAATACATACGGCTGTTGGTAAATTATTGTATGAAGAAATACTGTTAAGCAGGTAGTCCCATCGTTTTGGCTCGTCAATGTATTTTTTCGTCATGTATTTTTCCTTCACGATGCTGTATGTACAGCGTGTCCAAGCCTATGGAAATATCTGACCGCATTTAAGACTTAGGATTAAGGTAAACGGAAAACCGGAAAGAAGTGGACAATAGATTCTAAAGTGTACTGGTTTTCGAAAGAAACTGCAGGTGATGATCGTAGTGTTGTTACGCATGTTATAATTTCTGAATGACTTTGTGAAGGTAAAAGCTCTTCATTCCTGCTGAAAGAGAACAGCGATAATGGAAAATTCCAATCCGCCAACTCCTGAACATGCTTGTCTCTTTGGAGCCAATTCATGTGCTCCAGTTTGATTATTTGATGGTGGTTAATTGTGTGAGGAATATACATCTGCCGTTATGGAAAGTAATACAACAAGATTGAACAAATTTTCCTCTTATATCAAGCTAGGAATGAAACGACCCACAGTGTTAAACATGTTTGCAGCTATATTTTCAAGACTGAAAAAATCAGCTAGCGTAGTTAATGGACCGTTAGCACACATCTGGTTCTTTCAATTGCAGTCTAGTGGTTCAAGCTGTAATATCTTCTTCGCGGTTCTAGGAACATAAGTGGGACTGGCCAAAATCTTAGTAATCAGGTTCTCATCGTAGCGTTATAAATCATAGTTACTGTTCCGTAAGTACTAATGTATTACATTTATACTTCTCCGCCCATCTTTGACACAGAAATCATTACAATATGTTACACAAGAAGGATTACATAGTTTCAGTTCAAATTTCTAGCAACATGTCTGTACTAGCTCAACACAAGAATTTTCACAAGCTCCATTCTGAACTACTCATCACGAGCGTAGTTTGTCCCTAAACATAGAAAAATAATAATACAAAAAATGACTAAATGTAACATTTTAAAAAAATTTTTGAGTCGTCAGTCTTCTCACTGGTTTGATGCCTCCCGCCACGAATTCCTCTCCTGTGTCAACCTTTCATCTCAGAGTAGCACTTGGAACGTACGTCTTGCTGGGCGTATTCCTATCTCCGTTTTCCCCTGCAGGTTTTATCCTCTGTACCTCTGTCTAGCACCATGGAAGTTATTCTCTGACACCTTAACAGATGTCCTATCATCCTGCCACTTCTTCCTGCCAGTGTTTTCCATACATTCCCTTCCTCTCCGATTCTTCGCAGAACCTCCTCGTACCTAACGTTATCAGTCCATCTAGTTTTCAATACTCGTCTGTAGCACCATATCTCAAATGCTTCGATTTTCTTCAGTTCCGGTTTTTCCGCAGTCCATGTTTCACTACTGTACTATGCTATGTTCCACACGTACATTCTCGGAAATTTCTTCGTGAATGTAACATTAATATTGTAATTTATGGACATTTAGTGTTATCGTACTTTTGACTTAAAATAGATAGTTTTCAATTCATTACGTCCTTTTCTTTTATGATGAATGTCTCTGATTGTAGTTTTTACAGATATTAAATTGTGTAATTTCGTATTCGTAATGGATATACATGTTGCAATATCAGTATAAAAACTACAGAATATGTCACTAAACTTTTTTGATTACAAAACTGATTATTCAATTCCCGTTGATGACGTATAAAACATTTGTTTAACTTCTCGCTGGCTTTTTATTCAGACTTTTTTCATTTATGACAGAAATTTTCGCTTTAATTTACACATAGACTAATCAAGTTTCAATAAAATATAGTTAAATTACAGTACATGATCCAGTCTTTGTAAATAAAGCACAGTTTTACATTTATAAATTTCCAATACACGTGTTTCGAACAATGGTACTCTTTTATAGCTTATACGATCCACCACATCCCGACAGCCTGTAGTATAATACCCAATCCACTTAGTTCTTTTGCAGTGAGTGATTATCTTAAATTCTTTTTTTATTATTTGTAGAATTAATCAGTAAGGAGAAAATCACACACACTTGGCTAGAAGATTGTGGAATTTATTTATTTAGCGTATGGCTCATAACAGCACAGTAAAAATTACAGAAACAACACGATTTAAAAAAATCATATACGTATAAACAGAACAATAAATAACAGTTTGTATATAAGGACACCAGCAATTGTAAATGGTAGATAGCCAACTTAATGGAACAATGCGTATTATATCAGGCACAATCAGGCCAACTCCTACAGTGTGGCTGCCCGTTCTTAGTAACGTAGCCCCTTCTAAACTGCGCCAAAAACACGCTCTGGTTGATGACATAAAGAGGAAAATAAATTGTGGAAAACTACCTAAAACTCAAAATTAGGCTGATCAACGTAACCGAGAAACGGTCCCCAATTCAGCAAGTTAGTTGTGTTTATGTCGGAGGCACCTCCCTTTCTGACAAGAAAGCGCTCTGTGCTGGAATCATTCTTCGAAATATGTGCATTATTTGTGCATTAAGATGAACGAAGACCATTGAGCTCTCAATCAGGGGGCAATAAGAATTTCTGCGTTAATATCCTCAAGCTATCAAAATAATATTATATTACAGAAGCTCTCCTGCGAGGCGATCAATATTTTACGGCAAGTGAAGTTCTTTTCGGCTAAGTTTTCGTTGCCAGGAGAAACATAAGAGTTTTCTCGGTAGAGAATGGGATTATGTATAGTGGTATGAAACGAATTACAATGCTTGCATTGTTATAGTATTTACAGATAATGTAGGAACTTTTGGTAGCACCGGTCTGAGATACTGGCCAATAAGTTTCACATCAGGCCTGCCATACACACTAAACAATATATATGATCGTATCAGTTATCCGTAGAGGTTTGGACACGTTCCATGTGAAACAAGTATGAATTTGGATAAATGTGACCTGAAAATGGCTAGTGATCATCCGAAACTGATACTTATGGAAGTTATAATAGTGTTTGAGACTATAAATCGAAGTATATTTACTCTAATACATCAACGATGAACTTTGCTTTAAATAAAAATTTTATTTCTCCTACGGAGACGATGTATACATAGAAAAAATAAAAATCTCTTCAGCCCGAAGGTTAATTTTAACACCATAGTGCTTTACTAGAAATGGTCCTATAACGGGTGAGCTATCCTCGCTTTCCTCCGACCCGTGAGTTGACTTACCTAGCCAAATCGAGTAGGATCTACGCCTTGATATGGCTTCTGAACCACAGTCATATTTCCGATAATTCCTTAGCGAGGTGGCTTTAATAATAGCGGTATTATGTTTTCCGTTATTTATTCGTAAAACTATATTCAGACGCCTGACTCTTTCGTTACCTATATTTTCTAGTAAAACTCTGTCCACAGAGCGGTACCGATACACCGCCGTATCATCCTCTGCCTGTGGAATTACAGGACGCAGTGAGCGAGGTCGTGGAGTTAGCACATCACTCTCCGGCCGTTGTCACTTTTAGTGACCTGGAGCTTCTATTACTTGGTCAAGTAGATCCTTAGTTAGCATGATGAGGCTGAGTGCAACCCGTTCTAGTGTTCCCACAAAGGAAAAATCCCTGTCAGTACCAGCAATCGTACCCAGATCATAGGAATGGCAGACAGCGGAGCGGACAACTCAGCTACAGGGGTGGATTGCTAAGTAGGTGAGGCAAATTATTCTTGCTTTTTCTGTACCTACATCCTTTAGAAAATGTTTTATGTGTGCATGTACGTGTTTGTGCGAGTGCATTCATGCATATGTGTGTGTGTGTGTGTGTGTGTGTGTGTGTGTGTGTACGTGCGAGAAGATGTGTGGGACTTACACTAGAATGTACTTTATGTGGTATGCTATTTTCGATGTTACTGTATTAGAGGCTCTTTGAACAGATAATATCTAAGAGGCCAAATTACATATAGGTGTATGTGTTAGCCCTAGAATCTGCATTATTAACATGTTCGCCTTTACTGCATTCTTCTTCCTCTTCAGTAGAAATTCTATTGTTTCCCATGAAGCTCACCTGCGCATAGGCGAGCAGGGAAGTTCATGGCTGAAGCCAGGGCCTTAGGGAGACGATAGATGAAAATTAAAGCAACCATTAACAAGATAGAATACTCCTAACTACGTAAGTGCACTGTGGATCAGAATAAAAGCAGATCTAAAAAGATATAACGAAAATTGGATAAAATTTGCGCTGAAGAAGAAAAGGAGCTGGAAGAAAGTTAAAGAAAAGCTTATGACATGACAGTGATAAATGGCGCATGACAGGTAAGGAAGAAACTCTGGAGCTTGTAAGGGGTCTCTACAACAAATTATGTGAAAGAGCTCATGAACCACTGCCTACACACCATTACAAACAAAAATCACGAAGTCCCAGAAGGATTTCTAAAATAAGTAAGAGAAACTGCAAATGAAATGTAGGTGGCCGAAGCATGGGGTCTTGAGGGATTGAAATACTTATAGGTTAAGAAACAGTACAACATCCAGTTAAAATCTTTACCGCTTGTATACATTAAGACTGCATCTCAGCCTCATGCAGCATGGCAAAGATAATTCTTCCACATAAAAAAGGAAATATTCACGATTTGAAAAATTACCGTCCCATCAGTGTATTCTCTTTTATGTATAAATTTTTCACCGGACCCTTGACAAACCGCTTCAGTGCTGCTGTGGAAAACGCATACCCCATAGAACAAGCTTGATTGTGCAGTGGTTATAATACAGCTGGCGATATACACACCTTCCGTGAAGAAATTAGACGCGCTGATGAATATCAAATGCCAATATGCATGGCTTTTGTAGATTTTGATTCTGTCAGGCACACTCTAGTTGTACCGTTATTGACCGAACATGGTGTGGAGACAAGGTACATAAACATACTATGTAAAATGATATCACGATGGCTTCTGTCAGTGCGGAGAAACACTTGGGTATTTTCCAAGAAAAAAGGAGTGAAGCAGTATGACATCCCAAAACTACCTATAACAGTCCTTGAGATGGCCAGGTCTAAAATTGGTTTGAAAGAAAGGGGAATTAGAATAAATGGGAAAGACTAACTAAATGATAGAAGTCTCTACTAAGTGTTAATCAGATAGTTCCGAAAAAGTGGCCCTTAAGATAAATTTTTCCACAGCATATAGTATGAAAAACAAGTGGGTAACTCCAAGACAAATGCTGTTAAAGCAACAACTGTGTAAGAATGTTAACGAATATGTTTACCTGAGACAGTTCGTTAATACTCAAGGAGAGTTCAAACCT
Organism: Schistocerca piceifrons; assembly: GCF_021461385.2. Classification (NCBI taxonomy): domain Eukaryota; kingdom Metazoa; phylum Arthropoda; class Insecta; order Orthoptera; family Acrididae; genus Schistocerca; species Schistocerca piceifrons. The sequence goes on from NC_060138.1 coordinate 894,028,755, forward strand.
GAAATTTTTCTCAAACTAAAGCTAATCTGGAGGAGTCATGGAAGACGACACCATTTTTAGATGCAATACGCCAAAAAACTTAAAGAAGATTGTTTTCGAAGAGTGTATTCTTCCCCTACAAAGAGATGCCTGCGAAACTTCGATTTTTAACGAGATTTTCAAAAGAAAGCTTCGAACGGCTCAGCAAGCTATGGAAAGATCATGCCTAGTTCTCACTAAGGAAGATCAGAAAGAACTGAAAATGTAAGAACAGTAACAAGACCAAGAAGTTGTGCGAAGGGAAAGCCTCTAAACTGGAAATGAGCAGGACATATGTCACGAAGAAACGACGTAAAATGGACAAAGGCTGCACTGAAGTGAAGTCTCAGAAAATTACGAGTACCACAAGGCAAATCACCCGACGGCAGGGAAGAACCGAAGACCGTCGAGGGTTCAGCTGGCGGAGAAGCATGGAGAAAGCAACAGAAAGTGTATACGCATAAATGTCAAATTCTGAACGCTTAATGGGACATCTTCCTTACTCCTAAATCTGTTAAACAGTGTTTCCTTTTTCAGAGGTGGAGTTCACATTTAACTTTTCTGCCATTCCACTGTAGGCCTTGCGACTTTCAAACATTGGTTCTCAAAGTGAACTCGGAATGAGAGCCAGTGTTAATGGGAACTAGTTGAAATGCGGTACAGCGGGACTCGGAGAAGCGAGTTACTTCCCAGTGTGCGTGAGGACACTGGAATGTTTGTCCCCTCGAACGGCGCGTATTACCGGCGACAACCATGAAATATGCACGCGGGCGTTAATTATTGAAGGGAACAGACGGGCAGCAGCATGTGGTCAGACAATTGGATTAGGCGGCACAGCGGCTCTCCCCGGCTGTCGTTAGGCATTCCGTCTGTAGCGCGGGACAGTCTGTCTGCAGGGGCGGCACTGTGCAGACGCTGCCGCCCTCCCCTTCCCACACCACCCCTACCACACTTACCGTCAAGGTCGCCTCCTGAGTGGCGCAGTGGCAGCCACCGACAGTGGGAACACTCCCCCTACAGAGAGTGCTGATGTCTGCGACCAGATCGCTGGTACACCACGATTTTTACTTAAACTTAAGCGCTTCAACTTTACATAAATGAACAGTTCCTCCAAACTCCATAACAGTTGTCAAGAACCACATTTTTTTTTTATTGGCAGCCATTTCACATACTCTGATTGCTGTAGTAGTTTCTCCTGGCATCCAATACTTCTAACATGATCCTATTTCGAATAAATGCGGTGAGCTTATTTTTGGTGCATATCTCATGTAAATATTGTTTTCACATGTGGTTTCACAACTTACAACAATTTTATGAAATAAAACATACATAAAAATACACACATAAAGAAACACATAAGTGATACGGAAATGCTTTGGGAACTCAACCTGGAATCCCTGGAGGGAATGCGACATTCTTTCCAAGAAACACTGCTGTGAAAATTTAGTGAACCAGCGTCTGAATCTGACCGTCGAACGATCCTACTACTGCCAACATACATTGCGCGCAAGACAAGATTAGAGAAATTTGGCCTCAAATGGAGGCATACAGACAGCCGTTTTTCCCTCGCTCTATCTGCAAGTGTAACAGGAAAGGAAACAACAAGTAGTGGTAAGAGTACCCTCCGCCACACACCGTACGGTGCGGACCATATATTTAGATGTGGACGTAGATGTAGAAGAGGACCTTATTCCAAGACTTTGGACTTACTTTCTTCCAAAGGAACTGAAAAACTTAGCAACTACAGTAATGGCAAAATATCCTTTTCATTCTGTTCCTTAAACATTGGAAATACCATCCTGTTACATTCAGTATATTAACTCGCTGAATGGTTTCCTTGTTTCCGAAAATCTTCAGATTTTTCTGTAAGGTCCCTTCAAATATGACTGTATCAGTTGCAGTTCTTTACAGTAATCTTTGATCCCGATCTCGAATATTTAGCATACTGGGCAGTTTGTGTGGGAGCTCCGAACATAAGATTTTGCAGCAGTTGCGTGTGTGAGAATCAGTAGCAGGAGCTAGGATTGGGGAAGTCGGAGCTTCAAGACAGAAAGAGAAGAATGTACGAAGAGGCGTGTAAAGTTTGTCTAGAGGGGTCAGCAGCAGCAGAGACTTGAACGGCGACGCGTGCAGCAGTGGCTGTCATAGCAGCACATGCCTCCAGCATTGATTCTGGAGTACTTGTAGTTCAATAGTGTCGGCACCGGCATCGGCAGCATCAACACTTTCGGCAGCAGCAGCAGCACAGCAATAGCAGCCAGCATGCTCGACAAGTACATGTACAGATAGTGCTAGCATGTGTGAATCTACGGGGTTGTCAGTGATGGAGCTTCCAACGACTAACCAATCACCCAGTCTGTATGGTTCAGATAATGGTAACAGGTCAGTTTACACTAACTCTGAATTGGGTAGTGTTGACAGTGTTAATGGGACCGAGAGTCCATCAGAGAGGGGAATTAAGTTTGCAGACGATTCATTTTCACGGATGATGAAAATTTTGTTAGAACTGCGATCCAATGTGGGAGCAACGCAATTTGTAAACAGGCACTGAATACAAAAACTGAGCAAGGAAATTCAGATCTCAATGAAAAATACAAAATGGAAAAAGAGGGAGAACTTCAAAAGTTGAAAATATAGAAACAACTGTAGAAAGTATGAAAGCTCAGGCGGGAAACATTAAGTCACATACTGGAGGGATGACTGAGGCAAAATTAAAGGACATACGGGCAGGCGAGGGCAAAATTTTGAGGAGGATGACCTAGTTAATACCAGAGTCGATGCAGCAGAAAACAAGTTCGGGGATATGTCGGGAAAGATACAGCAAGAGCTGGGTAGTAATGTTAAGAATCGTGAGCTGAGGCAAAATACGATTGATGACGTGACTACTAAACGTATAAACCATTTGTATGATAGAAAGGTGGAGTGTCAGAAAGAGATAGTTAAAATAGGCAACAGCAGAATTAAATAACATAGCTGTGCAGAGGGAACAGTAGATTAATGTTGTGTAGGCAGAATTAATTTCTTGAGCAGTGAATCTGGCTATCACTGTGATAGGTGTTCCATGGTTTTATCTAGGAGCGACTAAGTATTTTGCTAATGATGGAAAATGCCATACACTTGATTTTATTGCTGCATGTGGGGATAATTTTGTGAGGTTAATGTTGGAAGAGGCAAAAACTAAGTTCGCAAAAAGGCATCTCGAACACAACGCACATTTGTTGGAAAATTTAGTGAGTGCTTCATTTACTACCTATGAAGTGTTTCAAGATTGTTTCCCGAACAAAACACTGGAGTGAAGGGAAACAAACTTTTCTTCAGAATGATTTCCTACAGCGACCAAGTTAGTTTCAAATGTGGCCGTAGGTTAGTGCAGGAGTTTCGTGTGCATAAGCTGGCTAAGTTGATACACATAAATTGACCACTAAGAGTGTTAACAGGGATTCCGACACTCCAGAGACGTTTATCGCAAATTTTACAATGGGATCATGTCCACAGACCAACAAATTACACTGATGAATATTTAGATTTTATTGAAAAGTTAGAACGGACTTTGAAATCCAAGCCACGTGATGAGAACAGTAGATAGGGAAATAAGTATCAAAAAGGAAACCGTAATAATCATAAAAATAATTGTCATGCCACGAATCAAAATAATTACCGTCATAACAATATCAACAACTTTCAAAGAGGAAATGGGAATCTTCACAATGGAAATCAAAGCCGGGAACGAAGATTTGACTGGCAGTCATCTCACGAAATGCAGCACTAGAATAAGAAGTCGGGAAACTGGGGACTGCTGCACCTCAGGTACGGAAGCGACGAAATAAAGCAGCACTGAAAATGACACGTTATTTTCAAAATTCTATGGGGGTAGAAAATTCGACAAAGAAGCAACAAATGTTGAAGATGGGTGTAGTAAGTGATGAGAATAAAATTGGAAATAGTTTGAGCGGCGCAACCACAAAAAGGGCTCAAGAAATGATGCAGAATATGTCAAGAATTTTTATAAAGGTGAGATCGGCTGAAAAATTAGTTTTTTGAAAAGGAAGTGAACGATGGAGCGAATGTATTTTTGATGGAATATTATGTGATAAGAATACAGGCTGAGCTAGATCTGATTTCGCTGGAGCTCAAATGTGTGACGAATTCTTATGAGTAACTAATCAGTAGCAACAATTACAGCTATGCAGACGAAAGTTATACATATGATTTTGTACCGTTGAAGATATGTGAAGAGATCTGTAAATGTGGCATAGCCGTAGTCTCATCAGTTGGAGACGAATTAGGTGGTGTACTGACGGAAGTATGAAATGATAAAAGTATTTGCGAAGGTAGCATGTCACTAGTCTCGTCAGCTGAAGACGAACATTATTACGTACAGGCGGAAGTTGATGATACATTGCTAAAGGGAAGTAAAGGTGATGCTTTAGCTGCTGAAGTTGCGAAGTTAGAAGTTGCTGATTTAGATATCTCGGAAGAAGGAATGTATGAATTAATTTCTATTGATGGAAATGAACGTATGGCTCTTGGTGAAATGGTGAAGACTGACTGTGAAAACAACGTATTGGACAGTATGTTAAAGCATTATGTGGCGGAGATTGCAAGCCGTCACTCGCTTTAATACCAAATTTACGCCTGAATGCAGGTACTCATCTACCACCACACTCAAATAAAAACGTTAATAGTAGAGCGAGTATGAATGAGAACCATGGCGTATTTGAGTTTACAAAATAATGACAAGTTTTATTAAACCTTTAGTAACCACAGCTAGCTGTAAATGTAAGTAACAAACACAAAGATAAGGAATGGTGTTTGATAGGCAAAGCATACATTGGAATAGAAGCTATACTAATTTTCCCATGAATTAATCCCTTGTACAACGCAATCTGACGTTGTTCACATGAATCCACTGTAAGGGCCCTATCTATTGAAACGCAATCAACTATGATCAACTACACCAAAATCTGTGGTTCACCTGAGAACTGGGGGCTGTGAATATCATTTAACAACCCTACGCCGGTGCAGCAGTACATTACCCTTTCATCCTGATTCTGTAGGCAGCAGAAAACTGAGCACTGTGGGCGAAGAGTGATCGCAGCGTCTGCTGTAATGTTCTAACGCGTCCGTGAAAATATGTGAACTACACGGCCTGGCGTTCTCATTATGAGAGCTGTGAAATGCAGACAGATTTCAGTTTCAGCTGCAGCCGCTCATTGGTCTGGCCAAACCAATTTAACTCACAGGCACGATGGGCCGTGCTGCAATCGTCAAACATCAGACAGCCGACTCAGGATGAATAAGTACACTCTCGAAGGCACACGGTATGTCCTAGATGACATGCAGTTCCACTGTCTGTACAGATGGAAACTGCCACAGGCTCTTATTCCACCTCAAGATACATATCACAAGTCTCGCCCACTGGGGAAAGACATGAAGTTCTCCACCAGGGGAGAGTCAGTAGACAAAGAATCACCACCAATTTCCACCAAGCCTCGGTACTGGAGCCGAATTATCAAAACGAAAACTGCCCCCACAATGCACAGAGCAATCGTACTCTATTCTACTTATCGAATCTCCCCTCTTGACAGTTCTGTTGGCCTGGTAACCTATCCAGACACAGCACCATGGTTCCCATGCTGGGGTGGACAGCCTCTATTTTGCATACCCTGAGAGGAGCCAATCAGCAACTCCAGATCTCTCTCGCTGAAAAAACGACTTTATACTAGGGAGGCGTCGCTCACACTTTAAGTGTGGCCATATTATGGCAAAAAACAAGCACCTAGATGGGACCACAGTCCCTCATTTACGGACTGATAAAATCTTTCTAGGCTGTCTATTTCCAATTTCTGAAAGAATGCTGTTAAGCTACCGAAACAGTCGAGTCCATGAAATATATCTTTTTGCCACTCAAGGGAACCTGGCAACTCCGTGGCGTCAAAGTGGGGGAGGGATACGGTGCCACATTTGCTTATGCTTTCACTTTTCCTACATATTTATGGTACACATTATAGCTTCAAACCATCCCTCAGTCTCATTAACCACCCCTACATTCTACCTCCAAATCATCTGTAGAATTTAAATCAGCGGTTACACCCGTCGTTTCATCTCCTATTCAGCATCAAATGTACTGTTCCTGCCTCCGAAATAACGAAGTAGCTTCCTCACAACTAATCACAAAACCTACGTCATATCTTTTAAACGAAACCTCACTTACTTCCACCGAATCATTACAAACTTTATCACAACTAACTCAATTAAATCCGCTCATAAATTATGGGTTTCATTACATAACACTTCCTTTGTATCCGACGATGAATAATAAAAATCATCACCAATAAGGCCAGACTCCGCTGATATACCACACAACCTGCAGCTGCTGTATCGTGCAACATCAGAGATTACAGTATTCACGGCCTGACAAGGAGCTGGGTCATTTGTTTCGTTCGTCCAAATGTCTCCACCATATCACAGCAACTAAATACCTCACTTGTGTATTTATTTAAGGAAGATGCTACTATTTTGCCAATATCGTTATTTAAATGTTGATTGTAACTGATATTAAAAACCGTGGTAGTTTTAAAGTGGCCAGTTGTATGTGTTAGCTGACACCACCATTGAAAAGAGAATGCAAAGACGCTTCTATCAAGTAGACATAAGTAACTGTTAAAACAATATTTAACGACTATTTGCTGTCAAATAACGTGGGTCCACTGGAGCAGGATTGCTGGTGTATTTATTGTGTGGATAATGCTTTATCTACGTATCTTTATTGTGAGTGGCCTGAGTGTGGCTGAACGTGTATATAATGTTTCTTTCTGTAAATATTGTTACAAAATATTAGCTTAGCGCCGGTAGTGGTCACGTTGAGTCAAAATCAACTCTGTGGAATTGAAGAGTTATGTATTTTTGGTGGAGACGGCCTTGAGCCAATAGTAGTAAAACAGTGGCAGACACTATTGGAGTTAAGTGGAGACACTTTATGGGTGGTGCGATAAAGGAGGCGATTCTAGTTACTGTGTGTCTGGTTCTGGAAGCATTCTGGTAATGTGTGCTATTTGGTGATAGATTCTGAGTGGTGAGTGATAGATTCTGAGTGGTGAACGACAGCTCAAATAATTTAAATTTTGACAGGACTTTAACTATCGCGAGGTCTGAATGTGTTACACTGCAGAAATTTATGTTCTTTCTGATTACATTATGGAATTGAGTAGAGTCAGAGTTGGAGTTCCTACTCATTATCTCCTTTGTGTTAATTTATAAGACGTCATGTAAAACTCTGAACTGCTTTGAGCTGGCGAATATTTCGATTTTGTGACAACGAAATTGACGTGATTTTTCGAGCATCTTAGATGACTGTTTAGTTTTGGGATTCTGCTACAAATTTCGTAACGCTCTCAACCCAGCTTACTTCATTAAATAAGGTTATCATTCTGCCTGTAGTATAAATGGTAATCGGAGGACTACTTTCAGTTTATTTGATGTTGTTTCTTGAGTAAACATTACACAACGTATTCTTCTAGTGTCATCTACACCAGTTTCAAACCTTACAATTGTATCGTTTTTATTAATTTTTCAATGCTAAAAAATGCATAGACTATTTGAGTGCAGTATCCCATCTACAGGTTATTATTTGCTGGGCATGAAAGCAGACGTGCGGAGCTCGACACTACGACATTATCGAGCTCTTCTTTTTAAACAGAACTGTGCATTGCTTGATTACCTAAGGTACGAGTCACCGCTGGTAAAGACGCAGTTGATTTGCCTGTATGGAATGCTGCTAGGACAATCCGCAATCCAACAGAATATCAATTAGGTAAAGTCGCAGAGCCTTAAAAGTACTTATCATTTACATATTAACTTTTGATTTCTTTTTATGTATGAAGCTCCATGAACGTAGATGTTTACTAACGATGACAGAACCCGTTCGTATTTTCAGACAACAGTCTTCCCACCTTCAATTTTACGTACAACATTTACGGCTATAACCTTGTAACTTACACTTAGACATGTGGTTCTAAACATCCAAGCTAAAATTCCTCAATATGATGGATTAATGATAGAGGTAACAAGCCTTTAATAACGGCCGTTGCGACAGAGGTGGTATCTTATCTACATCAAGACAGTAACTATCTCATTTGCGGTACCATACTGGTGATAAGTTTCTTTAAGGGTACACAGCAAGGGTAGCTGCCAGAATTGTGTGATATTCAGATCGCTCTGTTCGTGAATGAAACTCAGATCACAGTTGATAGCGGCGTCTGTGCTGACGCTGTGTTCCTCGCCTTACGGAATGTGTTCGATATAGCTCCTACCTGTCGCCTAATGAACAATATACAAGTACAGTATACAGGACGTTAGACGAGCTCACAAAATTCCTTGTAAGTAGAGCACAACATGTCATTTTTATCGAAGTGCAATTCTCAGACGTAAAAGGACTTTAGGACGGACTTTCAATGAGGCTGTTCGCTGAAGATATTGTACATAGAGACGTCGCAACGCTACAAAAGCACTGATTGCACAAAAGCGAACAGTAAGAATAATATGCGGTGTTCACCCAACGACGTCTTGTAGGTACCTGTTCACGGAGCTAGGCATTTCAACTGCGCTGTCACAATACATTCAGTATATTCGCTAATGATTCGTGATAAACAATCAGTCATGATTTGAGAAGAATAGTGATGTCCCTACCTACAGCCATAGAGAGAAAATGACGTTTTTATCCATTATTAAGGTGGCCAGTGGCTCAGAATGAAGTTCAGCAAGTAGCAATTTAAGCTTTACCCGATACCACAGAACAAATGAGAAGTAGCAAAGCAAGTTTTATATCTAACATAAAATCATTTCTCCTGGACACCTCCTTATACTGTATTCAACGATGTGTTTTTAAAAACTGGTAGCTAGAAAAAAAAGAAGGTCCTGTAAGACCGGTAGAGGATCGACACTTGGGGCACGGAATCTCAATTGTTCCTCAACATATACAAATCTAACTTACTCAGCGTAAATACAGCATGGGGCAAATAAAAGTGGCCCGGAGAACTGAGTTTCAGAGTACAAAGAAACACAGCAGAGGAAAGGCAATACAGTACAAACCTGACTATAGCAAGTGTTGGAAGTGACCACCACTCACCTCTTGGCACTTTTGGGTCTTGGTCAGAAAGTTGCAGGACTACTGGAATAGCTGCAGTCTCATGCGAAATATTCTGCCGCAGTTCTGGAAGACTGTGAGGGTTATTGCGATGCACATTAGACATGAGCGCTCCCCATACAAAGTAATCGCACACTGACAGATCAGGTGACCTAGTGGCCGGCTAGGGCTGCGACCAGACTGCAACGAATATCCATCTGCATGTCTGATGTGATGTGCCGGTCTCTTGCGACAGCGTCTGGTTGATTTCAAATGTTTCAAATGGCTCTGAGGACTATGGGACTTAACATCTGAGGTCATCAGTCCCCTAGTCCTTAAACCTAACTAACCTAAGGACATCACACACATCCATGCCCGAAGCAGGAGTCGAACCTGCGATCGTAGCAGCAGCATGGTTCCTAACAGAAGCACCTGGAACCGCTCGGCCACAACGACCGCCCGGGTTGATTTGGAAGGACTCTGAAGCACTTTCTGGTGAACTGCAGTCACACTTCCTCCTGTGCCGGCACGTTACGGAATGTTGTTTCACTTGTTCAAAACAGATCCTGTCTGACGCCATTTTTTAACAAAGCATTGCATGGCACTCTTTGCTGGCGCTTTGACACCCTTCTCAGCGAAAAACTGACCACACCTTTTCCAAGACTTTATTGTAACGTAACTTTCCTCAACGAACACCCGCTGCTTCACTGTGAGTACTATCGTCCCATTTGCACAGCTCCTCGCACACTGACAAAGCCGGCACTACGCTCCGAACCGATATGGATCACCTGGCGGGGTGCGGTTACACGCATACTTTCTCGTCGAATCATATCCACTTCGGGCCACTTTTATTTGCCCACCATGTAGTAGGAAATGTCTGCTATTATTTGAAAATACAATTTCTGAACAATCTGCTGAAGTGTATGAAATGTATTCGCAGTTCCGAATATTGACAATCATCAGTTGTGTAATGGAATGACGACAATGGTTATTTGTGCCAGACTGGGACTCGAACCCCAATTTCCCGCTTATCGTGAGAGGTCGCCTCATTATTAGGCTATCCGACTACTCCCTACGGCCAGACCGAAACTTCCATACTTCGCCAGCCACGTGTCAACAACCCTTGCTCGTACATTCATTATGTATATTTCCGTACAGGGGAACCATTTTAATTTTTAATTGAATTTCGGTTGCTCAGTCTCGGTGGATAAACATGATATTGTCGTGCCTGTGTTATGTATATGTACTATGCAATTTTCCTTTGTGCTTCTGAGTAACACAAGCACTGCACTATCGTATCTCTGGAGGCACTCACATCCATTAAATACAGGTGTCGTGGAGCATGTGTTATGATCGATCGTGGAAGACTCCTCAGGACATGTAACTCATCCAAGACGGATGTAGTTTATAATACCCTTACTCGATATCCAACGCTGCTCTTTGGCGTAGGATCTCTACCAGATAGGACTGATAGATGAAATGCAGATGATTCAAAGAAGAACAGCACGTTTCACCCCTTGTTTCTTTATGAAACGCGAAAGCATCACTCCAGGGGCAGAGGTTACAAGACAGCTCTTAGGCATCACGATTAGGCTCACTGTAAAAGTTACGAGACAACCTATTCAAGAAGGTTCAACCAATATATTGTTGCCTTCCACGTGTATTTCGCGAAAATTCTATGAAGGTAAAATTAGAGAGATTCGGATTCAAACAGATGTTTACCAGCATCCTGAGCGCTATTCGCGACTGGAACAAGGTAGAAGGGAAGGAACAGTGTTACACAAAGTACCTTCCCCCACATAATAAAAGTTTCTTGCTAAGTATAAATGTAGATGGAGAAGTAGATGTAAATAGGAGGGTGAAGGTCAATGTGATGAAAAGTGCTTGAAGTACATGCTGAAACGTTAAGTGAAGTGGAAGTCGGTTTAAGTATAAAGATGGACTGAGGTGCGGCCAGACGTTGCTGGCAGACTGCAGGGAGTGAGCAGTGTCAAGTGTTCCCATTGGCGAGCGGCGGCGCTGCAGCTTGGGCGCTCACCCCTCCGCCTGAGAGTGGGACGCCTCCGATTGTTGTCCGCACGCGCGCCTCCCACTATCACCATCACGGCATCACCGCCGACACGCGTTCACACCTCTCAGTTTTCAAGCCGCGGCAAGTTTCCGAACGACAGGTGGCAAGGAGAGGAGGGCGATTAGTTTCGCTTCTTAAAAAGAAAACAAAAAGCACCTTTAAACCGGTAATTAGTTTCGAGAATGCGACTACCGTTTTTCAAATGTCCAACAGATTCATCATTAGGGAAAAATTACTTAAAAACTTTACGTACTATTCCGACGTAAAAGTATTGAAGTGAAACAGAAGAACTACTGGGAAGCCCTCAAGTTATTCTATGCGCCACTGCGTTTCCCCTAGTGTACTGCGGAATATTGTTCACAAGTGTGGTGAAGGAGCAAGGAAAATGAGAAAACGAATGTGCATATACTAGAGAAAGTATTGAAACTTTTATTATCACTTCCATAAAACCAAGCTTTGGTCATTAAACTTAGTCCCTCTCTACATATTCACAAATGAACGCCACATACATTTTTCCCTGTTATTGGCGACTTGACGGAGATCTTGTTGAAGGAATCTGTCTCTTGACTTCTCAGGAAACCTTCAAATCTAAATTCGCCTTGTGGTCTTTCTGCAAATTCATGCCACGCGATGGTTTCTTCATCTGAGAACAGAGGATAACACCTCTGGGTGTGATGACATAAGAACACGGCAAGTGATGCAAAATTTGCTAGCCCAAAGAAGCACATTGTTTGGCTACGTTCAGTGCAGAATGAAGTAGGATACTGTCGTATTGCAAAAACAACTTTCTTGTGTTCAAAATGTCGTCTAAGAAGAGACAACTGTTTTGTAGCAGATACAAAGTACATAAAATAACTTCGAAACTTATACTCGTAATAACTTAGAACCACTTAGAGAGAAATAGGGCTCAGGGCAAAACAAGGCAGTTGAGTTAAATGTCCTCCCAAAAATAAATATGAAACTTAAATACAATAAACCACTGACAATAGCAGCTGATAAACGATGCTCAGCAGTAATAATGTACAAAGATGATTACTTAAATAGACCACACGATTATTTTGAATAAATAACAGCACAAAAATTCCTGATTCAAATCTCAAATCACAGGCAACTTGAAAAAATTATAAAAAAATTCCTGTTACTACCAATTCAAAACTAGGAATGCACGCAAATGAACCTCTCAGCTTCAAAACAGCAGTCACAACCTAAAATTCGTATAGCTCAATGCATCCAATTGTTAATTCACAGAATGGCCCTTTCCACAAAATCACTTAAAAATTTAATAGTATTCTCAGTAAGCCTGATACATTTCATAATAAAGTTCAGTAAAACAGTAACTGTGAGCTCACACAAAGCACAAGAGCCTTTTCCGTGCCGAACATATTTTCAGCTTTCGGTATAGCTAAGTTGTACATACATGTAACGGTGAAATAAGGGCTCCCATTAATTACAAATAATATACAGAAATATACAGCAATATAAAGAGCTGTGTTAAGCAGAAATTAATCGATTTGTTGGTATACTGACATTAGTGTAATCGGACAAGTATTTCACCTTTAATAACCAATTTTATATAGAGCAAGATGGATCAGCACTGGGTAGCTATCTAGTTAGTCTTCTGGCCAACAATAACATTAACCATTAGTTACACCTTTTCTAAAAGATAATGTGCTAGTCTACATCTATGGCTGTACTCTCCGAACCACTGTGAACCACTGTGAGTGATACGCTTACCGTTTCTGATGGAACAATAGGGGACATAGATTTTTTTTCAAAAGAGCTTAACAATCTGCATCAGTCCAAAATTTAATGTAGATTATGAGACAGATACCGGGGTAAGCTTCCTGGATTTAAAGATTAGCAAACGCAATAGCAAATATAAATGTCAAATATACGGAAAACGCACTGCAACTAATATTAAAACCAACAGCACTTCATACAATCCTGAGAAATATAAAGTGGCATATTATAGAGCACTGATCAGGTGATTGGGAAGAATGGACGCTGGAGATAAAGAGTGACCGATCCGATTTAAGGAATCAAATGTGTCTATAAAGTTTCATCCAACTTCTATAGTTTTGTAGTCATAATGGACATGTATACACTGCCATAATAAGCTTAGTTAATTAAAAAGGCCTGAAGAAAGTCAACACTGAACATTTCTTCTACCTTCAACAATTAAACACAATCGCTATTTGGGCTAAGAAGAGGAATCTTTGTAATAATAAACATATTATCTGTAGTATTCCCAGATCACTAGCTGATGTGATGTCAGACGTAAACATATAGATCGGCCATCTTGACTTTAGCTCGTAGTTCAGCATATCGCCTCTCAGTGGTGCTAATTTCCATGCTGTAACGTATAAAAAACCCTCTCCTCAAGTATGTAAACGATAAAAGACGTAAATAAAATGTAAAGGTTTTGTAAAAGGAAAAAATCAGAAATATCTTGGATGTTATATTTCAGAACAAAACGCAAACTTTCTACAAGAAATCCTTGCTAACATCTGACGGTGGAATCGCGACCGAAACGAGCTACTGGTGAAGTAAACCATTAATTCATCATTAATTCAAAAAGTTCGTCTGCTTACAGTTTTTCTTCACTGATATCTAATTTAATAATTAAAGACACTTCGTAAAACGAAATCTTGTTAGTTAATAGAAACTGGAATCTCCATTAGAACCGTACTCTCATTTCTACGAAACCTGTTAAGTATAAGATATCATTGAACTCGCTTGCTGATCAGAAAAGTTTTTCTCATGCAGTTCTCAGTTATCATCTTTCCCAACATGTTAATAGTATTTGAATTTCCTTCTACTGTTTCTTATCTAGCAATTGTATTTCATTAACCGTATAGTTTAGTTGTTATTTTGAACATAAACACACTGCTAACAGGCAGCAGGGCCGGGGCTCTACAATTATTTTCGGGGTCGGGTTTATCTGCATTTCAATTCACTGTTTTGAGAGAGTACACTGTGGTGTATTGGAATTTGCTGGGATTCATTAATTGAGTGAACCTATAAACTGCGCATTAGCATACGCACTGATCACATCACGAAAATTTATTTTCTTGGGGCGGAGGTAAATTTGTATTCCATTATTGGGAATTTTCACAGCCAGCCAGGTGCAATACCACATTCATTAAAACACTAACAGTAATTGATTTTGTGTCGGTTGAATATTTTCTGCTCGTTCCAACCCATCAGAAACTGAATTTCGTGTTTAGGAAATACGCATGCCGATTACTTCAGAATACCAGATAATGCACGTCCCCACTGCAGCTTTAGGTGTGGGATAGCCTTAATCTCAAATAAATGGAGTGGAGAAGGTATCATAAGCGTGCGATATTACAGATAAGACACTCGCTTATGCCGTCCTCACGTGGCAGTTGTGTAATGAGTTCGTCGAGTTTTGTGACGTCACAACGCGAAATTTCAGATTCCACAGCAGTCCATAGGGTGAAAGACTGAACACGACAAACCTAACTTTTGCTTCATGGGGAGGAACGTAGCGTGTGACGTGCAAGGTCGCACATCTAGATTTTGTCGTGTTTTGTTGAAAGTCATATTTGGTGGGTTTTGCATTCTAACTTACGTCTTAAGAAGATGCGTTGTTTCAGAGCACCAGCATAGTAAATCTCCTTCTAAAACGCGTCGGTATTGGTATGCTTTTTTCAAATAAAATATCGAAAAAGTCGTTGTAACACCTCGCATGATAACTGGCGTGTTATGGTAGTATACCTTTTGAAGCAAATGTAGAATTGAATATATATCTAAAAATACACGGCTTCTTGGTAAGATTTGTAATAATTAAATGTCAGTTAATGATGTATTCGTGGCTAAAGCCTTCAGGAGACCTAAGATGTAACACATGTTGCCATACCATATAAGTTGACTACAGTGTGGTGGATAGCGTCGCTGTCTCACGAAGTCAGATACTGTGGGTGAGATTCATGTCTCACTCCGAAAGGTCGCAAAGCGTAAATCGGCTTATCCTGGTGGTTTCCCGGTGGAATATTGAAACCAAATTTTGGCATTTACAATGCGCATGATAGTAAACATTACCAAAAAAATTCTGATACCTATTGTACCACCTGCGGAATTCACGGTTGCTGTAAAGGCGTGAATCCCAAAAGAAAACCAAAATTACTGCAGCCGATAATATATTTGCCTGGGTTTTAACAGTCAATGAAAAGCTGAATTACCCGAAGTCTTGGGACCCTACCGAAAATCCGCCGCACCTAACGCAGATGGACGTACATGTTTAAACACTATGGAGACCACGACCACACTACTTGGAAAGAGCAGTCAAATATGCTTATTGCATTTCTCGATTTCCAACAAGCGTATGACAGAGTATAATTCGACTATCTTGAAAGTGTCGTGGCTAAACTGGAATTTGGCAGGACACACATCAAAATTCTCCGTGAGTGAATATGAAATTTGTACACGGGACCCAAGGTTGATAAGAGACTTTCGGAACAGATACAGTTGCAGAGGGCCCACCGTCTGGGCTGTCCTTTGTCTGCTTTTCTCTATGCAACAGCAACGGTAGTGCTTTCCAGAATGTTACAGACGGAATTGGCCAGATGCTCTATATGTTGTTGTTGTAGTCTTCAGTCCAAAGACTGGTTTGATGTAGCTCTCCATGCTACTCTATCCTCTACAAGCCTCTTCATCTCCGAGTAATTACAGCAATATACATCCTTCTGAATCTGCTTAGTGTATTCATCTCTTGGTCTCCCTCTATGATTTTTACCCTCCACGCTTCCCTCCAGTACTAAATTGGTGATCCCTTGATGCTTCAGAACATGTCTTACCAACCGATGTCTTCTTCTTGTCAAGTTGTACCACAAATTCCTCTCCTCCCCAATTCTATTCAATACCTCCTCATTAGTTACCTGAGCCACCCATCTAATCTTCAGCATTCTTCTGTAGCACCACATTTCAAAAGCTTCTATTCTCTTCCTATCTAAACTGTTTATCGTCCACGTCTCACTTCCATACATGGCTACAGCCCATACAAATACTGTCAGAAAAGACTTCATGACACTTAAATCTATAATTGATGTTAACAAACTTCTCTTCTTCAGAAAAGCTTTCCTTGCCATAGCCAGTCTACATTTTACATCCTCTCTACTTCCTCCATCATCATTTCCACTGAAGCGCCAAAGGAACTGGTACAGGCATACGTATTCAAGTATAGAGCGGCCGGCTACGCCTATGTAAGACAATAAGGGTTTGGCGCAGTTATCAGATAGGTTACTGCTGCTACAGTGGCAGGTTGTCAAGATTTAAGTGAGTTTCAACGTGTTATTGTCGTCGCACGAGCGACGGGTCTCAGCATCTCCGGGATAGCGATGAAGTGGGCATTTTTCCGTAAGACCATTTGACGAGTGTACCATGAATATCAGGAATCCGGTAAAACATCAAATATCCGACATCGTTGCCACAGGAAAATGATCCTGCAAGAACGGGACCAACCACGACTGAAGAGAATCGTTCAGCGTGACAGAAGTGCAATCCTTCCGAAAATTGCTGCAGATTTCAGGGTGCGAACCAATGAACGAAATATAATGGACAAGGGCTTTCGGAGCCGAACACCCACTCATGTACCCTGAATTACTGTACGACACAAAGCTTTACGACTCGATTGGGCCCGTCAACACCGACATTGGACTGGAAACATGTTGCCTGGTCGAACGAGTAGCGTTTCAAATTGTAAAGAATGGATGGACGTGTACTTATACGGAGACAACATCATGAATCCATGGACCCTTCAAGTCTACAATGGCTGTTCAAGCTGGTGTAAATGTGTGGGGCGTGTACAGTTGAAATGATACGTGCAGATATGACAGACAGGTGACACGTGTGTAATCACCGTGTCGATCACATGCATCCATTCAAGACACCTCGCACGTCCAGAATTTCTACATACTGGCTCCAGGAACACGCTTCTGCATTTAAACACTCCCACTGGTGATCAGACTCCACTGACATGAACATTATTGAGCATACCTGCGATGCCGAGATCTCCACCTCGTTGCACTCTTAAGAAGGTATAGACAGCCCTTCAAGTTTCATGATGTCAATTCCCTCCAGCGCTACTTCAGATTTTAATCGAGTCCATGTCAAGTCGTGTTGAGACACTTCTGCGTGCTCGCGGGGTTCCTACAGGATGTTAGGCAGGTGTACCAATTTCTTTGGCCCTTCAGTGTACTTCGCTGCCCAAATAACAAAATTAATCTAGTACTGTAAGTGTTTCATTTCCTGCGCTAATTCCCTCAGCATCGCCTGATTTAATTTGACTACATTCCGTTATCCTTGTTTTGCTTTTGTTGATGTTCATCTTACATCCTCCTGTCAAGACACTGTGCATTCCGTTCAGCTGCTTTCCCAAGTCCTTTGCTGTCTCTGACAGAATTACAATTTCATCGCCAAACCTAAAGGTTTTTTTTCTTCTTCCTGGATTTTAATTTCTACACCAAATTTTTGTTTTGTTTCCTTTACTGCGTGCTCAATACACAGACTGAATAGCATTGGGGATAGGCTACAGCCCTGGCTAACTCCCTTCTCTATCACTGCTTCCCGTTCGTGCCCCTCAACTCTTATAACTGCCATCAGTTTTCGGACCAAATTTGAATAGACTTTCGCTCCCTGCCACCTTCAGAATTTGAAAGAGTGCATTCCAGTCAAAATCATCAAAAGCTTTCTCTAAATCTACAAATGCTATAAAAGTAGTTTTGCCTTTCCTTAACCTATCTTCTTAGATAAATCGTAGGTTCAGTATTGCCTCGCATGTTCCTACATATCTACGGAATCCAAACTGGTGTTCCCCGCAGTCGGCTTCTACCATTTTTATTAAAATTGAAATTCCTCCATCTGTACTTAAGATTTTATATTTACTTCGCTACTAGTTTCGACGTTGCGTCAACGCTATCTTCAGGCCCGTACACTTTGATGAAATCAGTTGTATGTGACTCAGTCTAGAAGTCAGCGGTGAGACCAACACGTGCTCCACATGGCTGGGGGGAGTTACTGTGTGAGTAATTTTCACACCTGTCGTCACAAGCTTTCTTGGATATCGGAATTATTATGTTCTTATTGAAGCCTGAGGATATACATCTTGCACACCAGATGGAAGGGTTTAGTAATGGCTGGCTGTCCCAAGGCTTTCAGTGGTTCCAACGGAATGTTGTCTACTCCGGGAGCCTTGTTTCGACTGTGCTCTGTCAAATTCTTCACTAAGTATCATATCTCCCTTCACATCTTTCTCTACGTTCTCTCCTATTTCCATAATATTTCTCTCAAGTGCATGTCCATTGTATTGGTCCTCCATATATTCCTTCCACTTTTCTGCTTTCACTTTCTTGCTTAGTACTGGTTTTCCATCTGAGCTCTTGATGTTCATACAGGTAGTTCCTTTTTCTCAAAAGGTCTCTTTAATTTTTCGGTAGGCGGCATCTCTTGTCTTCCCCTAGTGATATATGCTTCTACATTTTACATTTCCTATCGATCTCATTTTTGAGACGCTTGTATTCCTTTTCTCTGCTTCATTTTCTGCATTTTTATATTTTCTTCTCTCGTCAATTAAAGTGGCCCTGCAGCAGACAGTTTCTACGTACACCCGTGTTGATCCATTGTGATACACAATGATTTCTACGAGCCCTCGTCTCTTTTCCTACTTGATTCTTTGCTGCCCTCAGTATTTCACCTTTCACAACTACCCATTCTTCTTCTACTGTATTCCCTCCCCCCCCCCCCCCCCAATTGTCCCTAATGCTCACATGAAACTCTTTACAATATGGTTGTTTCAGTTGATCCAGGTCACATCTGCTTAAATTCCTAAATTTTTGCAGTTCCTTAAAATTTAATCTACAGCTCATAACCAGTCAATTGTAGTCAGAACACACATTCTGCTTCTGGAAATGTCTTAAAATTTAAAAGCTGGTTTCTACACCTCTGTTTTACAATTAGATAATCAATCTGAAACCTCCCGATGTCTCCAGGTCTCTTTCACGGATATCACCTTCTTTCATGATTCTTAAACGAAGTGTTAGCCATGATTAAGTTATTCTCTGCACAAAATTCTACCAGATGTATTCCTCTTTCACTCCTTACCCCTACTCCATGTTCACCTACTACTTCTCCTACTATCGAATTCCTATCCCCAATGACTATTAAATTTTCATCTCCCTTAACTATCTGAATAATTTATTTTATCTTATCATACATTCTTCAATCTTTTCGTCATCTGCGGAGCTAGTTGGCATATCAACTTGTACTACAGTGGTAGTCGTGGGCTTCGTAGCTGTATTGGCTACAATTATGCTTGTACTATACTTTTCGTAGTAGATTATCCGTATTCCTATTTGTTATTCATTATTAAACCTACTCTTGCATTACACCTATTTGATTTTTTATAGCCCTGTATTCAGCTGACCAGAGGTCCTGTTCCTCCTGCCACCAAGCTTCACTAATTCCCACTGTATCTAACTACAACCTATCCATCTCCCTTTTTAAGTTTTCTATCCTACCTGCCAGAATATGAAATCTGACATTCCGCTCTCCGATCCGTAGAACGCCTGTTTTGTTTCTCCTCGTGACGACGTGTTGCTGAGTAGTCCCCGCCCGGAGATCCGAATGTGGGACTAGTTTACCTCCGGAATATTTTACCCAAGAAGTACAGTAGAGCTTCGTGCCCTCGGGAAAGATTACGGCTGTAGTTTCCCCTTGCTTTCAGCCGTTCGCAGTACCAGCACAGCAATGCCGTTTTGCGTTTTGATTGATGTTACAAGGCCAGATCAGTCAATCATCAAGAGTGTTGTCCCTGAAAAGTCCGCTACGGCTCTTCAGGAACCGCACGTTTGTCTGTCTCAAAACTGTTACTCCACAATTTTGGTTGCATTTACGGTCCGGATATCTGTATCGTTGAGAGATGAAATTCTCTCGACGAACGGCGAAGTCCATGGTTCATTGTGATGCGTGGGGAGGGGTATTGCTGAATACATGGGATGAAGGTCTCAGAAAACACGTACGTAGATGACCTCAGCCTCATCTGAAATGATAAACACGCTGGATTCAGTGCAGCTGATATAGGTAGCAAATATGAAAGTTCAGCGGAGCCAGACTCTTCATGGATAAATCATTTTGTACTGACCAACGACATAATTTTCTAGATGGGCGGCACCAGTAGTTGCATACAGCTGACAAAGTAACCCCGTCTGTGAACGATCATTATGACAAATCCTGCGAACACTTTATGACTCATCTGCAAGAGAAGGTAAAATAAGTCAAAACAAAATTAAGAAGCCAAAATTTTCGTAGTCTACACAGACTACAAATGGCTTATTACATCAGCCCTTACGTATTACCGAGCCCAAGCTATAACAGGAAAATATGGGATACAAATACTTTCCGTTGTGACGTTTGGACGGTCAGTGTCATCAAATTGCCTTTTCTCAGCACAGCGAACCTGTGTATGAGCAGGGAGTTTTGGCTTGGAAATCCGTACCGGCATTGCATGATAATATTCCTAAAAAAATACAAGCTAGATTCACAGGGAAGGCATAGTAAGGATCATACAAAAGACCATCCAAATGTATCGGCCCTCGTACTGAAGAACGCTGATTTATGTCCATCCAAAATGTAAAATTTACAGATATACCTTCCATGTCTATTACACAAAAATAAGCTACTTAAGAGAGGACACAGTAATTCAATTTTCAGTAAGTGTCTATCAACAATTAATACAACGCTCCCCTAGGCGCTCTATGGCAGGCATATATCTCACTCATACTGACTACAAGTTTGCAAAAATGTCCAGGGAAAGATTTTAACCACAAATTTCAGAGCTCTATGAGATGCCATAACTTAAATGTCGTCAATAAAGTCTACACATTTACTATTAAGAAATATAAAATGGAAGTGACTTCTCAGGCTTACGTGGAGAGTGTAGTCTAGAAGCGAAATGGAACACAAATATTTATGCGAGAAAAAATTAGGATGTGGAATTGTATCGGAAGAAGCCATCACAAATAGGATAAACCTCGACCAAGTTTTCTGGCAACAGTGGAAATTCCTCTCTGACGCTAAATACGATGCATTTTTCTGACTTGTTTGAACTGGACATTTTTCCTCGCCAAGGTCAAGGGCACTGATATCAATTAATTTATCGACTGTTTGTCAGTGTAACACTGGAGACTTAAATCTTAGCTAGATACCCCGAGTGCACATCAGCGTGTCATTATCTAAACAGGTTAAGTAAGAAAATAACGATTAGTCAGTAGCATAATCAACTGTTGAAACAAGACAGCTGAGAAAATTATTAAGTTACAAAGATAATAGACCATAAGTGCAAATTCATTTGAGATCATATATGAGAGACAAATTAGTGTGTGTATTAAATTTGTGATTTTTAATTATATAATTCTCATTGTCACTTTAAGTGCAAGAGGTGGAAATGGTATATATTGCATCTAAAGCCTAATTTGATATATGCACACGATAATTTCAAATTACTGGACAGTACACTTTCACCTACAAAAAAGTTTAACAACATTCACATTATTAACGTAAGTACCGCTTGATCTTTCCATGTAATACACGACGTTCTTAGTATAGCAAAAAAAACTTAAATCCTAAACCAATTGTTCCAGTTCAGCTATTGAACAACTACAGTTTACATATAAAAGCACTTTAAACAATGGAAATCAAATGTTGAACAAGAAGACTTAAATACAATTTATGTTGTTTAAAGAAAATATGTTGCTGTAGATACAAAGTGTTCACTACTATATTTGGACCTTTTACAATCATCATCAGAACTACTAGGAGAGCCATCTACGACAGACCTCCTCCATCTGGTGTTCAAGATGCATGAGACAGGCGAAGTAAACTCACACTTCAAGAAATAGATACTAATTTCAA
Organism: Schistocerca piceifrons; assembly: GCF_021461385.2. NCBI lineage: Eukaryota > Metazoa > Arthropoda > Insecta > Orthoptera > Acrididae > Schistocerca > Schistocerca piceifrons. The sequence continues at coordinate 894,050,897 of NC_060138.1, forward strand.
TTTCTAAGATAGCAGATGCTGACAGAAATGATAATTACCAAGCTGTCAGTTTAACAAGTCATGGTTGCAAAATACTAACACAAGATGGACGATGTACAGAAGCAGTCCTCGACGAAGATTAGTTGAGAATCTAAGGAAACTTAGGAACACACGAGGCAATCCTGACCCTACGATTTATCTAAGAAGATACGTTAAGGAAAGGCAAACTTACTTTTATAGCATTTGTAGATCTACATAAAGTTTTTGACAATGTCAGCGGGAATACTCCATTAGAAATCCTGAAGATAGCGGGCGTACAGTACAGGGAGCGAAAGACTAATTACACTTTGTACAGAAACCAGAACCCTGATATTATTAAATACGTACATTGAACAAACAGTAAAGGAAAACAAAGTAATGGGGCAAAAATTGAAGTTCAGGGAGAAGAAATAAAAGGTTTAAGGTTTGACAATGACATTGTAATTCTGTCATAGGCAGCACAGGTCTGCGAAGAGCAGTTGAACTGAATGGACAATGAGTTGAAGGGAGGATCTAAGATGGACATAGACAAAAGCAAAACAAAAATCATGGACTGTCGTCGAATTAAATCAAGTGATGCTAAGGGAGTCAGATTAGGTAATGAGACATTTAAAGTAGTAGATGAGATTTGCTATTTGGCAGCAAAATAACTGATGATGGAAGAAGTAGAGACGATATAAAATGTAGACTGGCAACGGAAAGGAAAGCGTTTCTGAAGAAGAGAAATTTTTTCACTTCGAGTATGGATTTAGGAGTCAGGAAGCCTTTTCTGTAAGCAATTGTATGGAGTGTAGCCATGTATGGAACTGAAACAAGGACGATAAACATTTTAGACAAGAAGAGAATAGAAGCTCTTGCAATGTGGTGCTACAGAAGCATACTGAAGAGTGGGTGAGTGGTTCACGCAACTAATGAGAATTCACTGAACAAAATTGGGGAGACAAGGAATTTGTAGCACATCTTGACAAGAAGAACGGATCGGTTGGTAAGACACGTTCTGAGTCATCAAGGGATCACCAGTTTAGTATTAGAGGAAGCGTGGAGGGTAAGAATCGTAGGGAGAGACCAAGAGATGAATACAGTAAGCAGATTCAGAAGGACGTATGTTCGGAGATGAAGAGGCTGGCACAGTATAGAATTACGTGGAGAGTTGTGTCAAAACAGACTTCGGACTAAAGACCACAACAATAACAACAACACCAACAACAACAACAACATTATTATTATTGCTAATATAATTATTATCAGCGGGATGGAGTGGCCGAACGGTTCTAGGCGCTTCAGTCTGGAACCTCGCGACCGCTACAGTCGCAGGTCCGAATCCTGCCTCGGCACGGATATGTGTGATGTCCTTAGGTTAGTTAGGTTTAAGTAGTTCTAAGTTCTAGGGGACTGATGACCTCAGATGTTAAGTCCCGTAGTGCTCAGAGTCATTTGAACCGTATTATTATGAATTGTAACTTGTAACGTACGATGGTGGTTAATCTATGCATCAACATTTGTAAAGGCTTGTATTTCCCTTCAGTAAACGATTTAAATAAACAATTCTGAAAGAGTTTTTTCGCATCCTGCTGTGTTCAAATGCTTCTTCATTCAGTTTCACGTTTTCTAGAGATTCAAATACTTTCTTATTAATTTAATAAATATGTGTTCTGTAGTATTCGATGATGTGGATCCGGAAGAGCGCTGTCTCTCAGGAGCGAGTTTGTTCGAGTTTGTAAAACTGGTATTGACTATCGATGAACGAATTACAGGATTTCCTTTTATAGTGAATGTAACTTAATCAGTTATCAGTTTTCAGTGTTCGTTTCAGTATTAAAGTTTTCATTCAAAGCCGCGCGGAGTTGCCTCGCCGTTTGAGGCGTCATGTCACGGACTGCGCGGCCCCTCACGCCGGAAATTCGAGCCCTCCCTCGGGCATGGGTGAGTATGTGTTGTTGTTAGCATAAGTTAGTTTAAGTCAGTTTAAGTGGTGTGTAAGTCTAGGGACCAATGACCTAAGCAGTTTCGTCCCTTAGGAATTCAAAGGTATTTGAACATTTTTTTCATTCAAAAATCTTTCCAGATTTTGTGATACATAATTCCTTTATAAATATTGTGTGAACAGACATACACGTACATGTATGAATGTACATGTACACACAAACACACACACACACACACACACACACACACACACACACACACACACACACTCACTTACATGAACCCAAGGAAATTCTGGTTTTACGTAAAATCGGTAAGCGGGTCGAAGGCTTCCATCCAGTCACTTACTGATCAGTCTGGCCTGGCAACGGAAGACAGCAAAACGAAAGCTGAAATTTTAAATTTAGCATTTGAGAAATCGTTAACGCAGGAGGATCGTACAAACGTACCGCCGTTTGAGTCTCGTACAGATTCCCGTATAGAGAACACATTGATAGACATCCTTGGGGTTGTAAAGCAGCTGAATGGGTTGAAAATAAATAAATCGCCAGGTCCTGATGGGATTCCATTTCGGTTTTACAGAGAGTACTCTACTGCATTGGCTCCTTACTTAGCTTGCATTTATCGCGAATCTCTTGCCCAACGTAAAGTCCCGAGCGACTTGGAAAAAGCGCAGCCTGTATATAAGAAGGGTAGAAGGACGGATCCTCAAAATTACAGACCAATATCCTTAACATCGGTTTGTTGTAGGATTCTCGAACATATTCTCAGTTCTGATATAATGAATTTCCTTGAGACAGAGAAGTTGCTGTCCATGCATCGGCACGGCTTTAGAAAGCATCGCTCCTGCGAAACGCAACTCGCCATTTTTTCTCATGATATCTTGCGAACCATGGATGAAGCGTATCAGATGGATACCATATTCCTTGACTTCCGGAAAGCGTTTGACTCGGTGCCCCACTGCAGGCTCCTAACTAAGGTACGAGCATGTGGGATTGGTTCCCCAGTATGTGAGTGGCTCGAAGACTTCTTAAGTAATAGAACCCAGTACGTTGTCCTCGATGGTGAGTGTTCATCGGAGGTGAGGGTATCATCTGGAGTGCCCCTGGGAAGTGTGGTAGGTCCGCTGTCGTTTCCTATCTACATAAATGATCTTTTGGATAGGGTGGATAGCAATGTGTGGCTGTTTGCTGATGATGCTGTGGTGTACGGGAAGGTGTCGTCGTTGAGTGACTGTAGGAGGATACAAGATGGACAGGATTTGTGATTGGTGAAAAGAATGGCAGCTAACTCTAAATATAGATAAATGTAAATTAATGCAGATGATTAGGAAAAAGAACCCCGTAATATTTGAATACTCCATTAGTAGTGTAGCGCTTGACACAGTCACGTCGATGAAATATTTGGGCGTAAAACTGCAGAGCGATATGAAGTGGGACAAGCGTGTAATGGCAGTTGTGGGGAAGGCGGATAGTCGCCTTCGGTTCATTGGTAGGATTTTGGGAAGATGTGGTTCATCTGTAAAGGAGACCGCTTATAAAACACTAATTGTGTTGATTGGTCGGATTGAGGGAGGACATAGAAGCAATTCAGAGGCGGGCTGCTAGATTTGTTGCTGGTAGGTTTGATCATCACGCGAGTGTTACGGAAATGCTTCAGGAACTCGGGTGGGAGTCTCTAGAGGAAAGGAGGTGTTCTATTCGTGAATCGCTACTGAGGAAATTTACAGAACCAGCATTTGAGGCTGACTGCAGTACAATTTTACTGCCGCCAACTTACATTTCGCGGAAAGACCACAAAGATAAGATAAGAGAGATCAGGGCTCGTACAGAGGCATATAGTCAGTCATTTTTCCCTCGTGCTGTTTGGGAGTGGAACAGGGAGAGAAGATGCTAGTTGTGGTACGAGGCACCCTCCACCACGCACCCTATGGTGGATTGCGGAGTATGTATGTAGATGTAGATGTAGAAGTAGAGAAATTTCAGCATTGATCATAAAGCAAATGAATTGTTTTCTTGATGTTGTCTTGGTTGTTTTGCACCTTCTTCTTTAAAATCTTATTTCACATATTCTAAAATTCTGCTGTTGAATAGAAGCATCCATCTAGTAAGAATGATCTGAAAAACGTCTGTTCTCACAAAGCAGTTTACATTATTTGTCACACAGTAATTTACATTACTACTAAATGTACCCAGCCACGCTTTGCTGCGACTATGATTAAGTGAAAAAGAAAGAAAAATGAGAGAAAAATGAAAGTGCACGTTTCTAATACAATGGGAACTGTATATCCGTCCTAATCTCCATCTCCCTCCTAGCTCCCTTCATCTCCTCCTCCCCCTCGCTGTGTCCATCTCCTCCTTCTTCCCCGCTCTCTGTTCATCATTTCCTCATCTTGTCTTTATCCATCTTCTCATTCCCGCTCTCTCTTCGTCTCCTCCTGCCCCCTCTCTCTGTCAATCTCCTCCTTTTCTCTCTCTATGTCCATTTCCTCCAAATCCTCTGTCCGTCATCTTTTACCATCACCCCCACCCCTCTCCGGCCCCTCTCTTACCTTGAGACTTGCTTATTTGAATTGAAAATTCAGATTCTGTAGTAGCATTGTAATCACAAACTGATAACCCACAAATACATCTTTCCTGTTTTCTGTGAGAATCGTCTGTGACGAAGAAAGAAAAACTGCTAATTGCTGCGTACACCATTTCTGTTCAAATATATATGCAATCAGAAACTATGTATATGAGAGAAATAATTTGTGTAATGGTTTAAGTGCTCCGCTATAGTAGTTAGACCTGCTTGCGACAAAGGAGAGAAAACCGCACACTTTTGCAGCAGGGTGAAGCAAAGAATTTTCGTTTTCGCAGTCTGTTTTTGATAGACAACTGTTTATTGTTGTTTAAAAATACATAGTCTATGCACGTCTGAATATCTGATACTATCATTTATAATTTGAAGTGAATATACTCTAATTCAACCAACTGTTTATTACACTAATATGTAAAAATCTGCAGTAAAGCAGTCAACTACTTCTTGAGATATTTATTGTCAGTGTTTCTCCTATATATATTACAGATGTATTTACATATGGTGTGTACTTAAAAAAGCAGTATGCAGCCCACATAGCCTACTGCAGGTCTGAATGTCCTTTAAAGTGTAAAATTTTAAGTCAATATATCAAGGAAGTTTTGAGATTTTTGCTAACGAAGTCTCATCTTTATGTGTGTGTAAATTTGTTTGTATATTACATATATTTTAACGTATAGGCTACATCCGTCTGAATATTCATTAGTGAATTGTGTAATAAGTTGAATTAAATTGGTGAAGAACTTTTCGAAATATTTGGTAAAGCTTTCCCTTACGTATTTGTTGATATATCACATATATTTAAAGCTCCTGCCTATTCACACGCAAAGTTGTGTCAAAATCCCAGTGCAATCGACCGACTACGTTTCGTGTTTTACGAGCACAACCATACTGAAACATCCTCTTAGGAAAATCATAAATTACTGTGCTGGTAAACTTCTACGTTATTTGATTTTCAAACAGCTGAGCAGAACTCAACGTACTCAGACATTTTTCTCTTTACTTATTCTGATCGTCACTAAACTGACACACAATATTTTTTAGCCCAACGCAATCTGACTTTCAATAATCCCTACAAGAGAATGACCGTGACTAACAATAACCTATACCTTTCATGAATCACTTACCTCACAAAAATCTTCGTTACTCGAACTACTGCAACACAGCGAGCGCCAATACTGCCAGCTAAATAAAAGATTCTAACTACTGGAGGCACTAACTACTGATAGGTATAGGTAGCAAATGAAAGATTTTGATAGAAAACAAACAATGTATTTACGTTAATAGCATTCAAAGGTCATCATATATATGTATATATCCGTTCATGATATCCAGTATTACAAATTTCCTCTTTCTGACGGACACACGTCCAGACCGTCCACTCTCAAAATTCTGCCATCTCTCTCCCCACATCCACCACTGCTGACGGCTCACCTCCAACTGCACAAAGCTACGCGCTGTTCACATCCAACTGTCCAACACTACAATAGCGAATATTCCAACAATGCCAACCAGCCACAGACTGCACACAGCACAGTCAGTGATTTTCATACAGAGCGCTACGTGGCGTTACCAACATAAAAACCTGAACACCCTACTTACGATACATGGGCTGAAATTTTACGTTTAATGGTGTGAAAACAATAACGAAATTCATGGACTTCATTATTTGATGCTAGTAAGTTTATAGCACGCAATATGATGTAAACGCTTTTATGAGGCCGACAATGGCCTGTGAGCCTAAGTTGGTTGTTAAAGAAATATTACCAACAGCTCATGGGAATAGTCATGGTTTTCAAATATATATTAGCTGTGGGGCATCAACTTCAGAAAAAATAATAAGTCTGACCTTAGAGTTTTATTAAAGAGTGATCATGGTGAAATAATTTTTATATTATGCAGAAGATTACTGTAAATTTGGTTTGCACTAATTATAATGAAATTGCTGAAAGCTATGTATTTACTGACTGTCTTTTTTGACTTGGGACAATTGAAGTTCGTGCACTATAGACAGAATGACATGGTTAAACTATGGACAATAGAGCTAACGTAGTAATTCCAGGCGCATTCGTTTTTGTAGACAAACTATTTGGTTTTCGAGCGAGATACAGTCGTCAACTGTAACTTGTGAGCGCTGCAGTTCCAAATCATGATGAGGATAACACTCTATGTGATGAGTAAGCTTGTTTCTAAGCTTGTATCGGACACGAAGTAAATTGTGTTTGGTATGCACAAAAATGAGAAACATGTCACATGCAAGGAAGCCTTTAGGCGAGTCTGATCTGTCTGATGGCATAGAGTAAGACTTTAATTGAAGTAGACCGTATTTTACAATTTTAATATGGTTTATGTAAAGAGACAGCAACGTTTTCAACTGTCTCAGCGGCACCAGTTTGAGTGACTGACTGATCTGTCCTTGTGTCATTAACCATCATGGCCTTGCTAGTCGTTATTTTTCCTATAAAATACTTCCCTGCTGTATGACTTAATGATGATGACATCATATCGGGTAAAATATTCTGGAGATAAAATAGTCTCCCTTCCAAATCTCTGTGTGGGGACTGCACAGGAGGACGTTGTCGATAATAAAACAGACTTCGTGGTCTGCTGATAGAAGTGCTGAATGTTAGACCCCTTAATTGAGTAGGAGGTTTGGAGAATTCGAAGAAGGAGACAGACAGGTTATAGTTAAATATAGTTAAATTTGGTGAAGTGCGCTGACAGAATAAATCAGACTACTGGTCATGTGAGCACAAAATTATCATCGTCAAGTCAAGGAGAGGTAATACAGGAGCAGGGCTAATAATAAACAAGAAAATGGGGAAGCGGATAAACTACCATCAGCAGCATAGTGAACGTATTAGCGTAGCCAAGACAGATGCAAAGCAACGACACCTCGCAGACCCATTAGCGCCGTGCGTTGCCATATGGCAACGTTTGTAACACCTTTTTAAAATCGTTGATTCCACGATATCAACGAAGCGAGAGAGTTGGCAGCACTGTATTATGTTCCGAAAGACTGTAAATATCACTACAATGTAACAGTTTTAACAATACATTTAAATTCCGCGTCGTAAGCAGTGTTTGAAGTCGTTGTTTGCTGAATGACAAAGAAAAATGGAGTATAAGTTCGAGTAAGTATGTTTTACAGAGTAGTTTACGATATATAATTTGGTCTTTTAGTATGGTTGTGCTTTAAATACTCAAATATATATTATTTGGAGGTTACTACTTGCTGTGATATAGATTACGTTCATTTAGGCCGTTTGAACGTCGGTGCTGCCATATGGCAACGCTAGGTGCTTGTACTCAGCAAAAGGACGAATTTTCTAGTTTTTGTTTTAGAAGAGGTTTCTCGCTTGCTGAGGTGCTGGAGATTCTTTATAATGACGATATTGAAGGTGATGTGTTTGTTGAGCCCCCAGATTCGAATGTACACACAGATGAAGATTCGGGAAATGAATAGAGAAGAATGATGGATTATTGTATGGGCAGTGCCTGGACAACTCAGTAGTCACAATGATCTCTTCTTCATGTTGTGCACAAGAAGTTGGCCAAGTCAAGAGATTCTCGCAACTAAAAAAGCGAAATACAATGATTCCCAGACCAAAACTGGTAGCAAAATATAATACATACATGGGAGGTACTGATCAGATGGATCAGGATCTAGTAAGCTATCGCATTGCAATAAGAAGCTAGAAATGGTGCTGGTGTCTCTTTACATGGATATTAGATGTCGCCGTACAAAACAGTTGGATTTTGTATAATAAAGCAAGAAACCAAACTATTTCTCAGCTTGATTTCAAGAGAGAAGTAGCAACAGTGTAGTTGCAAAGACACCAAGCTTTACCAAAAGGAACCAGGAGACCATCTGTATCAAGGGCATGTTCCGACAGCAGCATATCAGATTCAATTAGGTTTGATAAGACTGACCACCTCGTCCATCACACAGAAGGAAAGAAGATGAAAAGGTGTGCACACAAGGACCGTAAATATATTGTGAGAACAGTGTGTTCAATGTGTAATATGGGATTGTATATTGACTGTTTTATTCCATTTCATGTAAAATGCTGAGTTAAGGTTTGATTTTAGATTATTAATTGTACTGTGTTACAAAGTATCAATTATATGATGAATACTGAATAATAAATTTGCACAAAACTTGTATATGTAATAAGAAATTTCAATAACCTACTTATTTTAGTTGAAGTTGTAATCCATATAAATTTAGGTAGTGAAAGCACCTAGCGTTGCCATATGGCAACATCAAATATCTCCCTAAAAGCGGTAATAGCTTTCGTTAAAACAACTCTGTTGTGTAATTTATGCCTTTTACAGACATAATGAGACAAATTTTTATAACAAATCACTAAAAAATTAATTCCGGTGCTAATGGGTTAATGGAGTAGGATGTTTGGAGAATTCGAAGAGGGAGACAGATAGGTTATAGTTAAATACAGTTAAATTTGGTGAAGTGCGCTGGCAGAATAAATCACACTACTGGTCATGTGAGCACAGAATTATTATCGTCATGTCAAGGAGAGGCAATACAGGAGCAGGGCTAATAATAAACAAGAAAATGGGGAAGCGGATAAACTACCATCAGCAGCATAGTGAACGTATTAGTGTAGCCAAGACAGATGCAAAGCAAAGACACCTCGCAGTATTAGATATCTGTATGCCTGTCAGGGCCACAGATGTCGAAGACAATGATAGAATGTATAGTGAAATAACAGTAACTATTCAAATCATTAAGGGAGATCAAATGTTGACTGTGACTAGATATCGAATTACCTAATAAGAAGAATAGGGGCAAAAATTGTGGCAGGACATGCACTAGGGGTGTGGAAGGGGGTAGAAATGGTAGAGAAAGCAACATGTTAGAATTTTACACAGAGAGCAACTTAATATCGCTGACACTTGGTTAAAGACACTTAAAAAAAGTTATGTACGTTGAAGAGTCCTGCAGATAGTAGAAGGATTCTGACACATTATATAATGATAAAATGGAGATTTCAACAACCAGATTTTAAACAGAAAAACTTTTCCAGGGGAAGATGTGGATTGTGATAATAATGTATTGATTGTGAATTGCTGATTAAAGCTTGACAGATTGCAGAAATGTGGGGTGTTAAGAAGAGTGACATGGATAAGTTATTAGAAGAAAATTTTTGGCATCTATTTAATGATAAAAGGGATAGGACAACAATAGAAGGGGAATGGATAGTTTTGAGAGATGATGTAAGCAACATCAGATCAGACAAACGTGTTCTAATAAGGCTCTGTTGGATAATACACGAAATACAGAATTTAACTGTCGAAAAAATAAATAAAAGATATATATCAAATGAAGCGATCAAAATAGACTGCAGACGTGTGAAAAATAAGACTGGCGGAAAATTCAAAAAGACACCAGGAGCACACATGAGTGAGGGTGAGTTAGAGGCCACCAATAGGAAAATTCTTCAAAGAAAATGGAAGCAGCATTTTGGGCATCAAGAGTTCAGATGATAAGCCATTACTAAGCACAGAGGAGAGACTAAAAGTTGAAAGTCGTATTTAGATGGGCTACGCTAAGGAAGTGAAAGAAACGTTATGGAGAGGGAAAAGGAAGTCGATGAAGCTGAGATGGGAGACATGATACTGTAAGAAGAATTTTACACAGCAGTGAAAGACCTAACAAAGAAACTGAAGAAGACAAAATTCTTTCAGTATTGTTGAGATCCCCGAGAGAACTATCCAGTTCCGTACTGTTGTGCGTAATATGCAACACGTGTGAAACAAACTAAATGTTCTCAGGCTTAAAGAAAAATACAGTATTCCCTATCACAAAAAAACTGACATAAATAATTCACCCTAGGGATGAAGAATTTGGGTTCTGGGGAAATGAAGGAACATACATAGCAATACTGAGCCTACGATTTATCTTATACCATTGGTTGAAGGAAGGCAAACTTACATTTACCTCAGTAGAAGAGCTACCTACGGTCTAGAGCATAAATGATGAACTGTCAGCTTGGGCATGAATGGATGATGGCTTCATTCCCCCACCCTGTTCCACTTCCCTCCACTCATTACACTTCCTCTCCTTTCTCCCACTTGCTAAGCCATCCCTATCACTCTCCCTCCCCTACCCACTTCCCCTACCACCTCTCTCTCCGTCAAACAATGCACAGTGATAGCTGCTTAACATGTACCCCGTTAGCGTCTTGTCAGCATTCACATAAACGTAACATATCCTTCATCAGAAGAACACACAAACACACACACACACACACACATACACACACACATTTAGATCTCTTACCCACAGCCATTAAAATGAGGCAGCCAGTCACAGCCCAGTATTTTACTGGTCATTAAGTATACTATATGTGCTGGGATGTGTAAGTATACTTAGTCAACAGGCCCTCAGACGAGTTGAGACGTGTTCTAAGCTTTGGAGGCATAACTGGAAGTGGCATCGTGGTTATATAATGAGGACTGTGCTAAGATGTTCATGTATGCGTAGTCAGCAAGGACTTAGACAATTCTGATCGTTCTGACACATTCAAACTTGCATGTCTCTTATTTCTCATCCTGCAGAGATGTGAACTTTATATATTTCCAAGTTCCTGCCAGTGAGTGCAGCTGTGTACTAGTTTACTACCTACTGCTGACATCTGTGTATGCACATCTGAGGAATAGCGTACAGAATCTCCAAGAATGTCAAAATTCGCCGACTCGACTTAAATGCACATGTGATTTTTGTCAAGCAAGTCTAGACTTGTTGATCTGCTTATCCACATCCAACGAATGGTTAACACAAACGCATGTACAAGGTGATTCCTACCTTCTCTGTCTGAGACATGACTATGAACATTACGTGAAATATAGATATTAACAAATTAGAAGAGGTTCCTACAAAAGATGTTTCTTTGCAGGTCTTCAGGGAAAAAAGGAATGTATCAAACAGACATTAACCATCTGCTATTGCAGAAATAACTCCAGTTAATTTGTTATCCACATGCAAAAGGATACTGGAAATGGAAGGGGTCAAATTCGAAAAACTTTAACTAGAGTATTTGACGAAAACAGCCGACACAGCAAATGAATAGGTAGTTGAAAACAGAGTGATACTCATTCCTTACCAATACAAATGTGTATAAGTACCATAAATGAACTATTCAATAAGTTATTTCATCGAAGTGTCATACAGCTTCCAGCGTGCTACATTATAAGTCTGTCCTTGCCAAGTGTACCTTAACCTCTAAGTTAGATCAACATTGCCAATAAATTAGCCACATGTGTTTTGTACTTTTCTAGGACAACAACACATACAGTATAGATGTGGAAATAACATTGTGATATTTAATTTGAGGTTCTATTTTGTCTTGTCCCAAGCGGGGTACAAAGATCGAACTATTGTGACAACAAGTGCACCTTAGCCTGTAAGTGATACTATTGGTGCCAGTAAAAAAACTATGTTTGTTTTTATTAACAATACAGAGAGTTCAGACCTGGAAATACCTGTGTGTTAGTTAATGTGAGGCTCCATTGTTTTCTGTACCAAGTGGGCTACACGGACTGAACTACTATCTGTCATGATCGGTGAATATTTTAGTCAAATGTAAGAAAATAAATAGAACAGTTCTGAAGAAGCTTCTTGGCAGATACCCATGGGGGTGTACCACTAGGCGCCACAAAGGAGTGGCAAACACAAGTATTTACAAACGATAACGCTTTCAGAAGCGGCTGACTCGCAATTTTTACTTGGCGGACAGCCAAGCCTGCATCTTGTGATTCACACTTGTCACTACACCAAACGAGTCGAGGGTCGAGGTCAATCTCGTGGCACGATGGTAGTACTTGGGCATTAAGATCATCATGTGCATATGGATGTTACACAAGATAATGGAAAGATTCATGTGCGACCAGATTCAAGAGGAAAAGGTCATTTGGGAAAAGCATAAATGGTCAGCCATGGCCAGCAGTGAACAGTCATATAGTCAGTGAGCAACCAATGGTAATGAAGTAAGCAGAGTATCAGCGAAAGCGCCAGCAACTTGAACGACAGCAGTTACCAGAGAAACAGCAGTGCTTTATCGAGAAGACTACAGTACTACTCCGGACCATGCAACAACTGATAGACAGTAGCAATTTAACAATTGTTGTGTATATATTTCATTGGACATTGTTGCACAGAGATTTATTTATGTCAGTTATCAGTGCAGCAGACCTCATCTGCTACTAGGAACATGTAGCTGAGGAGTAACTGTTTCCTGTGAACAAGCCAAGGAGTTAGTGATATAATTAGGCCAAGTGGCCATTGAGTTAGTAACATGACACTTGGCAGCACGTCTTGCTGCCAGTGCATCGCTGCCATGACGCGAGTCCGCCTGTGAGTGGTTGTGAAGTGCTCGGCCCAGAGCGGGAAAAAGCAGTAAGTAGGATTGAGCTTGTGATCATGGCTAATATCACCTGTGGTTGGCTAATTTTTCCAACGGATATGTGAAGTAGTGGACTCCGAATCTGAGATGAACTCTGCTGGGTGTTCCGTTTTATGGTGACACTGAAATTTTGATTAAAACATGTGAAGTAGTGGACTCCGAATTTGAGATGAACTCTGCTGGGTGTTCCGTTTTATGGTGACACTGAAATTTTGATTAACACTCAGCTTGAATGGATTGCGTTTGGTGGTGACTCAGGGTAATCGAGTCTGAATGCTGAACTGCCAGAGTAACAGATAATTGTGCCTACTTAAACGACACTTCATCCAAGATTAACTGAATGGTATGCCATTTCTGTTAAGTGATTTGCATAAAATCAGACTGACTGTGGAGTATAATATGACTGAAGTTCCGTTTCAACTCTTGTTATGTCCGAACTGCTGAAGTTCGGTTACATAAAATAATATTACTGAGCTCGCAGACACAGACTTGAACTAATGGTTCTAGTGCTAAGTTTACTGGAGAGAAGATGAGGTATTTCTGTTGCACATGAGTGCCACGGTGGCTGCATTTTGTAATATGATGCCTCCCATGTGTGTATATATGACACTGTTACATTAGTAACCTTACTACCCACTGCATTTGCTATTTGAATATTCTGCCAGTACTGTAAGCGGTAATGTGTTACCCTTATGCCACAGGTTGTAGTACAGATTACGTTATCCCTTTAGTGACCAAATTATTTCCATAAGTTGTAGACTTTTTATGAACACTTTATTGGGCTAAGGAACCATTCATAAAATCATAGTTTAAACCTTAAAAGTGAGAGTTTAGCCTAAGAGTATAAAAAAATTAGTGGGAACTGTTGTTCCCACCGAACTCTGGAGTAACTTCTCTTGCTAATTTAAAAAAAATGTATATCCTTTTTTTTGTACAAAAAGCATGTTAAACATTACATTTATATTAGTATTTGTTCATATTGTCCTTAGAGTTCACTAAGATGATGTACTATGGAACTTAGAGAAGCATGGTGCTACACACAAAGGTACCCGACAGTTGCTGCACATAAGTTTTGTTCTTTACTTTGCTCTTGGTGCTACATTGGCTGCATCTTGTGTTTGTTGTACCTTTTGTAGGCAAATGAGTTCCAACTTTCTCCAGACTAACTTCATCTGGCACTCCAGACCTGTCCCGTTTCAGGTGTTTGAAAATGAACAGGCCTTCCTCTTCGCTTATGACCTGAGATTCCAGAGATAAGCTGCCTCGTCAAGTACAATCTAATTGTCAGCTGGTCTTCTTCTGTCTTCTGTAGCTTCCACATAATGTAAGAATTGACAGCTGCCAAATCTACAAGAAAAAAACAGTCTGTGCCACCACTTCCATGAACGATAGCCTACAGCATACTGTTCACGCAGGTGATCAAATCTATCCACTCCTCCCATTATTTCATTATACTCTGCCACAGCCAATGGGCAGAATACTTACTTCACTTCTGCTTCCATCTTTGTTTCTTCTCAAAACAGTTGTAATGTGTTTGGATTGTGGTAATTTGATAGTATACAAACAGGTTTGCTATCCTGCCACTTAACTGCAGCAACACATGACCTGACAGAAAATTCGAATTCCCCCCTGCTAAGTCTAGAATTTTTTTCAGCATATCTGTGAAGTATTTGGTGACTCAAAATCATCATCAGAGTCAGCATCGATATCTGAATCTTCTACATCTTCTGGTAAAGCATACAAAATTCTGAAAACATCTTCTGCCATCAGTCCAGGCATTCTAAACAATAAGAAACAAACAATAACTACGATGCCAATTACGCAGCCATATGCATTGCGCTTCACCCAAGTTCAGTGGGAAAAATAATTCCCACTAACTTACCTTGTAATATTTACGTAATTTTCAGTCAAATCCAGCAAATATACACGAATACTATCTCCCTCACAAATGTAAAAGTAGATAAATACGACACAAGCCACTTCACACGCAAAAGGAAAGCACACTGTACAAAAAACGCTGTGACGGTCGAAACAGTGGCTCGTTTTCACGCGGAAACTGCGCTCCTGCATTGATTGACTAACAAGGTAGAAATACAACCGCTTTAGCACACCCGTTGACAATTTACATGTAGTTAGCATACTCTAACAGAGCTGACAGCACAAGTTAGAAGTGGGAACACGGGTTACCACTGAACTTACCCCTGCCACCTTCAGAATTTGAAAGAGAGTATTCCAATCAACAGTTCCCACTTATTTGTTTTTGCTGGTCACTAAGGGGTTATGTAAGATGGTTTTGGTCCTGTCATTATTTTGTAATATTTGTTGGTTTCACGGGATGCCTTGTGTACTTGTGAGTTATCTCTCGAGAATAATTTTATTAAATCAACTAAGTGTTTTACATGCTTTACGTAACTTGTATTTACTGACCGATCTGAAACTGAAGTGGTATCCTGTGTTTGTAATAGCCTCGCTCCGAACCACTGTTTATATATGTACTAAGCGGCCTAGTCCAAATCTGTCTGTGACGTCTTGTCAGAGGCCAGCCGCTCACCTAATAAAAATAATCTTTTAAATCTTTAGTGATGTAATTTAACTTATAAATTGCTTGCTTGGGTGGAACTATTATTTCACCATTTCCCTTTTCTAATTTATTGAATGAATTTAATTAATAAGTGTGTGAAAGACTCGATACACTAATCTCGTGGTGCAGTAGTGAGGCCGAAGGCCATTGATTCAGTAAGTGACTGGACAAGTGGTCATAACTATGGTGGTCCATGAGATAGGTACCAGGCAGAGCACTTTGTATCGATTATAGCAAGGAAACAGGTGGTTCTTACATGTTGATAGTAAGGTAGAATCAGAAACATTTTTCGACAGCAAAACTTTGATACCTCGTATATTTGTTAGTTGTTCAGACATCTCATATATAAATGTGTCTAATGATAAATAAACTTCTTTTCAAGCGTTCATGTCATCTTTCTATCTTGGCAGACCACCATCCCTCTCAATGATCTTTCTCTATTCCCCAACACTTACACTAAAACAACCAAGGAGAGTCTACGCCCTCTCGAATTCGTTATAAAGTTTAATGAGGGGAAACACATTGAACAACATTGTCCCCAACGTCCTGATTACGCCACGGAGATCTCACCAAATCTGTATGGGCAGCTTTGACCTCTGCCGGGACGTGACATGTCATCGCCAAGTTCTCCTTTACCTGTACGTTACTACAGAGATATTAATTAAGGCACCACATGTACTTTGTACTATTTTATAAAATAATAGGTATTTTTTGGTTTCTTAACAGAGCTAATTTCTTTTGCTGCGAAGATCGAATTTTCTTCTGGGATCAGAGGTCGACCTTTCCTCTGTGTGGTACCTCCTCCATCGTTCTCTTCGACAGAAGCAAATCGATCAACTATAATATTATTTTATGTGTTTACGAAGCTAAAGTGTCATATTTAGTGCTTGTGGTAGTTATACTTACATATTACGAATATATGTAGTTTAAGTGATACAGCACACTGCATTAAAGACATCTCAAACAGACATAATTTTTAGTATACTTTGCTGTGCTACAATGCCACAAAATGTGAAATCAGTGGATAAACGTGTGATAGGTCTTGGTAGTAGTCAATAGTTTGTTACGGAAAGGAAAGGCAATACAATCTATAAACCTTTCCACGCCAGCAGTGGTGCCATAGTTCCGACTTGTCAATATGGCAGCTGTTATTGATGATACGTTTTGCAACAATACAGACAATTTAGACATGTAAATAGCATCTTGACACTTAATTTGACAGTCCTAAATCATTTTTTGACGTAAAGGGCCTCTTAAACTGTGAGTAAAAATATCAATGTCAGTATTTTCTGTATTTTAGATAAATATTACGTACTTTTTTGTAGGTAACACAGTGACACTTCATTTTAGAGACCTGGTATGGTTTATACCAAGAGGGATGCAAATAACGAACCCCAGCTTTCGCAGAGAATAAGGTGTCCGATTCTCGGTACTTTTGGCTATTTTCTCTTAATGCCTGGAAATATACTGGGGTGTAATTGGTGGAGGGGGCCAGGGAGGGGAGACTAGAGGGAAAATGAGAGGGTTTTGTATCAGAGAGTGGCGGTCGGAAGAGTGGGGCAGTAAGGTTTGATTACATCTCGTTTCGAGGTCTGAAAAAACATGTATTTTAGTCTATAGACGCAGTTTTGTATTTTGCAACTATAGACTTTGTTTTGATTCTGTAGTTCGCTGTTCCCACTGGCAGTACTTTGGGAATACTCATCCGAGGTCAATCCCTCAGTTTTGTTCCTGAAAGTGGACAGGTTTCCTACACCTAGCACTTGTATCTCCAGAGGAAGTTTTTAACTGACTCGACTGGAAAACATACTGAAGTTCTCAAATTATAACGGATGTAATACGGGGTAAACCCGCAACTTGTACAAAAACCAGACTGCGGGATATGAAAAAGAGAAGTAGTTGACAAAGGAGTAAGACAGACTTGTACGCTATCCTTACTGTTGTACAACGTAGACATTGCAGAAACAATACTTGAAAGGAAGTACACTCACGTTCATAAATTAAGGATAATGCTGATACATGGTGAAACAACACTCTGGTGGGCAGTTTGCGGGTTTTAATCACCTCGGGGTATGACCATGCGGTGCATTTGACGTGCGGTCGTCGCACGGTGGCGCTGGCAGCAGTCCACATACGCAGAGATGTGTTGGTGCATGTCACCGTACGGTGCAGCGAGTAGGTGTGAAGACGTTTTCAGACGTGCTAATGGTGACATGAAAATGGCTCAAAGAACACATATTGGTGACGTTATGAGGGGTAGAATACTAGGGCGACTGGAGGCTTGTCAAACACAGCAGGTCGTAGCATGGGCCCTCCGTGTGCCACAAAGTGTGATCTCAATATTATGGCAACGATTGCAGCAGACAGGAAACGTGTCCAGGCGCTACAGTACGGAACGTCCACAGTGTGCAACACCACAAGAAGACCGATATCCCACCGTCAGTGCCGCAGACGGTGACGGAGTACTGCAGGTATTCAAGCTCGGGATCTTACCACAGCCATTGGAACAGACGACTGAACAGACATGGTTAATTCGCCCGGAGACGTGCGAAGTGCATTTCACTGACCCCTGGCCATAGGAGAGCCCATAAAGCCTAGTGTGAAGAACACAGTACATGGTCATTGGAACAGTGGTCCCAGATTATATTCACGGACCAGTCCAGGTGTAGTCTGAACAGTGATTCTCGCCGAGTTTCCCTCTGGCGTGAACCGAGAACCAGAAACCAACCCCTTAATGTCCTTGTTTGGGACCTGTGTGGAAGTCGTGGTTTGATGGTGTGGGGTGGCATTATGATGGGTGCACGTACACCCCTGCATGTCTTTTACAGAGGAACTGTAACAGGTCAGGTGTATCGGGACGTCAGTTTGCACCAATTTGTCCCCCTTTTCAGGGCTGCAGTGGGTTCCAAGTTCCTGTTGATGGATGATAACGTACAGCCCCACCGACTTGCCATCGCGGAGGAGTACCTTGAAACGGAAGATATCAGGCGAATGGAGTGGTCTGCCTGATCTCCAGACCTAAATCCCATCGAGCACGTCTTGGATGCTCTCGGTCGACGTATCGCTGCACGTCTTCAAACCCCTGCGACACGTCAGGAGCTCAGAAGAGTACTGATGGAAGAATGGGAGGCTATACCTCAGCAGTTGCTCGACCATCTGATCCAGAGTATGCCGACCCTTTGTGCGGCCTGTGTACGTGTGCATGGTGATCATATCCCATTCTGATGTCGGGGTACATGCACAGGAAACAGTGGCGTTTTGTAGCACATGTGTTTCGGGACGGTTTTCTCGATACCATGGACTTACAGATCTGTGTCGCGTGTGTTCCGTATGTGCCTATGCTATTAGCGCCGGTTTTGTGTAGTGCCACGTTGCGTGGGACCACATTCTGCAATTAATTTATGAGCATGACTGTAGAAAGGTGGAAATCGAAATTAGCTGAAGGGAGAAAAAAATCAAATTTGAGCTTTGCCAATGCCACTCTAAATATAACAGCGAAAACGAAGGGCACAGAACTTCGATTAAATGGAATGGATAGTCTTGAAAGGTGGTTACAGAAAGGACATCAATAAAAATAAAACAAGGATAATGAAATGTTGTCAGATTAAATCAGGAGATGTCAAGGGAATTAAACTAACTTATGAATCGGTAAAAGTTTTAGTGAGCTTTGCTACGAGGGAAGCAAAATAACTGTTGATGTCTGGAGCAGAGAAAATTTAAATTTTGTTACCATTGAATCTAAATTTGAGTGTTGAGAAGGCTTTTGTGAAATTTACCGAGGTGCAGCATTATTTGAAAGTAAAATGTGGACCTGAAACATTTCAGACGTGAATAGAATAGACGCTTTTTAAATGTGTTACGTCAGTAGAATGCTGAAGAAAGGAAGATTAGTGTTTAACATCACACCAACGAGGAAATCCTTATAAATGGAGCAAAAGCTCAAACTGGTGATGGGCGGGGAAGGGGGTACGGCCAAGTCATTTAAAACGAACCATCCCGGCATTGGCTTATGTGGTATGGGGAATTCCAGGAAAACTTAAATCTGGATTGCAGAACGGAGTTCCAACTGTCGTATTCCAAAATTCAAGTCCAGTGTGGTGACTAGTGCCCCATTTGAATGGAGAGAATGTTGAAAATTAGATGGCTTATTTGGATAACTAGTAAAGGCATCCTTGCCACGCACGTGCGCTCACGTGCGACATCTTTGGCGCTCAGTTGTCGATGGTATTGGCCCAGTGTTTGTCTCTGCCTCATTACTGGGATACTGGAGGACACCGTTCCGGAAGAGGCCGTGCGATCTGTGGCAGGCATTGAGATATGGGCCTGTGCGGCAAGTAGAAAGGGGAGACTTGCTAGCAGCATTGAGGAGAGTTGGAGGTCCGGGTTTTCCTAGGACGTGAAAGCGCTCCGTTGGCCCAAACATAGCTGGAATGCTGTAGCGTAGCTTGTTAATGGTTGTGGTGCCATCACGCTGATTGAAGTGAAACTGTCAGCTGTTTGACCGTTGGAGAAAGCGAGCCTACTTTGGGAACCGCTGCTTGCTATATTGTGGACATTGTTGTTGTTGTGATCTTCAGTCCTGAGGCTGGTTTGATGCAGCTCTCCATGCTACTCTACCCCGTGGAAGCTTTTTCACCTCCCAGTACCTACTCCAGCCTACA
Source organism: Schistocerca piceifrons (assembly GCF_021461385.2). Lineage (NCBI taxonomy): Eukaryota > Metazoa > Arthropoda > Insecta > Orthoptera > Acrididae > Schistocerca > Schistocerca piceifrons. The sequence goes on from NC_060138.1 coordinate 894,071,092, forward strand.
TCCTTCTGAATCTGCTTAGTGTATTCATCCCTTGGTCTCCCTTACGATTTTTACCCTCCACGCTGCCCTCCAATACTAAATTGGTGATCCCTCGATGTCTCAGAACGTGTCCTACCAATCGATCCCTTCTTCTAGTCAAGTTGTGCCACAAGCTCCTCTTCTCCCCAATTCAATTCAATACCTCATTAGTTATATGATCTACCCATCTAATCTTCAGCATTCTTCTGTAGCACCACATTTCGAAAGCTTCTATTCTCTTCTTGTCCAAACTATTTATCGTCCATCTTTCATTTCCATACATGGTTACACCCCATACAAATACTTTCAGAAACGACTTCCTGACATTTAAATCTATACTCGATGTTAACCTATTTGCCTTCTTCAGAAACGCTTTCCTTGCCATTGCCAGTCTACATTTTATATCCTCTCTACTTCGACCATCGTCAGTTATTTTGCACCCCAAATAGCAAAACTCCTCTACTAATTTAAGTGACTCATTTCCTAATCTAATTCCCTCAGCATCACCCGACTTAATTCGACTACATTCCATTATCCTCGTTTTTCTTTTGTTGATGTTCATCTTATATCCTCCTTTCAAGACACTGTCCATTCCGTTCAACTGCTCTTCCAAGTCCTTTGCTGTCTCTGACAGAATTACAATGTCATCGGCGAACCTCAAAGTTTTTATTTCTTCTCCATGGATTTTAATACCCACTCCGAACTTTTCTTTTGTTCCCTTTATTGCTTGCTCAATATACAGATTGAATAACATCGGGAATAGGCTACAACCCTGTCTCACTCCCTGCCCAACCACTGCTTCCCTTTCACACCCCTGGACTCTTATAACTGCCATCTGATTTCTGTACAAATTGCAAATAGCCTTTCGCTCCCTGTATTTTACCCCTGCCACCTTCAGAATTTGAAAGAGAGTATTCCAATCAACATTGTCAAAAGCTTGCTCTAAGTCTACAAATACTAGAAACGCAAGTTTGCCTTTTCTTAATCTTTCTTCCAAGATAAGTCGTAGGGTCAGTATTGCCTCACGTGTTCCCACATTTCTACGGAATCCAAACTGATCTTCCCCGAGGTCAGCTTCAACCAGTTTTTGCATTGCCGTGAGCCATTTTCCCGTAATTGGCAGTAACTTTGTTCTTAACTGACGCGTTCCTTTCGGATGTTGCTGGTATTTGTGGTCGTTCCTCTGCTATTCTGTTGTTAGCCAAGACGCTCGTTTCTCTTTTTGTACTAGGCTGTCTTTATCCGATTTTGTGGACAGGTATCCCCATTTTCCGCGAACGTAGATTCTAATTTGGCTTTTGATATCTACTTCCGACGTTACTGGATAGTGTGGTTTGGTTGACTGTGTATGCAAGCCTGCGCTAACGGTTAAAACTTTTCTACAAGGTACTTTTCTGGCGTATTATGTATTCAGTGTTTGCCAGTCTTTTATTTGTTAGTAACTTGTATTTTATTGGAATAGTGTTAGATTCTGGTTATGTGTGTCTGTTACATGGCAGATTAGACATTACATAATAACTTTTTTACTGAATTCAAGAGCGAACCCAGAGAGAGGCTTCACTGTATGCTTCAGTTGGTCTTGGGGCTTCCATCAGTTTATTTACGGTAATGTAAATTCACAATATATCTGCGGAAAAATAACTGTTTTTGTCAGTTACATATTATGAACTACCAACCAATGTAATAATAGTATTATTATTTGTTTGTTTGCTGTTTGAGCCGGCCTGGCTTATCTGGTTCCTTCGATATACTTGATGGGCTACTGCTGTTGTTTGCTTGCCTGTTACTACCTGAGATTAAGTGTTTCTCTTAATTTATCTTTCGATATTCAGTTGTATATGAGAATTAATGTATATAGTTAGTTTTTCTTGTGATTTACTACAGCTAACTGCAAATCCCGCTTAAGTAAATCTAAGTAACATTGTCTGGAGGCGGCTTTTAGTATAAATTTTGGTACGGCCGTTTGCGGCAACCTTGTGTTTTTGATTGGCCTTTGTTTATACGACGGATAGCCTGTCTGCCTGCGGAAGTGTTTGACACAAGTTTAAGGTCCTTCAAAATAATTACTAAAGGGCATCTTGTGTCCTCAAGCAAACTTCGTGTAAATCCTAAAGCCCCTTCTCCCACTGTAAAACTTGTTTGCATTTTAGTTGGCTGTTGATTCTGTTGCCTGTTATTAAAGCTTTTGAGTAGTAAAATGTGTGTTCACTTAAGAGTGGTCAGTGTTGCTGTAAGTTGGTCTTGTCCCTTAATGAAATTTGTATGTAAACTTTATTTACTTGAAAGGGTTTCGCCGTGGCAAGCACTTATCATTGAGTCTTAAGCCTTCTGTACAGTTGCTGCGTGTAGTTATTTGTACGATCAAATGATGTTCTTGAGCTGCAGTTTTGATCAGAAAACGAAGGAGGTTTTATTCTGGGTCCACCAGTGTATGGCGATCTCTTATTTTTTAAATAATCACCTTGCATCCATTTATTTTAAGGATTGCATTTACTGATGTGCTGCGCCCTGTGTTTAACTGCCTGATTTACTAGTCATCAGTTCTGACACGATTAAATTGGGTATTTTACTAATTATAAGGAGTTCAGTTGTTTTTTTGAAAGTGATCTTCTGTTATGGCTACACAATTTCTTTAATCTGGCACCTTACCACTCACCAGACAGCTTCCTACCACCTCAGGATTCTGAACAGAGTTCGGGGAATACGAAATTTATGGCGAAAGTTCGCTGAAACACGGGGTCAGTTGATACGACACACGGTAAGGCATTAAACAATGGTCATTTAAGTAAGAAAGGGAATTATGTGGGTACATCATGACTACAAGCAGATTCAAACGGACGAAGTCCCAGTGGCTATGCACAGATTGAAAGACTTGCACAGAGTAATCATGGTGAAGCAGAGCAGTACAGCTGATCGACACTGTTGTCAGTGATCAATGAAAAGGAACACAGCTGCGTCATTACACATTCATAGTGTCACGCCGGTTCTGTCTACAGAAAAACGAAACCAGGTATATCATGCTGTTGGCACAAATCGGCTACCTCATGACGTTCTAAGAACAAAACCGGGGCATGATAGACTAGCTTGGAGAGCTCTGTCAAAAGAGTCTTTGGAATGAATACTCCGAGGGTAACAGCTGTAAGAACATAGTACGTCGTCCTCAAAGAGGATGAATAGTGAAATTACTTCCAAGTTTAGAGCAATTGTGAAACGATTGTTCATACGCAAATGTACGAGGTACGTCTTTTGCTGTTTTGTGTGACAGTCAGAGTGAGAGAGTTTTTAAAGATGATATAGGCATCACCCGATCAAACAGACACCGGGAACATACTGAGCCAAAAGATCTTAGGAGGAACACCTTGAGTATGAGTCGCAAAATGCCAACGATACGTACGGAATTCGACTCCCCACACATTTTCTACCATGCAACCGCAATATTGGCTGCTAAGGCAACAGGGGGAAGGACTGGAGTTATCCAACGGCGAGCACAGCATGAGGCTGCGGAGCATAGTTGAGCTGCTTAATCGAAGAGTAACTCATAGTAGTGATGCGGTGGTAGTGGTGTTGGTACAAAGCAGAGCATTGACAACGATAAAAAAGGCAAACATTGCGTTATATCCATAACAATGGCCAAAGATGACATTTTGTCAAAGAGGAACCCAAAGAATTTCACAGAGTGAGAAAGAAGTGGCAGATGAAATATTAGAGTTTACGCAAAATGAGTCATTGGAAAGTGTGGTGTCGTTTACGCTCGGCTGAGCGGACAATGTGCCTAAGGAGTACAATGATGACCATACGTGCTTAACAAGGAAAGTGATGTTGAAACTGGTGTAGGGCCATGTAGTTCAAAAAATGGTTGAGATGGCTCTGAGAACTATGGGATTTAACTTCTGAGGTCATCAGTCCCATAGAACTTAGAACTACTTAAACCTAACTAACCCAAGGACATGGCACACTGCCATGCCCGAGGCAGGATTCGAACCTGCGACAGTAGCGGCCGCACAGTTCCAGACTGTAAGCCATGTAGTTCTTCATCCTTGTCGGACAGGGAGCCACAAATCCCGTCTCCAGTGAAACGTAGCAAAGGAGAGTTGTCGTCCCAGGAACTGGTACTAAATACATTGCCTATGTGGAAGCTCATCCAAGGCATAGTAAAATGAAATAAACATTATGAACAGCAATATGACAGTGTAGCGCATAAGAAAATCTACTTAAATTATTTTCAAGTGAGGACAAGACGCTTTTGTTCCAAAAGCTGGTGTTGTCTTGTTTCAAGGATGCTCGATGGAATTTACAGGAGTGCATGATCGTGACCTACCTCGCTATGCACTTCAAAATACAGTGAGTTCAAGTGAAGTAGAGGATGGCTGCATAACTTTAAACAGTGATACAGAATTGGAAGACGTACAATAGCGAAATTTCAAACAAAGCTTCAACTTGACGATGCACGGCAAACTCGGAACTGGCCCGAAAATTTGTAGATGAGATAAACAAACGTATCCTGTCTTTCAGTAAGGAACTTGTTTTCAACACCGAACACTCCGTATCTGAAGAGGAAATGCATATGAAAGGAATCCAGGAAATTAGAGGTATGAAGAAAGTTGTACCAATACCAGCTAACATCAGTGCCTTAATGCATTCGTATACATTTATACGGATTGTTAATCCGGGTGGTAAATTGGTTGGCACATTATTTATTGTGCTGCGAGAAGTTTGAGTGCTCTTAACCCAATGGTTATTTTTCGTGTACGTGATGTTGCCAGAGCACTAGGGAATATTTACGTCACTGCAAGAAAGAGTCGGAAAATGGGCGTAAGAGAACTACACCCATTTGGCCGATAGCTGAGCAAGATAACTTGCTTTTGCTTGATTCGTGGACTGTTATAAAAATAACACTCCTTTAGAGCGAACTATGACTCCTGAAAAGTATGTGACATTGCAATTCATATCACCTGGAACGACTGGACAAATTCAGCTTCTGTATGTTTGTTCTTTTCGAGTCTATAAGACGTATTATCGCACTATCTGCAGCTACGCCTTAAAGGATAACCAGTTTGACGATAAACTCCAGGACAGGCTGTTTCGCATTCTGTTGCTTGCCCTCGGATTCCATGCGTTCTCACAGCCCGTTACACCATTATGATTCTATATGCATTCTTTGAGAGATGATACCTAGCTGAACGTCCTGCACAGTTTGTAGCTGCCAAGGAGTTCGCGTTCGATCTTGACGGGACGAATTTTTGTGATCATTGTGACGTGCCGTTTTTCATTTGGTGTCCATGGTTCAAGTTAAGGGGCTCCGGAAAGGCTCAAAATCATGAAAAGTTCAATTTTTACTTTTTTGCGTTTTCCGAATCTGCAGACTATTACCTTTTAATAGATATATAATTTATTCAATTCCGAAGACTACAACTATTTTTAATTTTTTTTTAAATGTGTTCTACATGGGCGTGACCCACTGTGGCGCTGTTAAACTGCTGTCAAATGGTGTTATTATTAACGTCCGTGTTCATCAGGTACATTTTAGTGATGTGAGATAAAGTATGTGTTGTGGATAAGCTGTGATGGTTCAATATATATCGCTGGTGTGATTGTCGATTGTTTCATGTTTATTTACTCTGTCGTTATCTCGAAAATATTCGTAATTAATTCTGTTTCTTGAGTCAATGTTTTGTTGAAGTATAATAATGAGTAAAAGTAAAGTTATTAGAAATCCTCTGAAGGCTTTTAAGAAAAGGAGAAATGTTGGAAAGCCAAAGGTATGTGTTATTACTGTAAACAACAAAGACGATAACCAAGTGAGTGAACCTAACCTCTCAAGTACACCTGCCCATAACAGTCAAAGTGGGAAAGAAAATACTTCACAGAAGAAGCTTGGTTCAATGAGTGAAAACTATGAATGTTTTATGGGCGAATCGGATGTGAATGAAATATTTGATATGTCGGTTCTCAAAGGAATTTTTTCAAACTGTGTAAGATGTATTCATTGTAGTGAAGTTGGTCTGGAACTCTCCATAATAAAGCACGTAGGACTTGCTAGTGAAATACAACTGAAATGTGATAAGTGTTCATACATGACCACCTTTTGGAACAGTGTTGCAGTAACTGCTACTGAAGAAAGTGGTAGCAAAATCTACGAACACAACAACGAGCAATGCTTGCTTTGGACAAGGAACGCCTTCGGGCTGCAGACAGGGCTGTAAAGAGTCTAGAAATACGAGCAAGAGTAAACAGGAGGAGGAACAAGAGGAAGCTGGAGGAGGAGTCTGCAGAGGATGAAGATAATCCATCCTATGGACCTGGAATGCACTAAAAAGTTAATTCAATCTTTGTCGCTCGATTCCCAAAACTTTTATTTTCTCATACTAATTACATGTTTTCTAAGGATCTTCCAAACATATTTGTTTCAAACTTTCCGTAAATGTTACACGGTACCTTCTGCATAATTTAACACAGCCTTTTTCCATAAAACTGTATATTTTTGAATATCTAAATAAAAATTTGCAAAAAAATGTTGTGAATTTTCATTACAATTGAAAAAAAATCATCTTTAATAACTGAACTAAAATTTTGTAAAATCCCTGTGTTACGTTGTAGCCCATATTCCAATAAATAATCTGTAAAAAGTTCAACTTCCTACCTCAAATACTTTGTGAGGAAAGATGTAATTTATAAGCGTTATTTTAACATTGCAAGTATAGGGCGTTTCGGAGCCCATTAATGGTTTGTTCCGAACACTCCTTGATTGTAGACGACGTCCATTTTTTGAAGTGTAATACGTATATCCTTTAGAAGGTTGATCTCGTCATCTCTCGGACACTCATTTTCTGTCACCCCTCTCTACCACATGGTGAGTCTTTTGCATCTAGTATTTCTCCCCTCTTAATTGTTAACACAACACTTTCAAATGAGTCTTACTAAAGACTGAACTTGTACCCTCGCGCTCAAGAGATTCCTTTTTACTTTTTATGGTGTAAAGGACTCGGGCAGCGAAATATAGTTGTCACAGCTGTCCGAAATCGATCCATGCTTGCTTTCCTCATCGCCAATAGCGCTGCGAGTGACCGCCACAGAGCCGGCCGAGCTGGTCGCGTAGGCGCTTCAGTCCGGAACCGATGGACTGCTACGGTCGCAGGTTAGAATCCTGCCTCGGGTGTGGATGTGTGTGATGTCCTTGCGTTAGTTAGGTTTAAGTAGTTCTAAGTTCTAGGGGACTGATGACCTCAGATGTTAAGTCCCATAGTGCTCAGAGCCATTTGAACCATTTGAGCCGCCACAGACAAACGCCAGAATGGAACCACGTTCTCGAGGCGATCGACGCTTCATCTGGCGGGTTCCCGTCGCCGACCTGCCTGATATAAACGGGCTCTTGACCAGGAACGAGAGTTCTCGTTGACGTTCCGTATGATCCACAAATTACGTCGGCCGCCTTATGATAACTACTCTTGGACTGAGTGATTCTGTACTCCTTGTTTGCCGTTTGTTTACCCAGTGAATACGGAATGAAGAATATTAGTAAGCGTAAACCTCGACAATTTCATTTGAGGCTGTACACAAGCAACCTACCAAATATGATCAGAATCGGTGGGGCGTGTATGTGGATTTCCCCTTATTAGCAGAAATTTCAAAATTCAAATGGCTCTGAGCACTATGGGACTTAACATCTGAGGTCATCAGTCCCCTAGAACTTAGAACTACTTAAACCTAACTAACCTAAGGACATCACACACATACATGCCCGAGGCAGGATTCGAACCTGCGACTATAGCAGTCGCGCGGTTCCGGACTGAAGCGCCTAGAACCGCTCGGTCACCGCGGCCGGCAGCAGAAATTTGTCCAGTGATATGACAACGATACCGTGTATTTTGTTAATGGTATGGAAAGGCACCACACGCTCCGCTAAAGGTGGAAGAGCCATCTCCACTGTGTAGGTAAACTTCGTCGGAGTCGCGAACTGTGGTGTGCGACGCCCCCTAGACGGCGCCACGTCTGAGATGGACAGTACATGACAAGAGGAGGTGGACAGGGAGGCGCCGGCGCCGGCGGTCAGCAGGGTGATGGGGGGCCGGTGTTTGAGCAGGGGGCGCCACGGCACACACGCGCGCCTCTCGCCTGCGGCTGTTGGTTTAGCGTAATGGCGCCGGGGAGGCGCGCGACCGCCACTCGCCACGTGGCCGCAGGCCGCAGTCTGTCTGACATCTGGACCGGACACCTCACACGAGCACAGGCGGGCTTTGGCGGGGTCCTGGTTCTACGCTCGTCTGCGCCGTCTGCTCGCCAAGCGGGCAGTCTCGGAATGTGATAAGAAAGATGTCCTTTACAATTTTGACAGTGACAGTAAAACAGGCGGCGAAATTCAGGTTAGACGGCATTCAACCTTCCTGGGGTGAGTGTGCCCCCGTTTGTTAACCATGTTACTGACACGAGAGGCTGCTATTCTAATTCAGTCACTCTATATTGTACTCGACCGTCACCCACCCATATTTCACAACTTAAGAGACCTACCTAGTCACCCTATTTCTTCACAATTGTACGCACAACTTGATCTCTCACCTTTCCGCCCCCACAAACAATGGGCTTTGCTGAGGGGGGGATAGCTTGCGTATCTTTATCATACAGACAGACATACTGTAAGTGCTACCACATCAGAGAATTAGAGTGGTGAGGCCAGACGAACATGTGGTCCTTGAAGGGGAGCAGCAGCCGTTTAAAGTCATTGTAAGTGGAATAGTCTGGATGACTGACTGATCTGGTTCTACATCGTTAACCAACATGGTCTTGCTGTGCTGGTAATGCTAATGGCTGAAATCAGTGGGAAACTACACTGCTTTATATCCTGAGTACGTGCAGCATTCCTTGTAGCAACTACGCTGTGGAATTATATAAATGTGCGCACCCCTCTTATTTTTTATTTCCAGTCTAGCTGAGTAATCGGCGTTGCCTGGGTACGTGTTTCTTTCAGTCTTCTTTTAGTCCATCTCCTCCTTCCCTCTCTCTCTGTCTGTCTGCTCCTCCCCCATCTCTATCAGTCTCTTTCTCACTCTCTCTCTCTGTACATCGACTCCCCCCCTGTCTGTCCGTCTGCTCCTTCTGCATCTTCCCCTCGCTCTCCTCTCTGTCCATCACTTCCTCTTTACTTTCTTTCATCATCTTTTTCTCTTCCCTCTCGCTAACCATTTCCTCCTCTTCCCTCTCCCTGTCCATTTCCTCCTCTTTCCCATCCCTGTTCATCTTCTCTTTCCTTCTATCTGTACACCCCTTCCTCCTCCTTGTCTCTGTCCGTCTCCCATTCCTTCTTTCTCTGTCTATCTTCTCCTCCTCATCTACTCCTTTCACCTTTGTCCATCTCCTGTTAATCACTTTCCCTATCCATCTCCTTCTCTCCTTCTCTCTGTCCACCTTCCCCTCTTCCCTCTCACTGTCCATTTTCTCCTACCCCTCTATGCCTGTATGACCCTCGCCACTCTCTCTATCCAAATCCTCATGTCCCCTCTCCTTCCATCTCTTCCACCCCACATTTTCTGTCATCTCTTCCTCATCCCTCTCTATGATCAAATCCTCCTCTTTCTTTTCTCTGACCATCTCCTCCTCTCTCCTTTCTCGTCTGTCTCCTCCTCTTCCCCTTCTGGTATTTCTGTGTCTCCCACGCTCTATCCACCTCCATCCTACCTTCCCCCTATTTCTAGCCACAATACTTCTTATCTCCACAATATTTTTTCCCCAGATAGTAAGTGTACCAAATTTGTTTGAAATCGGTCCAGGGGTTTATGAGGAGATTTTTATCCGTCGATTTGGCCAGTGTACGCACATATCACATACATTTTACATTTTTTACACATACTTCTACACACAGTCTCCTGCAATTGCCCCCTGTAGTTTTGGTTCCACGTAGCTCGAAGTTTGTAACGGCGCATACTCTGAATAACGCGTCATACAATAATGTAATTTTGTAGATACTTCCAGCGGCGTATGTGGGAACTGTCCGCGAAATTTTATTGCGAATATACTAAGAATCAAAGAAGTGATAAATTTAAACGTCATGTATGATGAGGCAGCTTATCACACGTATCCATATTTTACGTCGTCATATCTTCTGAACTATGTGTCGTACAATGATATAATTACGCAGGTAAATCCAGTGGTGTAAATGTATACTATCTGCGAAACATGTCGCCAATACAGTTAGTACTAAAGAAGTAGTGAATTAACACATGAAGCCTAACGCTACAGTTTTACTGCATGAACGGTGAAAACATAGTAAGCGATAAAGTTTTCTTCATTTCATCATTTTGTTGGGGTCTTCAGTGAGAAAAACTTTGGTAATGGTTTGAAGTTATGTGTAAAGGTTGTTGCAAATCACTAGTTCTCTCGTTCTCAAATAACTGACGGAAGTCCGAGTATACGTGCGTCTTGGCCTGAACTTCTTTTTCACCCTCAACCACTTCATAAGTGCTTCTTACCCCCACAGCGATTCTTTCCAGACGGTAAGTGATATGTGTACCAAGTATGGCTGAAATATTTCCAGAGGTTTAGGAGGAGATTTGGAATATAGATATATGCATACAAATATACGTACGTACATCAATTTTTATTATAGGTCTGGATTGTTTTTTGACGGTGTGATTGATAGATTGTGCCAAAGTGTGCTGGCCGGATGTATATGGTTTATGGACTCGACTACCGGAGTGACGTAAGTCCTATTAAGTTGACGGTGTAATGGATGGCGATCACGGACGAAGCAGCCACTACGGTGACTACACCAACATAGGACAGTGTGCCGTAATCGTAAAGTGGAAGACTGCCTAGCTATACGTAGCGTCAGTGGCCTGCATCAGGTGGAATTCTATGCATCTATCTTTCATTAATCAAATGAGCTCAACATTCCAATACGATATTTGTCTTTTATTTGGCCACCAGAGTTTGCACTCTGTATATCCATCTGAAACATAAAGATATAAAAAAAAAAAAAAAATTGCGTCACCTCGGTTCCGAGAGTTCCGGAACCTGTACAGAAAACTGAAATAGAGATCAATAAAAACATCATTTCCGCCCTTTTTATTGCTCATGAAAACCACACATTGCATGTTGTACCACCATACGCCGGCTGGAGTGGTCGTGCGGTTCTAGGCGCTACAGTTTGGAACCGAGCGACCGCTACGGTCGCAGGTTCTAACCCTGCTTCGAGCATGGATGTGTGTGATGACTTTAGGTTAGTTAGGTTTAATTAGTTCTAAGTTCTAGGCGACTGATGACCTCAGAAGTTAAGTCGCATAGTGCTCAGAGCCATTTGAACCATTTTACCACCATACAGCGAGACCTTCAGAGATGGTCGCTCAGATTGCAGTACTCACCGGTACCTCTAATAGTCAGTAGCACGTCCTCTTGCATTGATGCATACCCGTATTCGTCGTGGCATACTATTCACAAGTTCATCAAGGCGCTGTTGGTCCAGATTGTCCCACTCCTCAACTGCAGTTCTGCGTAGATCTTTCAGAATGGTTGGTGGGCCACGCCGTCCATAAACAGCACTTTTCAATGTATCCCAGGAATTTTCGATAGGGTTCATGTCCGGAGAACATGCTGGCCACTCTAGTCGAGCGATTTCGTTACCCTGAAGGAAGTCATTCACAAGATGTGCACGATGGAGGCGCGAATTGTCGTCCATGAAGACGAATGCCTCGCCAATATGCTGCCTATATGGTTGCACTATCGGTCGGAGGATGGCAAACGACTGTCTGGTTGAAGGCATATCTGACACTCATCGGTAATGAGAACGTGATGCCAATCCTGAGCGGTCCATTCGGCATGTCGTTGGGCCGCTTCCTAGTGTGGAAGTGATCGGCTGTCGGACCCCCTCCGTCTAATAGGCACTGCACATGCATGGGTGTTTATATCTTTGGGCGGGTTTAGTGACATCTCTGAACAGTCGAAGGGAATGTGTCTGTGATACAATATCTACAGTCAATGTCTATCTTTAGGAGTTCTGGGAACCGCGGTGATGCAAAACTTTCCTAAATTGTGTAGTTACATTGTATACTTAATTGTAACATGAGGATGCATAAAGTGATAAACTTATTTACAAATATAAAAGCTCATGCTACCACAATTTTATACAGAGCGAAGTTACAACTAACAGAATTAGAGCTGAAGTACATATTTTTGATTTATCAATTTCCTCCGTCTGAAACTTAATCATTTACAAAATATGAAAAATAAAATATGCCCACAATAAAAACCTGCAGATCTTTCCTTATTCTTCTAACGAAATTATGTGGTTCAAATGGCTCTGAGCACTATGGGACTTAACATCTGTGGTCATCAGTACCCTAGAACTTAGAACTACTTAAACCTAACTAACATAAGGCCATCACACACATCCATGCCCGAGGCAGGATTCGAACCTGCGACCGTAGCAGTCCCGCGGTTCCGGACTGAGCGCCTGAACCGCTAGACCACCGCGGCCGGCAACGAAATTATAAATCAAGGGGGAGGGGGGGTGTAACACATACTCCTCAAAGTCTTGTCTATCTCAGAACCACACTCACATGCAGGAGGACTGTAAACGTTAAATCTTTGAGGATGTAGAAGAAACGTGGTCTGGTTGAAGCGGAGTGGAATGGGCGTAAATCGTTTATCGGTCCAAATGTGCCCCGTAAACCACGGCCTTGTAGGAATTTGTGGTTGTAATACAGCATAACAGCTACCTTTCGTTTATTAGGAGAGTTTCCACATTTCCCCCCAGTTAGGTTGACCGAAGCTCTTGATCTCAAGTAAGTAATCTGTTTACGCTAACTTCCATTCAAGGACAGTGCCGATTGATCCTGCTTGCTTCGTTAATACGTCGGCTGCCTCATTATAGAGGATGTCAGCATAGTAATCCACCCACCGCAGCTAAACTGTCTGCTCCCTTGGTTCACTGACGAACAAATTCCTTTACGACATCAAAAGGCAGTTGTTTTTCACCTCTGGTGTCAGATACGGTGTTAGAACTATCTGGGAGTCAGATACGAGTTAAAAATAAGAACTTGAGAGCTTCACAGTGTCGCCCGTAAATACAGAATCTCTTTATGTAGTTTTGCTGACTCGGATCCGAGTACACAGGAAAGCTCATCCACTATATTATTTTATCCATGTTGCATTTTATGAACTGCACAGCCGTTAATGATAGCTGGTGAATGATGAAACAAGCCACAAATATTTTTTCAGTTTTTTATTTAAGTGCCACAAGCGGTTTCGGGCTACCATATCAATCTTCAGATAGTTAATATCTTTATATTACATACATGTTTTGATCAACACGATGTTGTCTGCTCCACACTGCATAAGAATATCTGAGTATTTAGTGGCCTTTATCACTTGTTTCATTAATAAAAATATACTAAAAGCCATGTATATATATATATATATATATATATATATATATATATATATATATATATATGTGACGGAAAATAGTTGTGTTCACTTATATACGTTCCAGCAGATGGCGATATGTTTTATGTGGTCCATGTGGATTTCTATCTCGTTGTATATGTTCTTGAATTCCACCAATGCCCCAATGCCCTCACATTGCAAAAAAAAAAAAAAAAAAAAAAAAAAATTACTGTGGTGCTTTATACACTCCATGTTTTTGCTTACAATGCAAAGGATATCAATAAGCGAAGATAGAAAGACATCAGTCATTAAATATTAAACAACGATGCAAACATAGCAAAGATGGTGCGTTGGATATGTAACATGTTAATAACACAAAAATATTTGCAACTTAAGCATGCACTGACAATAAAAAATTTAAAAAAAACGTTATTAATGTCTTTTAAGAGAAAACTTACGCTTAAGGTGCAAACGTTTTTCTGTTATTAACATGTCACGTACCCTACACGTCACCTTTGCTCTGTTTATATCCGTGGTCAGTATTTAGTGAATGATATCTTTGTATCTTTGCTTAATGATAATCTTTGCATTGTAAAGGAAAACATGAGGTTTATAACGCATGTGCGATGCTCAAAACACATTTTAAGAATATGAAGTGTGCCATAGTGATTTATTTACAGTATGTGGGCTGTGGTGGAATTAAAGAACATATGGTCGAGCAAGAAAACCGCATGGATCAAATCAAAACACGCAGCAATTTACTGGAACTTATGTAAGTGAACACAACTGCACTGCTGTCCAAAATTAAAGTAACAAACGGAAATTTTTCAAGGTTGTATTTATTTTGCTACAAAACAGTATGGTACAAAAAAATGTAAAGAATATGTAACCTCAACAACCGCAACATGCATAACGGTAGACAATAATGTTCTTCATATTTTCCAACTTAATGGATTTGCACACACGTTCCGACAACTGGTTAATGTGCGTGCTCATTATGGGGTGTGACCACCCCTGGCAGCAACACAGGCCTGACAACGGCAGGGCATGCTGTGAAGGATGCCATCAGTCTCGTATTCGGGCAATAACGCCCATTCTTCCTGCAGAGTTGCTCGCAAGTCATGGAGAGTGGTTGGTGGATGCTGCCGTAGTAAAGGCGTTTCTCCAGTGCATCCCAGGCATGTTCTGTGGGTTTTAAATCAGGAAAGCGAGCAGGCAACGCCGTGCCTGCAGTATCTACCTTTTCCTCAAAAACATCAACAATCTATCCTCTATGAGGACCAGAATTATCGTCCATCAGTACGACGTCTGGGCCTACAGTGTGCCGCAACAACCGCACATGAGGTCCCAAGATTTTCTCACGATGCCTGACACCAGTTAAACCTTGCCAATTCACCCGTACAATTTCACGAAGAGCTGTTCAAATGGTCAACATAATCTTGCCTACACCATTGGGGATCCTCCTCGATATTGGTCCTCTTCCCGAATTCGTGTTCCACGTTTCCTCCAGATGCGAATCCGTCGAGAATCAATCTGCAGGCCAAATCAGGACTCAACTGTGGAAAGAACATTGGTCCACTGTTCGACCGTCCAGGTGGTGTGTTGACGACTCCACTCTAGGCGTTACCTTCGGTTGCGAGGTCAGACGCCAGTTGTCGTGCAGTACTAAAGCTCTGCCATCGTGCCCTTATAATCAAATAATGGCCCTGTCTCTCTGATGCTCTGCCGTGGTCTTCGGGATACAGTTTCGCTTTCTGTAAATTGTCCCACATCCGGAAACAACAGAACGATTGACTTTAAGCCGCCGGGCCACATCACCTTGCGACTGTCCTACTTCCATTTTTCCTGTGGTCCACCATCGCAGAGAGTCTGATACGCGTCTTCTCTGTGCCGTACTGCACCGCCTCTGACTGTGTACAGAGCGATTGTGGATTTGGAACTATCCGGCAAACACTACCCCGTTTGGTAGATGCCCTGACGTCATCGTTAGCGTGGTTGTTGACGGGAATGGCATTTTCCGTGCAGAACACGATCGTACGGACATCTGTTGACATTTGTGTGATTAGAGTGTGCCGGCCGCGGTGGTCTAGCGGTTCTAGGCGCTCAGTCCGGAACCGCGCGACTGCTACGGTCGCAGGTTCGAATCCTGCCTCGGGCGTGGATGTGTGTGATGTCCTTAGGTTAGTTAGGTTTAAGTAGTTCTAGGTTCTAGGGGACTGATGACCTCAGATGTTAAGTCCCATAGTGCTCAGAGCCATTTGATTATAGTGTGAGTTAGACACAGGACGAGATAACAGCGGTTTGTAGCTTTAATTTTGGACGCCAATGGATTTTGCGTCATATATATGGATATGTATAAAAATACAAGCACTTTAGCGTATTTTAATAAATGAAACAACTAACAAAGTAGCATCAAATACGCTAATATACTTGTGCAGTGTGGAGCAGACGACATGCTGTCGATCAAAACAAGTATGTTACAAAAAAATATTAGCCACCTGAGGATAGGTATGGTATCCCGAAACCTGTTATGGCGCTTCTAGACATTTAAAAAGTATTTGTGGCTGGTTGCGTCGTTCACCACCATCCAATACACTCTGTGGATTTTTGGATTCTTCGGTACACAAACGGATAAAACTAGGTCGAGCTTCAAGGAAATGATTAACTCTGCAGTTGAAATTAATATTTTCTAAATCTGTCGTATTGTAATAATAACAGAATGTAATCTGACAGCTAATTATGTTAATATCATATTCAAACAAAGGCAAATGCGAAGAATATCGTATAGAACGTATGATAGGAGAACGTGTAAAAGCTGGTAAAAAGGGCCGTAAATGTAGTTCTTCTTTGGAGAGTAGTCGGACTACTTTTAGAGACACGGGTATCCATGAAGGCCCCGCCCTGAAAGCAAAATTTATTTGATGATATTTGACATCTAATGCCTCCACTAAAAGGGCGTTTGAGGCCGTCGGATGTGTAACTCCAAGAAAGGTACGAATGGCTCTTTGCTGAATTGTATCTAGTTTTGTGACATATTTGCGGCTAGTCTTATTGCTAATGTTACTGGTTGAAAAATAATTATGTTTTTTTCAATTAGAACCATAAATAATATTAACGCAGGAGATGGTCTTTGAGCGTTATGATGCAGCATATATCCAAAGTCCAGACGACATCGAATAATCCATCGATACATAGTGAGTACAGTATTCTAAAACGCTCGCAACCACGCATGGTTGAATGAGCGAATGACATTTAATCCTCTTTCTCATTTGGTAAGAGTACATCGAATGGGAGGTGCCCTTGAATATCATTCCTATGAATCGAGCGTAAGGTTTTATCTGGTAAGTATACTTTCCACCATCAATGCGAGCAACGTTCGATTTGTAAAAAGTAACAATCATCAGTTTCTCAGCCGACATCTCCAGCCGTTGGTTGACCTCCACTCATGGACGTTTTCCATGGCAGTCAGTACTGCCATTTTGGCCTGAAGGTAAGAGTCGGCATTTGAATAAACACATGCGTTGTCTGCGTAGTTTCATATTTTAATGGGGAGACTGATTGTTCTTTCAAATCACGAGCATACAAAGTATACAAGAGTGGGTTAAAACTTTACCCTGGGGCAAGACCTGGGAGACAAAAAAGGATCGAAGCGTGTTGCCTTTGAATCTGACATGGAGGGAGCAGGATGCTGATACCGCATATCGCCCTGGAGGGAATGCCGTTTTACGCAGTCTGTCTAAGAGAACCAGAATCCGAACGTGATCTGAACACCAAGATAAGAAGCGACGACGTTTTTCTCGTGCGAAGGGCTGAAATAATATCCAGGACTGGTGAATACAGATTGCCCAATTACCGTTTGTGTTTCCTGAAACCGTGCTGGCTTTGAAGCATCCAGTTATTATATACGGGTAACTATTCATTTCTTCCGTATACCATACTCTTCAGCGTTTCGCTACACATAACGACAACGCAATTCGTCGATAGTTAGAGGCCATATCTGGATCTTTTCAGACCTGGAATTACAACTTACGATTTCACACCTTCACGAGGTCCTATTGAATCCAATACTAACTAAAAATTAGCAACAGCAAAGCTTTCGCTTCTATGGACAGTTTCGCAAGCATAGAATAATGAAAGAAATCAATAGCAGGACAGCTGACACTATATAACTTAGCAGCACCATTTAGTTCTTCTTTAGAAGAGGGACGAAGCAGGACACGATGATAGTTGTAGTCAACAGGAGATTGATTATGGAAAGAGACCGTGGGAGGAGCGAGGGCATCGATAAATTCCTCCATCCATGCAGTGGTGGTAGGAGGGAGAGCCGGCTGTCGACTGATCGATAAGCTTTCGTTTGTATCAGATGCGTGTCTTTTCTCGTTGCTTTGTTGAGTGAAGCTTTTTGAGAACTTAGTTAAGGCACGCATTTATTTATCACATTTCCATAAAGTTACCGAAGTTAGAAATCTGGAGATCAGTTAACTCTTTTACCTTCGGAACTCTGACACCCACTGCGACCTTCATAGCGTTGATGGAAGCCTGATAAACATCTTTTTTCCGTAACGCATGTCAGAAGTTTTCGATTTCCGTCGAGCCGTGCCTTATATTTGTCACAGTTAGCTTACGAATTTTTTCGCTTACTGTTATGGTAACGTATTTGTGTAGTATCAACATTTATATTCATGTAGAACCCTATCGGGTGACGATCGTTTCCCAATGAATCTGCTTTAACCTGCCAATTAGAAAGTTCAGCAAACAGGGGATGCGAAGCGTGACGTATATCGCTGAACGTCTACTTAAAGCGGGAGATGCCATAGTACGGGCTCCACCGTCGACTGTCACTAGGTTATTGTCTCCTGTAACATTCGTCAAATCCCGGTCTTACCTGTCTGTAATGTCTCCTCTCCATGCTAAATGATGGACTGCTGGCCACTACTTATTAGAATGTGAGGCCGAAGCTGGCTTATTATCATCATTCATCTACCACGATACTATTATGGATAGCTTTATAAAGAGTGATTCCGTGCTGTCACAAAATATCGGGGCTGATGGACCAGTGTAAATGTATAAATCTGAGGTATGGGAGGTCCGTAAAAGTTGCAGTCGAAAATAATTCTGGTGCTTCTGACAATGGAATACATATAACCGTTCTGTTGTTACTAAGACTGTAGTGCAGACTATTTTCACAGGTGGCAGTATGGGCCAAAATAAGCAAAACAATTCTTGTAAACAGGGGCTCTAAGCTACACACCTTTAAGACCTATGAGCACTTCTTTATCTTCGGTATGAAATACATCTCTTCCACTGAATAAGTGCCAATAGCTCTTAAGGTGTCCATTTTGGAGCCCATATTTGCAGCACGTTGTTTCTCGTACTTGTCCAACCTGCCACCTTTGAAAGTGGTATGCCCTACGATCATGAGAACAACAGTACCAATATTCCATTGACAGAGGTATAAGAATGAGTTTAGCTTATGATTTTCGGCTCGGTCGTTTCCAGACAAGAGTCCCTTACCTCATATAGATATATATACCCCTCTCCATCATCCCTGAAAGCTTGTAATATCGTCA
Source organism: Schistocerca piceifrons (assembly GCF_021461385.2). Classification (NCBI taxonomy): domain Eukaryota; kingdom Metazoa; phylum Arthropoda; class Insecta; order Orthoptera; family Acrididae; genus Schistocerca; species Schistocerca piceifrons. The sequence goes on from NC_060138.1 coordinate 894,090,054, forward strand.
TGAAATCATTCTGTACGGCGACACAATTGTGTTCTAGTAACACAGCAACCAATTCGATGTCGTTGTTTCTTACAGGGAGCGGGTATCGTTGATGTTACAGCGAATATTTTGTCAATATAGCAGCGCCGCCTTTTCCATTGAGACGGTCCTCCTTTAAAACGAAATAACTTTTAAAGAGAATTGTCTGATAAGTTAATCACGTTTCGCATAGCAGGCCTATATCAGGATGACTTACTTTTCTTCTTTGCAAGCTTTCTGTGTTGGAGTTAGTGGATCTTGCGTTCCATTGCAGTACTTTCATAGGCTTAATAACCCAGCAGAGAGAAAATGAAAGATGGCAGTGACGATGTGCCAGATAACGGTATGGTTCCTGACACTGTTTTGTCGCATATGATGGATGACAATGTCAATAAAATTTATTATTTTACACGTCACCTGAACTGCGGGCTGTCGTTGATTTGGTATTTTTCGGAGACTGAAGGGGATTCTTGCTGCTAGATGTGTCTGCACGTTTTGTGGAGTGTATCGGGTAGACTTCGGTATGAGACCAATCACTTACGTTACCGTGTCTGTTACTTCCACCCTCCGCCGGAAAAGTTCGTCTGTTGACGCACATCCACACAGTTGTGTCCGGGTTTCCGTGACGTAGACGCCGAATGCCTGTGGTGGGCAGCAGCCGTATAAGTTGTGTGCTTTCAAAGCTGGGGCGACGAAATTTGTCGAAGCGGTAATGATGGCACAGACAAGAAGTGTGACGGACGCGTAAGCTAGCATACGAGTAGGTGTAGGATTCTACAGAATGACACACACTATATTTCACGAATCTCATCTGGGACGAATTTGTTTCCTGATGTGCCCATAACGAAGGCAATTGAAGCACTGTCTCACGATAGACACATAAAGATCTACAGGACGTCTAGTTCCATAACCAGACACAGCTTCCGGTGAAGTTTAGGAATCGAAGGTTAACAATGACGTCTGCTGTTTGGCATTTTGCTCTTTACTATCCTACACGTTGAGCGTAATAAATCTTCTAACACGTACAATTTGGAAGGCAGATTGCTCTGTTTTCAAAATATCAGTTCGTCAAGTTCTGAATCCGCTTTTGTTATTATTCACATTTTGTCAATAGCAAAAGAAGGAATCGAAAATACTATTTTTTTTTTTAAGATTTTAATGTCAATATTTGCTAAGATATTCACCGTATCGGGAGTTTTCAATCCGATTTTCACTTTGGTTTTGCCCACAGAGGAAATATTAATTGCCGGCCGTGGTGGCAGAGCGGTTCTAGACGCTACCGTCTGGAACCGCGTGTCCGCTACGGTCGCAGGTTCGAATCCTCCCTCGGGCATGGATGTGTGTGATGTCCTTAGGTTAGGTAGACTTAAGTAGTTCTAAGTTGTAGGGGACTGATGACCTCAGAAGTTAAGTCCCATGGTGCTCAGAGCCATTTGAACCATTTTTGAATTATTAATTACAGCACTTTTGAGCTCTGGCAAGGAAAGAAGGGAAAGTTTGACTACAGCCATAGAGTTCAGACGGCTTAAGCTTTTATCCAATCTTTCCATATAAACTATATATGGACCACTATATGTAAATCTGTAGAAGTTAGGAGATCGCTGAGCAGTTGCAACTCCCCTGGGAGGAGTGTTGACAGTAATTTTTTTGGTTGGGAGCAGAACCGCCAGCTACTGTTACGAGAGAACAAGCTACATTTACAGCATACGTAGCAGACGATACTTGGTTAGCTGCTGCAGTGAAGGTTTAGGAATTCCTTACGTCCAGACTAAACCCATTTGGTCGCTAATGTCTCGTGCTGGAGAATCCAGTGGGACTCTGCTCTGAAAACTTGATTTTTTCGGGGAGTATTCTAATTCAACCCCTAACGATTGCTAATGAATAGCTCATAGCATCCATCGTGTTGTCAAATGAATTTCCTGGAGCAGCTGAAAGGGAACTGCACGTTGAAAGCGCTGGGTAGCCGGTTTTTGACGATGTTGACCTGCAGTGGTGTAGAAATCTCCTCCCTTCGTCATATACCGCACTATACACGGGGGGCATGAGGTCACCATAAGGAAATTCAGATGTTATAGTTTTCTACATGTAACCGTACCAAACGCAAAACTAGTGTTCACACACTGTAAGGAAAACTCAGGCGTCTGACGGTAGAGCGAAACTCCGAGCACGTCTAGACACTTCAGCGTCCGTGATTGAACTGTGAGGGGGAGCTAGTGGATTGTTTCTGTATCCGGTCTGGTTGCAGACTTCCATGTACGGCGATATGGATCGTTGTACGCCAACTGTTATTTCTGGCTGTGTAGTCGGAATGCGAGTTTTTGATACGTGCTACAGCTCATGTCATACTTATTGCAGAGGTGAAAGTTATGGTGCATGTCCTACTAGAATGTGTAACTGGCTGGCCGTTCCACAGTTTTGGATCAAGGCTAAGTTTACTGATTTCCGTGGGTGCAATTACGCTGGTTGATTCTGGCGACCTGAGTGGACCCAGATCTAGGATCTCGTGGGCAGCCTGAGAGAACAGCTTTGTTTTAAAAATTTGTGAATCTACACTCTACGAGTATCATTTAGAGAACTGAGACGTTCTTTGATTTCTCGTTTAATATTACCTGGCTGTTGCAAATTCTGTGTACTAACCATTTGTAACCTTTATTGTTGTCTGAATTGGAAGTATGCATGTCGCCTCAAGACTGTTAAGTAATTCCCAGTTAGGTCTCTTCCAGAAAGAATTTTATAATGCTTACGTTAATTAATATTGTACTCAGATCAAATATTGTCTACACAATAATACTGTACTAACTTCTAGATTTGTATATTGCACATTCTGCAGAGCGCGCTCTCATATTTGGTGATGAATAAAACGTTTTGCATTCAAGAGCGTCTGCTGAAATATTTTTATTGTTTCAGTGACCAGTTTCGACAGAGTCTAGCTAGACAAAGTCTCACCTCGTAAATGGAGTGGGCTGTCTTTATGGTTGTGCGGCACAAGCACTGTAGTTCTATTAGGATGAGAGTTTCACTCCGGAGCGGAGAGTGAGCTGATATGAAACGTCCTGGCAGATTAAGACTGCGTGCCGGATTGAGACTCAGACTCGATACCTTTGCCTTTGCTCTACCATCTGAGTCACCCATTCCCACTCACGATCCGCGCCTACAGCTTCAATTCTGCCAGTACCTCGTCTCCTACCTTCCAAACATCAGAGTAGTTCTACTGCGAACCTTGCGGAACTAGCACTCCTGGAAGAAAGGATATTGTAGAGACAGGGCTTAGCCACAGCCTGGGGAATGTTTCCAGAATGAGATTTTTCACTCTGCAGCGGAGTGTGCGCTGATATGAAACTTCCTGGCATATTAAAACTGCGTGCCGGACCGAGACTCGAACTCGGGATCTTTGCCTTTCACACGGAAGTGCTCTACCATCTGAGCACGTGTCATGAGTCGTGCTTGGGTAGTTTAGATGGTAGAAAACTTGCCCGCGAAAGGCAAAGGTCCAGAGTTCGAGTCTTGGCCCAGCACGCAGTTTTAAACTTCCAGGAAGTTTGAATGAATTTATTTCCAGTGGACCCCAAGATGACAGCTAGACTACGTTGTAGTCTTTACAGTATAAATATTTCAGGACTCAACGCTGGGTGCAAGCATTGTTATTTTCGATTTCATATTAATTGAATGTCGAGTGCAGAATGTTTTACTGCAGGGCCGGGAACGGTGTGTAAAAACTCACGCAGCACGCAGCTCGGCTGTGCGGACCGCGTGCCGACCAAAGGTAGATCTGTCTCGGATTTGCCCGTTCCTACCCGGAAGTACTCGGTACCGTGCGACTTTTCATTTAGTAATGCGGTTTGGTACTTTTCAGTCAGCACAAATCTCTTCAGTCCGACAGAATCGTGGTGTCAGCACTGATTTAACCTTCGCTGTTTGTTCATGGTATGAACGACGTTCATTGGTTCTGTACTGTTGGTACCAAAACAGACTGTCTAGCAATCTATCGTCACAAGCCTTTAAAAAGAAATGCCAGTGACAGGAGAGAAAATTCTGTTGGATACCTTGTCGTTTCATAAGCAACGGGTACTGTAAATATGTTATGAAACGATATTACAAAATAATGCAAAAGTATTTAAAGATTGGTTGTCAATGAAAAAGCAAAGAAATACATCTATCGACAGACGGGATGCATTGTTCTATACATCAAGAAGCACTCTGACTAAATTTTGAAGGCATGCATAACGTGAAGAAACTCATGGTATTAATAGTAAAATTTACGAAGCCACAGGCTTTATTTCACTCAGTTGCAACTGTTTTCGATGTAACTGAACGAAGAATAAACACACTTTTTATATTTTTCATAGTACGCTAGTTATGTGAAGGGTCATGCCTGGGACGATTTTTCCATGAAAATCTTGCTATCGTTGATTTTAGGAAAGAAAAAGGAGCGCAAGGAACGAAAATTAAATTTCAGACATATCATTTTAAGTGAACTTGACTGCACACTTGTTAGCTAATAATCAAATCATTCTGGTTCCAGGTTCTAACCAAGCGACTGTTTAAATTCTGACTAAAAATCATCAGCAATGGCATCTAAGGACTTCCGGCATACGAAACCACCCACGTTATGCCAATGGCCTTGTCAAAGAGGGCGTAGGAGCGGACAGAGGTTCAGAGAACTCTGTTGCTCTTCGGATAGGGAACTGCCCCTAAAATGTAGAAGAATCAGCAAAGATCAACGGCATGAGGATGCATAAAGGAATGGAAACCACTACATTAAAGACACGTAATGTTCATCCACAGGATCTGTAACTGAAAAATTTGTGTGTTGGCAAAATATCCGGATTAGTCCCCATTCGGATCTCCAGGAGGGGTCTGCCAAGAGGAAGGTGGCCACGAGAAAAAGATGGAATAACCAACGATGGGATAGTACTCTACGAGTTGGAGCATGGAATGTCAAAATTTTGAAAGTAATAGGAAAGCTAAGAGAATCTAATAAGGGAAACACAAAGGTTCAATCTAGATGTAGTGGTAGTCAGTGAAATGAAATGGAAAGAAGACAAGGATTTCTGGTCAGACGAATATAGGGCAATAGTACCAACAGTAAATCATATTCGTCATGAACAGAAAGGTAGGGTAGAGTGTGACCCACTGTGAACAGTTCAGAGATAGGGTTAGTCTCATCAAATACGTCACAGAACCAACGCAGACAATGACAGTTATGGTATACAATCCTACGTTGTAGGCAGCAGATGAGGAGATAAAAAAAGAATGTATTGAACAGGTAATTAAGTACGTAAATCGAAGTGAAAATCAGTAGTCACGGGGGGATTGGAACGTGGTTGAAGCATTCAAATAGAAGAAAAGGTTACGGGAGAATATGGGTGTGGTAGGAGGAATGAGAGAGGAGAAACGTTAACTGAGTTCTGCAATACATTTCGGATTGTAATAGCAAATACGCTGTTCAAGAATGACAAGAGGCAGAGGTATACGTGGGAAATGTTGGGAGATGCGGGAAGGTTCCAGCTGGATTGCATCATAGTCAGACGGAGATTCTGAAATCTGATATTGGATTGTAAAGCGTATTGCATTGTATTGTATGTAACTGGAGACCTAGAAACGACGGAGAGGCTTCGTCCCCGCCGTAGCTCTCAGTGGTGCACAACCACAGCACAGGCTACAGCAGTCCACTCATTCCCCCCCCCCCTCCCCCCCCCCTCCCCAGGAATGTCTCACACCAGACGAGTGTAGCACCAATATTTGCGTGGTAGAGTAATTACGGTGTACGCGTACGTGGAAAAATGACTCTGAGCACTATGGGACTTAACATCTGAGGTCATCAGTCCCCTAGAACTTAGAACTACTTAAATCAAACTAACCTAAGGACATCACACACATCCATGCCCTAGGCATGATTCAAACCTCCGACCGTAGCGGTCGCGCGGTTCCAGACTGAAGCGCCTAGAACCTCTCGGCCACTCAGGCCGGCCGCGTACGTGGAGAAAGTGTTTGCGCAGCAATCGCCGACATAGTGTAACTGAGCCGGAATAAGGGGTACCACCACGCATCACCGAGGCCGATGGAAAACCGCGTTAAAAACCATCCACAGACTGGCCGGCACACTGGACCTCGACACCAATCCGGCGGGTGGATTCGTGCCGGGGACCGGTGCGCCTTCCCGCCGGGAAGGCCGCACTGCTAACCGGGCGGGCATTGTAAAGCGTACTCATCCGAAGATACAAACTCGGATCACAATGTAGTAATGATGATGAGTAGACTGGTTTAAGAGAATCGTGTGAAAGAAGGATGGAAGTAAGATACTGAAGTACTGAGAAACGACGAAAGGCATTTGAAGCTTGCTAGGGATGTGAATGCGGCGATGGGGAACACCAGGGAAGGCAGCTCAGTTGAAACGGCGAGGACAACTATTACGGGGTAACCACAGATGCTGGTAACTTAAACTAACTTACGCTATGGACAACACACGCATCCATGCCCGAGGGAGGACTCGAACTTCCGACGGGGGGAGCTGTGCGAACCGTGGCAAGGCGCCTCGATCGTGCGGCTACCCAGCGCGCGTCCGCAGTGAAAGTGAAGACAAATTACAGGATCTGTTGGATGAAATGGACACTCTAAAGAGTTCATAAAACGGTTTCAGAGTTAACCGGAAACAGACAAAGGCAATGAGATATAGCAGAAAAGAAAATATAGAGCTGAAATCATAGAAATTCGAGATCGCGAGGTAGATGAAGTTAAAAAATTCTGTTATCTTGGAGGCAAAATTACCCGTGATGGACGAAGCAAGAACAACGAAAACAGCAGTGTAGCACAGGCAAAGAGTGCATATCCGGCAAAGATAAGTCTACTAGTTTGAGACATTGGCCTTAGTTTGAGGAGGAAATTTCTGAAAGTATACGTCTGGAGCATAAAATTATATGGCAGGCAATTATGCACAGTGGGAAAATCGGAACGGAAGAGTGTCGAATCGTTTGTGATATTGTGCTTCAATGTAATGTTGAAAATTAGGTGGACTGGTAAGGTTCGCTGGAGAATTGGTGAAGGAAGGAACATACAGAAGACAATAGCAAGAAGGAAGGACAGGATGACTGGTATCTGGTAATAACTTCCATGTTACTAGAAGGAGATGTAGAGGATAAAAACTTTAGGGGAAATAGACATTGGAACACATACAACAAATAACTGAGCAGTCGGGTGCAGTGCTACTCTGAGATGAGGAGGTTAGCGCAGGAGAGGAATTTGTGGATGGCCGCATCAATCCACACAGAATACAGATGACTAAAAAAATTTAGTTTGTTGAAAAGAATATAAAAATGTAGCAAATAAAGTTGCCAAAAATAATACAAAGTCTGAAAAATGAGAATGTTAAACATGGAAACTGTCAAAGCAGGAACGGCTCCTAAAAGGGCGTGAGTCGTGTTTGGGTAGCTCAGTTGGTAGAGCAATTGCACGCAAAAGGCAAAGGTCCCGGGTTCGAGTCTCGGTCCGGCACACAGTTTTAATCTGCCAGGAAGTTTGTTTGGAAGATATAATTCCATGAAAATGTTTTGCACAGGATTTTATTTGGAAGTAATAAGAATATTTGCTGGCGGATTAATTTATCATGTACATGCTAACACTCTTGAATACTAGTACGATGTTGTTACATAAACTGTGTATATGTTGAGGTGAAAGTGTACGAGTGATTTATATTCGGAATCAAACTTAGGAACTGCTTAAGCCAAAGCAAATGGACTTTAGGAGTGATTGCATGGCAAGGTCCTGTGATCTAACAGAAAATCAGACAGGGCCACCGAGTGAGATTACAGGTATTTTCTTCGTCCGTTAAAAGAAATTATTTAAGAGGAAATAGTGTCAAATTTAGATTTTCTTTGTTTCGTATACTTGCTATAGCATCCGTTCTTGTCGCACAACTGAATATTAGCGTCCCAGCAGAGATTGTTCTTGAAAAAAACTTCGTGTTATTCGAAGTCCCGATAAACGCGACGTAACCCGTAATTTTGCGTAACAGAACACAAAAAATTCTATTCAAGTTTTCTTGATAGTGCTAAATTCGTGAAAAAAGACAGCTATTAGTTTCATCAACGACTATTGTCGCAATTATAGTGTAATTAAACGTTTCTAAATCGTATTTAACTACCGTAACACATTTCGTATTGTTTACTAGTTAGATAGGCGCGATCTAGGTCTAAATTTTCCGAGTTATAAACGTGTAAAAACCCCACTAAACATACTTAATAACGTAAATTCTTTAAAAGTAAAGTGATTACTAATTCATTCTTCTGTCAATGTATCTCTAAATCAGTACAAAAACAACAACCACCGCAAAAAAGACCTTGTGTGATTTTTTTGTTTACACACAGCCAGTCTCGCGTCCTTGACAAATTTAAAACATTCCTTAAACGTAATTATTCTTTCGAAATTGACCATGAGTGAGAAATGTGGGAGCTATTATAGGGTACGAGTAGAGAGATTTATTGCCAATCTCGTTGGAAATATTTTCACTGGGGGGAGAATGTTGGAAGAACAGAAGAGGCTCCCTCCTGGAACTGCAGAGTATACAGTAGGAACATTTTGATTCGGGAACAGGAAAGGAAAATCTCTGCCCTTCAGGCACAGTTGGAGGAAACAAGGAAGGAACTGATAAGGATCAAGGGAGATAAAGGGGAGGAGGGTGGTTGGGAACTGGCAGCTGGTAGTAGAATAAGAAGAAAGAGAACGCGATCTGACCGTTTCATCATCAACACCAAAAACAGGTATCTACCATTGCCAGAGTTAAGTGGAGAAGAGCCTCAGGTAGAACGATAAGCGGGGAATGTGCAGCATACTACAACCGGGCCAAGAACCCTAGGAATGTATAAAGTGTTAGGAAGAAGGAAGTGCTGCTGCTAGGTAGTAGCCATGGGCTAGGTGTAGGTCATCAGTTACAGGAAAGTTTAGGGGCAGCTTACCAGGCCACTAGTATCTTCAAGCCAAATGCAGGGCTAAGTAATGTGATAGAGGACTTAAGATCTGTATGTAACGAATTTACAAGAGAGTACCATGTAGTGATAGTGGGTGTGGTGGGGAACAGTTAGGACAGGGATGGAGCATATGACATAGATGGAGACCTGGACAAGGTAGCTTCCCTGATTCATAGCACCAACGTACACTTTGTTGAGCTGTTACGGCGCCATGATCGACCACGCCTTCATGGTGCTGTCAGGCGAATCAATGTGGGGTTCGGGATGGCTCTGAGGGCAGCCAACTTTGCTCATGTTGTTCTGGTGCCCGTCGGACTATCAACAGATGGTCTTTCACTAGGCATGGCCTACACCTAAAAAGGACCGGGAAGGGAAGATTGGTACAGCTGATTCAAGAAACTATAGGCGGTGGATCTCGGACCACAAATAGTCAAATACATGTTGTCATGGGTAGGAAAAGTAGGTCTTTTTTAGGATAAATCCAGACAGCTGGTTCCCCTGCCTGAAGAGTATCTCCAGCAGTTTAAAAAGTACTGAAACTATCACTCACAAGACAGATTTTAACACTCCAAATGTCACATATACCAGATATCACAAAGAAATACAAACAATTTAAAAGAGTAACATGAGGCATTTCACAGACTTAACAATCTTCCGTCAAAACATTCAATCAATATTAAATAATATACAACTATTAGAAGTTGAGCTCCAATCTTTGAACTGCACTGTAGTTTGTGTTACTGAACACTGGTGTAGCGACACAGAAATCCAACATATAGTATTATCATTATATGAAAGGGCAAGAACTCTTACTGCAGAACTGTTTCAAAGGGTGGAGGATCATGCATTTATATCAGAAAAGGAACAAAGTTCAAATCAAGACATGACGTCAGTACAGTAAATGAAGACAAACACTGTGGAATATCAGCTATTGAATTAACAGGGCTTGATATCACAAAGAAATTAATCATTTTGTGTGTGCATAGAGCTCCTGGAGGTAGCGTGGACACTTTTTTCAATAAATTAACACAAGCTCTAAAGACTCAAGTACAAAGGTCAACGTAATTCCGTGTGGGGACATTGCCATCAACACAAATATCATAAATGAATCCAGCAGCACCCTCATAAATATCTGTCAAAGTTTTGGCATGTCCCTATTGGTCAATAGCGCCACAAGGGTTACCACAATGACTCCATCAGTAATTGACCATGTGGCCAGAAATATGGATGGGGAAATATGTGCTAAAGCTGTAAAAGATCTTGTACTATCACACCATCTCTGTCAAATAAAAACAGCAAAATCAGGCATCGAATCATTCTCTGAACTACAAGCCAACAAACAACATCTATCAGAAATCACAATAAAAGATTTTTCAAAAGAACTAGCAAAACAAAGCTGGAATGAAGTGTATAAGGAAACCAATGTGAATATGAAATTCTCGTAATTCTCCACATTGCTTAAACCGAACTTTGACATCTCACAAAAACGTACGGATAATAGCAGGTATTAAGAAGTCTTCCCCACCACTTAAATACTTCATTTCCATGAAAAAGAGTCGCAATGATCCACAATTCTTAAATTTCTAGGACAGATACAAAAAGATCTCTAGGAAGGTGCTAATTGCTGCAAAAAAGTCATTTAATGACAAAATAATATGTAATGCAAAGAATAAAAGCAAAACAGTCTGCGATGTTATAAAAAGGGAAATGGGGATAGGCAACAAAACACAAAATAACCTAATACTAAGAGAGGGGGATGAGGTAATAAATTAGAACTATATTAATACCTTCAGCTGCTGTCGGCCATTGATATATATCAACGGGGACAAGTGAAAATGTGTGCCCCGAGTGGGACTCGAACCCAGCGTCCCCTACTTACATGGCAGACGCTCTATCCATCTGAGCCACCGAGGGCACAGAGGATGGCGGGACTGCAGGGACTATCTCGCGCACGCCTCCCGCGATACCCACATTCTCACCTTGTATGTCCACACACTACATTCGTAGTGTCCACCCCAACACACTCATTACTCGTGGAAGACCCTCTTACCAAGTCCCGTAAGAGTTCGGGGAATATGTGTGCATCCACACATAAGAAGAAGGTCATGGCCGGTGTTGCCAGAACCATATCCATATAAGTAAAAGGTAATAAATGATCCACAACGCTTATCAAACTATATAAACGAGCATTTTTCAAGTATTGCAGAGAAGTTACAGCAACCCCCCCTAACAAATATAATACCTGTAAATAATGCTGCACTAAATACAGTGATGTTACTTCCAACCACAGAGAATGAAGTCAACAATACTATTCAGAAACTAAAAAATAAAAAGTCAATAAGCTTAGATGAAGTACCAGTGTGTGTCCTGAAGCAATGCATAGAAATTATACAAGCCCCTTAACAAATATAATAAAGGAATCCTTCACATCAGGGACATTTCCTGAGGAGTTAAAACAGGGAAGGGTTTTACCTTTTCTTAAGCAAGGTAACGGGGAAAACACAGAAAACTACCAGCCCATCCCCCTGCTGTGACCATTCTCAAAAATATATTGAAAGACAGATTACTGAATTACCTGAATAAATACAAATTTTTAAGCGAATCACAGTGTGGTTTCCAAAGTGGCAAAAATATGGAGTCAGTTACAGTCGAATTCACAAAAATTGTATTTGATGCTCTTGACAAAGATGAATGTGTCACAGGCATATTTCTGGATCATTCTAAGGCGTTTGATACAGTCTACCACAAGATTCTATTAAATATATTAGAGGCATTAGGAATAAGACAGGTAGCTAATGACTGGTTTCGATCATACCTATCAGATAGGGAACAAAGAGTAGAGATAACACATACTTCAAATACATCTAAATATTTAGTAAAACTCTTATCAGAACCAAAATTCATTAATATAGGGGTTCCCCAAGACAGCATATTAGGACCAATACTATTCCTGATATACATCAATGACTTTCCCAGTAGTGTTACTCATGGTGAAAAAATTCTCTTTGCTGATGACAGCAATATTACAGTCAAAGAGAAAACAAGACAACTCGTTGCAGAGAAAGCAAATGAAACTCTCAAGGAAGTTTACCATTAGTCAATAAGTAATAAAGTGACATTGAACATGAAGAACACTAACACCATGAATTTCAGTTTGAAGAGGGAAAATGACAATGTTAAATTGAATGTAGATGGCACCTCTATAGACTGTGTAACATATGCAGAATTTCTAGGAATGAATACTGATTCTCAGTTCAAGTCGTGTGAACACACGAAGATACTTGCAAACAGAATGTTATCAGCATGTTATGCCCATAGAATGCTATCATCAGTGTGTAGCATGCAGTATCTTTTAGTTACATACTATTCACATCTACACTCAATTCTTAGCTATAGCATTCTTTTTTGGGGAACAAATGCACAAAATATGGGCACAGTTTTCGAACCCCAGAAAAGAGCCATAAGAATAATAACCGAAAATAGTAGTCGAGCTCATTGTAAAGATCTGTTTAAAACACTGGGGGCTTTAACTGCTCCATGTGAATACATTTACCAGTCAATTGTACACATAAAAAATAACATTGGTAATTACTGCACAAACAGGTCTGTCCATGACCCTGGAACAAGAGCTAAACTCAGCTTACATTTACCAAGAAAAAATAAACATAAAATTCAAAACTGCTTTTTCTACCAAGGAATAAAACTGTACAATAAATTACCAAAAGACATTAAAGAAATTGCAAAAATAGACTTATTTGAAAAGACAGCTAAAAAGCACCTGCTGTGCAATACATCTTATACATTGAAGGATTACTTAGATAAAACAGAGTAGCGGTTTGGTAAAAAAAGTTATAAAAGTAAATAATACTAGTGATTATAAAACATCCACATTCCACATAACACCTTCACACTGTTTTTCTCCTTCCTTTTTCCTTTTCTGGAAAAACTTACCCCAAGCTATGCGCAGCACTATACAAACACCTCTTCCTCTTTCTGCACCCAACATCTCACTCACTATAGAGGGATGCTGACTCAGTTTCTCTGGATAGCAAATGGGAAGCTGCAGTACAAAAAAGAGCCCAGAGATCACCAGTGTGTGTGTGTTTGAGTGTGTAGTGAGTGAAGTGTTATGAAACAGTGTGTGTACAGTGTGTGCAGTGATTGATAGTAAGGTATGAGTAAATAGTGTGGCATTGCATTATTTAATAAGTTATTTGTAAAAAAACTATTGCACCAGGAGTAAATCTAATGATTGTTCTAACTAGAAGTCTGTAAATTTATGTGTATACGAATTAGCTTATTTTAAATTGGTCTAAAGTTGTAAATACTTCGACATGCCCTATATCCTTGTAAAAGGAGATCTACGGATGAATATAGATACTACTACTACTGCTACTAGTCCAAGGTTGCGTTTTGCTCTTACGGAAATAGTACGAGTGCATGTTACATTTCAAGTTGGCGAGGCTAGTACTCAAGTGTGGCATTGTTGGATTGCAGCTGTCTCAGTTAACACTATTTTGGGATCGAATAATTTTAATTTAACTCGTCGTCTAGTGAAGCTCTATTTACTACGATTAATATTGGCTTTCACGCGTGAAAGAAACGGAATGGCGTGAGTAATCCAAGACACGACGCAAGCTACCAATACAGGGTGTGTTTGAAAGTGGACGATTTCTTCATTAAATTACGCATCATTAAAGTGGAATTTCTTTCCTGAAACAGCGTCTGTGATCCTATTCAAAAATGTTCAAATGTGTGTGAAACCTTATGGGACTTAACTGCTAAGGTCATCCGTCCCCAAGCTTACACACTACTTAACCTAAATTATCCTGAGGACAAACACCCACACCATGGCCGAGGGAGGACTGGAACCTCCGCCGGGACCAGGTGCACAGTCTATGACTTCAGCGCCTAAGACCGGTCGGCTAATCCCACGTGGCTGTGATCCTATTAATGAACATTATTTCGTATTACGCTATGCAGAAATGCTCTTTGAGAGGCACTCCTGAACCCATATTGCAATACGCATTGCATGTTAGTGTATAGTGTTCATGATTCCATATTAGAGTACTGATCCTATAACAGAAAAGAAAGAATAGTTGGTACTTGGTGTAACTGTTTAACGAGGCCAATCACCGGAAGAGGTACATGATATGTAGACTCATTTACTGGATGTTCTAATATGATGTTGCTCACACGGTTACCGATTTATTTGCTCATTCAAAAGCGTTACAGTACAACGATGCAGTTATTATTTTTAACATTAAACGTTTTTAAATCAGACAGAAAGTTAAAAAATAATTTCTCCTAGACCATGCAGATTCTCAAACTCATGCAGATATTCCTGAAAGTTTTATATTGTGAATTTTTTTGTGGCTATGAGAATATTTGTGAGATTCAAAATGAAAAACATGTAATAGTAAAGACGTGAAATATTCATACATCAGCTAAGCACTGCGTGTCTTCTTGTTTAGTTTTGAATATTACAAGGATTTTCATAGCTTCCAAAAATTAACAGTTACATTTATTCACGGTTATCTGTATGGGAAACATGTTATTGTTCGTGGAGGCTTGTAAAGAAATTACCAAAACTGGATGTCCAATACTGGATGTACAATACCTCAATTATCCATCTTAGGTCCTTTCGCACTCTCCACTCATGTTTAAGAAAGAAACAGATCTTACAGCAAACTAGCTGTTCATTTTTGGTATGCAATTAATATTTCGAACAAGGGGAAAAAGGCGATGAATGTAAAAAGATGCAGAGAGATATATAGGGAAATAGCTAGAGACAGAGACAGATCTTAATTTGGTGTCTGCTGATTGCTGTAAAACCCAGTATCGTCAAATTATTCACTTAATCTTCAGTATATGGTTTTTCTCCTTAATGTTCTCTATTTTTGAAAGGCACTTAGGGCCTCAGATCTGATGAGGACGTATCGGTGTGCTGTTTCACAACAGGTGAAAATGATGAACTTTTATATACTGGCCACGTGAAGCGAACATCTTACGAAAGACTTTCAGTGGTAAATCGCACGCTTTGGTGGTCATTTTTATAATTTACTGACACACGGTTAATGCAAGATGCTACTCATAGAATCTAATTGTTAATAATTTGTGACTTTTTTAAAACGGTTGTTTCACTGGGAACAGAAATTATTCATTCGCACCTATATGGATGACATTTTATGTTTTGCATGTATATCCACTAAACAAAACCTATGATACCTGATAATTAAGTAAAAAATAATTTTATCAGATATGAAACTTCCTGGAAGATTTAAAATGAGCTGCAGACTGGGACTCGAACATGGTTCCTGGTCCAGTACACATGTTTAAGGTGCCCAGTAGTTTCAAATAAGCGCACACTCTGCTGCAGAGTGAAAATTCATGCTGCAATCAAATATGGCACTCCCTTTGAACCAGTTACTCATCATAGTTCTATGATGGTCAGTTTTCTAGTGAGAAACGTTTCTAGAAAGTTATCAAAGAAGTCACAATTATTCATATTAATTTTCATAGTTACATATTGTGGCTAGGTGACTAAGTGCGTAATAGATTACAAATGCAAAGCACTGAGGTTAAATCTTTTCTGTCAGTTATAATTTCTGTCATCTCATTCACTGACATACTACCATGAAAACAGCTAAGTTTCTGAGTATTTAAGAATATTCATCAAATTATAGGTGCCTCTATTACCGGTGGAAAAGTAATTTTAAAGTCCATAAGGCCGATGGCTAGTAGAACACAGCAGCGTTCGAACAAAACTTCGTGCTGAGGATAGTATGACGTTATAATTACATCAGAGTAATTTTGAAATAAGTTTTTTATGAGAAGTCGTAACGTTTTACTACAAACTTCATCATCAAACACCGAAAATTGTGTTCATGATTAAGACCGTCGACGTGCAACTGAGCAACTAATTACAGGCAATGTTTTCAATTGCAGTTACCAGATGCGCCTCGTATCAACTTATTAAGGCCTCAACAGTGGCCCGAAACACATAAAGAATGTCATGTTTATCCAACATTTTCTGCTTATATATTCTGTTACAAGGTGTTCTGATATAGGAACGTTTTGCTCAATACATTTTGTTACTGGCTATGTGTGTCGACATATTCTTTCAATATGTTAAACACTGTAAATATTACCATGGATTCAGCAGTACATTAAGGAATAGATGCCAAGTGTTAGCCAGCTTTAAATTAAACAGCAACGAAGAGTACAAATAAAAAAAAAATCGGTGACTGCGAGTAGAACTAACGCACTTATGGATTCATACAAGCTTAATTATGCATATAGACAGTTTAGACAGTTCATCAACTCCAGGAATCAAGAATTTCGACAATTTTGGCCTGTTATTGATAGCGATACCGCCAACGTATCAAATATGTGACATATGTTCAGCTTGATATGTATTCCTGTTCCTGAGGAAAAGAGTTTTTAGCAGTCCGCTGACACACAGACAGGCTTACGGCCAACAAAGTTATCCCATAAAGATTCCGTTTCCACCGATTGGGGTACGGAAGCCTAAAACGGATGAAACATACCTAGAAGCACTTCCGTTGCACAGGTTAACACTCATTGTAACTGTTGCTAACTTACAGTCACTGGCAAAAGTTGACTGTAAGTGTGGGAAGAGGTCTCCTAGTGAGCCAAAGTACCCCCTAACCTCTTTTCAAATGATAGATGTACATACATTCGAACGTCATTTGTACCACAAATGGATTTCTATTGTAATGTTAATATAATTGCATGGAGTCACCCTGTGCAAGGCAGGGATTAAAATTATGCCTTCTCCTAATTGAATCAAAGTCGTGAAATATGATTTTGCTTGATCAACTTAAAATACTTCTCGTAACAATTTTTCACTCGTGTCAACTGTCATTACGTCATTAAAATGCCTCCTATTCCGTACGCGTTTCAGTAACACTCTCTCCATGACTTCTCTCACCCTCTCACTCCGCCTTTCTATTCAAACGCCCGAGCATGCATGCATCTTCGTGTATGTGTGCGTATGTGTATCAATCTCTCTCTCTCTCTCTCTCTCTCTGTGTGTGTGTGTGTGTGTGTGTGTGTGTGTGTGTGTGTTTTTGTGTGTGTTTTTCAAGGGAAACCTTGCAACTCGGCATGACACTCTTTCTAAATTTCACTAACAATGGTGTTCGCTTGAATGACGAGCTGGGTTTAATTTTAGATGAGGCTCACACCAGCGTTTTACTGAACGGAAAGTGACTTCCGCAGATGTCACGGTATTACTCGCCAGGGGTGAAGCACCCGTGATTACCGATGCCGTTGACAGGTGTGTTAGCACGGCAGAGGCAGCGCAAGTATCGATTTAATCTCGATAAGTGCTGTCACTTGCAGCGCCAGGGGGCCGGCGCCACTGCAGGCGGCTCTTGGTCGAGGCCTCTGTGCATTCATGACCCCTTCTGCAGTCATCTAGTTCGACACTGCATTTCCTAGATGCTGTGCGTTTCTCGTTTTATATTTACTTTGGGACCATCAGAGTAATGGTAAGGCCGAAGTGTTTCAAGGAAATTGCCTTGTAAAAGGAGGATTCTCCTTAAAAGCAGTAGGATTGTGACGTTGGAAAGGAACAGTAAGTATATTTTAAAAAGTATTTACTATGCGTTGATGAATTTTAAATGCAATTCAATGGTATTAAGTAAGATATCCAGCATGATTTTAATATCATAACAATCTTTTAAATCACTGACAGCCTACGCATGCGTTTCTTTGGATACAAAACTCTGAGAACCGTCCACGTTAACGCAGTAGGAGATTTAGCTGCAATGCTCAGTCCTTTACATGGGAAATGTAAATATAGTTTCTGTTGTACACACACACGCACTTCCATCGAAGTAAGAATTTTTACAAAGTCAATACATTTTATGTCACTGGAAGTCATCACAGGAATGTCGACAACATGGGCAAAATATTTCAGAATGACATATGAAAGAATATATCATATCAATGCCCGCATATTCCAGTGACCACCTGAAAATAAGTATTTGTTCGTATCTACACGGTTCTGTTGCATACTTCTCCTGCACAGTCTTTCCTCATGTGATATTTACATCTCGTATAAGTAGTAAATAGTGATTCTCTTAATTTATTACGGATAATTATAAGAAGCTGAGGCACATAATGTCAGAAATTAGTAATTTTATGAACACAGTTACGTCTGTATATTTATATATATAAATTATTTTTAATAATATGTTAAATGCATATGGCACAAAGGGCTTAAACCATTCAGCCTCAAAACCAAGCAATAAGTAAAAAAAATGTCTTCCTTAATTTTTTTTTTCAAAAGTGCTCAAACATTTCCTTCTGAATTCACAAAAACAATGAAAGCTCAGAAAAGATAGCTTAAACAGAAATCCAAACATCTCTTATGTCATAGAATGTACTGTTTCTTCTGGACATGTGACAAATAACTAACAAGATGTCTTATTTAAAGTCCGGAAAATATATAGTGTCACTGACACTCTTTATAAGAAAACTGAATGGCAGAATTCAACAATATGAACCAGTTATGTCTTTTCTGATGGTAACGTTCAGTTACATTGTACTCACGTGAAACACCTTCCAGATAGAGTAATTTTACTTTCACTACAATGCACAGGACTAACAATATGCTGTACTTACTCATGATCATTTGCTAAACGGTTATGAAATAGTAATTTTAACTGAAGTTTATTCTACCTTTATTGTCTCTTCTTCTTAAATGATCCAATAAAGTACAAATGAACTCAGGAAGTGGTGAGTAGTGCATTTCCAAAAACATGCTTCTTCACTTATCTAGTGATACAAAATGTCTGACAACTAACGTAAATCGGTCAAGGCGCTGCACTCATGGACTGTGCGGCTGATCCCGGCGGAGGTTCGAATCCTCCCTCGGGCATGGGTGTATGTGATGTCCTTAGGATAATTTAGGTTAAGTAGTGTGTAAGCTTAGGGACTGATAACCTTAGCAGTTTTAAGTCCCATAAGATTTCACACACACAACTATCGTAAATGAATTGAGATGGAGCTAAAGGTGTGTGTGTGTGTGTGTGTGTGTGTGTGTGTGTGTGTGTGTGTGTGTGTTTTAAGTCAATAACTCAGGTTAACAAATTTTTTTCATGATACCTGTGTCTTTTCCCACACGTTTCAGCGATGGCTTTGTAGTTTCTCTGCGATAACATTTCTTCCAGCAGTACTTGGACTGCAAAGGATGCTGGATAGCTTCTGTCGATTTTGTAAGCTGGCAATGAAAGTACTAAAATTATAAAGCTATATGAAGATTTGCACACGGATTACTCAGGTAATAATTCTCAAGAATCTTTCGGTGAAATTACATAACAAGTAATAGTTTCCAAAAGCATAAGGAATTAAATCAGGGATAAAAGCTCTTGGTAGTTGCTGACACGCTGTGATATGGTTTCTCCCATGAATGCTGTTTCATCAACGTATGTAGGAAAGATTCTATGGATATTGGATTTTGGGACAATGCTACTGGCACAGTTTCGTTGTAAGGAGAGTCACTGGTTAACCTTCTACAACCGAGTTGATACGATCGTTGTGTATTGGCGGAACTCGAGTTATAATCCGGAACAGAATTTTAATCTATGGGGAAGTCTCAGATTATTCCTCTGCAAAGTTCGCTCTTATCACCAGTTTCCAATACGGACTTCTCATTCCGCAGTTAGGCGCCCACCAGGAACCAGAAACGTGATACTAGAGGCAGGCTGTAGCTTAGGTTGTTAATCATCGTGCGAATTAGATCCGGCCTGACAGCGGCTCAAAAACTTAAACAATAATTGAGGACTTCTGCAAAAAATTATAATCAGTCATTCGCTTTACCTGCAACTATACAGTAATGTTTTCCCATTCACCCACAGTGACGTGCATTTATCCTCATTTAAACTGCCACCAAATAGAAATTAGATCAAAGTCATGTTGACTGCCCCTACAGTCACTTAAGAACGACATTTTCCATGGTCATTTACGCACATGCATAAAATTAGTGGCGCTACCTCACTTCGTGAGCTGTTACTTCTGATGAAAACTTACAGTACTGGGCTACCTGCCAGCCTCGATTGCTCACAAACGGCAATTGTACATAGTACATTAATCAGTATCTGACAAACAATTATCGGAGAGCTCACTGGAAAAAAACTGGTGTAACCCACTGATGTACACTGATGGGCATTAAAATTTACTTATTGTGCGTGAACAGTGAGGTAGAACTATCAGATGATGAAGTTGAGAACAAAATGGTGACAGCCCTATCATCGGCAATAGCTCCAAACCGGCTGGTCTTCGAGTATAACTGAAATTTGATCCCGGATACTTGTATATCATTCCATGCTGCTTCAGCTCTCTGCGAGAAGTCATCAATCGAAGTAGCTAACCAGATGTTTTCAGTCGTTGAGAGACCTTAGAGCTGGCTAGCTCCTGCAACAGTCGAACACTACCTGTATTCAGGAATGCTAGGACAACATAATTAATATGCGGTCTCGTGTTATCTTGTTGAAAGGTTTCTCGAAGACCCTGAAGATGGAGCACAGCCAGTGGCCTCAACACGTCAGAAATGTAGAGCATGCTGTCCAATTTACCAGCTATGCCAACCACATACGATCTAGTTGGTACCCAATGCCACTCCATAGAAGCCAGGAGACGAACCTGTGTGATCACGATTACGAATAATGCACTGTGGCAAACACTCTGCCCGGAGCTTCCATTACGTGCCCATTACGTTGCTGTATGTGGCACCGGAACTCCACTGAAATGGCTATATGGTGCCACTCCTGTGTCCTTTGATGCCTTTGGGCACACCATTATAAGCATTCCTCTCTGTACTGCCGCGTCAACGTCACTAGCAACAACGGTCACCGTGCTGACACTCCGTGGTGTTTCAGACGTAGCCGCTCTGGAGTGTCAGTAACTGTTGAGTGAAAATGGTCCCAATTCCTGAGTAAAGGTACGTAGCGTGGCTGTACGAAAACGAACGGTGGAGCGAAAGCACATTTCTCCTCTTTGGCGCTAGTCGCGTAGGGCCGTTTCACTGTTTAGTTTATGACGTAGCTTCACGCATCACTTCCAATTTCGCGTGATGTTTGTTTAATTCCGACCAAGCTGAGCGGCAACGTCGCAGGACGATGAACCACAGTCTAAGCTGGCCGTCGTTCTGCAGTTGTCAGTTACGGAGGCGTCACAATTCAGTGGTCACCAATGTACACAGTCGTGCGATAGGAACGTATTTATAAACAGTACATCCGTATTTGACGTTGGATAGCTATAAAATGTATCGAATACAGAGGTAGGGGCAAAAGTTTACTAATGCAGGGTGTGTGTTGCAGTAATAACGGCCAAGAGTCGGCACCACGCCGACGGACATGACGCTGGAGTGGGGGTGGGTGAGCTCGCGTGAAGGAAGGCGTGCTATCCGTCGAGATGACCACCGCCTCGGCCGATAACATAGTGCGACGCGACGGCGTGCAGCGGGCGACCCGTTTGTCTGGCCGTGCTATCTGGCGGCTGACTAATGAGGCCGCCTGCCCGCGCCTTCTAGCCGAGACGCGTGCCGACCATCCAGCCGTCCTTCCCTCAGGAGGTCCGATATCTCACCCCAACCCACCCTTTCGCCGGGACCCAGTGTAGCTTTTTCACCTCCTTACAGAAATTACAATGCTACATATTCCCGACGTGCTGACATTGGATCAGTGACCAGTACAATACTGACAACCTGCTGGGTATAGGTTTCGGTACACATTCCTATCCCCAGGCCATCCTATGATAAAAGTTGATAACATAGTAGAACAATAATGCAAGAGTAATTATAGATTATTGTCCTCCGTGGCATCTAACGTATGGCTTATAGTGAATCTTAAAATGCATAGGTAGCCCCTTACCCTTGCCATGAAGTTTTCACGCTTGTTCTCAAGTAGGTGTGTCGAATACTAAAAGGGAAAGGCGAATGTTGAGCTTTAAATTGTGGCCACGGTGATAAGACTGCCGCCTGTTTACAAAGGTTTTGTTACATAATTTCCTAATTTTAAATTTTATGCGTGCGACACAAAATATCACTGCTGGCAGGAATTTACGACTATTTAAACCCTAACATTCACCTCTTCTTTTATTATTTGACACACCTACTTGGGAAGCGAGCATGACAACTTCATGGCAGGGGTAAGGGGCTACCTATGCACTTTTAAGATTCACTAGAAACCATAGCTTGATGCTATGGACGACAATAATTTATAAATTGCTCTTGCCACAGCGGATACTGTTTTATGAATTGCCCTTTCATTATTGCACTAAGGTTATCAAATTTTTTATCATAGGATGGCCTGACAATGGAACCCCGTAGCCAGTCGGAAAAGTAAATAAACTGCGTCTATAAACTAAACCAAAATTTTTCAGGATTACAACGGTTTCTGCCATTTAGGAGAAAGGTACTCAAACGTCATCAGATGACGATCAGTTTGGCGTTCGAAAATATAGACGCACCGCAGAGGTAATTCTGACGATTCGTTTGATAATGGAAGCAAAGCCTACGAAAAACACGTTCATTGGATTTGAGGAACTAGAAATAACATTCGACAACGTCAAACGGTCTCAGCTTGTTAGAAATTATGAGAAAATTATCAGTAAGCTATAGACGAAGACTGGTAATATATGGCTCTGAGCACTATGGGATTTAACTGCGGAGGTCATCACTCCCCTAGAACTCTGAACTACTTAAACGTAACTAACCTAAGGACATCACACACATCCATGCCCGAGGCAGAATTCGAACCTGCGACTGTAGCGGTCGCGCGGTTCCAGACTGAAGCGCCTAGGACCGCTCGGCCACCCCGGCCGGTGAAGACTGGTAATATACAATACGTCCAAGAACCAAGAGAGAGAAAAAAGTGTGAGAAGCAATGACGAAAAATAAAGGAAGATTCAAGAGTGGGATTGAAACTTAGGGTGAAAGGACATAAATAATAAGATTCGGTGATGAAATTGTTAACCTGATTGAAAGTGAAGAAGAATTATAGAACGTGTTGATTGGAATGAACAGTCTCTTGAGTGCAGGATAATTATTGGTGGTATAACCGAACAAAGGCCAACGTAATGAAGAGTACCCAAAATGTGATAGTGAGACATCAAAACTGGCGTTACGAGGTAGACGAAGTTAAAGAATTCACCTACGTTGGAAGCAAAATAACACATGACGGACGAGGAATGAAGGACATAAAAAGTAGAGTATCACAGGCAAAGAGGGCATACCTGGCAAAAAGAAGTCTGCTATTGGTTTGGCCCATAAGTCATGGAGGTTTTTCTTTAAGCGAAACCTCTGCATGAAAGTTAATGTTTTGATAATGCGTTTTATGTTGTTCGATAGAGAAATATGTGTTCTACAAACAGTGTGTTTAGTCTTTTACTGCTGATACACTTTCTGTTTCTTTCAGGTCATTGAAATGGTGTGTCAAGTGGAAACAAAACAGCATTTGCTACTCCTTCTGTTTTTCGCGTTTAGTCGAGGTGCCAAAGTTTAATATTACTGGTATTTAAAAAAAAATATAATATTATATTTATCGCATTTGCTGGTGGCAAAACTACTGATGTATTAAAATGGGGCATAGAAAATTTTTACTTGTGGGTAATGGAATTATATATCTCGCCAACCAGCATCAGATTCCCATCAGACCGACAAGAACGTTGACCGACGGCATTGTTTAGAGGGCAGTGAACGATCTCAAAATTACGCAGTTTGCGTAATCACATTGCCCGGATACTGATAGAAAAGACCGGTAAAAGAGATCTCAGAGACGCTGAAATAAAAGTTTAATAAACTAACAGCCGTTTGAACACTAGTAGCGTTCGGCTGTGGCCACCAAACAATTCATCGGCAACTATGCTTCGCTGCAGCCTGAAGTAGTTCTAAATGCAGCACAATAATTTGATATGTGGAATTAATGAAAAACTGAAGGGGATTCTTAATTTAAACACGACTATTGACCTTGCCTAGTCGGCGGTGCGGGTCTCCCGCATCGTCCGCTATGCTCCTCGGAGTATGGGACATCATCATCATCATCATCATCATCATTGTAATTAAATTATATGAGATTATTAAATTAGATGAGATTAGTTTGAGTTCGGTGGAGAGCCTGTGACCATCGTAACTTGGCTTGGGCGAGGCAGCACACACAGGGTTGAGATAAGTAATATTATTGACTTGGTACATATGTACCGCGTATTTGTAAAAAAATTTTTTTGGGGTCTTGCCGCTGTAGGTGTTGATTTTAGCCTTTGACTATGCCTATTTAGGCAAGCTGTTTTATATTTGTTCTGAAGAAGGCGTGGTTACCCACGCTGAAACCTAGGTAAACACCTCGTAGTTTCTGCAATCGAGGCGGATTTTTGATAATTAATTAAATTAGAGTAACTATCTAATCAAAATTTATAGATACGAGAGCGACTCTTACATTTTTGTGAAACAGCCATGGAAAACAAACGAGAGAGAGCGTGCTCACAGCTCTTGCTTTTGCATAATTCAAAAACAATTTACGGCGACTGCCTTCAACTTGCTTTATAGTTTCGATACGTAAACATTTCTGTGGAACATCATTTAATGGAACGGGAAAAAAATACATTCCTTACATTAAATCGCGACGTTTTCGCCTTTCTTTACAGATTTATGTACACAGAGAAAATTTATTCTTAGTGTATTTCAGCCTTAATTAAAAGATTGGGGCATAGCCTATTAATTATTCAAAAAACAACATTTCAAAAGCCACAGAAGCTGCTCGTGACATTGACATGTATGACGAAGAAGCTATGCCTCTCAGGACGGCTCAAAATTGGTTTAAGCGATTGAAATATGGCAATTTCGGTCTGAAAGAGATGAATGATCCACTACGAATTGCTTGGCCGGAACCAAAACCTGAACGTGGAACTTCACGTCCAACAAATACGAGTACAACGACTCGAAAACTCTGTCCAGCAAAACCGACCTGATAGGCGACATCGGCGTACTTCTGTAACACTACAAATCCCTCCCATCGCCAAGAACGCCGTTCAAAAGCTTAGTTGTGAAGTGCTGCCATATCCTCCTTTTCCGCCGGCTTGGTGCCCTATGATTTCCACCTGTCCCCAACCCTCTCGAATGCACTGCCTGGCGTTTCGCTCAGTGATGACGTGGAACTGAAGGGCTTGTCTGGACGATTTCTAACGCCAAGGCATAAAACAGGTAGCTTAATTTCGGAAGAATTTGTAAACAACAACGGAGAATACAAGACTGACTGATTTGCTGTACATTACTTTTTTATTTTTTTGGGAACCTGAACTTTAATAACAAAACGGCAGAGATTATGTACCAGCCTAATAGTATTTAACGCCTTCGATTTGAGGAAAGTAATTCTCAGCACCTGTACTGCGGGCAGAGCTCAAATAATAGTGATTAATGGCATATGGGACAACAGAAAAAAACGAGTAGTTTCAGACGTAGTGTGATAGAAGGATTCTGGAATTTAGTTGCACTGATAAGAGGTGGAATGAGCAGATGCTCCACAGAATCGGCGGGGAATGTAATATGTGGGACATGCTAACAACATGGCGGACATAATGACAAAACATGTGTTTAAACACCACATCTACATCTAGGTGATTACCCTGCAGTTCACAGTTAAGTGCCCGACAGAGGGTCCATGGAATCACCTTCAAGCTATCTCTCTAGCGTTCCATTCTCGCACAGTTCGCGGTAAAAGCGAACACTTAAACCCTTCCGTGCGAGCTGCGATATATTTATTTTATTGTGATTATCATTTCTCTTTATGTAGGTGGCAGCCAACAAAATATTTTCACACTCTGAGGGGAAAACTGGTGATCTGAATTTCATG
Source organism: Schistocerca piceifrons (assembly GCF_021461385.2). Taxonomy (NCBI): domain Eukaryota; kingdom Metazoa; phylum Arthropoda; class Insecta; order Orthoptera; family Acrididae; genus Schistocerca; species Schistocerca piceifrons. Next base: position 894,115,912 of record NC_060138.1, read on the forward strand.
AGAAGGTCCGGCCGCAACGAAAAGTCTTTGTTTAAATTTTTCGAACTCAATTCGCTTATCATATCCGTGACAGCCTCTCCCCTATTCCGTACTAATACAAAACAAGTTGCCCTTGTTTGAATTTTTTCGCACGCCAGAAAAGGGCAGACAGGCGTAGTGCAAGCTGTCTCTGTAGGAGACCAGTTCGTTTTCTGAGTGTTCTTCCAACAAACTACAATCCTTGGGTCGGTTTCCCCACAAAATTATCTCCGTGATCGTTCCAGTTTGAGTTATTCGTAACAGTAGTCCCGATGTATTTACTGCTTCTAGAATAGTATGATTTATCGTGTAACCGAAATTTAGTGGATTACTTTTATTACTCATGTGGACAACTTCACACTTTTCATTATTTAGGGTCAATTGCCACTTTTCACTTCATACAAATATCTCATCTTAATCATTTTGCAATTCGTTTTGATCATCTGATGGCTTTACGAGATGGCAAAAGACAGCATCATCTGCAAGCAGTTTAAGAGGGCTCCTGATGCGATCATCAAAATCGTATATGCAGACGAGGAACAGCAGATATCATTAACGTTTTAGTCGATCACTTTCCGTAAGTTGCTACGAACTGTGACCTTTCTGACAGAAAATCATGAATCCATTTGCACAACTGAGGCGATATTCCATAGGCAACCAGTTTGATTAGTAGACGCTTATGAGGTATGATATCAAAAGCCTTCTGAAAATCTAGAAATATCGAATCAAGTTGACATTTCCTGCCGATAGCTCTCATTACTTCACGAGAACAGACAGCTAGTTGTGTTTCACAAGAACAGTATTTCCTGAATCCGAGTCAGCTCTTGTCAATAAATAATTTTCTTCGAGGTAATTCACAATGTCGATCATAGCATACGTTCCAAAATTATAATGGAAATCCACGTTAGTGATATGGGTCTGTAATTCAGGTTATCGGTGTGATTTGTAGTACTTTCCTGTCTTTAGGTGCAGACCTTTCATTTAGCGAACGGTTGTATATGATTGCTAAGTTTGGAGCTAATGTGTCAACATATTCTGAAGCGAACCTGATTGTTATACGGTAGGCCAGCCATTGTGGCCGAGCGGTTCTAGGCGCTTCAGTCCGTAGCCACGCGCCTGCTGCAGTTGCAGGTTCGAATCCTGCCCTGGGCATGGATGTGTGTGATGTCCTTAGGTTAGTTAGGCTTACGTAGCTCTAAGTCTAGGGGACTGATGACCTCAGATGTTAAGTCCCTTAGTGCTCCGAGCCATTTGAACCATCTGATTTTTGTTACACGGTGTGGAGCAGATGCCTTGCCTTTATTAAATGATTCAAACCTACTAAGGAGACTGCCTACACTACGCTTGTCCGTCCTCTTTTAGAATACTGCTGCGCGGTGTGGGATCCTTACCAGGTAGGAATGATGGAGTACATCGTAAAAGTTCAGAGAACGACAGCACGTTTTGTATTATCGCGAAATATGGGAGACAGTGTCACAGAAATGATACAGGATTTGGCCTGGAAATCATTAAAAGAAAGGCGTTTTCCGTTGCGACGGAATCTTCTCACGTAATTCCAATCACCATTTTTCTCCTGCGAATGCGAAAATATTTTGTTGACACCGACCTACATAGGGCGGAATGATCACCACGATAAAATAAGGGAAATAAGAGCTCCTAGAGAAAGATATAGGTGTTCGTTGTTTCCACGTGCTATACGAGATTGGAATAACAGAGAATTGTGAAGGTAGTTCGATGAATCATCTGCCAGGCACTTTAATATAGTTTGCAGAGTATCCATGTAGATGTAGAAACTGCATCTCTGCACTGTGGTTATCTATATTTAAGTTCCTCATGTTGGCAGGTGTTATTGATTAGAATTCTGGAGTAATTACTTCGTCTTCTTTGGTGAAGAAATTTCTAAAAAAATGTGTCTAGTAACTCTGCACTAGTTGTACTGTCATCAGTGCCATGGAATGACTTCAATGGTACTGTAGGAGATGTTGTTGTTGTTGTTGTTGTTGTGATCTTCAGTCCTAGGACTGGTTTGATGCAGCTCTTCATGCTACTCTATCCTGTGCAAGCCTCTTCATCTCCCAGTACCTACTGCAGCCTACATCCTTCTGAATCTGCTTGGTGTATTCATCTCTTGGTCTCCCTCTACGATTTTTACTCTCCACGCTGCCCTCCAGTACTAAATTGGTGATCCCTTGATGCCTCAGAACATGTCCTACCAACCGATCCCTTCTTCTAGTCAAGTTGTGCCACAAACTCGTCTTCTCCCCACTTCTATTCAATACCCCCTCATTAGTTATGTGATCTACCCATCTAATCTTCAGCATTCTTCTGTAGCACCACATTTCGAAAGCTTCTATTCTCTTCTTGTCTAAACTATTTATCGTCCATGTTTCACTTTCATACATGGCTACACTCCATACAAATACTTTCAGAAACGACTTCCTGACACTTAAATCAGTACTTGATCTTAACAAATTTCTCTTCTTCAGAAACGCTTTCCTTGCCATTGCCAGTCTACATTTTCTGTCCTCTCTACTTCGAGCATCATCAGTTATTTTGCTCCCCAAATAGCACAATTCCTTTACTACTTTAAGTGTCTCATTTCCTAATCTAATTCCCGCAGCATCACCCGAGGAGATGTAGAGCATAAAATAATCATTCATCATACCCACAAATTTTTATTATACACATCTTCGAAGATATACATAAGTAGTAAATTTCTTCGTGCAATGAGTCTGATGTTCTAGACGTATCTGAATGCTTAAAGTTTGAAGTTTATGGTGGTGGTGGGCAGCGCAAATGTGACTGTGCTCCAGTAATTCCAATGCTGTCCAAAAAGTGAAACATAAAAAAATATTCTTGAAACCTAAATAATAGGGAGCGAGAAGAGGAAGCGTGTTTCAGCTCGGCTGGAGCTCGTCCCCAGCTGCCTGGCCTTGTTGCCGAAACGCAATTTGGCTGAAAGTAGCAGCAAGTAACTCCGTCGGAAAGTTGGCTCCTCCGGCGGCAGGGTGCCGCTGCCGCTGCCAGCGCCGCGCGCGCAGCGGCGCGGCTTTCATGAGTCATTCATTACGGCGTCGCACGTAACAAATTTATCTCCGGAGAGCAGAGGAGAGGATGGGAGAGCGGAGGAGAGGAGAGGAGAGGCGAGACGCCGCCCCCGCCACTGCTCTCAGCCAGCCGGCCCCGCTGGGAGCGCCGGCAGCGCGTGCCGCACCTCCCCCACACGCTACGTGACCGCGCGCCGCGCCCTCTGATACCTTCCTGTCAGTGATTCCTCGCCAGCATGAAGGATGACAGCGCTACCAACGAGCGATGTGCGATCCTTCAGATACATCCAGCACAGTGAAAATTACGCTCTTCCCTGAGGAGTGCAATGGGTTGATGCGTGTGACCATAACAGTGCATCGGAAATGAACCCACATTCGAATGTCAACGACAGTTACAGCCCTTCGAGCAGAATGCAAAACATATCCTAAACAATTCGTACAATGTTGGTAGGAGAGAAAATCTGAGCGACCGGAGAGAATCAGGAAGCGAGTCCCACAGGGCTCAATTTTGAGTCCTATTCTTTAAGATGCGAGTGACCTTTATTGCAAATTCATCCATAAGCGGTATTGGTTCTTGTCGCAGATGATTCTGGTGTCATTAGAGAGAAAGTAACAGAAGAACTTTTAATAACACCTTTCAAAGAATTATTAAGCGGTTGTCTGAAAATGGACTCGCCCAGCAGTTTGAGGAAACACACTATACTCAGTTCTGTTCAACTGTCATGCCATCATCTGATGTAGTACAAGAACAGGTGTCTCTAAACAGGGTAGAATGATGTATATTCTTGGGTGCACATATTGAAGAAAACTTGAAATGGAAAGAGTATATTACTGAGCTGCTTAAGGAATTAAGTTCAGCTCCTTTTGTCATTGATATAAATGCTACTCTTGGTAGCAAACATATCAGCCTCCCAACATATTTTGCGTAATTCCACTCAATAATGTATTACGGAATAATTTTCTGGGGTAATTCACCATTTACAAAGAAAGTAATGATTGCACAAAAGCGACTGATAAGAGTAGTATACAGTGTTCATCTGTAGTTATCTTCTAGGCAGCTCTTCAAGATGTTAAGCATTTTACGTGCATCTTCACAATATACTTTCACAAATGAAACTCTTCGTAAATGATCCATCGCAATGTGAGAATACTCAAAACGCTAGATGAAGGAATTACCTTAGTTAGCAATCATTGGGGATACTAGCAACAAAACGACTATTCAAATTGGTCTGTAGATTGTATGAGTCTGACGACATACCATCTTACTTTCGGAAAAATAACATCGATACAATTACGAAGACTGCAATAGCTGACAAGTGTGACAATTATCGCACAATCATCTTAACAGCTCATGCATCCAAGTTGCTGACAAGAATAATATACATAAGATTGGAGAAGAAAATTGAGGATGTGTTAGATGACGATCAGTTTGTCTTTAAAAAAGGTAAAGGCACGATAGAGGCAATTCTTTGGAGAAGAAAATTGAGAATGTGTTAGATGACGATCAGTTTGTCTTTAAAAAAGGTAAAGGGACGATAGAGGCAATTCTGAGTTGCGGTTCATAATGGAAACAAGACTATGAAAAAGGAAGAGACGTTCATAGGATTTGTCGACCTCGAAACAGCGTTCGATAATGTAAAATGATGCAAGGTGTTCAAAATTCTGAGAAAAATAGGGGTAGGCTATAGGGAGAGACGGGTAGTATACAAAGTCTCTATCATAAAAAGCCTCAAGTCCTTCAATGTTAGACACTTTGTCTCCTGGGTACCATACAATTGCTACAGTCACCCATGCATTACGTACAGAAGGGCCGTGCAAAATCACCTGCCCATTAGTGCTAGGATTTGTCGACCTCGAAATAGCGTTCGATAATGTAAAATGATGCTAGGTGTTCGAAATTCTGAGAAAAATAGGGGTAGGCTATAGGGAGAGACGGGTAGTATAGAAAATGTACAAGATGGAATAATAAGAGTGGAAGACAGGAATGTAGTCTTTCGCCCCTACTGTGGTATCGGTACACCGAAGAAACAATGATGGAAATAAAAAAAAAAGGTTCAGGGGTGGAATTAAAGTTCAAGGTGAAAGTTTCTTTAACATTCTGCGTGGTGTCTGTTGTTCTATATCGTGTCTCCCTACCACTTTCGCGCAACGACGCTCTGAGCGTGTTTTTTAGGGAATTGACTAGTTTGAACCTGGGACCTGTTGCTGGTAAGGAGACGTCAGACCACACATGATATGTAGAGTTCAGAAGAGTTTAGTGAGACTAGCGATGATATAGCCAAATACTTAATGATTTCAGCGTCAGCTCCACTGCACTCCCTGTAAAAGAATCTTAATACTAACTGAATTTAGTAGAAGGGGTTAAAGGCTTTCCTATTTTTAGTTAGCTGGTAAAATAACGTCGAAAAAGCAGTTAAGTTTACCATTGGAAATTTTATTCTACTCACAAAACGTTGTTTATAAATTGCACTATTGATAAAAGGAAATGTTTTAATACAGGATGGTAAAAACCAACTGCGTTCAACAAAAATGTGAACGAATATTCCCTGAATGGGTTTCCAAGTTCTACAATGGATCGAAGGATGACCTATGCCATATCACATCTATAATCTAGGTTTAAATTAAGTTTCACAAATAATAAAACTATCAAAACGGTCTACAGTGACCCTCAATTATCTTTAATTGCTTGTCTAACTTGTTCTGATTGAAGCTTTATGCGCTGTTATGCGGCATCGCGTACGTTCATTACCTTGTCGGTGTTCGTCAGGGGGCGGCAGGCAGCACAGCTCCGCTCACCTCGCCGTTTCGGAAACAACTCTCTCCTAACTTCTCCTTACTACAATTTACCGAAGTTGGTTTAAAAAAAACTATCTGGCTGTGTTTTCATCTGACCAATCAGGATCTCAATGTTAACCTTAAGCTCCGCCTACAAAAATTCTGTCTATCCAATGAGAAACGTTATACTTTTCGAGGTGGGGCAATGTTTTTAAAGTTTGCAACGTAACAGAGACGCGAAAAAGTCTCACGCTAAAACTTGCAGCTGGTGTGGTCCTTTTAGTGTTATCGTAAGATCTATACTGTTCTTCTGGAGGGCTCTATCTTTTAACATGGGCTGAGGGTGGTCCTGACGTAACAGAGACACGAAAAAGTCTCACGCTAAAACTTGCGGCTGGGGTGGCCCTTTTTGTGTTATCGTAAGATCTATACTATTCTTCTGGAGGGCTCTAGCCTTTAATATGGGCTGGGGGGTCGTCCTAGCGGTTAGCTGGTGACGTTGGTGTCCGTCCCTTATCGTAGGGCCTTCTAGCTTAACACGGTTCTGCTCTCGGCTTCTGTTCTCGTTTCTCCCCTCGGAACTGCGTCTGTCTCACGGTGGGAAGGTATGACATGCATTTAGGCATTCTTGTGTTAGTCTGTGGTATTCCATTTGTTCACTCGTGGTTAATTTAATGTCACGATTTATTCGGAGCTATGTGACATACTGCTGGATTTGCTTATCATGTCAGGGTTTTCATGGAAGGTGTTTGATTTGCCTGACACCTTACAAGGAGTGGAAGTAAAATTCAAGGTGAAAGTATATCAATGATAAGATTCGCTGATGACATTGCTACCCTGAGTGAAAATGAAGAAGAATTACATAATCTGCTGAACTGAATGAAGAATCAGTGAGTACAGAATATGAACTGAGAGTAAATCGACGGAATACGAAAGTAATGAGGAGTAGCAGAAATGAGAACAGTGAGAACCCTAACATCCTAACATCAGGATTGATGGTGACGAATTGCATGAGGTTAAGGAAGTTTGCTACCTAGGCAGTAAAAAAAAACAATGAGGGATGGAGCAAGGAGGACATCAAAAATAAACTAGCAATGGCAAAAGGGGCATTCCTGGCCAAAAGAAGTCTACTAATATCAAATATAATCTTTAGTTTGAAGATGGAATTTCGGAGAACGTACGCCTGGAGTGCAGCATTGTATGGTAGTGAATCATGGACTGTGGGAAAACCGGAACAGAAGAGCTTCGAAGCGCTTGAGGTATGGTGCTATAGACGAATATTGAAAATTAGGTGGACTGATGAGGCAAGGAATGAGGAGGTTCTGCGCATAATCGGAGATGAATATGTGGAAAACACTGACAAGGAGAAGGGACACTATGACAGAACATCTATTCTTATATCATGGAATGACTTCCATGGTACTAGAGGGAGCTGTATAGGGCAAAAACTATAGAGCAAGACAGAGATTGGAATACATCCAGCAAATAATTGAGGACGTAGGTTGAAAGTGGTACTCTGAAATGAGGAGTTTGGAACAAGAGAGGGATTCGTGGCGGGCCGCATCAAACTAGTGAGAAGACTGATGACCAAAAAAGAAAAATTATTTTCACTGGGTCAGGAAGGAGTTCAGTATATAACAACAAAAATGATTGATTATTTTCCCAATAAATTAACATGTCTGACGTTTAGCGAAGCAAGTTCTAAATATAACCTAAGATCATTTCTCCTTTTTCATAAATGAATGCTACTTAATTTTTACTCAAAATGTAGAGTGGTCTGTCACAATAAAATCAAAAGGAAGAAACCTAGTATTTGTTTGCGTACGACTGAAAAATAAAAATTAATGCTGAAACTACAAACGTGAACTACACACAGGTTACATATCCTATAAACTGCCGTGTTTGTCGTCATAGCGACAAAGAAGTTATCAAAATGATCCATGTAACCAACTAACTAAGCAAAGCTATGTGTTCTGCCACTGAGGGGCCAATTAGGATCGACTAACAGGCGTCTCACCATTGCATGCGGTATGGTGGGACGTGGGCTCAGCACACCACTCTCCTGGTCATTACCAGTTTTCTTGACCTTCGAGCCGCTACTCCTCATTCCAGCAGCCGTTACGATGATGAATGCACACAGTGTCAGTCTTCTCACCAAGGAAAAGTTACTGGCAATACCGAGAATCGAACGTGCATCCTCCGCATAGTAGCCACACACGCCAACCATAGAGCTACGAAGGCGGACAACTAACTAGCACATATATAAATACTGAAATACTGCACATTTACGCTTAGAACCCTTCCGTGGAGCCGACATAAGTAATATTCACATCTTCATCAACACCTGCTAGTACACCACCGTTTGTCACACACGAAACATCTGCAGTGAGTCTCTGGAGGAACATTGTCGGCAGCACTTCACATTGCTGATAACAAATTTGCGGTGTAAATTCAAGGGTAAACACAACGATCGGCATGGTCATGCAGCGGTTTTGTATAGTTAGATTCAGGTCATTGCAGGAATGAAGAATAGCCTACTTACATTCATAAGACAAGTCATATTTTGTTATAGGGTGATACCATTCTTTTCAAGCAACGCACCATTACATTCGGGGAAACATGGTTATCTATGGGGAATTCGTAACCAGATCATCTAAGGCTGTCATGCATCCGGTTCTAAGATCATACAGAAAGCTGCAACAAATCCATAGTCCATAACCTTGCATTTTTCCCGCATTTGTTGTAGAGTGTCTTATATGTTTCTCCCTGAAAAGGCTGGGAAGTTGAATATTATATCTACATCTAGATCCACGTCTATATTCAACAGGCTATCTTCCAGTATTTGACAGAGCTTGCTTATGGTACCCTAATTTTCCCCCTCCTCTTTTCCATACACAAATGGAGCGTGGAATTAATGGTTCAAATGGCTCTGAGTACTATGGGACGTAACATCTATGGTCATCAGTCCGCTAGAACTTAGAACTACTTAAACCGAACTAACCTAAGGACATCACACAACACCCAGTCATCACGAGGCAGAGAAAATCCCTGACCCCACCGGGAATCGAACCCGGGAACCCGGGCGTGGGAAGCGAGAAAGCTACTGCACGACCGTGATTGCTAGTAAACATCATATGTGCTCCAATATCTCTAATAAACTCGTTGCGTCCATTTCGCGAGATTTATATGGGGGTGGGGGGAAGTAATATGTCTTTATTAACCGGACCTGGTAATGATAAGCAATATTCAAAAATCTGTCTTTGAAATGTTTTGTGAGGTATTGCTTTCGGGAATGAATTACGTTTTCTTACGATTCTCCCAATGAATATCAGTCTAGCATCTCCTTTTTCCTCGACTTATTTTACGTGTTTACTCCACTTACGGTCGTTCCGAATAGCTAGGAATTTGCGGTGTTTGCTATTTATAATGATTTTTTGCCAGCTTTGTAATCAAACTGTAGGAAATTTCATCGCCTGTTTGTGCGCAAAATTACTTACAGTATTTCGCTACAGTCCCCTGGCGTTGCTGCCTTCCTGTAGACAACTGAATCATCTGCGAACAACTTCACTAGATAACTGTTATATACTGTGGACATTAACGGCGCTATAAAACTCCTATGACGTGCTCCTAAAATTACCTCTTTATCAGTCAATTTTGTTTCGTTAAGACTGACGTGTTGAGTTCTATCAGCAAGAGGTACTTCGTTGATAAAATGGCAGTGCATAGAGAGCCTTCCTGAAGTGATCAGAGAAGTCATCAAAAGAGGTAGGCTGTCACAGGTCCCCATCAGTTCATTTCCAACACTTTTAAGCGCGGTTACATCTATTCAATCGCTGCATAACCGTAAGCAAGGATGAATGCACCATCTAGAGCCCACCGTGCCTCTTAAGTAGTAGAATGTGCTTATTTATTTCTCATAAATGTGTGTCAGTTTTGCGCCCAGTATTATGATGTCTTTGAATTGCTCCATTCTGGCACTTTGGCAGGTATTTACGCATCCTTTTTAAGTGTAACTGAGGTCTTCGCAGTTTCCTCAACGTATTTTCTAAATAGTGTCTTCAGGCCTTTCTTAATTAACTTGCACCTCAGAGCCAAGAAACAGTTCGCATATTACACTGGAGAGTAGTTTGATTCAAATAGAAGCCGGCCGCCGTGGTCTAGTGGTTCTAGGCGCACAGTCCAGAACCGCGGGGCTGCTACGGTCGCAGGTTCGAATCCTGCCTCGGGCATGGATGTGGGTGATGTCCTTAGGTTAGTTAGGTTTAAGTAGTTCTAAGTTCTAAGGGACTGATGATCACAGCAGTTAAGTCCCGTAGTGCTCAGAGCCATTTGAACCATTCAAATAGAAATTTCCAGATCCGATATGTTTCCTGAGATCCGTTACCAGTGCAGCATCATTATAGCTGCCGTTTAAGACCGTCACTGAGTCCTAAACATCGTGACATGCACAAGTAAGTAAACAAGAGTGGCTGTCATTCAGCTATCTCTTCTAAAATGTGATTCGTGTGTTGTGTAGATTGTACTCATCTCTTCCCATTTGTGAACTACAATCCAGTCGCACCCGTTCACCAGATGGAAATTCTCTTAGAGTGTTATGATAGGACTTGTAATTAGCAGCAGTGTAGGCGCGAAAATTGGGGTGGTGCAGTGCCGTGCTATCCATTTATTATTGTCGTCTGTCTCTTCTATTACTGACACAGTTCTCAGCTTCATTTGATTTCGCAAACGTTCGCAGCTAACTGAGTTCTTTGCACAGGTCACATCAGCTCACATATACATCATCTTCTTGAGATATCAACCCGCATTAGTCGTTTCCCAGCATGCTGCGTCGCTGGTCGTTCTCTTCAGTGCGTTATGGTTCACATGGCTCTGAGCACTATGGGACTTAACTTCTATGGTCATCAGTCCCCTAGGACTTAGAACTACTTAAACCTAACTAACCTAAGGACATCACACACATCCATGCCCGAGGCAGGATTCGAACCTGCGACCGTAGCGGTCGCGCGGTTCCAGACTGTAGCGCCTAGAACCGCTCGGCACCGAGCAAGGTGGCGCAGTGGTTAGCACACTGGACTCACATTCGGGAGGACGACGGTTCAATCCCGTCTCCGGCCATCCTGATTTAGGTTTTCCGTGATTTCCCCAAATCGCTTCAGGCAAATGCCGGGATGGTTCCTTTGATGGGGCACGGCCGATTTCCTTCCCCATCCTTCCCTCACCCGAGCTTGCGCTCCGTCTCTAATGACCTCGTTGTCGACGGGACGTTAAACACTAATCTCCTCCTCCTAGAACCGCTCGGCCACTCCGGCCGGCGTCAGTGCGTTATGTATTATCTGTTCAACAGGATCTGGCCATATACTTTGTGGCCATTAATAAGGGGTCGTCGACGCTTCCCGTTAATGACGGCTTCAAGTCAGCTGGGGATACTTTCCGTGTGGTGTCTGAATGTCTATAGAGGACTGGAAGGCCATTCTTCCTCAAGTGCCGAAAGCAGAGGAGGTAGTGAAGTGGGACGATGGGGATCTGGAGTGAAGTCGGTGTTCTAACTCATGGTTTATGTTCAAATCGGAACCATTACAGGAATATCACTGTTCACGAACCATTGTATCGCAGACGATACCTTATAACAGGTTGCATTGTCACGCTGATGCGAACAGTCGTCTTCTGCGAACCGTTCCTCTACCGTTCGCAGGAAACAAAACTGTAACATGTGTTCGCGTCCTCCACATTTAGTATTTTCTCAAGCGCAGCGAAGGGATAACTGTCTATCCACGGAAAACACCCTCATATCAACCTTCTCCTTACTCCACTGTTGGCATTGCACATGAGGGCACGTAATGTTCTCCAGGCATTCACCAAACCCAAATATTTCCATCGGATTGCCACAGGGTATAGCGTGTATAGCGTGATCCATCACTCCAAAGCATCGTTTCCAGTCACCCACGGTCCAGTGGCCTCACTCTTCACACGACCTCAAGTATCGCTTGTCAATGACTACAGAAATGTATGGCTTGTGAGGGAGTGCTCGGCCATTGCACCCCATTGTTTTTGACTCCCTACGTACAGTCATCGTGCTATCTCGACTGCACTTAAGAACTCACGAGTGACTTCTTTCGCTAATTTCATGCGATGTTTTACAACCACCCTGGGCCGTGATCGACGTGTTCCTTTCAGTCAGTACATGAGGTCTGGCGTGGCTTGCTTTAGCTGTGGTCGTTCTCTCTCGTTTCTCTAAACAACCACATCTTCAACGATGGACATGGGCCGCTTGAGATGGGTTGAAGTGTGGCGCTGATGGATTTGTTACTCAGGTGACACCAAATGAGTAACTCACTCGTAGCCAGGGAGCTCTCCTGGCCGACTCATTACACTGCAGCTGCTTCACTACTGACTTCTCAGCACTCCCCGGCTCCTATACCGGCAAGTCGGTCTCTCGTGGCTAGCGGTTAATTCCGCATCACATAGAGGTTAAAATGGCTCTTAGGACTATAGGACTTAACATCTGAGGTCATCAGCCCCCTAGAACCTATAACTACTTAAACCTAACTAACCTAAGGACATCACACACATCCACGCTCGAGTGAGGATTCGAACCTGTGACCGTAGTGGTCGCGCGTTTGCAGACTGAAGCGCCTAGAACCGCCCGGCCGCACTGGCCGGCCACATAGAGGTGTCCGGATACTTTTGCTCAGATAGTGTACATGCTGCAACCTACGGCTGTTATCACTTACGTAACGTACTTTAATCTAGACCGCCCTCCATCTTTCTTTCCTTCTACTGGCCCTACCAAAACGATATTAGCATAAGCCAAATCACTATATTTTTGGTTTTAACTCAAGTGGTCCACACGCCTGATTTTAACCTTCCTTGTTGGCAAGTCTATCCACTCAAGACAATCTTAACATTCTGTAGTAGCACCATAAATCATAAGCTTCGATTCTTTTCTGTTCTGCCGGTCCTACTGCCCACGTTTCGCTACAGTATACCATTATACACCACACAAAAGTGATGATCTAATATACCTTTATGTTAATCCTAATGTGATTTTTAAATAGAGTTCTTTTTTTATTGAAAACATTTTTGATCCTATACGTTTTTGGTAAATTCATTTCTGCTTCTGCTATCACCTACTATCAGTAACTATGATTATACAGGTATTCGTAAACTATCAGAAAAAAGTAAATAAATATGGCGTCTTCCTGAAATTTCCCCAGAATATGTGTACTATCTCTGAGGGCACTTTATGAGTTATTGAACTTTATTGATGACAGGTAGCAGAGAGGAAGACAGACTAGGCTTTAACGTCCGAGAACATCGACTTCCTTAGAGATGGAGCAAAAGCTCGGAGAAGTTGAAGGATAGTGAAGAAAATCAGTCATACCCTTTCAAAAGAACCATTCCAGCACAGTCCAGTCATTATTATTTTGGCCTTCCATTGTCTTATCAAATCGTTCCCGGCAAACGCTGGGACGCCTACATCTCATAATCCATGAACATTAGAGAGTGGAACGATGTGTATTTTGCAAACACATTATCTGAGGAAATAGGGTAGTGCCTTCTGATAGGCCTTGGCTCATACCTTCCCATTCCCTTAATCCCAGTATTACAAATGTTCTTTTCATGCTCACAATTCATGTTATAAAGATTTATTATTCTTATTTCGTTACTATTGAATTGATATAGAGATATCATTACATTTGGTATGGTTTTGTGTTTTATTTACATGAAAATTAATAAATAAGCCAAATTCATGCTTTGTGTAACGACAAAACATTTTCAAGGCGATAAAAAAAAGATACATAAAAATTGTGGGAAATGAATAAATTTATTTTTAAAAGACATTTTTATGTCTAATCACTGGAAAGCTGCATGTATCGTTACTTTCCTGTAACTGTTTCCAACAACAGGTAAATCATCTGACAGCTGCAGTACTATTCTAGACAATATTATGTCGCACCACATGCCAAACTAACTCAGTTTCACAGCACTGAGTAGATATATGACGCATTTTAAGATTAGGCACTTGTACATACCACGTAAAAAATCAGTCGCCTGCTAGATGATCACATACCGTTGAAACTAGTTTCAGAGCAATAACGGTAGGCCGATCAGAGTGTTACATTCAGTGCGCGGAGCCTTGCAGTGCATTGTTTATGAAGAGCTGATGGATTACCTTAAAACATACATCTGCGACAAATATCAGTCTTGCAAAGGTAGAATTTTCATATATAGGTATCGCACTTTCAGGCACTCTATCACAAAAAAAAAACATAGAAAACGAGGACGTCTCTTGGGTAGATACTTTATCCGCTCTAGCAGTGTAATTTTATAACTGCGGAATAAGCAAGTATAAATAGGAAATATAACAAATACTCGAGACAGCTTCGGAAACTGTGAAATCGAGACTGCACTGTACGATATGCTTTTGTTATACAATCTGGGTACATGCCACTCGATCTTCTCAGCCACTTAGAACACGGGATTAGAGCGCATTACACGTGATGTAATCTGCCAGTCATATTGTCGCAGAAGAAGCTGAGTATCACCGTGGTGTGTGGACTGTTGCCTGGAGGGTCATGAGGAGAAGTTCACAAGCTGGGAAGTATTCCAGGTGGAACTGCGAAAGTAGTTCGGCGACACACAACGACAGAAATGCAAGGCTGGAGATAAATTAAAGCGTCCAGGAGAAACTACAGCATCCTACATTCAAGACGCATTTTAGCTGTGAAAAATAGTGGATCCTCGAATGAAGGTGGAAGATAAGGTAGCACATCTCATGATGGTTGTTGCTGAAGACATGTATCAAGCCCTACTCCTGAAGGAGGTATCGACAGCAGACGACTTCATAAAATGGTGCCAGTATATCGAGACACTGCATCAAAAAATAATTACACGCAGGAAGTTTGAACGGCTTCCAAACGTCGTATCGATGTCTGTGATGGAGGAAGCAACTGACTTCACAAGAGTTCTTCGTCAGATAGTGAGAGAGGAAGTTCAGAAGGCACTTGGACTGTATGTTCAGCAAAAAACCGAGACGCTTCAAGAGGTCATAAGGGAGGAAGTGGAACAGACATTGAACCCAATTTCTTGTCTTTCATTTCCCTTTAAAACGATGAAAAAGCTGAGACCCAGGTGAACTTACGTTTCTACAGTGCCGCAAGAGGAACCTGTTTGGGCACCAAGGAAAACTGACGTCTGGAGGACCCAGGATAACCAACCAGTATGTCTCCACTGTGGACGACCGTGAGATGTAGTGCGCTATTTTCGAGAAAGGCGGCGATTATTTGATGACGCCCGCGCCAGAAGACAGCAGACTTATCTTAGCCGACGCCAACTCGGGGACGACGAAGATGAACAAAAGAATGTGGGTGCTGGACGACGTACGTCACGATCGCCGCAAGCTAGTCGCTGGAGAGGACGCTCCCCAACACACCGATCAAGGTCTCCATCACCGTTTAGAAGCTCTAGCCGATCACCTAACCGCCGCAATCTGGAAAACTAAAGGGCTCGACCTTCCTTGGAGGTGAGGCCGCCGAAGAAAAAATCCTCCGCCGTCGATCACTACAAAAATGATACGAAACTACGTCGATATCCTCGTGGATGGCCGACCAGCCCAAGCTCTTGTGGACTCTGGAGCATCGTATTCAGCCATTTCGGAGAAGTTACGTCACCAGTTGCAGAAAACCGCATTCGTCGACAGCAAAACATCTCTGCTGAAGGTGGCTAATGGGAAATGTGTAAAACCTACAGGAAGATGTATCATTTGTCATCATCTTACAAGAGGGTAGTCATGACGTCATTGTCGGATGGGACTTTTTGAAAGCTTCTCAGGCAGTTATAGATTATGGTCACTCGAAGATTATGCTAGACGAGATGAGATGCTGTGGACATGATGATGCGCATCTGAGTGTGTGGAGACTATGTGTGCTGCATGAAGTGATCATTCCTGCAGTCAGCTTTAAAAAGGTAACTGTCACGTGTCATGCCATACATCAACCCATGGATCTTGTAGTGGAATGTAAGAGAAGCATACCACTGAAGAATAACTTGGCCATCACAGCATCTGTCGTCCCGTTTAACAACGGATTCGGTGAATTGTTGATAGTTAACTGTCGCCGAGATCCGCAGACGCATGTGCGTAACAAACGCTGAGCCGTTAATTGCACAACCGCTCAGCGTCATAGAAACCTCCGATGGCGAGTCTGTGGGCGAAATTGGCGCTACCACTGCGAGACAAGATCTTCTAGCTCTACTATCACCAGATCTCACTAAGGAACAACAGGAGAAGCTACTTGCCATTCTTCAAGAGTTCTCTGACTGCTTCAATCCACGTGTCAGCAACGGAACGTCGAAATAATTCGTGACGAGGTAGAGAGAATGATGAAGAATTACATCATTTAGCCTTCACAAGGCCCATGGTCGTCACCAGTGGTCCTCGTTAGGAAGAAGGATGGCTGTTGGCGCTTTTGTGTTTATTACAGGAAGCTTAATAAGATAAGTAAAAGGGACGTTTACCCTCTGCCACGAATTGACGATACACTAGATTGTCTGAAGGGGGCTAAGATTTTCTCCACCATGGACGTGTATTCGGGATACTGGCAAATAGAAGTGGATTAGGCTGATCGTGAGAAAACTGCGTTCACCACCCCTGAGGGCCTGTATGAGTTTAAGGTAATGCCGTTTGGTTTGTGTAACGCACCAGCAACTTTTGAAAGGATGATGGATAATCTTCTACGTCACCTGTAGGGGACGATGTGTCTTTGTTATTTAGATGACATTATAATGTTCTCAGAGACATTTTATGAGCATAGAAAAAGACTGAGGGTCGTTCTTAAGTGTCTCCAGCAACGCGGACTGAAACTTAATCCAAGGAAGTGTCTCTTTAGAGCAAAATTAATCAAAATATTTGGACACCTTATGTCAAACGAGGGTGTGCGGCCAGACCCAGAAAAGGTGAGATCTATAATGGAATTTGACATTCCTAAAAGTATTAGAGATGTGAGAAGCTTCCTCGGATTATGTTCTCATCACCGTCGTTTTATCAAAGACTTTTGTATAAAAGCCAGGCCACTACAAGAGTTGTTAAAAGCTGATGCTAAATTTATCTGGGGCGGTGCTCAACAGGATTCTTTCGATGTTCTGCGAAAAGCTCTGACTACTGACCCTGTACTAGGTCTGTATGATGAGAGAGCACCTACAGAACTATAGATGCCAGCGGGTATGGGATCGGTGCTTTTTTGGTGCAAATTTCGGAAAGAAAAGAGAAGGTTATAGCCTATGCTTCTAGGACACTTACAAAAGGCGAGAGAAACTACTCAACTGCAGAAAGAGAACGTCTTGCTGTGATCTGGGCCATGTGCATATTTCGACAAAATCTCTATGGAAGGCCATTCACAGTTGTTACAGACCATCATTCACTTTGTTGTTTGACAGGTCTTAAGGAACCCACAGGACGTCTCGCCAGGTGGGCACTACGTCTTCAAGAGTATGAGATTACTATAGTATACAAAAGTGGAAGGAAACGCCATGATGCCGACTATCTCTCAAGAAACCCTGTGCAAGACCATCAAGACTTTATGAAGATAGTGACTGTGTCGCTGCACTCCAGGATCTCTCTGCTGAGCAGAAGAAGGACGCCAAGATATCTCAAATTACGCTTGCCTTAAATCGATCAGAGGATGTGACAGGACAGTTTAAGGTCGTTAATGGATTACTTTGCAAGAAAAACTTTGATCCGTTTGGAAAGAGGTGGCTACCAGTGATTTCTAAGCACATGCGCTTAGATGTTCTACAGAAATTCCATGACACACCTGAGACCGGACATTTAGGATTTATTAAGACATACGACAGAATCCGCAAGAGATTTTTCTGGTCAGGTTTATTTAGGAGTGTCCGTCACTATTTGTCGCGTCTGCCAGAGTAAAAAGGCAGTTCCTCAGAAACAACCTGGCCGACTCATACCAATTCCACCAGCCGAAACGCCTTTCCAGCGTGTTGGGATTGACCTCTTCAGACGATTTCCAGCGTCTGCTAGTGGCGATAGATGGATTATTGTTTGCACTGATTATCTGACACGCTATGCCATTACAAAAGCCATGAAAACAGCCGAAGCATCTGAGATAGCCAAATTCATCGTGGAAGACATGTATTAAAACACGTTGCCCCAAGGTCGTTAATTACGGATCGCGGAAAAGTTTTTCGATCGAATCTTTTGACAGAGATAAACCGTTGTGTAGTATTACTCATCACATCATGACTGCCTACCATCCTCAAACTAATGGGCTTACTGAATGCCTTAATAAGACCTAGGCCGACATGCCATCAATGTTAGTCAATGTTGAGCAGAGCAACTGGGATGAGGTGCTACCTTTCGTGACGTTTGCCTACAACACCGCCAAACAAGACACCACAAGATTTACGCCATTTTTCCTGGAGCATGGACGTGAGGCGACTATGAAGATGGACACTGTGTTTCTGTTACATCCTGATCATGTGGACGACGACTACATCGGACGGCTGAGGAAGCTCAGTAGTTAGCTTGACTCCGCACGCTGCAGGCTCAACAAAAAGATCGCCGAAGGTATGACGCGAGCGACCGGCCTGTTGTCTACGAGCCTGGTGACCTCGTCTGGATCCACTCCTGTTCGGAAGGTTGGTCTCTCTGAGAAGCTCCAGGAGCTACTTTGGACCTTATAAGGTTGTAAGTCAGTTGTTGATGATGAATATTTCGACCCTGACACAAGACGACGAAAGACCACAGATACGGTCCACGTCCTTCATATGCAGCCCTATAAGGATCCTGCAACCCAGGGAAATTCGAAGCTTCAGCGACAGGCAACAAGCGGAAAGGTGGCGAAGAGCATAGCGGCAGACGAAGTTCTAAGAAGATCACCGCCACGGCGAGAATCAGTCATATGGCGTCGGAGTATGCAGGACCGATGACTCGTTTCCGGACTAGGACGACGTAACATCGAGGCGCTGTTGCTTAAGGAGGGAACAATGTCGCAAAAGAAGCAGAGTAGCACCGTAGTGCAGTGGTGACAATACCGAACTGAGGGACGTGAGTTAAAGGCTCACCTGCACTGTATAATTTTAATTTCTATTTCGGTTCGAGTACATTCTAGAAATATCCACAAATGTGAAGAATCATTGTAGTCGAATGTTCTGTAGCTGTACATATACTGTATATCTTCGGGCCGGAGGCAGCTCATTCCGTGCTCTTGTATGTGCAAGTGCGGAATAAACCTTAGTTAAGTGAAGTTAGTGTTCGTCATTCATCTACTTCCACCTTCTTCAGTGCGCGAACACAAAAAAGACGATAAAATTTTAAGAATGAAACATGCATACCGTAGATATTCCAATGTAATGTACAAAATGTACAGTACCAAGTAAAGCGATGCTGTGACATAACTGTAGCGTTGATCAAATTGAAGAAGCCAGTGAGCCGTGGGGAAGTCGTCGGTGCCAGTGATTCTCTTATCTATTAGGGGCAGTAATCCCGTTCGTTCTGGCATGCGCGTTTTCTCTTTGGTTTTCCTCTTCTTGCCGCTATTTATGAGCCGCGAGTCCGGCTATGGCTCTCTTGGTTTTGCGCTCCGGGGCCCTAGTGATCATGCTTGCCGTTGCTTGGACTTATGTTGTATTGGCGAGTCTTGGAGTGACGGTTACGGAGAAGCGTTGGTTGCTCGCGGTGCTGTGTTATGGTTTGAGGAGTGTGTCGGCTGCGGAATGGTGGTGATGGCCTCCAATGCACTAAGAAGCGTGTGTATTGTACTACCTGATGCTGTATGCCTATATATGCTATGTGGATTCTAGTCGTTTGCTGCTACTAACGGTAGGCATCTGCTGTTTCTTTGAAGCTGTGTTTTGTGACCAATCTGATCGTAATCTATGTTCACAAGCGGAAAGAGAGATTTGTATGCGATTATTCCTGCCGTGGCTGGAATAAGAACCTCAAATGGTTCAAATGGTCCTGAACACTACGGGACTTAACATCTCTGGTCATCAGCGCCCTAGAACTTAGAACTACTTAAACCTACCTAACCTAAGGACATCACACACAGCCATGCCCGAGGCTGGTTTCGAACCTGCGACCGTAGCGGTCACGCGGTTCCAGACTGCAGCGCCTAGAACCGCACGGCCACACCGGCCGGCAATTAGGAATTCTCCCTTCGTTCCAGCATATGTTGAGTTGTGGTGTTAAGAGTGTAAGACAGTGCTCAGTGACGGGAGAACCAAGGGTGAGTAGTGTGAAGCTGCATGAGCCATTCTAGGATAGTGCGCAGGCCATGTTTAGTGTTAAGACAGTGTGCCAGTAATGTAACTTGAGTATCATATGATTTATTCTGTAGAGTCCGTTTGAAGGAGCCGTGACCTTCGTGTCTTGTATTATAGTTTTAATATTCTTGCATTGGCAGGCCGTTAACTTCTTCTGACTTTATTCTCGTTAATGGGGGAGGGAGAAGGAGGCTGCCTGCAAAAATATTGAGACATGAACTGTAAGAAGTCAATAATTTTACATGTCATTTATTTGAGGTTTTCTTTCTGTTAACGGTGTTAAATTTAAAGGGGACATAACTTTTAAATTAAAGTGTTTCGTGTTGCCTCTTTTGTTTTTTTTTAAATGTTGCAGTGTACTACGAGCGGCGGACACAGTCAGTTCACGGTTGGCCAGTACTGGGGGAAGCGCCTTGATTGACTTATGTTAGGACGCCGTTAACGAGACCAGCTAAGTTTTGGTAACGCTTGGCGCTACTTGGTTGTATCCTGTCAGAGTCGCTGCTCGCCCCAGTAGTTGATAGAAGTTGAGTAATCTCTCTTGTAATTGTTCAAATGGTTCAAATGGCTCTGAGCACTATGGGACTTAACTTCTGTGGTCATCAGTCCCCTAGAACTTAGAACTACTTAAACCTAACTAACCTAAGGACATCACACACATCCATTCCCGAAGCAGGATTCGAACCTGCGACCGTAGCGGTCACGCGGTTACAGACTGAAGCGCCTTTAACATCACGGCCACACCTCTCTTGTAATTATTTGGATATTCCTCTCGTTAATGTGTTCGGGCGGCGCCAATGTGCGTCCCCTGTTCCTAGTAGTTTGGTCACTCAAGGGATTTCAAGAGTGAGTTCAGTGGAATAAGCCATTATATAATTGGTGAAATTCCGTTGTTCTATGGTCTGAAAGCAGGTGTTGACACATGTGAAATTTACGGAACTATCAGTTTAATAAGCCACGGCTCCAAAATACTAACACGAATTCTTTACAGACGAATTGAAAAACTGGTAGAAGCTGACCTCGGTGAAAACCAGTTTGGATTCTATAGAAATGTTGGAGCACGTGAGGCAATACTGACCCTAAGACTTATCTTAGAAAATAGATTAAGGAAGGACAAGCCTACGTTTCTAGCATTTGTAGCTTTGGAGAAAGCTATTGACAATGTTGACTGCAATACTCTCTTAGAAATTCTGAACGTGGCAGGGGTATAATACAGGGAGCGAAAGGCTATTTAAAATTTGTACAGAAAACAGGTGGCAGTTATGAGTCGAAAGGCATGAAAGAGAAGGAGTGGTTGAGAAGAGAGTGAGACAGTGTTGTAGCCTATCCCCGATGTTATTCAATCTGTATATTGAGCAAGCAGTAAAGGCAACAAAAGAAAAATTCGGAGTAGGAATTGAAATCCATGGGGAAGAGATAAAAACTTTGAGGTTCGCCGATGACATTGTAATTCTGTCACAGACAGCAAAGGACGTGGAAAAGCAGCTGAACGAAATGGGTAGTATCTTGAATGGAGGACATAAGCTGAACATCAACAAAAGCAAAGCGAGGATGATGGAATGTAGTCGAATTAAATCGGGTGACGCTGAGGGAGTTAGATTAGGAAATGAGACGCTTAAAGTAGTAAAGGAGTTTTGCTATTAGGGGAACAAAATAACTGATTATGGTCGAAGTAGAGAGGATATAAAATGTA
Organism: Schistocerca piceifrons; assembly: GCF_021461385.2. Lineage (NCBI taxonomy): Eukaryota > Metazoa > Arthropoda > Insecta > Orthoptera > Acrididae > Schistocerca > Schistocerca piceifrons. The sequence goes on from NC_060138.1 coordinate 894,137,722, forward strand.
GACTGGCAATGGCAAGAAAAGCGTTTATGAAGAAGAGAAATTTATTGACATCGAGTATAGATTAAAGTGTCAGGAGGTAGTTTCTGAAAGTATTTATGCTGAGTGTAGCCATGTATGGAAGTGAGACGTGGACGATAAATAGTTCAGACAAGAGGAGAACACAAGCTTTCGAAATGTGGTGCTACCGAAGAATGCTGAAGATTAGATGGGTAGATCACATAACTAATGAGGAGTTACTGAATAGAATCGGGGAGAAGAGAAATTTATGGCACAACTTGACTAGAGGATGGGATCGCTTGGTATGACATATTCTGAGGCCTCAAGGGATCACCAATTTTGTATTGGACGGCAGTGGTGGGTAAAAATCGTAGAGGGAGACCAAGAAATGAATACACTAAGCAGATTCAGAAGGATGTAGGTTGCATTTGGTCCTGGGAGATGAAGAAGCTTGCACAGAGCTGCATCAAACCAGTCTCTGGACTGAAAACCACAACAACAATAACATGGTCTGTTCATTGATCTAAGGTTTCCGTTGTGGAATTTCCTCTATTACTTAAAATTTCTTATTTAATATTCTATACTGTTGCTTGTTTTACCAGTGGTGATTTAATTCCGTTAAATTCCTGTTACATTTGTGGGCAATTATGCTGGTCTTCTATATTTATCTGAGGTTATTTGTTATTTAGATAAAACGATGGATCTTTACTTAATTTCTTTTATTCTATGTACTCATGTAAATATAGTATAAGGACTCTGATTATCGTTGTTATTGATGGCTACTGAAAAGCCGGTTTTGTAAAGAATTTTGCAAAACTGTTTTGAGGTTATGCGTAATAAATCTGTTTGAACTACACGCCTGTGTTTGCGTTTTCTTGTGATTTCCCTTTGTGACGGGTTTAAGGATTGTACCTTTCACGTCCCAGACGGTTTCCCCGAAAGGCGCGGAATCTGAGTCGCTATTTGTACTTACCGAATTACTGCATTACCATTCCGCCGGGCGGGTAAAGTTTACCCGCTTCAACAAAAAGGCAATGTAATGATTTGTTCCGTCTTTGTGCTCGAGGGAACATGTAACCCACGAAATGGTTGCTCTTTCTGCCACATCGAGGGATGGTGCATCTGACGTCCCACCATGCTCTGTCCTCGTTCTGTGTGTGAACCGAACGATCTTTCATGACTACGACGTACAGATTGTGGATCACTTTAAGCTACTGAAAGCCTTTAGTACCCTGAGTGTTGTATGAACGGAAACAGATACTAAAGATATTCGTTCCAGGGAAGATCATTCCTTTTATTACACTGAACAACACTCCCCTAGTTCGAAATTGTACGGGCTCAAGGAAGCACTTGCCGACCCTCGTTGAATTCCACGGAACACCCGGTTTCCAACGATTGCACGGCCTTTGTTGTGTTCCCTTTCCCCAAATTACTCCTCGCCTTCTCACCATCAAACAGTTGCATTCCAGCTTATCCTGGACCTCTGGCTACGCTACAGATCAGTCTTCACCACAGCTAGACTCCTTCTGCCTATTCAAGCTGTGCTCTCATGGCCCAGCGTAATAAAACCATCGGAAATCTCGTGGTATTCAAAAAATAGCCAAAAACAGCTGAATAACACTCGAGGAAATCACGACTCATTCGTGGAATAATAGGCAAGTTTTTGTAACAAAGAATATTCAAGTCATAGGTTCACTCCTAGCAGATTAACCATAGATTATTAAGTTGGTACCAGTTCATGGCTGCTGCCAACATTTGAGCAATACAGTTCTCAGTATAGGATGAAAAACAGGATATTTTGTAGTTCTTCTGTGTGTGACATACCACTGGAGACTATATGATCGTAATTAACAAGCACATGATCTGTAAATAATGACTTGCTTTGAATAAAATATGGAGTAGTAATATTTATGATTGTTTAAAAGTAGTGTCTAGTGTCACAAAGTCCTCCCCTTCAGTGTTATAGGATTAAGTACAAGCCATATCATAACCTTGGAAATCGCGATATGGAAACCTCAATATATTAGGAACAAAAGAACCATATATTTCTCTCAAACAAGAATAGTAATCTCATTGCTTCATTCGCATCAGTTAACGACGTCGTCTTACATCCCAGCCCAACCACACAAAAGCAGACCCAGAATTATATATGAAGCCATAGCTCTGCTTGTTTCTATACTGTATGTATTTTAACTTGTGCGTGCGGCTGACGAAACAGTCATGTTGTCGTTGGCTGGATAGACCACGCCTGGAATGCTCGCTGTAACTGGCTAACTACACTGAAGAGCCAAAGAAACTGGTACATCACTCTAGTAACGCATAGGGCCCCTGCGAGCACGCAGAAGTGCCGCAGCACGACGTAGCATGAACTCGATTAATGTCTGAAGTGGTGCTGGAGGGAACTGACACCATGAATCCTGCAGGGCTGTCCATAAATCCGTAACAGTACGAGGGGGTGGAGAACTCTTCTGAACAGCACGTTGCAAGGCATCCCAGATATGCTCAATAACGTTCATGTCTCTGTAGTTTGGCGGCCAGCGGAAGTGTTTAACCTCGGCAGAGTGTTTCTGGAGCCACTCTGCAGCAATTATTGACGTTTGGGGTGTCACATTGTCCTGCTGGAATTGCCCAAGACCGTCGGTGAGCACAATGGACATGAATGGATGCAGGTGATCAATCAGGATGCTTACATACGTGTCACCTGTCAGACTTGTATCTAGACGTATCAGGATGCCATATCACTGCAACTGCACACGCCCCACACCATTACAGAGCCGCCATCAGCTTGAACAGTCCCTGCTGACTTTTAACGTCAATGGATTCATGAGGTTGTTTCCATACCCGCACACGTCCATCCGCTCGATGCAATCAAAAACGAGACTCATCCAACCAGGCAGCACGTTTCCAGTCATCAACAGTCCAATATCGATGTTGACGGGCCCAGGCGAGCATCAAGGCTACACGAGCGGACTTTTGGCTCCGAATGCCCATATCGATGATGTTTTGTTGAACGGTTCGCACGCTGACACTAGGTGATGGCCCAGCGTTGAAATCTACAACAATTTTTCGGAAGGGCAGTACTTCTGTCACGCTGAACGATTCTCTTCAGCCGTTGTAGGTTCCGTTCTTGCAGGATCCTTTTCCTGCCCCAGCGATGTCGGAGTTTTGATGTTTTACCGGATTCCTGGTATTCACGTTACTCTCGTGAAATGGTCGTACATGAAAATCCCCACTTCATCGCTACCTCGGAGATACTGGGTACCATCGCTTGTGCGCCGGCTATAACACCACGTTCAAACTCACTTAAAACTTGATAACCTGCCATTGTATCAGCAGTAACCGATCTGCGCCAGACACTTCTTGTTTCATACAGGCGTTGCCGACGGCAGCGTCGTATTCTGCCTGTTTATATATCTCTGCATTTGAATACGCATGCCCACACCAGTTTCTTTGGCGCTTCAGTGTAGATCACACATCCTCTGCTCAGACTGCGTAACAAAATCCCATCATACAGCGCAATCTCGATTTCACAGTTTCCGAAGCTATATTGCCGTATTTGAAGGATTTCTTATACATACATTCTTATTTCGCAAATATGCATTTTCAGTGCTACAGTGCATTAAAGATCTATCCAAGAGACGTCCTTTTCTTCTCGGTTTGTTGTGCCTCCGTGCCTAAAAGTGCGATACCGATGTATAAAATTTTAACATTTCCAAGAACCCATAGCACAGGAACTACATTAATCAATGTGAAGCGACGATTTATCACTGCTTGCTTTCAGCGAGACTTTTGGTACTGTTGATTTCGATGAATTACTTATTAAAACGTAACTACTGAATTTCTGAAATATTTCCGATACTATAGCTCGACAACTATTTATACGAGTCATATTTGTGTGGGAGACGACACGATGGAAACATACGTTCTTTGGAGTCCTTGATCCACTGATTTTGTCGCTGTATATCAATTATATGTCATTTTTTCTTCAATCTTGTAAATATCGCTTATGTGCTGACGATGTCCTATTGTATCCAAGTGCTAGTCTTAAGAACTTTGCTGTTGCCGTAACAGGTATAAGTGTAGATATTCTGTATCGTGATGGGCAAAAAACTTGGGTGTTAAACTAAACCATAAGAAGACACAGATTATCGTTTTACACCGAAGTTGATTAGCTGCCTTTTTTTGTGAAACTGCTCCTCTAATGTCTATGAGTCACATTCAGTTGTCGTTTTAGAAAACAGTCGGTGATCTTGTCATAATCTTATGTGAGCATCTAAACTGGGAAAAACAAACCAATGGAGTATTCTAGAAATCTCTGTCCCGACTAAATGGACCAAAAATTTAGAAAATATGTCCACCTCAGATTAAACAAGAACAGATTAGTGTTTATTCTTACCACGTCTTTACTACTGTGTTGTAGTTAATCGCAATACAAATAGTGAAACCTTATCTTTGTACAAAATGAGGAGATTGCTTAATGATAGTGAGACTGACATTTCTTAAATCCCGCAAATGCATTGGTATCACATGGACTTCTTTTATCTTTGGGCTGACCAACTAGAATCACACAAAAAATTAATGCCTCTTCTTTCTTTGGTGTTCCTTATTTTTTAAGTACTTTATCTTCTCCAAATGTTGTCTTTCCTTTTCTACTCTCAATTTTTCTTCCTATCTGTAATTTCTTCTGCCACCGAAGTTTTCTAATTCTTTTTATTTTCTTCTTAATAGTGTTTATTTCCGTCATTTCCGATTCTCCAATGTTGTTTCCTTTTAGTTCTTTTCTATTTCTGTAATTCATGCTACTTTAGATTTCTTTTTCCAAAAATTTCCAGGAATATTTATTTCAATAGCCTGTTCTCAAGCATTCGCTAGATGTGTCGAAAGAAGAGTAATCATCGTTAAGTCATTGCTTTGGATATTTCCTCAATTTTTTTGTAGATTTCTTTGTGACTTCTCATTTGCTAACCATCATGAGTATCACACTCATTATTTTTGTAATAATATTTCTCTCTAGTACCACTGTTGTGTCCAGCTTGTAGTTCATCATTAAGCACTCATCTGCATGTCAACATTCTGATCTTACCACTGTGGTATTGCGTTTTAATTTTTTTCCCTAGATATGCATTTCCTGTTGTAGATATTTCTTCTCAAACCATATGTTGTTTCCGTTTTATTAACCTATATACCCGTTGCATTTTTTTCGAGTCCTTTTATATTTGTAGTGAAATTTTATTTTTTCAGCCGAAATTTTCAAAGCAGTCCCATTGACCTACTTTTTCCAGAAGATTCATTTGCGTAACAGATTCTGTCATATCTTCTGTAAGTACTATAAAATCGGCTGCAGAAGCCAGACTGTATACTTCAATTCAACTTCTTTTCCTTCTCAGAATTATTGGTTCAGTTAGATGGTCTTTAGCTCCAAATTTCACATCCTTTCTGCTACTTCCGAAACGTAGTTCAACGTCGTTTGTTACCTGTTTTAATTTAAGATGGCTGAGATTCTGCTACCATAATTTTAACTTTAGATATCGTTGCATGTACTAATCTTGATGATTTTGCTTTAACATTAAATTGTCCGATGATTTTATCTTTCGCTTTTCTGTCTACCGAATCAAAGACTTTCTTGAAATCAATAAACTATACTATTACAGATTTACTGGTTAATATTCTGTGGTGAATTATTGATTTTAAGTTAAAAATCTGTTGTGTGCAAGATCTTTCCTTTAAAAAACAACCATGACGTTTACACGGTTGCTGGTCGTGAAAATTTTTCATAGTAATTTGTATGCCACTGGCAGAAAAACTCCTCTGTAATAGTTGTCATTTCATTTGTCTCCCTTTTTTTAGCAGTAGGATCAGTGGCAATTTTCACTCTTCTGGAATCCTTTCTTTTTTCCAACAGTCCTCAAAAAATCGAGTGTATATTGTATACAATCTTTCGTTCTCAAGATTTCAGTAATTCTGTTGTATAGGAGTCTTCACCATTTCTTTAGTTGTTTTTGAGTGTTATAATGGCTTCATAAATTTCTGGCTTTGTTGGTGGTAAATCTTCCTCAAGATCTTCTGGTGTTGCTGAAAATTTGAATTCCGACTGTTGCCACTGGATTCTCAAAAAATTTTGCTAATATTTTCCAATTTTCATGTTATTTAATCCAATTTTGTCATTTTCATCTTTGAAACAATTACTTGGTGTGATACCCAATAAGTACATAATGACGGTGTATTAAAAATTTCTAGTATTATTTTTGCTGATTTTCTTTTGTTATTCTACCACGACAGATTCTTCAAATATTCTTCTCTAAATTTTACTATATTTTTTGTTGCAATACTGGCTTTGCAGGAACTGTATCCCATTACTTTCTGGGTTTACTTTTTCGTTTATCATGGTACAAATAGTATAGACTTGGAAAGATAATGATCCAAACCAAATTTCCATTTTTGATCACCTTAAATTTCATAATTTCCTTGATAATCCTTCTGGATATGGCTACATGATCCAGTTGAAATTCTCCTATATTTAGGTTTGGAGATATCTAACTTCTGTGTTTTCTTGGTAGATTACAAAAATGTACAGCTACCAGTTTTAACTGGAACATTTTATACACACAACTACGTCTACATCTACATCTATATCCATACTTCACAAGCCACCTGACGGTGTGTGGCGGAGGGTACCCTGAGTACCTCTATCGATTTTCCCTTCTATTCCAGCCTCGTATTGTTCGTGGAATGAAAAATTGTTGGTGTGCCTCTGTGTGGGCTCTAATCTCTCTGATTTTATCCTCATGGTCCTTTGTGAGATATACGTAGGATGGAGCAGTATACTGCTTGATCCTCGGTAAAGGCATGTTCTCGAAACTTCAACAAAAGCCCGTACCGAGCTACTGAGCGTCTCTCTTGCACAGTCTTCCACTGGAGTTTATCTATCATCTCTGTAATGCTTTCGCGATTACTAAATGATTCTGTAACGAAGCATGCTGCTCTCCGTTTTATCTTCTCTATCTCTTCCATCAACCCTATCTGGTACGGATCCCACACCGGTGAGCAGTATTCAAGCAGTGGGCGAACAAGTGTACTGTAACCTAGTTCCTTTGTTTTTGGACTGCATTTCCTTAGGATTCTTCCAATGAATCTTAGTCTGGCATCTGCTTTACAGACGATTAATTTTATATGATCATTCCATTTTAAATCACTCCTAATGCCTACTCCCAGATAATTTATGGAATTAACTGTTTCCATTTGCTGACCTTCTGTATTGTAGCTAAATGGTAAAGGATCTTTCTTTCTTTGTATTCGCAGCACATTACACTTGTCTACACTGAGAATCAATGGCCATTCCCTGCACCATGCGTCAATTTGTTGCAGATCCTCCTGAATTTCAGTACAATTTTTCATTGTTACAACAACTCAATATACTACAGCATCATCCGCAAAAATCCTCAGTGAATTTCCGATGTTATCCACAACCTGATTTATATATACTGTGAATAGCAACGGTCCTACGACACTCCCCTGTGGCACACCTGAAATCACTTCGGAAGACTTCTCACCATTTCTGCTATTTCTTAAGTGTGCTGGATATTTCTGTACAGTATCAAATTCCTTTTCCTCCTCAAGTAGTGCAGTGATGTTGCCAAGAAGTTTTTTAACATTCATTTTAGGTGTGTTAGAGATTTCAGATTCTGAATTTATCATATTATAAAAATTTAGAAACTAACAGATTTTCTACATAGCAACATATAAAAATGTTCAAATGTGCGTGAATCCCTAAGGGACCAAACTGCTGAGGTCATCAGTCGCTAGACATAGACACTACTTGAACTAAGTTATGCTAAGAACAACACACACACACATACACGCTACATTACTGAGTGCGACATGGTAACAATAGCTTCTGGAGTGAACCTTAGAATTGATAGCTTGGTTCCTGCTTTCATGCCATATTATTGGCCCCAGTTGAACAGCTCTGTCAGGAGGATCAATATGGAGCTAGATCAGCTGCTGCACAGGGCTACTTCGTTAGGCATAAGTTTGCTTCCTGTTAATGTTATAGGTAGGTGGGATTTCACAAGACATGGCCTGCATCTCAGTAGGAAAAGGAAGGGTAAACTGGCTGGGATGACAGAAACGTTTTTAAGGTGGGGGCGAACTGAAATTCACAGAAGTACCTTTTTTTTGGCTAATATCAGTGTGCAGTGATTGACATTCAATGAAATTAAGCGTAATAAGAAACTCAAACAGGCAGTTACTAGAGATGTTAAAATATCACAAGATTCTCGCAAAAGAACAGTGAAAAATTATGTCAGTATATTGCAACAGAATATTAAGGGATTAGAAAACAAAGTAGACGAGCTCCTTGTTTGTTCTGAAGATTTAAAAACTGAGAGTGGAACAAGTGTACTCTCTGTCCAAACATCAATAGTCACAGATATGGGAAAGGTAAATGTAGGTGCATATAAGATTTCAGCACATGCAAGGAGACACACTATGGAGATAGGAGTAGTTTCCATATATGGTAAAATTTATCATAGTGTGAAAAATTTAGAAACTAAAAGATTTTGTATTGAGCAACACATACAAAAGTTCAAATGTGCTTGAATTCCTAAGGGACCAAACTACTGAGGTCATCGGTCCCTAGACTTACACACTACTTAAACTAACTTATGCTATAACAACACCCATGCCCGAGGGAGGACACAAACCTTCAGCAGGAGGGGCCACGCAATCCATGACATGGCGCCTAAAACGTCGCGGCCCTTCGATGTAGCAACATATAGAAGTCTTTGGGTGTGACTTAAACTAAATAATAGTGCTTTTATAATTGTAACTGTGTGTATGTTCCCATCGGGAAATTTTCAGCTATTTTTGAAAAACTTGGATTCTTCGTTGTGCTATCTGTCAGTCAGAGGGCCGTATGTTACTATTCGTGAGGATTTAAATGTATATTTTCTGGAAGAGTCTATCTGAAAGCTTGACCTTGAAGTATTATTTGATTCTTTCAATTTGACATCAGTTATTAGTTCTCCTACTCACGTGGTACAGGAAGGCAGCAAACTGATAGATAATGTTTTTAGAGACCAACGTAAGGTTAATCAGACAAAAGCTTTTCTCGGAATGGTTTGATTATGATGTACTGTTGTTACAGTATGTGACAGCTCCATTGTTGTTGTTGTTGTGGTCTTCAGTCCTGAGACTGGTTTGATGCAGCTCTCCATGCTACTCTATCCTGTGCAAGCTTTTTCATCTCCCAGTACCTACTGCAACCTACATCCTTCTGAATCTGCTTAGTGTATTCATCTCTTGGTCTCCCTCTACGATTTTTACCCTCCACGCTGCCCTCCAATACTAAATTGGTGATCCCTTGATGCCTCAGAACATGTCCTACCAACCGATCCCTTCTTCTGGTCATGTTGTGCCACAAACTTCTCTTCTCCCCAATCCTATTCAATACTTCCTCATTAGTTATGTGATCTACCCATCTAATCTTCAGCATTCTTCTGTAGCACCACATTTCGAAAGCTTCTATTCTCTTCTTGTCCAAACTATTTATCGTCCATGTTTCACTTCCATACATGGCTACACTCCATACGAATACTTTCAGAAATGACTTCCTGACACTTAAATCAGTACTGGATGTTAACAAATTTCTCTTCTTCAGAAACGCTTTCCTTGCCATTGCCAGCCTACATTTTATATCCTCTCTACTTCGACCATCATCAGTTATTTTGCTCCCCAAATAGCAAAACTCCTTTACTACTTTAAGTGCCTCATTTCCTAATCTAATTCCCTCAGCATCACCCGACTTAATTAGACTACATTCCATTATCCTTGTTTTGCTTTTGTTGACGTTCATCTTATATGCTCCTTTCAAGACACTGTCCATTCCATTCAACTGCTCTTCCAAGTCCTTTGCTGTCTCTGACAGAATTACAATGTCATCGGCGAACCTCAAAGTTTTTATTTCTTCTCCCTGAATTTTAATACCTACTCCGAATTTTTCTTTTGTTTCCTTTACTGCTTGCTCAATATACAGATTGAACAACATCGGGGAGAGGCTACAACCCTGTCCTACTCCCTTCCCAACCACTGCTTCCCTTTCATGTCCCTCGACTCTTATAACTGCCATCTGGTTTCTGTACAAATTGTAAATAGCCTTCCGCTCCCTGTATTTTACCCCTGCCACCTTTAGAATTTGAAAGAGAGTATTCCAGTCAACATTGTCAAAAGCTTCCTCCAAGTCTACAAATGCTAGAAACGTAGGTTTGCCTTTCCTTAATCTTTCTTCTAAGATAAGTCGTAAGGTCAGTATTGCCTCATGTGTTCCAGTGTTTCTACGGAATCCAAACTGATCTTCCCGACGTTGGCTTCTACTAGTTTTTCCATTCGTCTGTAAAGAATTCGTGTTAGTATTTTGTAGCTGTGACTTATTAAGCTGATAGTTCGGAATTTTCACATCTGTCAACACCTGCTTTCTTTGGGATTGGAATTATTATATTCTTCTTGAAGTCTGAGGGTTTTTCGCCTGTTTCATACATCTTGCTCACCAGATGGTAGAGTTTTGTCAGGACTGGCTCTCCCACGGCCGTCAGTAGTTCCAATGGAATATTGTCTATTCCGGGGGCCTTGTTTCGACTCAGGTCTTTCAGTGCTCTGTCAAACTCTTCACGCAGTATCATATCTCCCATTTCATCTTCATCAACATCCTCTTCCATTTCCATAATATTGTCCTCAAGTATATTTCCCTTGTATAGACCCTCTATATACTCCTTCCACCTTTCTGCTTTCCCTTCTTTGCTTAGAACTGGGTTTCCATCTGAGCTCTTGATATTCATACAAGTCGTTCTCTTATCTCCAAAGGTCTCTTTAATTTTCCTGTAGGCGGTATCTATCTTACCCCTAGTGAGATAGGCCTCTACATCCTTACATTTGTCCTCTAGCCATCCCTGCTTAGCCATTTTGCACTTCCTGTCGATCTCATTTTTGAGACGTTTGTATTCCTTTTTGCCTGTTTCACTTACTGCATTTTTATATTTTCTCCTTTCATCAATTAAATTCAATATTTCTTCTGTTACCCAAGGATTTCTACTAGCCCTCGTCTTTTTACCTACTTGATCCTCTGCTGCCTTCACTACTTCATCCCTCAAAGCTACCCATTCTTCTTCTACTGTATTTATTTCCCCCATTCCTGTCAATTGCTCCCTTATGCTCTCCCTGAACCTCTGTACAATCTCTGGTTCTTTTAGTTTATCCAGGTCCCATCTCCTTAAATTCCCACCTTTTTGCAGTTTCTTCAGTTTTAATCTACAGGTCATAACCAATAGATTGTGGTCAGAGTCCACATCTGCCCCTGGAAATGTCTTACAATTTAAAACCTGGTTCCTAAATCTCTGTCTTACCATTATATAATCTATCTGATACCTTTTAGTATCTCCAGGGTTCTTTTATGTATACAACCTTTTTTCATGATTCTTAAACCAAGTGTTAGTTATGATTATGTTGTGCTCTGTGCAAAATTCTACCAGGCGGCTTCCTCTTTCATTTCTGTCCCCCAATCCATATTCACCTACTATGTTTCCTTCTCTCCCTTTTCCTACACTCGAATTCCAGTCACCCATGACTATTAAATTTTCGTCTCCCTTCACAATCTGAATAATTTCTTTTATTTCATCATACATTTCTTCAATTTCTTCGTCATCTGCAGAGCTAGTTGGCATATAAACCTGTACTACTGTAGTAGGTGTGGGCTTCGTATCTATCTTGGCCACATACAGTAATGCAAATAGTCTTCCAAAATAGTCGTATTCAGTTAACAATGTAACTATTGCAAATTTTAGGGAAAGGTTACAACAATTAGACTTGGATGAGATGTACAGGGAACTTGATGCTACTTTAAAATATAACCTATTTCATGGTTCATTTGTGAGTATATTGAAAATAGTTCCCCTAAGAAAACAGAAAAACATATTTGTAAGAAACCCCCCCCCCGAAAAGTAATAATTTACTAAAGAGATATAAATATCTTGTAAGTAAAAAAGGGAAATGTATCTTGTAGCTAGAAGGAGTAATGATCCAAAATAAACAGACATTGTAAAATCTACTGCACTGTATTAAGTTATTAAAATGTCCAGAAGTAAGTGCATTATGTCTGAGATCAGCACCTCTGATAATAAAATTAAAGCGATTTGGAATAGTGCTGAAAGGGAAACAGGGAAACTGAGAGCACAGGAAGATTGTATTTCTATAAAACTCAACGAAAAGTTTGTTAACAAAAAGTCAGAAACAGAAAATATTTTAATAATAATTTTCTAAGCATTGCAGACGAAATAGGTTCCAGCTATTCATTAGAACATGCAAGGCTTTATATGGAAGGGGCAATACCTATGCAATATGATCAAACTGAAAGTCAACCCAAAATTCCTACTGAAATTAGGAAAATAATAAATTCACTCATAACTAAATGCTTACATGGATTTGATGGCATTTCTAACAGAGTACAAAAGCGTGTTCCCAATGTATAATTATGATTCTCAGCCACATATGCAGCAGCTCAATGAAACAGGACAGTTTGTTAAACCATTGCATAAAGAGGCAGATAGGTCTGATGCATACAACTACCACCCAACCTCACTTCTGATAACTGTAACCAATTTTTTTTAAAAATTAGTGTGTTGAAGAGTAGCTTCAGATATTTGTAAAAATGGGTTCAGCTCACTGAAACAGGACAGTTTGTTAAACCATTGCATAAATAAACAGATAGGTCTGATGCCAACAGCTACCACCTTACCTCACTTCTGATAGCTTTACACATTTTTTTTGAAAAATTTATGTGTTCAAGAGTAGCTTCAGATATTTGTAAAAATGGGGTACTAACAAAATGGCTGTCTGGTTTTGAGAAATGCTTTTCAACAGAAGATGCTATATATGCTTTCACTGATCAAATACTAAATTGTCTGAATAATAGAACACCATCCAATTGGGTACTTTGTGATCTCTGAACGTGTTTTGACTGCGTTAATCATGAAATTCTTCTAGATAAGCTTAAGAATTGTGTTATGAGTGAGACAATGCTCGAATGGTTTAATTCATATATAACTGAAGGAATGCAGAAGGTTAAAATTAACAGTATACATAGTGTGCAAAAATCAGCAGAGTCCTCTAACTAGGGAGGTACCAAGAATGGTGTCCTGTAGGGTTCAGTCTTGGTTCCGTTATTGTTCTTAATGTGTATGAATAACTTTCACACTATATTCATGAGGATGCAAAGCTAGTTCTTTTTTCTGGTGATACAAGTATCGTAATCACATCCAAAAATTATCTGAGGAAATTGTAAATAATATCTTTCAGTGGTTCTCTACAAATGGACTCTCACTAAATTTTGAGAAAACATGGTGTTTACATCTCTGTGCAGTAAATGGTATAACACCATTGATAAATATGAAGGTTGAACAGAAGTCTTTTGCTAATGAAGAATATTCAAAATTTCTGGCTGTGTGCATTGATGAGAAATTGAACTGGAAGAAATACATTGATGATCTGCTGAAACGGGTTCAGCTACTTATGCTATTAGGGTTATTGCAAATTTTGATGACAAACATATAAGTAAATTAGCCTACTGTGCATATTTTTATTTACTGCTTTCTTATGGCATCGTATTTTGGGGTAAGTCATCATTAACAGAAAAGCATGCTTTGCATAAAAGTGTGTGATCAGAAAAATAACTGGAGCCCATCCTAGATCACCTTGCTGATTATTATATAAAGGAACTTGGGATATTCACAGTGCCTTCACAATACGTATATTCACTTACGAAATTTGTTATTGATAACCCACCCCAGTCCAAAAATTACAGCTAAGTACATAGCTACAGCACTAGAAGAAAGGATGATCTTCACTGTTGTGGGTTAAATCTGACTTTGGCACACAAAGTGGTGAATTATGCTGCCACAAAAATCTTTGGTCATTTGCCAAATAACATTACAAGTCTGACAGATGGACAACAAACAATCAGAAACAAATTAAAATAGTTTCTGAATGGCAATCCCTTCTACTCAATAGATGAATTTTTCGATACGACGTAGTAACTGGAAAGGAAAAGGAAAGGAAATGAAAAGGAATGTGATGTAAACTTACGTTAAATACGTTAAACTGACATATTCCACATCAATACGAAATATTGTATTCATGATCTATGGAACAAATGTTAATGCAGTGCCATGCAATGTAATAAATGAGTATAGCAATTTTATTCTTGCACTTTACTGTTAACATGTGCATTCTCTCTGACTATGACTTCAAATCTGTTTTACTATCTCCGATTTTTGTTTACATAAAATGCTGTTGTAAACATTGTCATGTTTTCCATAACTCTTACTGTCGGTTTTCCTTTACAAACTCTGTAATGTTGTGCATTAATTACATCCTGATCTAAACATCTGGTTCTGTGCACTGATATAATTTTTATATTGTTATTCTGTAGAAATAATTCCAGCTCAATATGTTTTCCAGTTTTCAAGAGGAAATATACATGTAATGTGCCACAGCAGCACGTTTTAATCTTAAACTTAGAAGGCGTTTCCGTATATTCCATTTCGTCTTCATCCCGGATGCGCAGATGTTGCGACTCCACAGAATCCTAGGACCCGTGGATTCCTCGTCAGAGTGACCTCTGGGCCTAGTGCATCCATAATGCTAACTGTTAGTTTTGCAATCTGTAGTTGTAAATTTTAGAGAGCAGGAATCCAAGGTCAACTCCGACTCACCAAAATATGACCTGATTGCTACCCTGGAATTTTCCTAAATTTAGTCGCAACAAACATGTGAGACAGAAGCTGCTGAGATACCACCACTAACATGTAGATCTTGGTATACATAAGGCCTCTTTCGCCAACACCGCCGTTCCAGGATCCATCTTGTCGGTCTTTGCTGTCCCTGAGGTCTTCGCCGTAACCTGACAAAAGGTCCTTACATGGTGCTACCAGTTGGGACAATTAACCAAGGTTTTTTTTTAAAAGGAATCACTCGTCTATCACTCCTCCTTTATCCTGGCTTGTGGGTGGAAAATTTGATGCCTTCGAGGCCCAGATAGGCAGAGTTACATATTGCCGTTATTATTATTATTATTATATTTTCGTAATGAACTATCCAACCAGTAACGTTGGCACACTACTGATGTCTGGTTATATGTAAGAAACGACCTGGAGGCTCTAATCTTGCCAGGTGCAATAAATGCATAAATAAATAAAGATGTTCCTTTTCTAAAGTAATTGAGAATATAAAGAAAATTGTAAATTTTACTTTTTCTCTGCATGCTCAGCTAAATACAATGAATATTCCTATGGAAAGAAAAACCTGAAACAGAAAGTTGGTGTTTACCGAGAACGTCTCGCAGCCTGTATGCCTCGGTGACAGGCTTGGAAGCAGTGGTCTAGCGGCTCTGGCTGGAGATTGAGTCGATATTCCGGCAAGAGGCCGAGAGGCGTAGACGTGCTCGTAGTGCCATTGTCCGGGCGGGCCCTTTGTTATGGCGGCGTCACAGACAAAGCGCGCCGCGCCCCAGCAGCGGGAGCCACGGCCTGCAATTAAACACTTGCTCACGCCGGGACAGCGCCCGACCCCACCTGGACCGACGCCAAATCGTCGCCACCGCCGCGCACAGTGTTTTGGATATTGCCTGCTTGTTATATCTGCGTCTGCTCTCTCTCTCTCTCTCTCTCTCTCTCTCTTCTGCCTTTGTACAGTACATCACAATAGTAATCACACGTGATAGAACCTCATAACATCTCAGAGTCGCTGCAGATGCAATCAAACGGAAATGTTCTTGGTCTTAAGGCTTGCAGTGGAGAGCGTCATATTTCACGGACTGACGGAGTGATGATGCTGTAGTGTACGAGAAGGTGTCGTAGTTGACTGCCTAAACGAGAATACAAGATGACTTGGACTGCTGTGATGAACGATAGCTAGTTCCAAACATAGAAAAATGCAAGTTACTGCAGATTAATGTGTAAAAAAAAACGCAATATTTCAATACAGCATTAGTAATGTGCTGTTTCACATCGATTTAATATCTAGGTGTAACGCTGCAAAGCTGTATAAAATGAAACGAGCATGTGAAGATTCTACTTGGGAAGGCAAGTTTTGAGATAATCTAAAGGAAGTGTCATTCATCTGTAAAGGAGACTGCATGTAGCACGTTAGTACGATCCATTCTTGAGTGTTGCTAGAGTGTTGGGATCCGCACCTGGTCGGTTTAAAGGAAGAGATCGGAGCAGTTCAGAGGTGGGCTGCTAGATTTGTTACAGGCACGTTCGAACAACACGGCAATGCTTAGGGACCTCAACTGGGAGTCCCTGGAGGAATGTTGAAATTTTTGCGAGGAACATCACTAAATTTTTTTTTAATGTGTATGTTACTGGACTACGATTCTTCTGCCGTCAAAATACATTTCGAACGAGGGCCACAAAGATAACAGAAATTTGGGCTCATACGGCGGTATGTATATAGTCTTTTTTCCCTCACTCTATCTGCGAGTAGAACAGGAAAGGAAATTACGAGTGGTGTTAAGGGTACTATCTGCCATGCACCGCAGCTAGCTCGAGTAGTATATATATATATATATATATATATATATATATATATATATATATATATATATGTGTGTGTGTGTGTGTGTGTAGATGAAGATTAGAAAACGTACTTTAAATCATTTACCTTCACGCGAGTTTATAGTCGCTGGTGAGGTGCAACGACACACTAAGCGCGAATTTCATCATGTATAAAAGTCACAGCCTTTGGGTGTACAGAGAATGCGTTGCTTTGGAGGATTAGGCTATCTGTCTGTTCAATCTGGTGCCAGCACGACAGAGTTTAGAGAGCGTGCTCGTGTAGACTGTGAGAAAAGGTATATTCGTGTTTCTACGGTCATTGAGACTAATCGCATCACGAGGACGCTGACCGCTCTAATAGTTTGGTTGATATTCCATTTCATTGGCCATTTCTATGATGCAACACACTGGAATCCGTTGGGTGATCGTTGCTTGCAAGCATGCACTGGCGTAATTCTCATTGTCACCTTTATAGGAGCGTCTTCGTGCCCAATGTTAAATGGCTTGTTCAAAGTGAATGGCTTGTTTCGTGTTCATCGATCAATATAATCGGCGGCGAGTGCGAGCACAATTTACTAAAGACGTTCTACCTTCTGCAGAATCGTTTCTCAGATATACATAAAACGTATTGGCAGTTGCGAATAATGACAATCATCAGCTGTAGAATGAAATGACGACAATGAAAACATCTGCCGGACCGGGATTCAAACCCGGATATCCCGCTTATGCGAGCGGTCGCTTTACCTTCTTTTTGAATTATTTAGTTTTCTTATGTATATTCCCGTACAGGTCAAACGTTGTACTTGAAAGTCACTTGCCCGGTATCGGCTGAGAAATACGATATTGCAGTGCCTGTGTTATTCCGATTATGATGAAAAGTTCCTGTGGACAAAGGAACTTCGCATCGTAATGAGAATCAACGTCCATCCTCCATCTGAGTGTATTAATCAAGTAGCAGTCATTTCGCATTACTTTTCTTTCTTGAGTCAAGATTTGCTGCAAAAATTAAAATATTTTCAAGGCATTTTCACTGAACTTATACCAGTTAGTTACTGAGTTCAAAATTGAGTAGAAGACTTTCACTGTTTCAAAAGCCCCTTCTTCCGTGGACAAATTACGAGTGCAATTGCGTAAGAGCACGAACAGATGATACCACTTTTCCCCATTACTGCCACCGCTCCACTAAATATACTTATATATTGCCCGTCTCCGTATAACCGTGAATTACTCGAATTTACCATTATGGTCAGTCCAAGAAAGGTTCGAGGAGATACTTGAGTGCCTTTAAAGTTTTATAAGCAATGTTTACATGACGCCCATCGTCTCACCTGCAGCGTCTTTGTGAGACTCTCGTGCT
The DNA here is from genome assembly GCF_021461385.2 of Schistocerca piceifrons. Classification (NCBI taxonomy): domain Eukaryota; kingdom Metazoa; phylum Arthropoda; class Insecta; order Orthoptera; family Acrididae; genus Schistocerca; species Schistocerca piceifrons. Next base: position 894,155,677 of record NC_060138.1, read on the forward strand.
TCTAGGCAAACCCAACGGTAATATCTCACTTCTTATCAAAGTCTTCTCTGGCCCATCTTTTAATAAAATGCAGCAATCGTCCTGGGTGCACGAATAACCCTGCTCAATTTATTTTATTTGTAAAGCAATCGTAGGAGCTAAGTCACACAACATAACTTTATCGCTGCCTGTCCCTCAAAAACACTGAAAATCATGGAAAGGTTTAAAATACGCCAGTTTTCGTGTGAAGCTCATTTACACACTGTAGGTTTTTTCCGCTCAACCTGGCTTCTCTTGAACTGGTGATGATGTTACTGATCAGTTCCTGCGGAAGGCAGATTAATTGACAGGAAACGGAATACAAGGCTGTACCGAACGTGGAAAACGTACACGTGGATTGCCGGTCTGGGAATCCTTCCGAATACGAGTACTTTGCCGTATCGATATGCCAGTTGGATCGATGGCAGTATAGGATGTCTTTCCCTTGCTACGAAAATCATATGGTATGAGGATATAATGAGATTTCATTACCTCATTTTGCATTGCACATAAGGATATGCCTCCATTTTGCAACATGTTTAGAAATTAATAGTAGGCGCTAAGAGTAGCGAAAAAAAGCCTTTGTTTTGAAACACTTGACACATCAAACGAAAGTGCCGCTCATAAATTTTCCCTTATACATAATTGTGGCGAGAATTTATACCCATGGTATTTAGTGAGATCTGCTAGTTTAACAAAGGTGGTGAGAACGATGTTTTTTCGTGTTGTTACTAAACGACTCACAGTTAAGTGTGCCATTCACTTTTATGCGTGGTTAAGTTTCTTGGTTTTTGAGTTTTATATAAGGGGAGATCAAAAAGTTCCCCTTTGAGGGCGTTGCTACAGCTTAATGCAATGCAGTGGAACTCCAATGCTGGTATTTGAGCACCGACATTTAGGCAAGAGATTAGTGTGACATTCGTGTCTTTCCAACGTCCGTGTGGTACATACGAAAATGTGAACTGTGGTGATGTTATTACCAAAAACGTCCAATCAGGACCAATGTGGTGTTATTCTTTTCTTGACTGTCGAAGGATAAATACCGGTAGATATCCATCGTAGAATGAAGAATGAGTATGCTATTAAGGTGAAGCGTCCGGGAAACTGTGACAAGGGATGCTGCTGCTTCAAGGTAATGCACGTCTCTATATCGCAAAGGTTACAACGCTGAAGTTTCGCAGGCTCAATTGGGAGACACTCGAGCACCCGCCCTGTAGTCCTGATCTCTCTCCATGAGATTATCATGCCTTCCGCCCTTTGAACAGGCCTTCAAGGGTCGACGATTCCCGTCGGACGGGTGTGTACAGCAGACAATTACGGAGCTCTTCAAGCAGCAGGACATGGTGTTTTACCAAAGGGGTATCTTCAGTGTGACCTGTCCGTGGTATGATCGCTTCAATGCTCAACGCGATATCGTCTGATTGGCATACAGGTTCTGAACTCTACCCCCTTCGAACGCGAACTGTTTGACCGCATCTTATACTTCAAAGACATGACACGGTTTGTAGAAATTAATAGTTCAGTATATGATGACTACCAGTAGTGATTCTGTATCATTTGCTCGTGCCAGTCTACTTCACTATTAGTACCTAGCCAACCATTCACATTAAAAAAAAAATTAACATCGTGCAGCCCCGTCAGCAACTGTGATAATTAATCATATAACACGTTAGTTAATTTTGTATAAGGGGTGACCAATCTTTACCTAGGTTTCAGCCAAAATAATTTGTCCTTCTTCAGAAGCTATTGACACTAAACTATTGCATGCCAAGGTTTGGCCATGTCAAGTATAAAACTATAGCACCGTAGTAGCCAGTCATAAATCTACATTACTTAGCTGAAGAAAAACAGCAGGCTCCACTGTGCGGACGGCGTAGGTAGGCCGCGATTGCTGCGCCGGAACTAAACAAGGCGAGCAGCCATGTTCCGAGTGCCGCATGGTCATGCGCAAGCGCGCGTGGAAATATAGATGCATAATAGTAGCTACCTTTACTATTTCTGTTTTAATGCAAGAATGTATTCTCAACCATCTGGTCTAGCAATGGGAAGCCCTCTGGCTGGTATTTTATCAGAAATCTTTGTAAATTCAATGGAACGCCTTTTCTTTCGAAATAATGCAGATTTGACAAGCAAAATTATCTTATACGCAAGGTATGTAGACGACTTACTCTTCATAATTAACGGCTCTCAAGATGATATAGATCAAATTTTCACAACTTTCAATAAACTCCACGGTAAAATAAGCTTTACGCTGGAAAATGAATGTCCCAATAGATCTTTGAATTATTTAAACCTAAGTTTGGCAATAGAGGAGAACCGTATTAGATTGTTGGGGAAAGTACCTTTTCCAATAACATCATCCCAGCCGACTCTACACAACCTCAAGCCCACAAAATGGCCTTTTTCCATTCTTGCATATACCAAGCGCTCGCCATTCCTCTTTCAGCAGACGCAATAGAGAACGAGTTACAAACCGTAGAAGTTATCGCCTATAATAATCGATATAAACCAGAAATTGTGAGACAGCTCTTTAACAAGAAAACAGATAGGGAAACTGCGTCCTCATCTACACTAGGAGTCGCGCCATAGGATAACTCGACAAGCTTCATTTCTACTCCCTTCATAGGCAAAGCATCGTATAATATAGGGCGAATCTTAAAGAGCCATGGTTTTAAGATTGCATATTCTACGAATAACAGCCTCAAAAATAACTTGATTCACTCGTTAAAGAATACTAATGATGAGTTATCTCGTTCTGGGGTGTACAAGATCACCTGTAGTGATTGCCCGAGTTATTACATCAGCCAGACAGGGAGAGCCCTCTTAGCTAGATATAAGGAACACATACCCACGAAAAGTGGTGATGGCACGCGTGGCTCGACTTTTGCCGAGCACCTTGTTCAATTGGCCCATGCTCCCAATCCACCAAATAACACAGAGCTATTAAATTGCGAGGTTAAAGGCACTAGGCTTGACATCCTTGAGGAGTTGCAAATCATTAAACACCTGTTGTTTGATAAAGAAAACCTACTTAACGACCAGCTACAATTGAGAAATAAGAGCTTTTTCGAAGGTTTTAAAAAAAATGGTTCAAATGGCTCTGAGGACTATGGGACATAACATCTGAGGTCATCAGTCCCCTAGAACCTAGAACTACTTAAACCTAAATAACCTAAGGACATCACACACATCCATGCCCGAGGTAGGATTCGAACCTGCGGTCGCGCGGTTCCAGACTGAAGCGCCTAGAAACGCTCGGCCACCCCGGCCGGCGGAAGGTTTTCAACCTCTGCTTTACCGGCCCTGATGTTACGTTGCCTTTGCAGTCGCCAACGCCTGACTCCACTTTCTTTAGTCGAATATTAATGTATTCAAAACTGAGGAATAATTTTACCAAGTAATAGCTAGTCTTTCTTACGGGCTCCGAATCCGTTTATATGGCTCTCGTTCTTCTCAAAAGTAAGTCCGGTTACATATTACGCCATTAACAGTTTTAATGATTGTATTAATCCAATTCCTAACGTAAAGGTAGCTACTGTTATGCGTCTATATTTCCATACGCGCATGCGCTTGACCATCAGTGGTGCTCGGTACATGGCTACTCTTGTGACATTATCCTGACTGCCTTGTCCGAGAATTACTTCGAGCAGATAGTTAGAGAACCAACTCGTGAAGCTAACGTTTTAGACCTCATAGCAACAAATAGACCGGAACTTTTCGACTCCGTGAATGTAGAAGAGGGTATCAGTGATCATAAGTCAGTGGTTGCATCAATGACTACAAGTGTAATAAGAAATGCCAAGAAAGGAAGGAAAATATATTTGCTTAACAAGAGAGATAGGGCACAAATCGCAGAATATCTGAGTGACCACCATCAAACGTTCATTTCTGAGGAAGAGGATGTGGAACAAAAATGGAAAAAATTCAGAAACATCGTCCAGTACGCCTTAGATAAGTTCGTACCGACTAAGGTCCAAAGCGAGGGGAAAGATCCACCGTGGTATAACAATCATGTACGAAAGGTACTACGGAAACAAAGAAAGCTTCATCATAGGTTTAAGAGTAGTCGAATCATAGCTGATAAGGAAAAGCTGAACGAAGCGAAAAAGAGCGTAAAGAGAGCAATGAGAGAAGCATTCAACGAATTCGAACATAAAACATTGGCAAACAATCTAAACAAGAACCCTAAAATGTTTTGGTCATATGTAAAATCGGTAAGCGGATCTAAATCCCCTATTCAGTCACTCGTTGACCACGATGGCACCGAAACAGAGGACGACCGAAGAAAGGCAGAAATACTGAATTCAGTGTTCCGAAACTGTTTCACTGCGGAAAATCGTAACACGGTCCCTGACTTCAGCCGTCGCACGAACGCCAAAATGGAAAATATTGAAATAAACGATATCGGAATTGAAAAACAACTGCTATCACTTAGTAGCGGAAAAACATCCGGACCAGACGAGATACCCTTAAGATTCTACAGTGATTATGCTAAAGAACTTGCCCCCTTTCTATCAGCAATTTATCGTAGATCGCTGGAAGAACGTAAAGTACCTAGCGACTGGAAGAAAGCGCAAGTCGTTCCCATTTTCAGGAAGGGTCATAAATCAGATGCGAATAATTATAGGCCTATTTCGCTTACGTCAATCTGTTGTAGAATAATGGAACATGTTTTGTGTTCTCGTATTATGACGTTCTTAGATAATACAAATCTCCTTCATCATAACCAACATGGATTCCGCAAACAGAGATCATGTGAAACTCAGCTCGCCCTATTTGCCCAAGAAATTCTCAGTGCCGTAGACACTGGCGAGCAGATTGATGCCGTATTCCTGGACTTCAGGAAGGCATTTGATACGGTTCCGCACTTACGTTTAGTGAAAAAAATACGAGCTTACGGAATATCGGACCAGGTTTGTGATTGGATTCAGGATTTCCTAGAAGAAAGAACACAACATGTCATTCTTAACGGTTCAAAATCTGCAGATGTAGAGGTAATTTCGGGAGTACCGCAGGGAAGCGTGATAGGACCTTTATTGTTTACAATATACATAAATGACTTAGTTGACAACATCGGTAGCTCCGTGAGGCTATTTGCAGATGACACGGTTGTCTACAAGAAAGTAGCAACATCAGAAGACTCGTACGTACTCCAGGAGGACCTGCAGAGGATTAATGCATGGTGCGACAGCTGGCAGCTTTCCCTAAACGTAGATAAATGTAATATAATGCGCATACATAGGGGCAGAAATCCATTCCAGTACGATTATGCCATAGGTGGTAAATCATTGGAAGCGGTAACGACCGTAAAATACTTAGGAGTTACTATCCGGAGCGATCTGAAGTGGAATGATCACATAAAACAAATAGTGGGAAAAGCAGGCGCCAGGTTGAGATTCATAGGAAGAATTCTAAGAAAATGTGACTCATCGACGAAAGAAGTAGCTTACAAAACGCTTGTTCGTCCGATTCTTGAGTATTGCTCATCAGTATGGGACCCTTACCAGGTTGGATTAATAGAAGAGATAGACATGATCCAGCGAAAAGCAGCGCGATTCGTCATGGGGACATTTAGTCAGCGCGAGAGCGTTACGGAGATGCTGAACAAGCTCCAGTGGCGGACACTTCAAGAAAGGCGTTACGCAATACGAAGAGGTTTATTATCGAAATTACGAGAGAGCACATTCCGGGAAGAGATGGGCAACATATTACTACCGCCCACATATATCTCGCGTAATGATCACAACGAAAAGATCCGAGAAATTAGAGCAAATACGGAGACTTACAATCAGTCGTTCTTCCCACGCACAATTCGTGAATGGAACAGGGAAGGGGGGATCAGATAGTGGTACAATAAGTACCCTCCGCCACACACCGTAAGGTGGCTCGCGGAGTATAGATGTAGATGTAGATTAGGTCCGGCGCAGCTCTCGCGGCCTACCGACCTCGTCCGCGCAGTGGGGCCTGCTGTTTCTCTTCAGCTAACAAGGGAACCTCCCCATCGCAGCCCCCTCAGATTTAGTTATAAGTTGGCACAGTGGATAGGCCTTGAAAAACTGAACACAGATCGATTGAGAAAACAGGAAGAAGTTGTGTCGAACTGGGTAAAAATAAGCAAAATATACAAACTGAGTAGTTCATGGGAAGATATGCAACATCAAGGTGACTGGGACCGCGGGAGTGCTGTGGTCTCGTGGTAACGTGAGCAGATGCGGAACGAAAGGCCCTTGGTTCAAATCTTCCATCGAGTGAAAAGTTTAGTTTTTTATTTTCAGTTTATGTGACAAACTCTTATGTTTTCATCACTTCTTTGGGAGTGATTATCATATCCACAAGAAAACCTAAATCGGGCAAGGTAGAAAAATCTTTTTACCCATTCGCCAAGTGTACAAGTTAGGTGGGTCGACAACATGCCGTCACCAGTGTCGTATAGAATATATCAGATCTGTTTTCCTGTGGAGGAATCGGTTGACCTATGACCTTGCGATCATATGTTTTCGGTTCCCATTGGAGAGGCACGTCCTTTCGTCTACTAATCGCACGGTTTTGCGATGCGGTCGCAAAACACAGACACTAAACTTATTACAGTGAACAGAGACGTCAATGAACGAACGGACAGACAATAACGAAGCAAAAATAAAGAAAGCAAAATTTTCACTCCAGGGAAGGTTGGTTCTGAGCACTATGGGACTTAACTGCTGTGGTCATCAGTCCCCTAGAACTTAGAACTACTTAAACCTAGCTAACCTAAGGACATCAACACATCCATGCCCGAGGCGGGATTCGAACCTGCGACCGTAGCGGTCGCGCGGTTCCAGACCGCTCGGCCACTCTGGCCGGCACGCCAGGGAAGACTTGAACCAAGGACCTCTCGTTCTGCAGCTTCTCACGCTACCACTTTTCTTATTTCTTTTTTTTCCAATTTGTTCGTTGTTGATCGTTGTTTTTGGTCGATGCGGACGTCACATGACATCTTCAAGTTCGTTTTTTTGATCCTTCCACTCAGTTTTTATATTGCAGAGGCCAACCAGCTCTCTTACCGAACACGCTGAGCTACCGTGCCGGCTCCACGGGACTACGGCGCTCCTAAACCCAGATTGTCCATGATGTTGCCTATGTGGCCCATGGACTACTCACTTTGTATTTTTTGCTTATTTTTTTTACAGTTCCACACAACTTCTTCCTGTTTTCTCAATCGATCTGTGTTCAGTTTATCAAGGCCTATCCATTGTGCTAACTTATAACTAAATCTGACGGGGGTGCGATGGTGAGGTTCCCTTGTAAGTAATGTAGATTTATGACTGGGTATTACGGTGATATAGTTTTATACTTCACATGGCCAAACTTTGGCATGCAGTAGTTTAGTGTCAATAGCTACTGAAGGACAAATTATATTGTCTGAAACCTAGGTAAAGATTGGTTTCTTTGCTGACGTGTTATATGTTTTATTCACATTTTTACCAATGCTCCCTCTGCCATAAATGGAGCAGGAATGTTTTTCCTCTGGAATAACAAGAGAAAAATACGTTTGGAAACTATAATTGTTTCGATTACAGAATAGAGATGATACAATTAGCCGCGGGGGATTAGCTGTGCGGTCTAAGGCGCTGCAGTCATGGACTGTGCGGCTGGTCCCGGCAGAGGTTCGAGTCCTCCCTCGGGCATGGGTGTGTGTGTTTGTCCTTAGGATAATTTAGGTTAAGTAGTGTGTAAGCTTAGGGACTGATGACCTTAGCAGTTAAGTCCCATAAGATTTCACACACATTTGAACATTTTGATTTTGATACAATTAGATTTTGATTAAATTAGGAACAAAGATCAATCGAAAACGTGTTACACGGCGTTAGCTCTTAATCATAATAATGTTTTTGTAAGTGTTCCAGCACGTTGGTTACTGAATTACTGCTCTCGTCCCTACAAGTTGTATACTTTCGGTATGTTAGAACGTAAGCAAATTAGTGTAACTTACCATAAACAAATTAAAACACAATAAAGTTGATATGCAATACAAGAAAGCCACAGGAATTCTTGCGACGAAAGAGTAGTTGTATGCTACCAATAACGGATAATGCATTTAATACTTCAGTATTCAAACCACAGAACTAGAACGGCATCAGTACATAACGCAGCGTTAGTGAACTTATGCAATACGTCTTTCCCGTGAAACAGTGTTTTGCAAATTTGGAACTACTGAAGTCATAAGGCATTATTTGTATCTTTTCATAGCGGCAACCTAGGTACTGCATAATGCTCGCAGTTTCACGTAAAAACAGACTCTATTACTAGACTGTGGAATTATCGGTTTGTTTCGTGTGATTATATTGATACGCCACATGAGTCATCGTTCTTTGTAAAACTGTTTGTAGTTCTCGTATTGTGCTGAAGTACATCCTTGGCTGTCCGGGTAGTTATCATTGTCTCACAGGGACAGAACTGTACAACAAGCCATGTTATAGCTTCAGCTTTGCTTCATCAAAGAATAATATCTGTAAGGTTATTGTACTGAGTTTTCGAGATTCAACAGTCTGTAACAACAACAACGCTGTACTATTGTTCATATAATAATTTTTTCTTCTGATTTTCGATAAATTAGTGTAATCAATGTTCTGAATTCATTTCTTTTCTTTTCATGTCATTATGTTAAAGAAACTGTAAACAATTTTCGATGTAAATATTAATGTTTATATCAAATTGCAAGCAATATTATAACAAAATTGAAATGTTGAAACTGTTGCAAGATGTTAAAGTTGTAATTGTGCGCCTGGTCCATACGTAGGCAATGTATTAGGATATGTAGAATGCAAAACCTCGGGTGAATACCCTGTATGTAAGGGAACGGTAAAAGGTGGATGGTAGGCGAGCGCGGGAAAACGCACATGGGCACTGAACGGCATAACGGGCTCAGCAGTAGTAGTCGGAGTTGGGCATCGGTCTGAGAAACACGCTCTGGATCGAGGAGGCTCTCCTGGAAGACGTAGTTTCATTGAGCCTCGGATGTGCGACACTATGAAGAAGTAAAGTGCCGATACATCAAGAGCCATAGCTGTGATTGTATGTGTGCTCTGCGCCTCACCATCTCGCCGCCCGCCAACCGCCGCATCGATACAAACAGGTTGAAACTTTTAGTACTGTATTCGTGTGGACCAGTGTTACTTTTGTTCCTTACTGTTCAATAACAACTTAACTTTTACTAGAACTGTCCTATCATTTAATTATCCTCATCACTAACCTAGACAGGGTCCTTCCCACATGTTGTGCAATCCGAGTGTCCCGAGATGAAGATTTAAAGTTTATGTTAATAATAATTACCTGCAGACCTATCTACGTTAGAATGATGTTTAAAGAACTTTGTTGTTAATGAATATATAGGCAAATAATATAGGTCTGACAAAGTTGGAAGATAATGTTGAAATTGGTTTAGTAATGAAGTGTAATTAATTTGAGACAAAATTAATGGTAGTTAAATGAGCAAGAAATAAGACAAAAAGAGTTGTTACTCATATATTGGAAATCTTGAGTGCTTAACGATTCCATAATCAAAATTTTCAGTACAGTGATCATAACAGTTTCAGGGTTCCTTTTCCCCCTCCCCCCTTTTTTCTTTTCTATTTATTTAAATCTGAAGTGTACTGAACTGATTTGACCAGCAAAGTTAAAGTCGATATAAAACCAAAATTTATTAGTGTTTTACTTTTTCCAAAATTGACATTGTATGTGTGTTTCGAAAGTGCTATTTCTAGGGTAACCTATGCCCGATTTTAATCAGATCAATAGACAGTACGAAGTTTGTAGTAAACACTATAGTGTATTGTGTAATTTTGGTTTGTCCATATTAGTACAGGAAGTGAAATTATTAGTTCAATAGATTTTTCTGGTTCTAAAAATTACCATATAATGCAGTGTTACTACGTGTTGTTATGCTTGAACGTACATCCACTTGTACAGTTAAGAAACTCAGTTAGTGCCTGATTAGGCTGGCTACCGTATTACTAACAATTGGTAGCATCTGCTGTGTCGTTTCTTGACCGTCCTAACGTGTAGTTGCACTTCAGACTTGCTTGACGTATCATTGTTGTTACTGAGTGGGTGGAAGTCTGATTTTGCCTCCATACAGGTACACGCGGTCAACATATATACCAAAATCCTTTCTTATAAGGTGAAGCCCGTCAACTTACCATAGTACAGGCTTTAATAAGTATCGTGCGCAGTAGCGTAGGGTTACAAGTCTTGCTTCGGAATAGGACAGAACCGTACCCTTTACAGCAAGGCCATACCCGGGCCTTGTGCCAAAGCGCCCAGACTCGCTCCATGTTTCCCCCACCGCCACGCAACGCAGTTTGAGCGCGAGGAGAAGGAGATATAAACAACGAACGCGCCGCATTTAAATGGCAGAGCAGTCACACTGCATGCGACCTGGTTTTATATTTCACATTTCCCAACAACAAAGATCACAAGGTAAGCAAGTTCTCGTTATTAATTAATTATCTTTGGTGCGCTGAAGACATAACATACTTTTCTTTTTATCTTGTACAAACTGTCGGCATACGGACAGACGCAAACAGTTTCACGGAGTTTCGCAAACAAGTAGCCAAGCAATCGTGAGTTATTTAGTTTTATAATCGAGAAAAGGTCTTTCACACAAATATATCGATCGAAATATTATAGCCCTTTCACAACCTCATTATGGAGACTTGGAAAATCTTCCTGAGGGAAGCAACGTGGACGTCCTGGACAGTTTTAACGTGAAAAGATTTGTCACTCAAACAGGAATTACCTTGCAGATCAATCAGCTACGTCTGCACATTCGCTGGTCGCTTTCAACTGCAATGGCAAACGGTCTCGAAACCAGCTCGAAAGGAGATGTAATACTGACAATGCCGTCAAAACCTTCATCATTTTGATTCTTGCAAGGTTGCAATGAATTATTCTAACCTTGCACTTCAATTAACGCCCGTGAGCTTAGAAAACTGGACTGTCTGTCAGGAAATTGGAAATTTGTGGTAAGGTCTGATGGGACCAAACTGCTGTCATCGGTCCCTAAGCTTACACACGACTTAATCTAACTTAAATTAACTTACGCAAAGGATGACACATGCACCCGTGCCCGAGGCAGGACTCGAAACTCCGACAGGGGGAGCCGCTCGGAGCGTGACAAGACGCCCTAGATCGCGGTGCTACCCTGCGCGGCTATCTTTGTCAGAATGTCTCCCTCCGTTCCTGCACTACTTTATCCTTCATAAATCATTCCAGGCATTCACCTTAAATTAAACAACTTACTCTGCAGTAATATATGAAGTCTACATACTCTTCGTTCATTTCCACTGAAAGCTATTGCAATTGATAATAGAGTAATGAGTGAGACTTCAGGAGTATAACTATTCGTTCCACCAATTTATTCTAGTGCTCCATACCTCCAAATTTAGCACGAAATACTTCTCGATGTACAGAACAACGAACCCCGTCCGCCGATCGTTGTAATTATTTGCGCTTTCATTGCCATCTAAATTTTTAAATTCTCTCTGCATGTAAAACGCTACGCTAGCGCACACGATACTCATTAAAGCCTGTACTATGGTAAGTTGACGGGCATCACCTTAAGAGTAAGGATTTTAGTATAGATATTGACCGCGTGTACCTAAATGGAGGCAAAATCAGACTTACACCCACTCAGTAATAACAATGATACGGCAAGCAAGTCCGAAGTGCAACTACACATTAGGACGGACAAGAAACAACACAGAAGATGCTACCTATTTGTTAATAATACGGTCGCCAGCCTAATTAGGCATTAACTAAGTTTCTTCCCTGTACAAGTTGATGTACGTTCATGCCAAACAATGCGTAGTAACACTGCATAATAAGGTAAATTTTAGAACCGGAAAATCTACTGAACTGATAATTCCACTTGCTGTACCAATATGGATAATTCATAAGTACATAACATTACACTATAAGGTTTACTACAGAACTTCGTACTGTATATTGACCGGATTAAAATCGGGCATAGGTTACTCTAGAAATAGCACTTTCGAAACACACACACAATGTCAATTTTGATAAAGGTAAAACACTGATAAATTTTGGTTTTATATTGACTTTAACTTTGCTGGTCAAATCAGTTCAGTACACTTCAGAATTCAAATGAAAAGAAAGAGGAGGGGGGGGGGACCCTGAAACTGTTATGATCACTTTATTGAAAATTTTGATTATTGACATCATTAAGCACTCAAGATTACCAATATATGAGTTAGTACTCTTTTTATCTTATTTCCTGCTCATTTAAGTACCATTATATCTGCCTCAAATAATCAAACTTCACTACTAAACCAATTTCAAAATTATCTTCCAACTTTGTCAGACCTTTGTTATTTACCTATATATTCATTAACAACAAAGTTCTTTAAACATCATTCTAACATAGCTAGGTCTGCAGGTAATTATTATAAACATAAACTTTAATTCTTCATTTAGGGATACTCGGATTGCACAACATGTGGAAAGGACCCTGGCTAGGTTAGTTGTGAGGATAATTAAATGATAGGACAGTTCTAGCAAAATTTAAGTTGTTATTGAACAGTATGGAACAAAAGTAACACTGGTCCACACGAATACAGTACTAAAAGTTTCAACCTGTTTGTATCGATGCAGCGGTTGGCCGGCGGCGAGATGGCGAGACTCAGAGCACACATACAATCACAGCAATGGCTCTTGATGTATCGGCACTTTGCTTCTTCTTAGCGTCGCAATACTTTTCCGTTTAGTGCGTATGGAATATTGCCATGCTGTATAGGCGTCGGAAACGGCACATGCGAGGCTCAACGAAATCAGGTTTTCCAGGAGAGCCTCCTCGATCCAGAACGTGTTTCTCAGACCGATGCCCAACTCCGACTACTACTGCTGATTCCGTTATGCCGTGCAGCGACCGTGTGCATTTTCCCGCGCTCGCCTGCCATCCACCTTGTACCGCTCCCCTACAGACAGGGTATTCACCCGAGGTTTTGCATTCTACATATTCTGATACATTGCCTACGTATGGACCAGACGCACAATTACAATTTTAACATCTTACAGCAGTCTCAACATTTGTTAAACTTCAATTCTATTGCAATATTGCTTGAAATTTGACATAAATATTAAAATTCACATCGAAATTTGTTTACAGTTTTCTTAACACAATGACATGAAAAGAAAAAGAAATGAAATCAGAACATCGATTACACTAATTTTCCGAAAATCAGAAAACAAATTATTATATGTACAATAGTATAGCGTTGGTGTTGTTACACATGGTACTGTAATGTCGTCTCATTTCACTTCCCACCGCTTAAGTGAATTGAGAATTCTTCTCCCTCTCTTCTGTGTTCCATTCATTTTAAAGGATTGAGGCGACAGGTCGCTCGACTGCGTCTTTTTGCGCAAACAACCGTTGAACTTGCCAACGTCCTTCATACCAAGAACAAATAGCGAAGGGTAAACAGCGCCAACATCACGATTTTGCTGAATTCAGTCAGTTGCGCCGACCGTAAAATACCGCACCGCAGTGCTAAATGAAACGTTGCGCTGTTCCAGGTGCTTCCAAAGGGCCGAGAACTCCCGAGTGAGAGGCCAGGCCTTGGCACGCCCATGTCCCGCACACACTGCACGTGTGAAGTTGGGCAAGCCGTGTCCGGCGATGCTTTCAATTTAGAACGCTAAGCCATCTAAGGAATGAGACGATCTTATTATGTAAATTACGTGTGTCTTACAGTTTATGTAACGAAAGAGGTAACTGTGCTCAGCCCAAAGGTTAGTTAGAACACTGCAGTACTGTCCTACGCATGGCCCAACTGGATTGGTATGTCCTTGTTTTCCTTTGATCTGGACCATTAGAACAACGGTGCCAGGATACAGTCTACAATATAGTACAGTAGTCCATGTTCTTCCTGAAATCCTGCTTACCAAAATACCGAAAAGTACTACACTCATGCTCAAAAATTAAGGATAATGGCAGAATATGGTGCCACACAAGGTGGCATTACACAAAACTGCCGCTAATAGCACAGGCACACAGGGAACAAACACGACGCAGATCTGTAAGTCCACGGTATTGATCATAAATTGAGAAGACTGTCCCGAAACACGTGCGCTACAAAACGCCACTGTTTCCTACGCCTATACCCCGTCATCAATATGGGATATGTTCACCATGCACACGTACACGGGCCGCACATCGGGTTGGCATACTCTGGATCAGGTGGTCGAGCAGCCTCCCATTCTTCCACCAGTGCCTGTTGGAGCTCCTGAAGTGTCCTAGGGGTTTGAAGACATGCAGCGATACGTCGACCGAGAGCATCCCAGACGTGCTCGATGGCGTTTAGGTCTGGAGAACAGGCGGGCCACTCCATTCGGCTGATATCCTCTGTTTCAAGGTACTCCTCCATGATGACAGCTCGGTGGGGCCGTACGTTATCATCCATCAGGTGGAAGGTGGGAACCACTGTAACCCTGAAAAGGTGGACATACTGGTGCAAAATGACGTCCCGATACACATGACCTGTTACAGTTCCTCTGTCAAAGATAAGCAGGGGTATACGTGCACGTATCATAATCCCACCCTACACGATCAAACCACGACCTCCATACAGGTCCCTTTCAAGGATATTAACCGGTTGGTATCTGGTTTCTGGTTCACACCAGATGAAAACCCTGCGAGAATCACTGTTCACACTATACCTCGACTCGTCCGTGAACATAACCTGGGACCGCTGACCCAATGACCATGTACTGTGTTCTTGACACCAGGCTTTACCGGCTCTCCTGTGACCATGGGTCAGTGGACTGCATCTTGTACACGGTGGCCGTCTGCAGGCACTGATTGTGAGATATCGGTCTTCTTGTGGTGTTGTGAACTGTGAACGTCCCTTACTGTAACGCCTGGAAACGTTTCCTGTCTGCAGGAATCGTTGCCATAATCTTGAGATCACACTTTGTGGCACACGGAGTGCCCGTGCTACGACCAGCTGCATTTGACCAGCCTCCAGTCACCCTAGTATTCTACCCCTCATAACGCCATCAATACGTGTTCTTTGATCCATTTTCAACTCAAGTCACCATTAGCACATCTGAAAACGTCTGCACACTTACTCGCTGCACCGTACTCCGACATGCATCAACACGCCTCTGCGTATATGGACTGCTGCCAGCGCCACCGTGCGACGACCACAGGTCAAATGAACCGCATGGTCATACCCCGAGGTGGTATAAAACCGCAAACCGCCCACTAGAGCGTTGTTTCACCATGTATCAGCATTATCCTCAATTTATGAGCATCAGTGTAATTTCGATTTCTATTAATACTATAACTGTTGTGGCTGTCCCTCACACTAACATTGAAGACACGCAGAATGTTTTCTTTTTTATATCGTGGGAGAAAACAAAACAAAAATTTGCAAATCATTTTTGGACTCACACTTATTTGTTCATATAGAAGTCAGAGTCTCATCTCACAAAGTTTAATCTAATAATTCATGAAATCATACCTTTAACACCACACAACTAAGCGCAAGCTACCGCTTTTTCTTGCCCAAAGTCTTGAGGAAGGTAGCGCTTCATTTTTCAAGTCTTTTATAACATATCTCCTTCCTGGATACAATGGCATCTTACTGAATAAATGAACTGAAATTCTGTACATTACTTAATGTATTACTTTCTTAAGGGACTGCCAAAGGAGGTGCGCCCAGTACAATTAAGTTCATTACAGAGAAATTTTACATAAGAAATTTGTGATATTAACTGTCTCAGACAAAACGATACCGACCGCAGGTGTTGTGTTCGTTCCTCATGTTACCTGAACGAAAATATCAAACTGAGCAATGTAGCTCAATTGTTTCGCCATATGAACCTCTTTGCGCAGGAGCGGGTATACAATAACCCTCATACACGACAGATTCAAGCATTCGGTACTCACTCTAAATGACCTCGACTAAATGCTGGGATCGTTATTTTGTTTAGGTCATGATGGATTACTCTCTGAATCCATAAGTATTTTAACTATCGGCCCGTCTTTAGCGACTTTGATGTCAAAAGGACGATTAACTCCAGCCTCCCTTCATTCATTTCGTATCGCACGAGAGCTACGTTCTGCAGACGCGGCGTTTGCGGGCTTGCCCTTAGGATAGATAAGTACCGACGTAAAAAGAAGCATCAGACTACGATATGGTCTATAAAAATTCTGACAATGCAGACCAAATGGATGATTATTTTTCCCCGGGGGCATAGAAATATGGCTGCGGCTGCTGGAGCGTATCGGCAGGGGCGACGAATGCGGTGGGTCTGTGCGGCGAGGAAGTGAGGCGCGGCCGTTATATTGGTCGGGCGAGAGCAATATGTGTGAAACGGAAACACGAAATGTCACAGGGCATAAACGTCAACATGGCTCCCCTGCCGTCCCCGCGCGCTCGGGAGGGTGGCGGTGCGGCGATAATAAGGCGACTCCGCAGCCGCCCGCCAAGACAAGGGCGCCGCGCAGCGGCGGGCGCCAGCACCACAGCCCCGGGGGATTCCCCCACACCCGCAATAAGCTCGCTCCACTATTCCTCCGGTGTACCATAATTTTCTTTCCTTTCATTTCCACGTCGTGTAATTCGTTCCTCCAAGGAAAATCAGCCCTCACGCCCCAGGCACCTCCCTTCCCGGAGGACGCCATCTTTACGAGCCGAGCTTCCCTCCCAAGGACCGCAGAGGGCACACGCCCCGCGCCAGTTCTGCCTGCACTTAGCACGCCGGACCTGCTAGGACATCTACGGGACTAGAGTAATTGGCCTGCTGTAGTTCGCCCATTACTGCACGTCTGTGGTATTGGTGTTTGTGGTATTTGTTACTGTATCCTCACACCCCTGGTATCGAATGCTAATTGATTTGTTTTAGCACAAGTACTTACCTACGAGTTAAGTGTCTAATGTATCGCTATGTTCCCCGTCATAGTGTAAATACATTTCTGTTCACCTCCGAGTTCTTTTTTGACATTTTTCGAGAATGTCCCGTGTTACAGGGCATCCTCAACAGCATTGTGCAGTTCCCCGGGTGTAACACAATGACGTGTCTTAATGACCCCTCCTAGGTAGTTGTCAGTTGTAATGCTGTGAGGTCTTCTTGGTGTCCATTTCAATGGAGCTGGTGTTACTGATTAACCACGACTTATCCACCGTCCTGGAATGTGTTCGTTTAGGAACTCGCGCGCTGGAATGGTGTAGTGAGGAAGTGTTCTGCCTTGCTGCAACCATATGCGTTCTGTGAGGCCAATTTCCTCAGTCTGAGGTATTAACCATGTTTGTAACATGTCTAAATAATTTGCGCTGTTTACAGTCCCTTCAAAAAAGCACGGCCCAAGCAGATGTTGTGATGTCATCGCCCATACTATTACGTCAGGCGGTTTCTTTTTAACTCGACAGGGGAGCGTTTGCTTTTTACAATGTATGTAAATGACCTGGCAGATAGTGTCGGAAGTTCCATGCAGCTTTTCGCGGATGATGCTGTAGTATACAGAGAAGTAGCAGCATTAGAAAATTGTAGCGAAATGCAGGAAGATCTGCAGCGGATAGGCACTTGGTGCAGGGGGTGGCAACTGACCTTTAACATAGACAAATGTAATGTATTGCGAATACATAGAAAGAAGGATCCTTTATTGTATGATTATATGATAGCGGAACAAACACTGGTAGCTGTTACTTCTGTAAAATATCTGGGAGTATGCGTGCGGAACGATTTGAAGTGGAATGATCATATAAAATTAATTGTTGGTAAGGCGGGTACCAGGTTGAGATTCATTGGGAGAGTCCTTAGAAAATGTAGTCCATCAACAAAGGAGGTGGCTTACAAAACACTCGTTCGACCAATACTCGAGTATTGCTCATCAGTGTGGGATCTGTACCAGGTCGGGTTGATGGAGGAGATAGAGAAGATCTAAAGAAGAGCGGCGCGTTTCGTCACTGGGTTTTTTGGTAACCGTGACAGCGTTACGGAGATGTTTAGCAAACTCAAGTGGCAGACTCTGCAAGAGAGGCGCTCTGCATCGCGGTGTAGCTTGCTGTCCAGGTTTCGAGAGGGTGCGTTTCTGGATGAGGTATCGAATATATTGCTTCCCCCTACTTATACCTCCCGAGGAGATCACGAATATAAAATTAAAGTGATTCGAGCGCGCGCGGAGGGTTTCGGGCAGTCGCTCTTCCCGCGAACCATACGCGACTGGAACAGGAAAGGAAGGAAATGACAGTGGCACGTAAAGTGCCCTCCGCCACACACCGTTGGGTGGTTTGCGGAGTATAAATGTAGATGTAGATGTAGATGTAGGTCATGAGGATTCTCTTTTGCGCAAACGACAATATTCCTAAAACATGAGCTGCAACAGATGGCATTTTCATTCAAAAACATAATCTTGCTACGTTCGCTGCATTTGGAAGTTAACTTAACGAAGCACCGCAATCTAAAACAAGCTCATTCCGCTCTGTACCCAGTAACTCATTTACGAACATCGGTTAGAAAGGTCTGACCTTAAGGTCTTTTTTCATCTGCTCTCGCACTGTTGCCACCGTTATATCGAGTTCCCACGCACGGTTACGTTCGACCTAATATGAGATTTTTCAATATAAGCAGAGACTCTCTCACATGTTTTTTCACATGTTTCTTTCCTTCCACGCCGCGGTCTGTCTTAACACTACCAAAAGCAAGTGCACTTCATTCCCAATACAGAATTGTTGCCTTTTGTTGTGGAGCTTTATTAAAAAAATGGTTCAAATGGCTCTGAGCACTATGGGACTCAACTTCTGAGGTCATCAGACCCCTAGAACTTAGAACTACTTAAACCAAACTAACCTAAGGACATCACACACATCCATGCCCGAGGCAGGATTAGAACCTGCGACCGTAGCGGTCTCGCGGTTCCAGACTGTAGCGCCTAGAACCGTTCGGCCACCCCGGCCGGCTAGCTTTATTAAATCTTTCCTGGAATGCTTCCATAACCTGTCTCATTGTCTGCTCTGTTTTTTGTCGTGCGTTCACATACTTGTCACTAAGCGCTCTTCAATAGAGTTACTACGACCGCTCCTATCTGCCAAGGGAACGAATTAAAACTCGAGTGCAATTGCGATTGTGAAAACATGTAACCATGAATTCCAACAATTGATTCCAACAATTGAGTCCAACAACTGGCAAGAAGTAACATAGCTAATCAACTGCGTAACAACATTCGATACTAAAAAGAGTTTACAGGGGTACGGGGTAGTAGTTTAATAATCTGTGTGACACTTTTATAAGGATACTGGACGTCGACTGATATTAAAGTTAATGAACAGAAATCATAATTAATATACAGGTTCGAGCGAAACCTCGTAATAACCTCAGAATGGTGTACCTGACGTCGAATCGATCCAAACGTTTTACAATAACCATTGTTAGAAAATGCATCATTTTGGTGTTACAGCCATTAAATGATAGCAATGAGTGACAAGTGCGTGGAAATGAGTGTATTTAAAGTAGCCTGCCGTAGCTTCTTTCAGTTATACTAAAGAGCGCAGATTTTAATTAAATTTGTTGAAGATAATGGTTTCAAGTCAACAGTCAAAGCAGGACAAATTTTAAATTCATAGGTGGTTTCATTGGAAACATATTTTCTGTGATGTTTAATGGATAAAGCTTGCCTATAGGATCAAGTCCGCTAAATCTAAACTAAGGCAACAATTTTCCTGAGATAATAAACTGTACAGCAGAAATAGCACACTAGTAAAACAGTGAACGTGTGGTATCGTAAGGTGCCATGTTATTCATAATGAAATCAAAATGCCACGTGTTTGAACTTTTTCTGATGCACAGAGAGCGTGAATGAACTTTTATCCTAACAAATACAGTAAATCAGTAAGAGCCAAATAAGACAATGGCGTAAAAGAAAACAAAATATAAATTTTGAATAATCCTGTTTTCTCAAATTACATTTTTACCTCAAAGGTCATAATTCTTGCCTCCCATATCACAACGAAGTTAACACAGTTGAAAAATTGACAATTTCCTGTCGCATAACGAATGATTCTCTTGGCCACACAAATACTCTCGCTTCCAAGAAAACTTCGGCGTGGTTGTCACTGATTGGTCTTCTTTTAGGGTCGCTGCTCCACAGAGATGTATTTCCAATGCAGTTTTGCTCGATACGATATCCTGTTCCGTATTCTGACCCGTATCAGGTTCCTTGTACAATTTCCGATAGAACATCAGACTAAACCATATCTTTATATAATAGGGATGACACATTCAGCCGTATTTTTAGGTCTTATTTTATTTGCAGTCGATTTCGAAATTACATCATACTGTCTTCAGGCGCCTCTATGATACCAGGTAATGATGCAGATACTGGGTAACCAACAGTATACATATCATAGACAGTATAAAACATCGATGTCGCTATACTACATCCTCTTTCCTCTTTGTAGTGTGGAACGTGGTAGCACAGATGAGGATGCCATCTTTATTACACATGGTTATGTACGATAGCTTTTCTCCACCCTGCATGCAAGCATTTACATGCATGTTTAGTGTGACAAGGGTTGAACACGTACTTGAGAGTGGATTTATCGTAGAAAGACTGCTGACATTTTGCGGCGGGTCTGGTTGCTCTCTCACTGCCCTTTAAACAATCTGTTCACCCACCTGGATAGGCTTCAGGTTGCCTGCCTCTTTACTCTGCGATGGTAGATACTGGTTTAGTCGACAAAATCGTCTAAATACCTACCACGCAAAGGCCACATGACTCCACCACATGGGCAGTGACTGAAATTTAGTTAAATTATCGAGCGTTCGGGATTCTTGCGTGAGTCATTTGAGAAAAACAAAATGGCAAAATTTCCTTTACCCTGGTTTATTGTATTTAAAATAAAAAGAACGGCTATCAAGTCCGTATTTAATATTTCGACATAAATTATGCAAAATTAATGACTGTCTCTGTTAGAAGTTCACACCTGAAAACAGCCAAAGGATATTTTGTCAGACCCGATATTTTAAACGTCCTTAGCAGTGACTGACCCACGACCACTTGCGAGTTAACACATACAGTCGTTAAGCAGGCTTCTTGTAAAACAGTGCTCGCCATAATGACTCATAATCTGTACGAAACACGCCACGCGGAGTTTATGGACGACTTCAAATGCTGGCACGCGAATATCCCCAAAAATAAACCACTCACAACGCTATAACTTTCACAAAATCCTCAACACTGTATTTTCTTTTCGTCAACGACACGAAAGCAGATCAAACTGGCGAATTTCTTAATTTTGGTACAAATTCGATCACTACGATTTAAAATATTTTACCAGAAGAAGGCTCCCGAGCGACTCTATTTACTCATAGATCTGAGGGCACAAAGCCCTACTGAAACGCGCTCCGTTTGCCTAGCATGTTAAGCAGCCGGTCACATCATCTCGAGCACTTCAGCACACGCTGTATTTCTAGTGTCAGCCAATCAGATTACCACAAGTAACTTAGACTAGAAATCTCGTAATTCCAAAACTAAATATAATTTACTGAAAACAAAATACAATTCCTCTCCACAAAATAAATTACTAACAGAGTTGATACTCAGTCACCCTTCTGGCTTCCTTTTACAAAATCAAGCTCACTCTGACATGTCACAAATTCCCCTACTGCGCAACAACTATCTCACCCGTACATTTACATAGTTTTAATAAAATAGCAAGTTTTCGCTTTACATGTATCCTCAATTCACTCTCTCAGTCTCTTCAAAACATTTACACAGCCAGTTAAGTCCCATAGTGCTCAGAGCCATTTACACAGCCAAAACTAAGTCAGAAATCTGTGGTAATGAAACTAAACAAAACGTAGAAAATCAGATTGTATAGACCCTATCCTCTTGGTTGTAGTTTCTGTTGATACTATAGACCAGTGGTTTTCAACCTGTGGGTCGCGACCCCCTTGAGGGGTCGCAAAGCCTTTCTCAGGGTGTCGCGGTCGCAGGAGAAATAAGTCGCAGCGTGGCTGGTAACGGATGTTTCACGACGATCATCTGCTGTGGTATAAATGTCACACAAAAATGACAAGGTTTTGTAAAAACGCCTTGAAAATTCGCTCATGTTCAGATCTGGTACTTATTTATTATAATGAATACGAATTTAATTTAAACCTGTTGAAGAGTTCAAACATGCAAACACCTGCAGCAGTGAGAAGCAACACGATGTCTATCGATCTCTTATCACTTCTACGGAATGGAACTAAGGCGGCGAGAGTCAGTAAGTGTTGTACAGATAGTATTTACCTCTTAGACGTTTGGGGGGAGAGCGAAAGGACCACATCAACTACCAGGCTGGAACAGCGGTGCAGTGACAGGGTCTTGTATATTACTGACAACTTAGTTTACGTGCCAATCGTCTGCTGTGATAAAAATATCACACGGAACGAGAACAGTTTATGGAATCGCGTTTAAGAGACGCTCACGTTCATGTGTGATACAAAATGGCTGCAACAACATTAACACAACTCACGTGTAAGATTTGGCGCCACGGTTACTAGAATGAATTTCAGTAATCAGCTGCCGAACCAAACAATATATCGCTAGGATTGGCAGCAGTGAGACAAGGAACGAAGTAAGCAATTTCTACCGTACGGACTAGGATGCCTGAGCTCAAATCAGACTTTCATTCACACACTGCATGTTGGCGTTGTTTCTATTTTCCTAATTCTGTGGCTTCATCGGGATTCCCACAAAATCGTCGTTGTTGGTTTACTGGTTAATTTCTCATTTCTTTCGTCTAGTTAATTGTGGTTATATTCCTGAAGTGAAGCACTGTTTTTTTAATAGCGCCTTTATAAAAGAGTTGAAAAAAATCTTACAAAAAACTAGCACCATTATTTGTAAAAATATGTACTACATATTCTCGCAATTAATTAAGAAGAAATGTGGTCTTCTTTTGAAACTGAATGAAAGAAAATGAAATAATTATCCTGCTACATGTCTCAAAACTACGGGTTCTGTAATACAAAAACATAGGCCTATGGAAAATGATATTCATTTTTTATTAAAATTACTTAACATTTATTCTGAATTGATTGTTTTGTAATACTTACACAGTAACGACGATAAATGAACGCAGTACTGTTTTCATGAACGATCGATGACTAAATGAAGATCCAGTAAGTAACTGTGAGAAATTCGAAAAAATATCTCCTTGTTAACAAATTGACTATTCAGTGGGACCTCGTTTAGCAAGAATAATTCAGTTCTGAGTCTTACCTGCATTGCGACACACTCGTTGTTGTTGTTGTGGTCTTCAGTCCTGAGACTGGTTTGATGCAGCTCTCCATGCTAATCTATCCTGTGCAAGCTCCTTCATCTCCCAGTACCTACTGCAACATACATCCTTCGGAATCTGCTTAGTGTATTCATCTCTTGGTCTCCCTCTACGATTTTTACCCTCCACGCTGCCCTGCAATGCTAAATTTGTGATCCCTTGATGCCTCAGGACTTGTCCTACCAACCGATCCCTTCTTCTAGTCAAGTTGCGCCACAAACTTCTCTTCTCCCCACTCCTATTCAATACCTCCTCATTAGTTACGTGATCTACCCACCTAATCTTCAACATTCTTTTGTAGCACCACATCTCGAAAGCTTCTATTCTCTTCTGGTCCAAACTATTTATTGTCCATGTTTCACTTCCATACATGGCTACACTCCATACAAATACTTTCAGAAACGACTTCCTGCCACTTAAATCTATACTCGATATTAAAAAATTTCTCTTCTTCAGAAACGCTTTCCTTGCCATTGCCAGTCTACATTTTATATCCTCTCTACCTCGACCATCATCAGTTATTTTGCTCCCCAAATAGCAAAACTCCTTTACTACTTTAAGTGTCTCATTTCCTAATCTAATTCCCTCAGCATCACCCGACTTAATTCGACTACATTCCATTATCCTCGTTTTGCTTTTGTTGATGTTCATCTTATATCCTCCTTTCAAGACACTGTACATTCCATTCAACTGCTCTTCCAAGTCCTGTGCTGTCTCTGACAGAATTACAAAGTCATCGGCGAACCTCAAAGTTTTTATTTCTTCTCCCTGGATTTTAACACCTACTCCAAATTTTTCTTTTGTTTCCTTTACTGCTTGCTCAATATACAGATTGAATAACATCGGGGAGCGGCTACATACCTGTTTTACTCCCTTCCCAACCACTGCTTTCCTTTCATGTCCCTCGACTCTTATAACTGCCATCTGGTTTCTGTACAAATTGTAAATAGCCTTTCGCTCCCTGTATTTTACCCCTGCCACCTTTAGAATTTGAAAGAGAGTATTCCAGTCAACATTGTCAAAAGCTTTCTCCAAGTCTACAAATGCTAGAAACGTAGGTTGTCCTTTCCTTAATCTTTCTTCTAAGATGGGTCGTACAGTCAGTATTGCCTCACGTGTTCCAACATTTCTACGGAATCCAAACTGATCTTCCCCGAGGTCGGCTTCTACCAGTTTTTCCATTCGTCTGTAAATAATTCGTGTTAGTGTTTTGCAGCTGTGACTTATTAAACTGCAAGTTCGGTAATTTTCACATCTGTCAACACCTGCTTTCTTTGGGATTGGAATTATTATATTCTTCTTGAAGTCTGAGGGTATTTCGCCTGTCTCGTACATCTTGCTCACCAGATGGTAGGGTTTTGTCAGAACTGGCTCTCCCAAGGTCGTCAGTAGTTCTAATGGAATGTTGTCTACTCCCGGGGCCTTGTTTCGACTCAGGTCTTTCAGTGCTCTGTCAAACTCTTCACGCAGTATCGTATCTCCCATTACGTCTTCATCTACATCCTCTTCCATTTCCATAAGATTGTCCTCAAGTATATCGCCCTTGTGTAGAACCTCTATATACTTCTTCCACCTTTCTGCTTTCCCCTCTTTGGTTAGAAGTGGGTTTCCATCTGAGCTCTTGATATTCATACAAGTGGCTCTCTTTTCTCCAAAGGTCTCTTTAATTTTCCTGTAGGCCGTATCGTTTTTACCCCTAGTGAGATAAGCCTCCACATCCGTACATTTCTCCTCTAGCCATGCCTGCTTAGCCATTTTGCACTTCCAGTCGATCTCGTTTTTGAGACTTTTTTTGCCTGCTTCATTTACTGCATTTTTATATATTCTGCTTTCATGAATTAAATTCAATATTTCTTCTGTTACCCAAGGATTTCTACAAACCCTTGTCTTTTTACCTACTTGATCCTCTGCTGCCTTCACTACTTCATCCCTCAGAGCTACCCATTTGTATTCTACTTTATTTCTTTCCCCCATTCCTGTCAATTGTTCCCTTATGATCTCCCTGAAAATCTGTACAACCTCTGGTTTAGTCAGTTTATCCAGGTCCCATCTCCTTAAATTCCCTCCTTTTTGCAATTTCTTCAGTTTTAATCTTCAGTTCATAACCAATAATTGTGGCCAGAGTCCACATCTGCTACTGGAAATGTCCTACAATTTAAAACCTGGTTCCTAAATCTCTATCTGACCGTTATATAATCTATCTGATACCTCTTAGTATCTCCAGGATTCTTCCATGTATACAACCTTCTTTTATGATTCTTGAACCAAGTGTTAGCTATGATTAAGTTATGCTCTGTGCAAAATTCCAACATTTCTTAGCCCCAATCCATATTCACCTACTATGTTTCCTTCTCTCCCTTTTACTACTGTCGAATTCCAGTCACATGACTATTAAATTTTCGTCTCCCTTCACTACCTGAATAATTTCTTTTATCTCATCATACATTTCTTCAATTTCTTCGTCATCTGCAGAGCTAGTTGGCATATAAACTTGTACTACTGTAGTAGGCATGGGCTTCGTGTCTATCTTTGCCACTATAATTCGTTC
The DNA here is from genome assembly GCF_021461385.2 of Schistocerca piceifrons. NCBI lineage: Eukaryota > Metazoa > Arthropoda > Insecta > Orthoptera > Acrididae > Schistocerca > Schistocerca piceifrons. The sequence continues at coordinate 894,181,567 of NC_060138.1, forward strand.
ACTATGCTGTTTGTAGTAGCCTACTCCTGCATTACCCCTACTTGATTTTGTATTTATAACCCTGTATTCACCTGACGAGAAGTCTTGCTCCTCCTGCCACCGAACTTCACTAATTCCCACTGTATCTAACTTTAACCTATCCATTTCCCTTTTTAAATTTTCTAACCTACCTGCACGATTAAGGGATCTGACATTCCACGCTCCGATTCATATAATGCCAGTTTTCTTTCTCCTGATAACGACGTCCTCCCGAGTAGTCCCCGCCCGGAGATCCGAATGGGGGACTATTTTACCTCCGGAATATTTTACCCAAGAGGACGCAATCATCATTTAACCATACAGTAAAGCTGCATGCCTTCGGGAAAAATTACGGCTGTAGCTTTCAGCCGTTCGCAGTACCACAACAGCATGGCCGTTTTGGTTAATGTTACAAGGCCAGATCAGTCAATCATCCAGACTGTTGCCCCTGCAACTACTGAAAAGGCTGCTGCCCCTCTTCAGGAACCACACGTTTGTCTGGCCTCTCAACAGATACCCCTCCGTTGTGGTTGCACCTACGGTACTGCTATCTGTATCGTTGAGGCACGCAAGCTTCCCCACCAAAGGCAAGGTCCATGGTTCATGGGGGGAGGACACTCTCGTTATGCGAAGTATATTTTTTTTTTGTTGGAATTTACGTAAAAGAGAATAATGCATTCCTTTCCGAAAAAATACTAAAACAGTTTACAAAATAAACATCGTTTTTACAAGAAGTCTTCTAAAGACATTTGTTTTTATTTCCTCTTCAAAATGAGTCACAAACACACAAGACGACTAGCTGAATGAAACATCTGCCTATGTATTGGTTAATGCGCAGCTTTATTGAATTCATGTTCGTTTACGACGACGTATCTAAAATGGGATTCATGCGGCTGTATTTCAAGGCCACACCGACACAGAGAATTTGGAAACATTGTCAAAGAGACCCAAACGGAGGTATCGGTTACAATAATTGCAAATCGAGGAGTGTCGCTAACAGGACAGCTGAATACTGCGTTGTCGGCGGCTTTGTCTTTGTCGGAGCATCTAATGTACTTTGTTCGTCGTAATAATAATAATAATAATAATAATAACACTGATGTAAGACATTACGCTCTTTCTTCCTCCTTGTTTTCTGTTATTTGATTTCATTTCTTTCCCGCGGAGCTGAAGCTGTACCGTCGACGTCTTTCGGATGAATAGAAAAGAACAGTACCCACAGCCGGCAAAGGAAGCTTTGAAATTATTAGTGCTATTCGCCACTTCCTACCTTTGTGAATTAGCGTTCCCTTCAATGGTGAACATAAAAACTAAGAAGAGACACAGATTCCAAATAGAAGATGATTTGGCACGATCCAGCGATTATACGCAAATGGACAACGCTTTAGCGACGCAACTGCAATTTGATGCCTGATGACTAATGTCTCTCATTTCTGTTATTAAAAACTGTACTTGACACTTATTAAGATTTTATTGTTTCGAACAGTTTTTATTCATTGACCGACACCAGCGATATCTGCCACGGGTGTCACGTAGTCAGATGAAAGTAAGCGAGGGTTATAGGTCTTAGACTACAATAAAAATACAACAGCTTCAAGGAGAAGGCAGTGCCTGTTTATTTATTAATAATTTGTCAAATCTTGGTTCTATTTTTGAGGCACAAATCACCAAATCATTTTCTATTTGAAGTTTGTCTCTCTTCTTAGTTTCTATGTTCATCATTGAAGGGAACGCTAATTCACAAAGGTAGGAAGTGGCGAATGGCACTAAATTTCTAAGTTTGCTTTGCCAGCTATGGATACTGTTCTTTTTTCTTCATCCAGAAGACGTCAATCTTTTGCGAAATAAATTCCATTTTAAGCATCCCGTCAGTTACTAAACAGCTGTTTCTTTCGTAATCGTGCTCAGATCAGCCAGGGGTACTGATATATCTAAAAAGGATTTAGTGTCCATTGCTGACCATTGTCAGCGTCAGAGTTCAGCTCTGGAAACTAGCTTAGCAGTTTCTCCTCCTAATTATGCAAGCTCTTAGTACCACCAACTGGTCCACTGCAGTTTCTTCGACAATCGTCTGAATACAATGCAAGGACTCAAACATCATCTTTTGTAAAAACGTTGACTACGAACAAAGTTTTGCAAGGAATACTTTGATTTTATCCTTAGCTCTTATAATGTTTTCTTCCTTCCCTTGGAGTCTCTTGTTTAAAATATTTAGGTGGTCAAAAAGTTCCGCGAGAAATGCTCATTTTAATAAACAAACAGGATCTACACGCAGCAAGGGGCTACACGTGTAGCAGGGGTTGTGTGGCGTGGACTGGGCGGTTTTTTAGGTTGGATGGCCTCGGGCAAGTACAGAAAGGGCAACAGCCTCAAAGGGTGCGGGGCAAAGTCAGGACATGCGGGGACCAAGCAGCAGTCGGAATTGTAATTGTAAACTGTCGAAGCTGCATTGGTAAGTACCGGAACTTCAAGCGCTGGTAGGGAGCACCGAAGCTGAAATCGTTATAGGTGCAGAAAGCTGGCTGAAGCCAGAGATAAATTTTGCCGAAATTTTTACAAAGGCACAGACGGTGTTTAGAAAGGATAGATTGCATGCAACCGGTGGTGGCGTGTTTGTCGCTGTTAGTAGTAGTTTATTCTGTAGTGAAGTAGAAGTGGATAGTTCCTGTGAATTATTATGGGTGGAGGTTACACTCAACAACCGAGCTAGGTTAATAGTTGGCTCCTTTTACCGACCTCCCGACTCAGCAGCATTAGTGGCAGAACAACTGAGAGAAAATTTGGAATACATTTCACATAAATTTTCTCAGCATGTTATAGTCTTAGGTGGAGATTTCAATTTACCAGATATAGACTGGGACACTCAGATGTTTAGGACGGGTGGTAGGGACAGAGCATCGAGTGACATTATACTGAGTGCACTATCCGAAAATTACCTCGAGCAATTAATCAGAGAACCGACTCGTGGAGATAACATCTTGGACCTACTGATAACAAACAGACCCGAGCTTTTCGACTCTGTAAGTGCAGAACAGGGAATCGGTGATCATAGGGCCGTTGCAGCAACCCTGAATATGGTAGTTAATAGGAATTTTAAAAAAGGGAGGAAGGTTTATCTGTTTAGCAAGAGTAATAGAAGGCAGATTTCAGCCTACCTAACAGATCAAAACGAAAATCTCTGTTCCGACACTGACAATGTTGAGTGTTTATGGAAAATGTTCAAGGCAATCGTAAAATGCGTTTTAGACAGATACGTGCCGAGGAAAACTGTGAGGGATGGGAAAAACCCACCGTGGTTCAACAACAAAGTTAGGAAACTACTGCAAAAGCAAAGAGAGTTTAACTCCAAGTTTAAACGCAGCCCAAACCCCTCAGACAAACAGAAGCTAAACGATGTCAAAGTTAGCGTAAGGAGGGCTATGCGTGAAGCGTTCAGTGAATTCGAAAGTAAAATTCTTTGTACCGACTTGACAGAAAATCCTGGGAAGTTCTGGTCTTACGTTAAATCAGTAAGTGGCTCGAAACCGCATACCCAGACACTCCGGGATGATGATGATGGCATTGAAACAGAGGATGACACGCGTAAAGCTGAAATACTAAACACCTTTTTCCAAAGCTGTTTCACAGAGGAAGGCCGCACTGCAGTTCCTTCTCTAAATCCTCGCACAAACGAAAAAATGGCAGACATCGAAATAAGTGTTCAAGGAATGGAAAAGCAACTGGAATCACTCAACAGAGGAAAGTCCACTGGACCTGACGGGATACCAATTCGATTCTACACAGAGTACGCGCAAGAACTTGCCCCCCTTCTAACAGCCGTGTACCGCAAGTCTCTAGAGGAACGGAAGGTTCCAAATGATTGGAAAAGAGCACAGGTAGTCCCAGTCTTCAAGAAGGGTTGTCGAGCAGATGCGCAAAACTATAGACCTCTATCTCTGACGTCGATCTGTTGTAGAATTTTAGAACATGTTTTTTGCTTGCGTATCATGTCGTTTTTGGAAACCCAGAATCTACTCTGTAGGAATCAACATGGATTCCGGAAACAGCGATCGTGTAAGACCCAACTCGCTTTATTTGTTCATGAGACCCAGAAAATATTAGATACAGGCTCCCAGGTAGATGCTATTTTCCTTGACATCCAGAAGGCGTCCGATACAGTTCAGCACTGTCGCCTGATAAACAAAGTAAGAGCCTACGGAATATCAGACCAGCTGTGTGGCTGGATTGAAGAGATTTTAGCAAACCGAACACAGCATGTTGTTATCAATGGAGAGACGTCTACAGGCGTTAAGGTAACCTCTGGCGTGCCACAGGGGAGTGTTATGGGACCATTGATTTTCACAATATATATAAATCACCTAGTAGATAGTGTCGGAAGTTCCATGCGGCTTTTCGCGGATGATGCTGTAGTATACAGAGAAGTTGCAGCATTAGAAAATTGCAGCGAAATGCAGGAAGATCTGCAGCGGATAGGCACTTGGTGCAGGGAGTGTCAACTGACCCTTAACATAGATAAATGTAATGTATTGCGAATACATAGAAAGAAGGATCCTTTACTGTATGATTATATGATAGCGGAACAAACACTGGTAGCGGTTACTTCTGTAAAGTATCTGGGAGTATGCGTGCGGAACGATTTGAAGTGGAATGATCACATAAAATTAATTGTTGGTAAGGCGAGTACCAGGTTGAGATTCATTGGGAGAGTCCTTAGAAAATGTAGTCCATCAACAAAGGAGGTGGCTTACAAAACACTCGTTCGACCTATACTTGAGTATTGCTCATCAGTGTGGGATCCGTACCAGATCGGGTTGACGGAGGAGATAGAGAAGATCGAAAGAAGAGCGGCGCGTTTCGTCACAGGGTTATTTGGTAACCGTGATAGCGTTACGGAGATGTTTAGCAAACTCAAGTGGCAGACTCTGCAAGAGAGGCGCTCTGCATCGCGGTGTAGCTTGCTGTCCAGGTTTCGAGAGGGTGCGTTTCTGGATGAGGTATCGAATGTATTACTTGCCCCTACTTATACCTCCCGAGGAGATCACGAATGTAAAATTAGAGAGATTCGAGCCCGCACGGAGGCTTTCAGATAGTCGTTCTTCCTGCGAACCATACGCGACTGGAACAGAAAAGGGAGGTAGTGACAGTGGAACGTAAGGTGCCCTCCGCCACACACCGTTGGGTGGCTTGCAGAGTATAAATGTAGATGTAGATGTAGATCACAGAAGTGTGGTATCGATAATTACGATGCCACGGCGTAGGTGAAAGTCTTCGACTGTAGATACTAGTAGACTGGCCTTGCTGTACAGATGCTATAGGGCTGGTGTGGCTCCAACATAAACCACGTGACTGTTGGCAAAACATGGCGGGTTTTCAAATCTGCCGTCTGCCATCCTATGTTTGTATCGTGTTTCACCCACATTTCTCAATTGACTGCCAAACGCTTCCAACAAAAATTACATTTTTGTTTGCGAAAAATTATGTCAGAAATACATTTGACCTGGATTTGTTCACGGTACCATTTATAAAATCTAACAAATACATCGAACGCCCCTCTGGTGGGCAGCGGGAAGAAATTACTATAAACTATCAATTAAAGTAAAATGTCGTTAAAATTCTTTTAAACAGTAAGAGTGGGCTCGTGTCGAAACTTTAAATATTGGATTCTCCACGTTTTGAGCTCTGGTCACCTATAAAAGAAAATGGAATATGGGAATTATGTCAACTATAGGTGCCAAAATTGTCGACTTTAGGAGCAGGTCCATTTTAGAGTATCAATTTTAGGTGCACTTCAAAGGTTCAGTACCTACTATTTTTACAAAAGTTTAAACTATCAGTTTAAAAAAATGATATTTTAGATGAAAGGTGAGACTTTGAAGTTTCAGAAAATAATTTTGGAGCCTACATTTATTTAATAGTATTAGAAGGTAGAAAAAAATTCTTTTCATGTGTCGACTATAGGTGCTCTTACCTTATTATAATCTCACTTGTATATACAAAAAGGTGCGTATGTGCAGATGGCTTAAAGTTTTTCCGTTTCAGGGCCTGTATCCAAAGCTGCCTTCGGTTTTCATCCTTAAGGAACCTATGAGTAGGAACAAGAAACAGTTATACTTACTTCTGTAACCGAATTATCACAGATACTTTCCAAAATGTAATATGAGTCTGACTTTACAGGCATCACTTTCAACACTTCAATTTACGTGATACTCTATTTCAAGTGTAAAAATCATATAAAAGTCACTTCAGCAGATTTCAATAAATGCATCTGCACTATCATAGAAACACACGTGGAATGTAATGCCATTTCCTCCGACAAAACGTTGAGTACAGCCATAAGCGCAACACGAAGCAACCATGTTATGCCAACATTCACGTGACTTTAGCCCAGAGATGTTGGAGCCACGAAAATGACGTCAGGGCCAGTCTATTATATTTATTATCGAAGGTGCAAGTTCTTCGGATGGCACTACGACAGGCACCGAGGACAGCGCCCTCTACCCGACGCTGTGCAGCTCTACGAGCGCCGCTCCAGATTCAGCCCATTTGATATCGAGTAGACAACCAAGAAACATTGTTTCTATTTCATGGTGGGCGAGCCTTTGTAACTTGATGTACGGCTTCGCACCTACGTGCTCATCTCATCCAAAGTTAAGTACATAGTAGAACCACTTTTATATGCTGTACCAAGTGTTCTACCTCACCTGCTCCTCCTAGCTTCCTACATTCCGCCTACCCTCAGTTTTCGGGAGCAGAATCACGCGCTGCCTTCTAGGCAAAAAAAAGTAATTCGCATATCCAGATTTAGAATCTTGTAAGAACATTAACACTTCACCTTCTAGTTCCAGAACTCGTGTCAACACCTTTCCTTTGGAAAGCCACGTGACCCCTGTGTGATACAGGAGATTTTGATGGAGCGAACCCATGTCTTCACAAATGATCCTGAACTGTCGAATTTGCAACGCTTTACCTTTAATAGTGTTTTCAACTCTGATCACCTCTTTAAACACATCGTTTAAATCAGAAGTTAAAATCGTGGCTGTCAGAACTTGTCGATGAAGAAAGCAGTATGTCCACCAAAAACTTTGCATTATTGATTTTAATTTCACGACGAGCCCACTTTTACTGCCAGTCATAGCTTTAGCACCATCGCTACAAATGTCGATACATTTTATCCAGCCAATCTCGTTGATGCGATTGCTTTCTAAAAACATTTCATACAAACATTGGCCAGTAGGGTTCACAGGAAGTGCTTTGCAAAATAAAATGTCTTCCATGATACTTCCATCTGCTTCACAGTCCACAAATACTATAAACTGAACACAATCTGAAACGTCAGTACATTCATCAAACTGTAAAGCAAAATGAGGGCTATTCTTTAATTTTTGGACTAACTGCTCTCGAATGTCACCGGCCATATCGTTTACTCTCCGTTCAATGATATTATCACAAAGTGGTATGCTTTTTAGCCTGTTTGCCTCTTGGTTACCTAGCATAATTTCAACCGTATCCATGGCTGCAGGCAAAATAAGATTCTCTGCATCTGTATGCGGCTTACCTGCTTTGGCTACTCGGAAGGCGACTCGATAGTTAGTTAGTAATGCTTTCGCCTTGACACTGGATACCTAAAATCAGATAAAAGACATTGTTAAATCAGAAAAACGAATTAAAAATCAGAAACATGAATACTATTTTAAATCGCTCTGAGCACAATGGGACTCAACATCTGAGGTCATTAGTCCCCTAGAACTTAGAACTAGTTAAACCTAACTAAACTAACGACATCACACACATCCATGCCCGAGGCTGGATTCGAACCTGCGACCGTAGCGGTCTCACGGTTCCAGACTGCAGCGCCTAGAACCGGTAGACCACCGCGGCCGGCAATACTATTTTAAATCAACAAATAACGTTACTAGTCTATTACCTGAATCATAGTAGTTTGCTACTGGTATCAGCTTCCTTGGAATGTTTTGTTGAGAGGTGAAGCAGAAGCTTTAATGGTTTCATACTCTCACGTGGCAATACTTCGCCCCAAATTACGCAATGAGGTTTATTGTTCGTTACAGTAAAACCATACTTCAGATAACTGTCCCATAAAGTCTATTTTTTTAAATTTTGATTCGCTTCCGTCACTGCCACTTGTACCGGATGTGGAGGACTGCACAGATCTTTCAAGGTACTTGTCCATTTTATGCTCGCTCAGAGCGCAGCGCGAAGACAATAATCACGTCCATACTTGCTGGCGTACTCAGACAACTAATTGTAGTGACCGAATGTTGGCGAAACTGTTGGTGAAAACACATGTTTAGTTCCCGAAGTACGCATAAAATATCATCCGAAATTGTGCTAAACGTATTCTCTGAAAATTATTTCCAGCAGTTAGTTTATGAGCCCACGCGAATTGTAAATGGTTATGAAAACACACTTGATCTCTTAGCAAAAAATAATCCTGAGTTAATAACCAGCATCAAAACCGATTCAGGGATTAGTGAACACAGAGTTGTCGTAGCGAGATTGAATATTGTAAACTCCAAATCCTCAAAAAGTAAGCGAAAAATATACCTGTCCAAAAAAGCAGATAAAAAATTCAATTGACGCCTTCCTAAGAGACAATCTCTACTCATTTCCATAATGAACTTTATGTTATTATGGACAGAATTTAGATGTTGCAGAAATATTTATAGTTGATCCTTTCCATGTGGCCAAATTATAAAAGATATACATATCGAATGAAACATACTGTTTTCTGTTCGACAGTTTGCAGGGCTACGTTTTCGAAACTCTCCATAAAGACGTTGGATACCACCAGAAAGAGAGGGCTCCCCACAGCTACTCCGTCGGTTAGTACTGGCCGTTGAAGACAAAAGTAGGTCGATGTTTACACATGCCCGAAAAGTTGTGTCACGGCCCACGGATGAGAGAGACAGATTTGATAATTGTGATGGGGAGAGATTATGGAAAGTCTTGTGCAGTTTGCACGGTAACATTAGAAGTGTGTTCAAGGTCATTACTACAAAATCACAGCTACTTTCCTATTTACCAACAGCAAACACAATTAGTTGGACGTCGTTCTGGATTTCTCCTACTCTTCGCAGTCTACCTTAAACAAAACCAAAGGAGTACAACTGCTGTCTGCAATGACTCCAAACACTATCACGCCCAGTGTCTCTTCTGCGGTCGCGGCCTCATAAACTGTGTTCTCCTTTTCGACGCCGTACAATACGTTACCATGATCTGTTGGCTCTTTGTGACTCTCTGTGCGTGCTTTTTATTTGCTTTAAGGCTTCACGTTTATACCGAAACGAGGAACAAATTCAATGAACGTAACTCTTCAAAATACTACTAGTAGTCGTAAAGTTTCAGCCACCACTACGAAGAGATAAAATTATCCAATTAAATGTCTTTTTCGAGATACATGTCTGCAGTCAGGGCACACACTGAAACCCACGTGCCACAGTAAAGTAACTCGCCCTGCAGGTGCCAGGACAAAATGACGCAGCCACTGATAAAGTGGAATATCGTACCGTAATTCCATTTTCGGCAGCAGCACAAACATTATAAATATTCCAGGTCAATCTAGACGTCTAAAGAAGACATATCTGTATAGGCATAATACAGCTGCGACATTTTTGCTGGTACTGAAAACTAATTACCTCATAATACACAACTTTATCAATGGGGTGGCGTCATTTGGTTTCTACTCGACTGACGATGTCACATTTACCTGTATACAAACAAATAGCTAAGTGTGTAGCTTCATTTTTTCTCTAGCTGATAATCGAAACTTCATAAATACGCAGCATAGTGTTAAAATTAGAATACAGGAATTAAACGTAGCACAGATATTCTAACAAGGAACTCCTTGAGTGCGAGGTCGCAAAGGCCAGTGATGTTTACGGCATTCTACGTCCCACATGTTTCTACCATGCAACCACACTACTGGCTGCAATTAGCAACAGGGGGCGGTACTGAAGGTATGAAGTGGTGAGCACAGCATGACGCTACGGAGCGTGGTCGAATTACTCAGCTGATGAGTGACTTTGAACAGTGTTACAGTGCTCGTGGTGTTGATACAAAGCAAAGCAATGGTAACAATAAACAAAGCAAACATTGTGTTATATTTTCAACAACTGTTGCCGAATTTGACATTTTGTCAGAAAGGAACCCAAGGAATTTCGCAGAATGAGAGAGAAGTGGCAGATGAAATATCAGCGATTCTGCAAGATGAGTCACAGGAATGTGTGGTGTCGTATAGCCTCGGCTGTGCGGACACTGTACATGAGGAGTACAATGATGACGATAGCTGCTTAACAAGTGAAAATGATATTGAAACATGTGTCGAGCCTTGTCGTTCATTACCCTTTTCAGAAAGGGAGCCACAAATCCTGACTCCAGAGAAATATAGTAAAAAATAATAACGTACATGGAACACCATATATGTCAAATTGCGCGTCTTACATTACAGTGATTTCAAGGGAAGCAATGGATGGTTACATAACTTCAAACAGTGCTACAGAATTGGAACACGTACACTACTGGCTATTAAAATTGCTACACCGACAGGAAGAAGATGCTGGGATATGAAAATGATTAGCTTTTCAGAGCATTCACACAAGGTTGGCGCCGGTGGCGACACCTACAATGTGCTGACATGAGGAAAGTTTCCAACCGATTTCTCTTACACAAACAGTAGTTGACCGGCGTTTCCTGGTGAAACGTTGTTGTGATGCCTCGTTTAAGTAGGAGAAATGCGTTCCATCAAGTTTCCGACTTTGATAAAGGTTGGATTGTAGCCTATCGCGATTGCGGTTTATCGTATCGCGACATTGCTCCTTGAATTGGTCGAGATCCAATGACTGTTAGCAGAATATGGAATCGATGGGTTCAGGAGGGTAATACGGAACACTGTGCTGGATCCCAATGGCCTCGTATCACTAGCAGTCTAGATGACAGGCATCTTATCCGCATGGCTGTAACGGATCGTGCAGCCACGTCTGGATACCTGAGTCAACATATGGAGATGTTTGCAAGACAACAACCATCTGCGCGAACAGTTCGACGACGTTTGCAGCAGCATGGACTATCAGCTCGAAGACCATGACAGCGGTTACCTTTGACGCTGCATCACAGACAGGATCGCCTGCGATGGTGTACTCAACGACGAACCTGGGTGCACGAATGGCGAAACATCATTTTTTCGGATGAATCGAGGTTCTGTTTACAGCATCATGATGGTCATATTCGTGTTTGGCGACATCGCGGTGAACGCACATGGGAAGCGTCTATTCGTCATCGCAATACTGGCGTATCACCCGGCGTGATGGTATGGGGTGCCATTGGTTACAATTCTCGGTCACCTCTTGTTCGCATTGACGGAACTTTCAACAGTGGACGTTACATTTCAGATGTGTTACGACCCGAGGCTCTCCCCTTCATTCGATCCCTGCGAAACCATACATTTCAGCAGGATAATGCACGACCGCATGTTGCACGTCCTGTACGGGCCTTTCTGGATACAGAAAATGTTCTACTGCTGCCCTGGCCAGCACATTCTCCAGATCTCTCACCAATTGAAAACGTCTGGTCAATGGTGGCCGAGCAACTGGCTCGTCACAATACGCCAGTCACTACTCTTGATGAACTGTGGTATCGTGTTGAAGCTGCATGGGCAGCTGTATCTGTACACGCTATCCAAACTCTGTTTGACCCAATGCCCAGGCGTATGAAGGCCGTTATTACGGCCAGAGGTGGTTACTGATTTCGCAGGATCTATGCACCGAAATTGCCTGAAAATGTAATCACGTTAGTTCTAGTGTAATATATGTGCCCAATGAATATCCGTTTATCATCTGCATTTCTTCTTGGTGTAGCAATTTTAATGACCAGTAGTGTAAGATGAAGCTTCAAATAAAATGTCAGCTCGACGATGCACAGTAAACTGCGGAAACGGCCCGAAAATTTGTAGATGAGGTAAACGTATCGTATCGTTCAGTACGGAATATGTTTTCAACTTCGACCAACCGGGATTTGAAGAGGAAATCCATCTGAAAGGAAGTCTGGAAATTACGGGTACCAAATGCCTTAAGAATTAATATGGAATTATACTGACTGTTAATGTGGATGATAAATTGACTGGAAAGTTATTTAACGTGCTACGAGAAGTTGGAGGTGTACTACACCCTATGGTACTTCCTGGTGTGCGTGGTCTTGCAAAGGGCAGTAGGCAATATGCACGTCATGGCAGGCAAGAGTGGGAAAAAGGACGTAACGGAACAACGGCTATGGTATGGTGACTGCTTTTGGCCAACAGCTGCTCAAAATAACTTGCTTTTGCTAGATTCCTGGCCTGCGTATGAAAATCATACTCATTTACAGCAAACTATCCCTCCCGAGAAGTGAATGACATAGCATTTCGTACCACCTGGCACCACTGGACAAATACACCTCTGGATATTTGTTTCTTTCCTGCCTATAAAACATGTTATCGCACTATCTGCAGGTACGCCTTGAAACATAGCCAGTTTCACGATAAGCTCCTTGACAGACTATTTCGCATTGTGTTTCCTGCCCCCGTAATCCATCAGTTCTCATCACCCCGTTACACCTATCAGCTTCTATGTGCATTCTGTAGGAGTGGTACCTAACTTAACGTATTGCACAGTTTGTAACTCCCACGAAGATCGCCTTCGATCCTGATGGTACGAAACTTTGTGATCACTGCGGCGCGTCATTTTTCATTCGGTGTTCATTGAGCAAGGTAATGGTTTGTTTGAACGTTTCTTGAATGTCGACGTAGTCCGTTTTGTGAAGTGTAATTCATACATCGCATACAGGGTTGACCTCTGCTCCTCTCGGAGACTCATTTTCGTCGCCCTCCTGACGGGCAAGGTGAGTGATTAGCAGCTAATATTTTCCCTGTGATAATTATTAGCACAAAACTTTCAAATGAGCTTTACTAAAGATTGAACTTCCACTCAAGGGGTTTCTTGTAAGTCATATGCTACGTTAGTATCACATGGTCAGCCATACAAAAAAATCTTTTGTTCTTACAGACTACAGGAAACAAACCCTGTTCTGGCAACAGTCGTTTTATTTGGAAAAAATACTTGCTGCTCGACAATTACCGGATTCTAGTACTCACGGCCTTTGGCACAACGTAAAATAATATTGAAAATATCTCTCGCGGTCAGTGTTTCTGTGCCGCGCAACAAAAACACATTGTATGAAAATATGTGGTCTAGAACAAAGGAATAGTTTGAGCCTTTTTTTCGCGCAAAGATAAAAAGCTGCGGTAGGAAACTCGGTTTTCGCCGCTGGCTGGTGAGGGTCGGACGGACGCCTGGGCTGGGGTGCAGCCAGCAGGTGGCCCGCGACCTGCAAGTATGCGCGCGCACTCACCCCACCCTGCACCCTGGCGACTTTAACGAAACGCGTCAGTAGGGTTGCGGCGCGCTGGGAGGTCCGCTGGCGCCCCGCCAAGAGCAGCAGACCGCGAGCAAACCTATGGTTGCCAAGCGACGAAAAGAAACAGGAGTTGGGGTCGTTTCAAGCTCGCCTAGTTGCAGGTGCACGTGCTAATACGAGAGGGTACCCTAAAGAAACCGGACTTACTTTTCTTAACTTATTTATTCACATTTTATGCACAAACCCTCATCACCCTTCAGAGTAGTGTCCACTTTCAGTAATACACTGGTTTAATCTTTTATTTCATTTTAAAAAAAAACATTGTTTAAATTCATCTCTTGTGCCGGCCGGGGTGGCCGAGCGGTTCTAGGCGCTACAACTGGAACCGCGCAACCGCTATGGTCGCAGGTTCGAATCCAGCCTCGGGCATGGATGTGTGTGATGTCCTTAGGTTAGTTAGATTTAAGTAGTTCTAAGTTCTAGGGGACTGATGACCCAGAAGTTAAGTCCCATAGTGCTCAGAGCCATTTGAACCTTTTTTTTTTCTCATCTCTTGTGATGCTTGACAGTGCCTCCGTCGCCTTTTTCTTCACCTCAGCGACATTAGAAAACGCATTCCTTTCACATATCTTTTCATTCTAAGGAACAAAAAAAGTCGAACGGGGCATGGTCGGTTGAGATGGGGGGGGGGGGGGGGGGGGTGCCAACTGGTCAAGAACTGTCGCTCAGGCAGGGCTGAGTGTGCAGGGCATTGCCATGATGGGAAAATCGAACCACCTGTCGCAAATCACGATTCTTCCGCCGCACACTGTTGAACAATCTTTTCAAAATTACCAGATAGAAAGCCTGGTTAATTATCACGTGTCAAAAAAAAAAAAAAAAAATATCAGCATTATCTTTGTGTTTGGTTTCACATGACGAACTTCCTTGGGGCGAGACGAAGTTGAAATTACCCTTTGACTTGATTGTTGCTCTTATTCAGGTTCGAAAGCATCACCTGTGATGATTTTTCAAAAAAAAAAATTGTATCATTTCGGGGCTATTTTTTTCGAAGCACAGTATGCCTTAACGCAACCTTGTATTTGTTCAGGCGTCAGCAATCGTGGTACGAATTTGGCAGCCAACCTTTCGTTCCACGTCTACGTCTACATCGACACTCTGGAATTCACATTAAGGCGCGTAGCGGAGGGTGCCCCGTACCACTAGTAATAATTTCTTTTCCTGTTCCGCTCGCTTACACTAGAAGGGAAAACCGACACTCTATATGCCTCCATGTGAGCCCTAATTCCTCGTATCTTTTCTTCGTGGCCATTACGCACATAGCATTTTGGAAGTAACAGAATCATTCTCCAGTCAGCTTCAAATGCCTCGTCTCTAAATTTTCTCAATAGTGTACCTCTAAAAGAACGTCGCCCTCCCTCCAGGGATCTATATTTGAGGTCCTGAAGCATCTCCGTAACATCTGCGTGTTGTTCGAACCAACCAGTAACAAATCCAGCACCCGCATCTGACTTGTTTCGATGTCGTCCTTTAATCCGATCTGATACCGATCCCAAACACTTGAGCAGTACTGAAGAATAGGTCGCACTAGCGTCATATTCGCGGTCTCGATTACAGATGAACCACACTTTCCTAGTATTCTCCCAATAAAACGAAGTCTTTCCTACCGCAATCCTCACATGCTCGTTCCATTTCGTATCGCTTTCCAACGTTACGCCCAGACTTTGTCAGGCAGGACAATACTAATACTGTATCCGAACAATATGGGTTTTTCCTGCTCGTACGCTTTAAATTACATTTTTCTGTATCTAAAGGTAGCGGTCGTTCATCGCATCAACTAGAAATTTTGTCTATGTCATCTTGTATCCTCCTACAGCTACCTCTCTTCGACACCTTACCGTACACCGTAGACTGCTGCCCACGCTGTCCGCCAAATCTTTTATGTACATAGAGAATAATGGCGATCCTATCACACTTCCCTGTAGCACTCCCGATGATACCCTTTGTCTCTGATGAACACTCGCAGTCGAGGACAACGTACTGGGTTCTACAAATAAAAAGTTTTTGAGCCACTCCCACATCTGGAAACCCATTCTATATCCTCGTACTTCCTTTAACAGCCTTCAATGGGACACCATGTCAAACGCTTTCCGGAAATCTAGAAATATGGAATCAGCCTGTTGCCCTTAATCCATAGTTCACATTCGAGCATGTAAGAAACAGGGCAAGTTGAGTTTCGCAAGACCGACGCTTTCTAAAACCATACATAAGCTCCTCGGTCTCAAGACAATTTATTGTATTCGAACTGAGAATATATTCAAGGATTCTGCAGCAAATCGATGTTAGTGATGTTATATTTCTACGGGTCTGTTCTTTTAGCCCTTCATATACACAGGAGTCACATGCGCATTTTGCCAGTCTCTTGGGTCTTTGCGCTGGGTTAGAGATTCACAGTAAGTTCAAGCTAAGTAAGTAGCCAATGCCATAGAGTACTCACTGAAAAACCGAGCTGGGATTCCATCCGCAGCAGGTGACTTATTTGTTTTCAACTCCTACAGTTTTTCTCTACGGCAGGGTAGTCGTCCATTCGAGGGTCAAACAGTGGTATGTTTATACGATTGTCCTGCATGAACGATTTCTTGAACGTGAAATTTAAAACTTCGGCTTTTGTTTTTCTACCTTCAAGTGTCGCACCAGACCGGTCAACAAGTGACGGGATGGAAGCCTTAGATCTAGGACCAGAATTTTCTCATGTTCTCTGCCAGCTCTTTTGCTAAGCTTTGACGGTGGTCGTAGTTGTAAGCTTCGTGCATAGATATTTTCACAGACGCAATAACCTCTCCTTGTCGTCATTTGCGCGTTATCTCTTATCCAGAGTGCAAAAGACTCTGCTTCCTCAGCATTTTCTGAGTCACGGTGTTATACCATTATGGGTATTTTCCGTCCTTAAGTCACTTATTAGGCACATAATTCCCCAGACCACTATTTACAATATGCTTAAACTTTGCCCATAATTCCTCTATATCCATCTTACTGGAACTAAGTGATGTCATTTCACTGACTAAATGAGATGCTAAAACCCGATTATCTGCTCTTTCTGGCAGAAACTCTCTTGTAGCCTTCTTAAACGATTTATTAAGTTTCCTCACCATAGATGCTATAATGACGCCATGATCGCTACTCTCCCTTTATATATTGACTTTGTTGATAATTTGTAGCTACAAGTGCTGAGATATTTCCATTATGTGTGGGCTGCCGAATCAGCTGTTCAAGACAATTTTCAGAAAACGTGTTTAAAAATACTTCGTCTGACAGTCTGTCTGTACCCCCTGCAGTGTATCGATAGACATCGCAGTCTATAATTGGTAGGTTAAAGTCGCCTCCACTTGTAATGCATGATCCACTTATATACGTGCCACTGACCATAAAAATCTTTGAATGACTGTAGAACTGTCAGAGCAGAATCGGGAGGCCGGTAAAAACACCCAACAATTAGCTTGGTTTCTCCTAGACCTGTTACACGCGGCCGGATAACTTCACTGTCATAATCAGCTTCAACCTCAGTAGGGACAATATTTTTGCTAACTGCATTGAAAACTCCACCTCCTACGATCCCTAACCTCTCTTTACGATGTACGTTCGATGCTTCGCTACACAGCTCCCAGCTTTCCACTTCGGGTGTCAGCTAGCTCTCGGTCCCGAGAATAATTTCAGTGAGAGAACCTTCCTGGACGGCACTAAATTTGGGAACTTTGTCACTAATACTTCGACGATTTACTGTTAAAATTTTGACAGTCGATGTGTCTGTACTCTGAGCGTGGTCTGACTCGTTTGCTGCGTGTCAGCTGGCGAGTATTCCCAAGAGCACCTCAAATTACCGCCTAGCCTAAAAAATCCATATGTGCACTTCACAAGTAATCTGCTACCCTAACAGCTACTTCCTTTGTGTACTGCTCCCTTGACCCAAATCCTATTTCACAATCTACTGCACTGAACACCAAAACGCTCCCGATAAATCCAAAATTTCTTCAGTGGTCCGTTGTCAACCTTAGTTGATGACTGCACGAATATTTTGAATATTTTCATGTATTCAGGCCATGGAAGGACGACCAGAAAGACGTTTGTCTTTAATTCACATTTCACCATTTTTGAAACGGGAAAACCCCTCTAACACTTGAGTTTTCCCTATAGCACTGTCCTTGTACACCGTTTTCAACATTTCAAGAGCTTCTACTTTTTTTTTTTTTTTTTTAGAAAACAGCAGAATTTCACTGCCGTTCACAATATTCAACCATTTCAAGAACGACAAACACACACAACAGCGGTCACTATAAACTCCGCCGAAACTAATCCTGACCTCCTTCAGCAACAGCACTTGTCTTACTGATTCTAGAATGTTCGTTCTATGCGTTCCTAGCGGCAAAACGCGGTACTGCAAAAGCGCTGTCCACCAAAAAATTAGTTCGGTTTCTTTTGTGTGCCTCCTCGTGTTGACTTGCTAATGGTCTTTCTACCGCGTAAGTAAGTAGATGAAGAACATCGTGACCGATGGGACGTATTACATCGCTTTCGATATCTACACTGGAAGAAGTGAGAAGATAAGTGATGTAGCATTATCAATTCTATCTCCCCTCCTCCTCTCCTACCTATTCCGTTCAGGGACGGCAGTCCAATTTATCTATCGGACACGTAGTGGAAATTAGAGTGCTGTGTCTAATGCTAACTATATTAAGGAACTTTTCTTGCCTTCAGCTTGCTGCTTGGTTTGATGCGGCGCGTCACGAATTTTTGTCATGTGCCAACCTGTTCATGTCAGAGCAGCACTTGCAATTTGTGTCTTCAACTATTTCCTGGGTGCCAGTCTCAGTCTTCCTCCACAGTTTATGCCCTCTACAGCTCCTTCAAGTATTATGCAAATTATTCGCTGTTGTCTTAATTTGTCCTATCATCCTGTCCTCTCTTCTTACCAGTGTTTTCCTAACGTTCCTTCCAACAGCGATTCTGCAGAGAACCTAGTGATTCCTTATCTTATCAGTCCATATGATTTTCAACATTCTTTTTTGGCACCGTGTCTCAAACTCTTAGATTCTTTTCTGTTCCGGTTATTATACTGTCCACGATTCACTACCATAAATGCTGTGCACCACACGTACATTCTCAGACATTTCTTCCTCAAATTAAGGTCACTGTTTGATGCCGGTAGAATTCTCTTTGCGGCTAATGCCCCCTTTGCTTGCTTTTTATGTCCTGCTTGCTTCGTCCGTCAAGGGGTTTTGTGCTTCCAACGTAGCAGATTTTCTTAACTTCGTCTACTTCGTGATCACCAATTTTGATGTTAAGTTTCTATCTACACCCATTTCTGCTGCTTCTTACCACTTTGTTCTTTTCCGGTTTACTCTCAGTCCATATTCTGAACCCATCAGACCGCTCATTCCCCTCAAGAGTTACTGTAATTCTTCAACACTTTCACTGACGATAGCAATTTCAGCATATATTATCACTGATATCCTTCCAACTTGGAACCTTTCTTTTATTTCCTTCACTGCTTTTCGATGTCTATATTAAATGGTAATATAATCTTATTAATGGGAACAGTTGGTTCTTCGTCATCCAATCCTATTTTTTGTTCTTGGTTCTTGTACTTACTGTACATTACCCATCTTTCCCTATAGGTTACCCGTATTTGTCTCAGAATTTCCAACATCTTGTCCTCTTTTACACTGCAGAACGCTTTTTCTACGTCAACAAATTTTTATGAGCGTGTTTTGAATGTCCATCGATCTTTTTTCCATCATCAAACGTACAGGATAGCCTCTCTTATGCCTTTTTCTTCCCTAAACCTAAACTATCTCCTACCCTCATCCTCTCTCTCCTCTGTGATATATGGAAGGTTGCTCCCCTGTATATTCAGAATGTATATCCTTCGCGGAGGTTGTTTACCAATAGAAAGGGTCACTGAGATGGTTACCGCCAACCATCCTGCAGACGCTACAGTATATGGGGGCTCAACCCGCTCTGATACGTGGTATGCAGATTGCAGTACATAGCGCAGCAGTTGCAGGAACCATTCTGATCAGCGCGGTCACATTTTCACATGATACCACGCATGCAGTTCTACTCTGACACGTACATAAATTACCGTTTTGTCCCTCGAGAGCAAGTTAAACATCGGGCCCCAACCATCTATCAGCTGCCATGACTCACCGTTACGGACCCAAAACCTGCCTCCGCTGCTGCTTATGGCGATGTGTCTTCTCGCCCTCACAGTGAAATACTCCGATGGCTCTGCTTCTCTGGATCTGCGTCTGTAGCCCATGATGTCCTAGCCTCATGGGACTCTGATGCTGCTTATTCTCCCTGCTGTTCGCAGCTTATATGTTAATGGACTGTTAGGCATCGTCAAGGATCGACGTAACAGTTGCTATCAACTTGCATAGGCATTGTCCTCAGAAGCTGTACTTAATTTAGTTTCATGGCAATAAACAAACAGATGTTACTACAAAGTGTGTATTTCAATACTCTCTGCAACACCATCCAGCAAAGAACAAGCCTGATTCCCACTTGTTTAAAGTGCGTTTTGAAGTTATCTCCTCTCCTGTCGTCTGCCACACATAACAATGGCGACGAGGCTGTTCTTCACATGTGTTTGGGGGTTCTTCTTAAAGTGTATTAGTTCCTTTTTTTGGACCAGTGTTTCATTTTTCTAAACTGTTCGTGTGGTTTTCAGACAAACGCATTGCCGATTTTGTGTTGTTCCTCTTGGCGGGGCAGCATTTTAAGGCATACTTCGTTGCGACGGCCTGAATTCGGTGGTGTTAGTCACAATCCGTGAATCGGATACTGCACATGTGTACAACTGTGTACCGGACAAGAACTGTTGCCGGTCTCTGTAGCCGAGCGGTTCTAGGAGCTTTAGTCCAGAACTGCGCTGCCGCTACGGTCGCAGGTTCGAAACCTGCCTCGGCCATGGATGTGTGTGATGTCCTTAGCTTAGTTAGGTTTAAGTATCGCTAAGTCTAGGGGACTGATGACCTTAGATGTTAAGTCTAACAGTGTTTAGAGCCATTTGAACCATTTGACAAGGACTGTTCTTTTCTTGAATTTAGTTATTGTGTTTGTCTAGATGTTGGTAGGCGTTTATTTTGCCAATGGTATCCCAGTTTTTTAGTAGTTACAAATTTTTAAACTCCTTTTTGATAGTTGCTCTGTTCTTATGCATATTTTTGGTGGTCCATTCACGTATTGTTGCAACAGGAATTCTTTTAATTGATGCTGCTGGTTTGCATTGTTTTCTCTGGCTGTGTGATGAATTTTTCGTACTTCTGATGAATTTCATGTTCGAGTTCACTGGCAGTGTATTTTCGCATAAGGTTTGAGTGTCCTTTTGAATTATCATGTCAGTTCAATTGTCGGAGCTGCTTTTGGGTCAAGTCATTCAGTTCAAGGGAAGCAATAGGGAAGTAACCGATTTTGTGACTTTTGAGAGTTCCTGAGCGGAGCTTATTGTGTAACTTCATCTGTGTGCTTTAAAAGTTTAGTTTCTTGAGTTTCTGGGTGTTAACTTAACATCTATTAGCACAGTTCTTGCGTTTCTTTTGCGTCGGAAAGTAAACCATTTTGGAACATATTTCAAGTTCCTAACCATGGGCAAATTATTTAGTTTCACCTGAGGGCTTCGGTATTAGGTTTTGAGTCTCTGCGTACTAATCACAGTATTAATTAGACACAGTTCCTTCATTTTCGTCAGGGTCTACAGTAGAGTTTCGCAGCACGTGCTGATAGTCCGTTTAGCTCGGTACTTTAGTTTTTCATGGTCTTTAGTATGGATAGGGACTGCGATTGTTGCGTGCGGAAGTGAGACGAGTTGGTGACACATTGCGCTCAGCTGCAGGCTGTGATGGCTTCTGTTACACAGCTTGAAGTTGCAGTGGATGGGCACCATTGTTGTGGCTGGTCGTTGTGATACAACAGACGTCCAGCACGTCTGAATCCCCTGATCAGTCCTCACCAGTGGCCAGCCCAGTTACTGCTTGGACTAAGGTTGAAACCTCACCTATGGTCGAGTGGGAACTCGCCCCAGGGCGTGGCAGTCGGCGAAAGACTATACGTAAGGCCTGCCCAGTTAGTCTGACAAACAAGTTCCGGGTGTGGTCTGTGGCTGACACTGACACTCAGCCAGATGCAGTCGCCTGTCCTTTTTCAGAGGAAACCTCTCAGCCTGCAAGATCCAGGCACTCACAGAGGGCAGGATTATTGATAGTTGGGAGTTCCAACGTTAGGTGCGTTATGGGGCCCATTAGGCTCATGGCTGCCAAGAAGGGGAGAAAAGCCAATGTGTACTCCGTGTGCGTATCGGATGGAGTCATTTCAGATGTAGAACGGGTCCTTCCGGATGCTATGCAGAGCACAGATGCAGCCAACTGCCGGTGGTGGCTCACGTCAATACCAATGATGTGTGTCACTTTGGATCGGAAGAGATTCTGTCTGGTTTCGAGCGCCTTACAGAAATGTTAAAGGCTGCCAGTCTTGCTAGAGGGATGAAAGCAGAGCTGACTATTTGCAGCTTAGTCGAAAGGACCGATTGAGGACCTCTGGCACTGGAGGATCTGAATAAGAGACTCAGACGGTTCTGCGACCGTGTAGGCTGCAGTTTCCTCGACTTGCGCCGTAGGGTGGTTGGACCCCCTACACACTGGAGGAAGCTACACGGGTAGCAAGGTGTGTGTAGCGTGGGCTGGGCGGTTCTTTTGGTTAGAGGATCTCTGGAAAACACAAAAAGTGCTTTAGTCATAAAGGGTGCAGGCCGAACACAAGAAAAACCAAAAAGTGCTTTAGTCATAAAGGGTGCAGGCCGAACACAAGAAAAACGTAGATACAGGAACATCGGTATAACAGTTGAAAATGTCGTAGCTGTATTGGGAAAGTACCAGAGCTCCATGCGCTAATAGAAAGCACTAATGCTCAAATCGTGATAGGCACAGAAAGCTGGTTGAAGCGGGAGATAACTTCAGCCGAAATTTTTTTTGAAGGACCTAACGGTGTTCCGAAAGGATTGGCTAAATACAATGGGTGGAGGCGTGATTTTGCGGTGAGAAGTAGTTTATCTTGTCGCGAAAGTAGAAGTTCCTGTGAGTTACTATGGGCCGAGGTCATTCTTGGCAACCGGAATAGTATAATAATTGGATCCCTAGTTTAGATGGTACAATTGCTGAAAGGTTCAAGACAACTTGAGTTTAATTTCAAACACGTACCCGACTCACACAATTACAGTTGGTGGTGACTTCGATTTACTCTCGATATGTTGGCGAAAATATGTGTTTAATTCCGGAGGTACGGATAAAACATCGTCCAAAATTGTGCTAAACGCACTCTTTGAGAATTGTTTCGACAGTTAGTTAATGAGCCCATACAAATAGTAAACGGTTGCAAGAACACATTTGACCTCTTAGGAACAAATAATCCTGAGTTAATACAGAGGATCAAAATGGATACAGGTATCAGTGAACACAGGGTTGTCGTAGCGAGACTGAATATTGTAACCCCCAAACTTTCCAAAAATAAATAAAAAATATACCTATTCAAGAAAGCAGATAAAATTTCAGTTGATGCCTTCCTGAGAGAAAAACTCCACTCCTTCCAAATCAACAGTGTGAGTGTAGACCAGATGTGACTTGAATTCAAAGAAATAGTACCGACAGAAATTGAGAGATTAATACCCAATAAATTAACAAACGACAGTGCTGATCCCCAATGGTACACAAAACGGATCAGAACAGTGTTGCAGCAACAACGGAAAAACATGCCAAATTTAAGCAAACTCAAAAGCCCAAGTTTGGCGATCTTTTATAGAAGCTCGAAACTTAGTGCGGACTTCAATGTGAGATGCTTATAATAGCTTCCACCACTGAACTTTGTCTCGAAACCTGCCAGAAAATCCAAAGAGATGCTGGTCGTATGTGGAGTATGCTGGCGGCAAGACACAATCAATGCCTCTTTTCTGCGCGATAGCAATACTATCGAAGACAATGCTGCCAAAGCAGAGTTGCTAAACACAGCCTCCGAAATGCCTTCACCAAAGAAGAAGAAGTAAAAATTCCAGAATTCGAATACAGAACAGCTGCCAACATGAGTGAAATGCATAACCTCGAAGTAGTGAATCAACTCAAATCATTTTATGAAATCAAGTCTTCTGGTCCAAACTGTATCCCAGTTAGGTTCCTTTCAGAGTGTGCTGATGCAGTAGAGCATATACAACCGTTCGCTCGACGAAAGATCCGTCCCAAAATACAGGAAAATTGCATAGGTCACACCAATATTCGAGAAAGGTAGTAGAGGTAATCCACTAAATTACAGCCGCATATCATTAACGTCGATATGCTGCAGGATTTTGGAACATATATTGTGTTCGAACATTATGAATTACCTCGAAGAAAATGGTCTATTGACACACGGTCAACACGGGTTTAGAAAACTTCGTTCTTATGAAACACAACCAGCTCTTTACTCGCAGCCTGCCGTTATGGCCGAGCGGTTCTAGCCACTTCAGTCCGGAACCGCGCTGCTGCTACGGTCACAGGTTCGAATCCTGCCTAAGGCATGGAAGTGTGTGATGTCGTTAGGTTAGTTAGGTTTAAGTAGTTCTAAGAAGGGAACCTCCCCATCGCACCCCCCTCAGATTTAGTTATAAGTTGCCACAGTGGATAGACCCTGAAAAACTGAACACAGGTCAATCGAGAAAACAGGAAGAAGTTGTGTGGAACTATGAAATAATAAGCAAAATATACAAACTGATTAGTCCATGTGTAACATATGCTCCATCAAGGAGAGACAAAACTTAGGAGCGCCGTGGTCCCGTGGTTAGCGTGAGCAGATGCGAAACGAGAGGTCCTTGGTTCAAGTCTTCCTTCGAGCGAGAATTTTAATTTTTTATTTTCAGACAATTATCAAAGTTCAGGCACTCACACATAAATCAACTTCGCTCTCCAAAATTCCAGGACATGTTCAGATTTGCTTGGACATATGCAGGATTTGACGGTCTACACACGGAAAAATTTGAAAAAGTTAAAAACATATGTTTTGACAGAGCACAGGGAAAAGTGTGCGACTGTGAGACTTTCGGATTCATTTGTTGCTGTTTATGTGACAAACTCTGATGTTTTCATCACTTTTTTGGGAGTAATTATCCCCTCCACAAGAAAACCTAAATCGGGCAACGTAGATGAATCTTTTTACCCATTCGCCAAGTGTACAAGTTAGGTGGGTCGACAACATATTCCTGTCATGTGATGCACATGCCGTCACCAGTGTCGTATAGAATACGTCAGACGTGTTTTCCTGTGGAGGAATCGGTTGACCTATGACCTTGCGATCAAATGTTTTCGGTTCCCATTGGAGAGGCACGTCCTTTCGTCTACTAATCGCACGATTTTGCGGTGCGGTCGCAAAACACATACACTAAACTTATTACAGTGAACAGAGACGTCAATGAACGAACGGACAGATCATAACTTTGCGAATATAAAGAAATATGTTTCGCTCGAGGGGAGGCTTGAACCAAGACTTCTCGTTCCGCAGCTGTTCACGCTAACCACGGAACCACGGTGCTCCTGAATTGTATCCCTCCTTGTGGAGCATATATTACGCATGGACTAATCAGTTTGTATATTTTGCTTACTTTTTTATAGTTCCACACAACTTCTTCCTGTTTTCTCGATTGATCTGTGTTCAGTTTTTCAAGGCCTATCCACTGTGCCAACTTATAACTAAATCTGAGCGGGGTGCGATGGGGAGGTTCCCTTGTAAGTATAGCGGACTGATGACCTCCGATGTTAAGTCCCATTGTGCTTAGAGCCATTTGAAACATCTTCACTCTCACGTATTCCTGAATTTCCTGAAGGCTTTTGATGTTGTATCACACAAGCGACTTGTAGTGAAATTGCCTGCTTATGGAATATCTTATCAGTTATGTGAGTGGATTTGTGATTTCCTCTCAAAGAGGTCACAGTTCGTAGTAATTGACGGAAAGTCATGGAGTAAAAAAGAAGTGATTTTTGGCGTTCCGCTAGGTACTGTTACAGGCCCTTTGCTGTTTATTATCTATATAAACGTTTTGGGAGACAATCTGAGCAGCCGTATTAGATTGTTGACATATGACGCTTTCGTTTATCAACTAGTAAAGTCATCAGAAGATCAAAAGAGAATGAAAAACGATTCAGAAAAAGGTATCTGTATGGTGCGAAAATTGGCAGTTGATACTAAATAACGAAAAATGAGATGTTATCCACATTAGTGCTAAAAGGAATCCGTTAAACTTCGATTACACGATAAATCAGTCAAATCTAAAGGGCGTAAATTCAACTAAATACCTAGGAATTACGATTACAGAAAATGTAACAGATCCACTGAGGAAACTGCCTACACAACAGAATGATAGAAAATTGTGAAGGTGGTTCTATGACTCCTCTGTCAGGCATTTAAATGTGATTTTCAGAGTATCCATGTTGACATAGGTGTAGATATAAAGGGGCAGCAAATCGGAAACTGCTGCAGGTGGTAACACGGTTAACTCAGGTTTTGATTACAGTGGTTGGGTCTTGGCAAGCCACCCCTGGGTTTGCGCGAACCTTACGGCTGTTTGACAGTCAGAAAGCCACTTTCTGTCAATACCTGGAGATTCGCTTTATAGCAGAACGTATACAAGGTATACTGCACAGCGCTCACTTCATTCGTGAGGCTACAGTTATCCTTCGTTTACGTTGTCAGTTTTTTCCAGACTCTCGTCCAGAGGACACATACTATGATTTGTTATTTGAATGAATAGATGTACATTTTTGTAGGCACAGGCAAATCTGACCATACTGAGTGCATATCTCTTTCTTGGTTACTGGTGGACTGTCTTCCCCAAACTGTTGGAGTGAGGTTGATCATGAAGGGTGTCCCGACTGGGGATCTTAAGTTTTTTGTGTGGCAAGCTGGGACCAGTCAGTGAGAGTGTTGCAACATTATTGTGCTATGCAGAGCCCACTTTCTAGTCCACAGGATTCTATGCTATAAGTCCCTGTCGTCTTGAGCCCGCCCTTGCTAATGACACCATCAGATGCTAGCCCTATCATCACCAACCTCGCCATACCTGGTCCTTCTGATGTCTATGGCCCAAATGTCATCAGTTCTTTTGTCACTGGCCGTGACATCGTCGCCCCTCACATATGTCATTACCCTCCTGCAATTGCCATCCCCAGCCCTCCTGTTGTCGCCAGCCCTCCCATCGATGGCTCTCCTATCATCATCAGTCCTACTCTTTTTTCTGGACCTACTGTCATCGCCAGCCCTCCTGTCTGAGCACGCTCCTGTCGTCACTGGCACCAGTTCTCTAGTCAGCCCAGCATCGCTATCAATCATGTAATTGCCACCCTTCCTGTTATCACCAACACCAGCTCTCTTTTCAGTCCAGCTATCAATTGCCCTCTTGTCATCATCATCTTAATCCATCCTGTCATTTCTGACACTTCTGTCATCACCGGCACTCCTGTCATCACCAATCCTCTCATCGCCAGCCCTCTTGTCATCACTGACATCAGGTCTGTTGTCAGATCAGGCATTGCCAGCTCACCTATCAACAATGGCCGTCCCATCATAGCTGATCCCAGCGCTCTTGTCAGTCCATTTATCACTGGTCCACCTGTCATCACCGACCTGCCTGCAATTCTAAGCCCTCTTGTCTTTGCCAGGCCTCCTGTCATCACCAGTCTTCCTATCATTGCTGGCCCTACTGTATTGGCCACACCTCTCTTCATTGTGATCATTTCTGTCATCACCAACGCCAGTTCCCTTATCAGCCCAGACTTCACTGGCCCTTTTGTCATTGCTGCCATCTCTCTAGTCAGTCCAGCTGTCACCACTGGCTTTCATGACATGATCAGCCCTCTTCTCACCACTGATACCAGCTTCTTTGTCAATCCCAATGTCACTGGCCCTCCTCTTGTCACTGGCCCTCCTATCATCAACAACAGCATCTCCCTTGTCAGTCCAGTCATTGCTGGCCCTCCTCTCATTGCTGCGCTTCCTGTCATCACTGACATCACCACCATTGCCAGTCCCGTCGTTATTAGCCCTCCTTATATGGTCAAAACTCCTGTTATCACCACCCCTCCTGTCGTCAATGACACCAGCTCTCTTGTCAGTCCAGCCGTCACCAGTCCTTTCACAGTTGGCTCTCTCGATGCCACCACTGAGGCCACCATCTCCACATCAGTCCCTGTGAACAGCCAGGCCAAGAGCATACTGCTCCACCATGGCCACCCCAGCAGCCACTACTGATGTGGTTGGTGGTCCTGCTGCCAATGTCGTCGTCCTTTCTAGTGCTACCAATCCCATCATGTGCTGTTGTGTGTCTTGGGACGTGCATTCATGGATATTTCGCTTCAAGCCATCCTGACTCCCGAAATTCCCCTTCACCGCCTTGCTCTGGTTGCTCAAAGGCTTACAGTGCAATTATAAATGTCAGGAAGTGTTCAGTTATCCTCTTTCTACGATCAACTGAGGGTAGGCATGATACAAACCTCGCACCAGTTCACAATACTGGACACTCTGTTCTACAGGAAACTGGCCAAATAGTGGAGTTAATGGTACCCCCGAAATAGATCGATAAAATGCATTTAAGAAGTGCACAATAGCCATTTCACGAAAATCGGCGGCTCTTAAAAGCTTCACAGGATTACGCATTGCATATATTAAAAAAATTTTCTCAATACTTTTCATTGAAATCCCACAAATAACAATAATAGCAAATACAACAATAGTGCTTATGTGCAATGACAATAATTATTACATCTTGAGTAATAAAGTAACAAGAAAAAGTCCTGGGAAACCTAGTACAAACGTAACACATCTAGGCTGAAACTTGCGAAAACAGTGCTAATGTCGCAAACCTTATCGAACGGAATTAAGGAAAAGTAAAGCATCGACTAAGACACGTTGCGGTACTCACGTAATAAAAATCTTAAAACTGGATGTACTCACTGAGTAAGACCAGACTACCTGTTCCACTCAAATCCATTCTCCGTGAACACCAAATACTCAAATGAATAAATGGCCCGTTTAAAACTAGGGCAAATAATACACTCCTGGAAATTGAAATAAGAACACTGTGAATTCATTGTCCCAGGAAGGGGAAACTTTATTGACACATTCCTGGGGTCAGATACATCACATGATCACACTGACAGAACCACAGGCACATAGACACAGGCAACAGAGCATGCACAATGTCGGCACTAGTACAGTGTATATCCACCTTTCGCAGCAATGCAGGCTGCTATTCTCCCATGGAGACGATCGTAGAGATGCTGGATGCAGTCCTGTGGAACGGCTTGCCATGCCATTTCCACCTGGCGCCTCAGTTGGACCAGCGTTCGTGCTGGACGTGCAGACCGCGTGAGACGACACTTCATCCAGTCCCAAACGTGCTCAATGGGGGACAGATCCGGAGATCTTGCTGGCCAGGGTAGTTGACTTACACCTTCTAGAGCACGTTGGGTGGCACGGGATACATGCGGACGTGCATTGTCCTGTTGGAACAGCAAGTTCCCTTGTTGGTCTATGAATGGTAGAACGATGGGTTCGATGACGGTTTGGATGTACCGTGTACTATTCAGTGTCCCCTTGACGATCACCAGTGGTGTACGGCCAATGTAAGAGATCGCTCCCCACACCATGATGCCGGGTGTTGGCCCTGTGTGCCTCGGTCGTATGCAGTCCTGATTGTGGCGCTCACCTGCACGGCGCCAAACACGCATACGACCATCATTGGCACCAAGGCAGAAGCGACTCTCATCGCTGAAGACGACACGTCTCCATTCGTCCCTCCATTCACGCCTGTCGCGACACCACTGGAGGCGGGCTGCACGATGTTGGGGTGTGAGCGGAAGACGGCCATACGGTGTGCGGGACCGTAGCCCAGCTTCATGGAGACGGTTGCGAATGGTCCTCGCCGATACCCCAGGAGCAACAGTGTCCCTAATTTGCTGGGAAGTGGCGGTGCGGTCCCCTACGGCACTGCGTAGGATCCTACGGTCTTGGCGTGCATCCGTGCGTCGCTGCGGTCCGGTCCCAGGTCGACGGGCACGTGCACGTTCCGCCGACCACTGGCGACAACATCGATGTACTGTGGAGACCTCACGCCCCACGTGTTGAGCAATTCGGCGGTACGTCCACCCGGCCTCCCGCATGCCCACTATACGCCCTCGCTCAAAGTCCGTCAACTGCACATACGGTTCACGTCCACGCTGTCGCGGCATGCTACCAGTGTTAAAGACTGCGATGGAGCTCCGTATGCCACGGCAAACTGGCTGACACTGACGGCGGCGGTGCACAAATGCTGCGCAGCTAGCGCCATTCGACGGCCAACACCGCGGTTCCTGGTGTGTCCGCTGTGCCGTGCGTGTGATCATTGCTTGTACAGCCCTCTCTTAGTGTCCGGAGCAAGTATGGTGGGTCTGACACACCGGTGTCAATGTGTTCTTTTTTCCATTTCCAGGAGTGTATTTAATTCCGACAGGAAAAAATTAGTTGGAGGAAACAGTTTTACAACCAACATAAATAATCAACTCTTTTCAAGAAACTTCCTGGCAGAGTGAAAATCTCATTCTGGAACTCTTTTCAAGTTTATCAGCGTCAATAGCAAACACTAAGTATGAAAGCAAATGCAAACCAATAAGGAGAGAAGTTCCGGTCAGATAGCATCAAACCACATTGGGGCGTATGTTTCAATCGGCTCCACAGCACAAACGCACAGCAGTAGGAAACGTTCGGAAACGGGCTTACCAACCATAGTTCCTTTCTGTTGAACAGGGGCTGTTCAGAGTGGTAACTGAAACATCAGTCTTCCTTTAATCGCGGCAATGGTCCGACGATTCGTTCGCCCGATGTGCAGCCAGCCGCCTTACCTCCTGCCCACACGCTCACACAGACGCCAGAACCGTGTCGTGCACTCAGACACGCGCTCTTCTGGATGCCCCCACTCAGCACATCCACTCTGTATGGACTCCGCGCTCTTGTTTCCAGCTGGAATGTTCCTCCTGGACCGTCAGACGGAGATTGCTCTCCGCGAGCCCGGTACGTCTGTAAAAGGCTTGCAAGTAGCTGCGCATGGCCTTTTGGCTGCCACACACGAAACCGTTGCTGGGTAAGTCAAAGAGTGTATTGACGTGCAATACCGCCAAGAACCAGCAAGATTGAATCAGGATCTTTTTCTACATCTACATCTACATTGATACTCCGCAAGCCACCCAACGGTGTGTGGCGGAGGGCACTTTACGTGCCACTGTCATTACCTCCCTTTCCTGTTCCAGTCGCGTATGGTTCGCGGGAAGAACGACTGTTTGAAAGCCTCCGTGCGCGCTCTAATCTCTCTAATTTTACATTCGTGATCTCCTCGGGAGGTATAAGTAGGGGGAAGCAATATATTCGATACCTCATCCAGAAACGCACCCTCTCGAAACCTGGCGAGCAAGCTACACCGCGATGCAGAGCGCCTCTCTTGCAGAGTCTGCCACTTGAGTTTATTAAACATCTCCGTAAAGCTATCACCGTTACCAAATAACCCTGTGACGAAACGCACCGCTCTTCTTTGGATCTTCTCTATCTCCTCCGTCAGACCGATCTGGTACGGATCCCACACTGATGAGCAATACTCAAGTATAGGTCGAACGAGTGTTTTGTAAGCCACCTCTTTTGTTGATGGACTACATTTTCTAAGCACTCTCCCAATGAATCTCAACCTGGTACCCGCCTTACCAACAATTAATTTTATATGATCATTCCACTTCAAATCGTTCCGCACACATACTCCCAGATATTTTACAGAAGTAACTGCTACCAGTGTTTGTTCCGCTATCATATAATCATACAATAAAGGATCCTTCTTTCTATGTATTCGCAATACATTACATTTGTCTATGTTAAGGGTCAGTTGCCACTCCCTGCACCAAGTGCCTATCCGCTGCAGATCTTCCTGCATTTCGCTACAATTTTCTAATGCTGCAACTTCTCTGTATACTACAGCATCATCCGCGAAAAGCCGCATGGAACTTCCGACACTATCTACTAAGTCATTTATATATATTGTGAAAAGCAATGGTCCCATAACACTCCCCTGTGGCACGCCAGAGGTTACTTTAACGTCTGTAGACGTCTCTCCATTGATAACAACATGCTGTGTTCTGTTTGCTAAAAACTCTTCAATCCAGCCACACAGCTGGTCTGATATTCCGTAGGCTCTTACTTTGTTTATCAGGCGACAGTGCGGAACTGTATCGAACGCCTTCCGGAAGTCAAGAAAAATAGCATCTACCTGGGAGCCTGTATCTAATATTTTCTGGGTCTCATGAACAAATAAGGCCAGTTGGGTCTCACACGATCGCTGTTTCCGGAATCCATGTTGATTCCTACATAGTAGATTCTGGGTTTCCAGAAATGACATGATACGCGAGCAAAAAACATGTTCTAAAATTCTACAAGAGATCGACGTAAGAGATATAGGTCTATAGTTTTGCGCATCTGCTCGACGACCATTCTTGAAGACTGGGACTATCTGTGCTCTTTTCCAATCATTTGGAACCCTCCGTTCCTCTAGAGACTTGCGGTACACGGCTGTTAGAAGGGGGGCAAGTTCTTTCGCGTACTCTGTGTAGAATCGAATTGGTATCCCGTCAGGTCCAGTGGACTTTCCTCTATTGAGTGATTCCAGTTGCTTTTCTATTCCTTGGACACTTATTTCGATGTCAGCCATTTTTTCGTTTGTGCGAGGATTTAGAGAAGGAACTGCAGTGCGGTCTTCCTCTGTGAAACAGCTTTGGAAAAAGGTGTTTAGTATTTCAGCTTTACGCGTGTCATCCTCTGTTTCAATGCCATCATCATCCCGTAGTGTCTGGATATGCTGTTTCGAGCCACTTACTGATTCAACGTAAGACCAGAACTTCCTAGGATTTTCTGTCAAGTCGGTACATAGAATTTCACTTTCGAATTCAATGAACGCTTCACGCATAGCCCTCCTTACGCTAACTTTGACATCGTTTAGCTTCTGTTTGTCTGAGAGGTTTTGGCTGCGTTTAAACTTGGAGTGGAGCTCTCTTTGCTTTCGCAGTAGTTTCCTAACTTTGTTGTTGTGCCACGGTGGGTTTTTCCCGTCCCTCACAGTTTTACTCGGCACGTACCTGTCTAAAACGCATTTTACGATTGCCTTGAACTTTTTCCATAAACACTCAACATTGTCAGTGTCGGAACAGAAATTTTCGTTTTGATCTGTTAGGTAGTCTGAAATCTGCCTTCTATTACTCTTGCTAAACAGATAAACCTTCCTCCTTTTTTTTATATTCCTATTAACTTCCATATTGAGGGATGCTGCAACGGCCTTATGATCACTGATTCCCTGTTCTGTACATACAGAGTCGAAAAGTTCGGGTCTGTTTGTTATCAGTAGGTCCAAGATGTTATCTCCACGAGTCGGTTCTCTGTTTAATTGCTCGAGGTAATTTTCGGATAATGCACTCAGTATAATGTCACTCGATGCTCTGTCCCTACCACCCGTCCTAAACATCTGAGTGTCCCAGTCTATATCTGGTAAATTGAAATCTCCACCTAAGACTATAACATGCTGAGAAAATTTATGTGAAATGTATTCCAAATTTTCTCTCAGTTGTTCTGCCACTAATGATGCTGAGTCGGGAGGTCGGTAAAAGGAGCCAATTATTAACCTAGTTCGGTTGTTTAGTGTAACCTCCACCCATAATAATTCACAGGAACTATCCACTTCTACTTCACTACAGGATAAACTACTACTAACAGCGACGAACACTCCACCACCGGTTGCATGCAATCTATCCTTTCTAAACACCGTCTGTACCTTTGTAAAAATTTCGGCAGAATTCATCTCTGGCTTAAGCCAGCTTTCTGTACCTATAACGATTTCAGCTTCGGTGCTTTCTATCAGCGCTTGAAGTTCCGGTACTTTACCAACGCAGCTTCGACAGTTGACAATTACAATACCGGTTGCTGCTTGGTCCCCGCATGTCCTGGCTTTGCCCCGCACCCGTTGAGGCTGTTGCTCTTTCTGTACTTGCCCAAGGCCATCTAACCTAAAAAACCGCCCAGCCCACGCCACACAACCCCTGCTACCCGTGTAGCCCCATGTTGCGTGTAGTGGACTCCTGACCTATCCAACGAAACCCGAAACCCCACCACCCTATGGCGCAAGTCGAGGAATCTGCAGCCCACACGGTCGCAGAACCGTCTCAGCCTCTGATTCAGACCCTCCACTCGGCTCTGTACCAAAGGTCCGCAGTCAGTCCTGTCGACGATGCTGCAGATGGTGAGCTCTGCTTTCATCCCGCTAGCGAGACTGGCAGTCTTAACCAAATCAGATAGCCGCCGGAAGCCAGAGAGGATTTCCTCCGATCCATAGCGACACACATCATTGGTGCCGACATGAGCGACCACCTGCAGATAGGTGCACCCTGTACCTTTCATGGCATCCGGAAGGACCCTTTCCACATCTGGAATGACTCCCCCCGGTATGCACACGGAGTGCACATTGGTTTTCTTCCCCTCTCTTGCTGCCATTTCCCTTGTGTTGTTTAGTGGATTAGTTCAGTACATTCACTCGTCACGTGCTGATATTTTGGAAGATATTGTCAAATGGTCGTTACGTGCAGTTTCTCTTTGTTTTGTTTTTCGTTCTTGTGTTTCCGATGTCAGTGGTTCTGCAACACTTGCTGGGCAGTCCTGCAGCCTTATTCAGAATGTTTTGAAGATTGTTGGGTGCCTTTTTTGCATAGCATTTTTGGTACGTTTAACGAGTGTGGCATGTAAATTTTTATTACAATAATCGGCAACTTGTTGTGAAACGTCTCCTTAAAAAACTAAGAATGACAGTGCTGGTAAACCTCTTACGTTATTTGATTTTCAGACAGCTGAGCAAAACTGAACGTACTCAGACATTTCTCTCTTCACTTATTCTGATCAACACTAAACTGACACATAATATTTCTTTTAGCACAACGCAATCTGGCTTTCAATAATCCCTACAAAAGAATGGCCCTGACTAACAGTAACCTATACCTTTGATGAATCACTTCCCTCACAAAAATCTTCGTTACTCAAACTACTGCCATACACCGAGCGCCAATACTGCCAGCTAAATAAAAGATTCTAATTACTGAAGGCACTAACTACTGACAGGCATAGTTAGCAAATGAAAGATCTTGATGGAGAACAAACAATGTATTTACCTTAATAGTAAAAAAATGGCTCTGAGCACTGTGGAACTTCTGAGGTCATCAGTCCCCTAAAACTTAGAACTACTTAAACCTAACTAATTTAAGGAATCACATACATCCATGCCCGAGGCAGGATTCGAACTTGCGACCGTAGCGGTCGCGCGGTTCCAGACTGTAGTGTCTAGAACCGCTCGGCCACCTCAGCCGGCTACCTTAATGGTACTCAAAATTCATAATATATATATATATATATATATATATATATATATATATATATATATATATATATCAGTTCATGACATCCGGTCTTACAAATTTCGTTTTTCTGACTGACACACGTCCAGATCGTCCGCTCTCAAAACTCTGCCATCTCTCTCCCCACATCCACCACTGCTGGCGGCTCACCTCGAATGCCCGACGTTACGCGCTGTTCACATCCAGCTGCTCAACACTACAATAGCAAATATTGCAACAAATGCAAACATAGACTGCACACAGCACAGTCAGTGTTTTTCATACCGAGCGCTACGTGGCGTTACCAACATAAAAACCTAAACAGCCTACTTACAGTTGGCAGATTGTCAGGCTCGTGTTTGCACACCGACTGACTGTAGTGTTGTTTCGAGCCAGTTGTGGCAGGCAGCGTTGTGCCTCCTCCCTTGGCTGCTGTACGCCTCTGAGGCGGTTCAGTCACCAATTTTGAGAGCGGAGAGGTGGGGTGTATGGAGGGCTGTAGCCATGCATATTCTGCCACCACGCCCACGGTTATGCTTCACTGGCCAGGCTAGGCTACTGTCACACCTCGGAGGTTGTCAATACAAGAGCCACTGACCTGTTTCGGGAAGCCTCATACAGTTGCCACAGCGTCTGGCGGGGCAAGCCAAGCCGATACACGGCGAATAGGATGTAGTCGCGCTGCAGTCGGAGGCACGTATTCGTGTCCGCGCAGTCACGTGTCCACGCACGTCTACTCTTTCACAGACACGTACTTAGGTCGCCGCTCTGTCCCTCGAGAGCCGGTTAAGCCGTCGGAACACGGGACGAGACAGATAACATTGACGTGGCGTTCTACGAGTTTCGTGATGCCATTTGCTGCTATTTCACATTGGGGAGACATTTCGTTACGTGAAATACAAAATAAGTTCTGCTATATTTCAGCGACGTGTCACGTAAAATAGAATCAATAGAAAGTAAGAAAGTCCCCTACGTCACAAGCAGAACGCTTGTGGCCCACAGAATGCAAGACGCCATATTTACTTCTTCTGTTCAGTACGAGACCATATTCGGTGGTTTTATGTTATACCTTACATCCTGTGAATATATGCTGTTTCTAAGCACCAGCGTATTGAATGTCTCGATGACGAATCATTATTGGTACGATTTGCTGTAAGAAGGCTAAGGGAAACGTCATATGGACGGTGAAAGAATTTTCTTATTTAGTTATTATCGCGTTATAGCTCGGGTGTTATCAGAGTAAGGCAACGCCACATTAAACATTCAAGAAGAACGTGTCGTTCGTGTTAGGATTTGTTACAATTACATTTTAAATTAATAATATATCGTCGATTAAAGCCCATAGGAGACCGTAAGATAAAATCTTAAAACTTTTATAACGAAGCTACAGCCTAGCGTAGTGTGTAGAGGCACTATGTTACAGTGCTGAGGTTGGATGGGTAGAGACTTCGAGTCTTGCTGTGTCCATATTTCCCTTCACCTCCGCGTTTTCCAAAATATTGTGGGACTTTCTTACGAAATTAATAAAAATAACTTCCGTAATCGTTAATATTATATAAATGAGAGTGCATTCTATGCAAGCAGTGAGGTTGTTCGATTTGGTGAACTTCTATAAACTGATGTCCTTACCTCCCGGACATGTGTCTTATTACAGGTTCACGTCTACGGAAGTTTCTATTTATGTATACTACATACAGAACAACATGACTAGCGTGTGGACAATGTGCGTTTTAATACAGCTAATACAGGAATTTTACGCGGGACCATTTTCGTGAGAAAATTGTGTTGTTTGCGTGCCAAATGAAACCAATAGCCTCGCTAGAGAGTGCTGAGAGTGCAAAACTACGTTCACCATCAAGTCCCGTGTGCCAATGGCACTGTGTCCCTTACTCTGGACATCCCACCTGTGTGCACGTCAACGTTAGCTGCTTCGTGGCATATGCCGACGGTTTTACTTTCCGGACTCCGATCGTAAATCAGCCGCCTCGACTCTCCGCTACGGACACAACGCCTGCCTCCACTGCTGCCCATTGCAAGATATCTTCTTTCCCTCCTTGTGAGCCACTCCTGAGGGCTCCGCTTCGAGGGAGCTACGTCTGGGCTGAAGCCGAGCCATTTCCTATGGAACTGTGTCGTTACGTCACCTTGCTGTTCTTCAGTTGACTGCCCATCAACCTGCAGTCTGGTGGCACAATGACGTTGTTTATCCTCCCTGCTTTTTTGCCACTTCGACGTTCGTGGACTTCGTCCTAGTAAGCACCTATTAGGCTCGTCAAGGGTCGACATTTCTTTTGTTATCACGTCTCATAGAAAGTCGTCCTCAGAACCTGTACTTACTTTAGTTTAGCTCATGTTAATAAACAAATAAGTGTTATTACAATGTGTGTATTTCAGTACTGTGTGCTACATCATTCAGCTAAGGACAGAACATCCTACTGTCTCTCTCTCTATACATCTTCCCCTCCCCCCACTCTGAGTCCTCTTTCCATTCTCTGTCCATCTGGTCCTTCCCCTCTGTTAGCCATCTCCTTCTCTTCCCTTGCTATTTCCATTTCCTCTTGCCCGCTCTCTGTCCATCTCCTCCTCATGGCTATCTCAGTTCATCTCCTCCTTCCTCCTCTCTCTGCTATCTCCTCCTCTTTCCTTTGTGCGTCCTCCTCTTCCTCCTTTTCTCTCTGTCCCTAACCTCTTCTCTCCTTTCTCTATTCTTTTTCCCTTCCCCCCTCTCTGTGAGTCTCTTCCTCACACTTATCTGTGTCAGTTTCCTCCTTCCACACCCTTTGTCCGACCCCTCCTCCTCCCTTCAGTTGCTGGTTGTTTCCCCTAAAAGTCTATCTTTCCAAATACTATGCAATATGAATACCATCTTCTGCTGGAATTTATTCAAAGGTTTAGGATTTTGTCCGCGTACCCATATTTGACATACATTTCACGTATATGTAACACATTTCATACATATGTGTGCAAATAAATCATTCATACCTCTGGCGAATTTCACTCGCCCCTTTCGTTTTCGGGCAACTCATTTTTTATGCTTATCTCCTTAACTATGTGTGGTACAATGACATAATTTTGCAAGAACTTCCAATTCCATATTTCGATACTGTTCGCAAAATGCGTAGTTCTACATCTACATCTACATTTATACTCAGCAAGCCACGCAACGGTGTGTGGTGGAGGGCACTTTACGTGCCACTGTCATTACCTTCCTTTTCTGTTCCAGTCGCGTATGGTTCGCGGGAAGAACGACCGTCTGAAAGCCTTCGTGCGCGTTCGAATCTCTCTAATTTTATATTCGTGACCTCCTCTGGGGGTAAAAGTAGGGGGAAGCAATATATTCGATACCTCATCCAGAAACGCACCCTCTCGAAACCTGGACAGCAAGCTACACCGCGATGCAGAGCGCCTCTCTTGCAGAGTCTGCCACTTGAGTTTGCTAAACATCTCCGTAACGCTATCACGGTTACCAAATAACCCTGTGACGAAACGCGCCGCTCTTCTTTAGATCTTCTCTATCTCCTCCATCAACCCGACCTGGTACAGATCCCACACTGATGAGCAATACTCGAGTATAGGTCGAACGAGTGTTTTGTAAGCCACCTCCTTTGTTGATGGACTACATTTTCTAAGGACTCTCCCAATGAATCTCAACCTGGTACCCGCCTTACCAACAATTAATTTTATATGATCATTCCACTTCAAATCGTTCCGCACGCATACTCCCAGATATTTTACAGAAGTAACTGCTACCAGTGTTTGTTCCGCTGTCATACAATCATACAATAAAGGATCCTTCTTTCTATGTATTCGCAATACATTACATTTTACTATGTTAAGGGTCAGTTGCCACTCCCTGCACCAAGTGCCTATCCGCTGCAGATCTTCCTGCATTTCGCTACAATTTTCTACTGCTGCAACTTCTCTGTATACTACACCATCATCCGCCAAAAGCCGCATGGAACTTCCAACACTATCTACTAGGTCATTTATATATATTGTGAAAAGCAATGGTCCCATAACACTCCCCTGTGGCACGCCAGAGGTTACTTTAACGTCTGTAGACGTCTCTCCATTGATAGCAACATGCTGTGTTTGGTTTGCTAAAAAGTCTTCAATCCACGCACACAGCTGGTCTGATATTCCGTAGGCTCTTACTTTGTTTATCAGGCGACAGTGCTGAACTGTATCGAACGCCTTCCGGAAATCAAAGAAAATAGTGTCTACCTGGGATCCTGTATCTAATATTTTCTGTGTCTCATGAACAAATAAAGCGAGTTGGGTCTCACACGATCGCTGTTTCCGGAATCCATGCTGATTCCTACAGAGTAGATTCTGGGTTTCCAAAAAAGGCATGTTCTAAAATTCTACAACAGATCGACGTCAGATATATAGGTCTATAGTTTTGCGCATCTTCTCAACGACCCTTCTTGAAGACTGGGACTACCTGTGCTCTTTTCCAATCATTTGGAACCTTCCGTTCCTCTAGAGACTTGCGGCACACGGCTCTTAGAAGGGGGACAAGTTCTTTCGCGTACTCTGTTAGTAAAGTTAGTAAAGTTAGGAGTAAACAAGAATTAAATGTCATGCTTGTTGCGACATTTTCCCTCGCGTCTCAGTTCTTACGTTGTCGAGTCTCCTGAACTATAAATTAAAAGGTCATGGTTCAAATGGCTCTGAGCACTATTGGACTTAATATCTGACGTCGTCAGTCCCCTAGAACTTACAACTACTTAAACCTAACTAACCTAAGGACATCTCATACATCCATGCCCGAGGCAGGATTCAAACCTGCGACCATAGTGGTCGTGCGGTTCCAGACTGAAGCATCCAGAACCGCTCGGCCACAACGGCCGGATATAACGTCATGTCTCATGCGACTGATTTAATGAGTGAATATCAAAAACTTTCTCTCCCTTCATCGTTTTGTGGTGGATGTCAGCGATAAAGAATGTCGTTTAACTTTGAGGTAACGTGTAAAGTTTGTTACAAAACACCAAGTGCTTTCATTCTCAACTAGTGGATGAATATATGTCGGCTATTTGCTCGTAGTGATCTACACTCCTTTTTCACTTCTACCCCCACTTCTCTGAGAAGCAGAAGTTTCTTACCAGACAGTAAGTGATAAGCGTACCAAGCAGCCACCAATGATACTTTATGGACTTGCTGCAAGCCGCTTGATGTTAGTTTCCCCGCTCTAGATCCTTTTTCATAACATGTCACGACGTTTAAAGACACTAACCGTACCAAGTGGTAGCTTCAAAACAACTGCTTTCTTATAGAAATAACGAACATTTCTCTAATCCTAATCATTGCTGTATCCTCACCTATCTGATCTACTTTAATATACATTAAAATAAATATGCA
This sequence comes from Schistocerca piceifrons, assembly GCF_021461385.2. Classification (NCBI taxonomy): domain Eukaryota; kingdom Metazoa; phylum Arthropoda; class Insecta; order Orthoptera; family Acrididae; genus Schistocerca; species Schistocerca piceifrons. The sequence goes on from NC_060138.1 coordinate 894,221,859, forward strand.
GGCAGTTACTGCTTTTTCTTTTCTCTCCTGTGCCAACATCTTCATCTCAGAGTAGCACTTGCACCCTGCATCCTCAAGTCATGCTTGGATGTATTCCAATCTCTTTTCTACAGTTTTTACCCACTACAGCTCCCTCCAGTACCATGGACCATGGAACTTATCCCCTGACAACTTGACATATGTCCTAATATCCTGTCCCTCGTTTCTGTCAATCTTTTCCATATGTTCCTTTCTTCGCCGATTCTGGGAAGAGCCTCCGCATTCCTCATATTATCAGCGTACCAAATTTTCCAAATTCGTCTGCAGCACTACATGTCAGACGTTTCTATTCTCTCCTGTTCCTGTTTTCTAATAGTCCATGGTTCACTACCATACAATGCTGTGCTCAAAACATACATTCTCAGAAACTTCTTCCTCACATTAAGGCTTACGTTTGATACCAGTAGACTTCTGTTGGCCAGGTGTGCCCTCTTTACCCGTGGTAGTCTGCTTTTAATGCCCTCCTTGCTTCGTCCGTCAAGGGGTTTTTTGCTTCCAGGTTAGCTTATTACTTCGTCTACTTCGTGATTACCAGTTTTGATGTTAAGTTTTCGCTATTCTCATTTCAGCCACTTCTCATTTGTTTCGTCTCTCTTCGGTTTATTGTACAGAGACATGAAAATATATCAGCGCTTACATCAATGGAGAAAGACTTTCAACATAAAAAAAAAAAATGTTATTTAGCTAACGACAACATGTTGAAAGCTCCCGTAATGGTTGAACTTGTCATCAGGGGTAAGCTTGTACAACTGAAAATTTATAATTATAAATTTGATATTTTAGAGACGTAGGATATGATATCACTTTAACGAACTCCACAAGAACCGGTGTTCGAGCTATGTTCTGCGAAAACTCCTTAGAAATTGAGGTTCAGTTACCGGTTTGCCTGTAAAACAACTGTCACGTGATCATGATTAATTTTCTTAGATTTGAAACATTTACTAAACAGGAGTAACACTAAATCCAAGGAAAAATTACTGTGTAAATATTTGATTCTTCATGCGCTACTTTAGCACGAACGAGAGTTCACGTTACTGCGTACAAACGCAGTGAGGGATGGTGGAACATGTGCGCTGTGGATCATGAGAGTGATTAACCTTAAGTCTCTATAGCCTTTTGTTACGATCCAAACACCAACCTTTCCAGGCTCAGCCACAAGCGTCTCCTTTGGTAAACATTGTCGTCTTTAATAAGAGTAGCTTCGATTTCAGCTACAATGATAATAGAGTATGCATGAGCTACTAGAGGGATATAGGCCATTTCCTAAACTGAATTGCCTAACATCGGAAGGAGTGACTGTTTGGCATCTGGTTATACTCCAACGAAATGCTGGACATTATGATAAAAGAAAGTTTCTCTGAATTTCGGATACCCTCAACAATGGGTGTATCACAAGGTCGGTTGTAGAGCTCAAAGTGTCAAATTTTCTTGGACACAACCTTGATGCTACATTCAAAGAGAACAACGCCAGTTCCCTTTTTGCAGGTATGCCTACTGTGAAGTCATGTTCCGTGTGTCATATACACTGGGATATCCAACGTGTCACCAACTGAATATATGTGTTGTCGTCGTTTAGCAAACAATTTAATTTACTTTGGTTTGTTATGATATATCTGCAGTTTTATTTCCCTGAGATTAATCGAATGCCATACTGATTCGATTTCACAACAGGCAGCATTTCTAATCGTTGGGTGTTTACGGAAAATTAAAGACTAAACATTAGTAGTCAGTACCGTTTTACCACTACATTTGCCGTAGGCCCTCAGATTTTTTCTGTGGTGAAGTCTGACACAGGTCCATTCAGCGTCGTGATTTCAAATAAGGAGCTGCTTGAATGGCGTCATCAGGATTCATCTGCTTGTAATAACAGCTGTAGGGACTGGTGACATGCTGATCACACATCCCATGATCACAGATGGCTCCCCGTACAGCCTTGTAGGCAGTAGTTATCCAGTCGGAACTGGTCTAAGGCCCAAGGTCTAATCCGTTGGTGATGTTTACGTTTACTAGCAAAAGTTCTTCTCATCACTTGAGAATGTGGAAAAAATCACATTAATTTGTGGTTTCTTCCTGAGGTTACATTATTTCTTTGAGTAATGTGTGAAGTGGCGTAAAATAAGTAATGTATCACACCTTTTCTCGGCTACTTTTGATGGGAAAAAGAGGAATTTGTTTTGAGGCAATGTGAAATATTAATACTTCAGTCCTTAGTGTTTCACGAAGTCCTGATAAGTAGTAGCGCTATATGTGACCTTCAAATTGACGTCTGTAACGGAGGTGCAATCCAAGCTGAGAGCTGTTATTGAGTTTCTTTTGGCGAAAACCAGAGCATCGCAGATATTCATAGGCACTTGCAGAATGTTTTTTAGGTTAGTGGGTCTCGGGGAACTACAGAAGGGGCGTCCGTCTAAAAGTGGGCAGATAAAACACAGTAGGGTAGTTATAGAAACGATTGGTATTGTAGTTGTAAATTGTCGTAACTGTGTTGGGAAAGAACCAGAGCTCCAAGCCCTAATAGAAAGCAGTGAAGCTCAAATACTTGTAGGTACAGAGAGCTGGCTAAAGCCGGAAATAAGTTCAGCCGATATTTTTTCAAACGATCTAACAGTGTTCAGAAAGGATAGATTAAGTATAGTGGTGGAGTGTTTATTGCTCTCAGAGGTAGTTTGCCTTGTAGCGAAATTGAAGTAGATAGTTCATGTGAAATAGTATGGGTAGAGGGTAGAGGTTATACCTGACAATCGGACTAAACTATTAACTAGATCGTTTTACCGACCCCCCCGGCTCAGAAGACATAGTTGGTGAACAGTTCAAAGAAAACTTGAGTCTCATTTCAAATAATTACACAGCTCATACAATTATAGTCAGTATTGACTTCAATCTGCCCTCGATATGCTGGAAAAACTATACGTTTAAAGCCGGCGGCAGGCATAAAACGTCATCCGAAACTGTACTGAATGCTTTCTCAGAAAATTGTTTTGAACAATTAGTTCATGAGCCAACTCGAAGCGTAAATGATTGAGAAAGCATACTTGGCCTTTTAGCAACAAATAATCCTGGACAAATAGTGAGTGTTGTGACGAATACTGGGATTAGCGACCACAAGGCAGTTGCTGCTAGGCTGAATACCGTAACTCCCATAACCACAAAAGAAACGTAAAGTATATCTGTTTAAAAAAATTGATAAAAATGCTCTTAACGCCCTTTTAAGAGACAGTCTCCACTCCTTTCGATTTGATCATGTAAGTGTAGAAAAGTTGTGGAATGTTTTCAGAGAGATATTACCAACAGCAATTGTGAGATATATACCGCATAAATTAATAAGTCATGGTACTGATCCCCCATGGTACACAAAACTGGTCAGATCGTTGTTGCAGAAGCAACGAAAACAGCATGCCAAATTTAAAAGAACGCAAAATCCCAAGATTGGCAAACTTTTACAGAATTTCGAAATATAGCGCGTACCTCAATGCGAGATGCTTTTAATAATTTCCACAACGAGATTCCGTCTCGAAATCTGACAGAAAACCCAAAGAGATTCTGGTCATACATAAAGTACACCAGTGGCAAGACGCAATCAAAACCTTCACTGCGCGATAACAACGGTGAAGTCATTGATGACAGTGCCACTAAAGCAGCGTTATTAAACACGGTTTTCCGAAACTACTTCACCAAAGAAGACGACGTAAATATTCCTGAATTCCAATCAAGAACAACTGAGAAGATGAGAAACATAGAAGCAGATATCCTAGGTGTAACAAAGCAGCTTAAATCACTTAATAAAGGCAAGGCCTCCGGTCCAGATTGTATATCAGTCAGGTTCCTCTCAGAGTATGCTGATAAAATAGCTCCATATTTAGCAATTGCATACAACTACTTGCTTACTGGAAGATCCGTACCTAAAGACTGGAAAATTGCACAAGTCACACCAATATCCAAAGAGGGAAGTAGGAATTACAGGCCTATATGACTAACGTCGATTTGCAGTAGGGTTTAGAACATATATTGTATTCGAAAATTATGAAGTACCTCGAAGAAAACGATTTATTGACATGTAGTCAGCACGGATTCAGAAAATATCGTTCTTGTGAAACCCAACTAGCTCTTTATACTCATGAAGTAATAATTTCTATCGACAGACGATGTCAAAATCAGCATATTTTTAGGTTTCCGGAAGGCTTTCGACACCGATCCTCACAAGCGTCTTCTAACCAAACTGCGTGCCTACGGAGTATCGCCCCAGTTGTGCGACTGGATTCGAAATTTCCTGTTAGAAAGGTCACAGTTCGTAGTAAGAGACGGAAAGTCATCGAGTAAAACAGAGGTAATATCCGGCGTTCCCCAAGGAAGTGTTAAAGGCCCTCTATTGTTCCTGATCTGTATTAACGACATAGGAGACAATCTGAGTTGCGATCTTAGATTGTTTGAAGATGATGCTGTCATTTACCGTCTTGAAAAGACATCAGATGATCAAAACGACTTGCAAAATGATTTATATAAGATATCTGTAGGGTGCAAAAAGTGGCAACTGACCGTGAATAAAGAAAAGTGTGAAGTTATTCACATGAGTACTAAAATAAATCAGCTAAATTTCGATTACGTGATAAGTCACACAAATATGAGGGTTGTAAATTCAACTAAATACTTAGGAATTACAATTACAAATAAGCTAAATTGGAACGTTCACATAGATAATATTGTGGGTAGAGCAAACCAAAGATTGCGATTCATTGGCAGAACACTTAGAGGGTGCAACAGGTCTACCAAAGAGACTGCTTACACTACGCTTGTCCGCCCTATTCTGGAGTATTGCTGTGCGGTGTGAGATCCGCATCAGGTGGGACTGACGGATGACATCGAAAAAGTACAAAGAAGGGCAGCTCGTTTTGTATTATCGCGAAATAGGGGAGATAGTGTGGCAGACATGATATATGAAATGGAGTGGCAATCCTTAAAACAAAGGCATTTTTCGTTGCGACGGGATCTTCTCATGAAATTTCAATCACCAGTTTTCTCCTCCGATTGCGAAAACATTCTGTTGCCACCCACCTACATAGGGAGAAATGATCATCACGATAAAATAAGAGAAATCAGGGCCCGCACAGAAAAATTTAAGTGCTCGTTTTTCCCGCTTGCCGTTCGAGTGTGGAACGCTAGAGTGACAGCACGACGGTGATTCATTGAACCCTCTGCCAGGCACTTTATTGTGAATAGCAGAGTAATCACGTAGATGCAGATGTCTTCAGAAGCCTGGCAGTGAACAAAGGCCGGCTGAGCAGTTGGGCGAGGCGTCTGTCATCCGACCTCCGGCGTGCCGGGTGACCGCACACAGCTGACTCCTGCAACGTTGGAACGTGTGCACACTCTCATTCGAAGTACTCGACGCATGACATTCAAATGCGTCGCTGCTCAACTGGGCGTCTCTGTTGGTAGCGCTGATACACGCTGCCACCTATTGGGATACTCAGGGTGCCCTCTGGGCTCCTCACCACCTCACAGAAGATCATAAAGAGCTTCCATCTGTTTGGCCCAGTGAAGGATGCACTCCGTGGGACACAGTACGTGGACGATGCGGAGGTTATCTTTCGCTCCGACGTCGACCAGTGGAGTCGTACCTTGCGGGCTTACAGGCTCTCCCAGTAAGGTGGCGTAAGACCCACACAATGAACGGAGATTAAGTTTAAAAATATAATTTTGTAGCCAAAAGAGTGGGGAGTAATATGGTGTACTGGAATCCTGAATAAAACCAACCTGCTCTCAGAAAAAGAATACACTATGTGATCAAAAATATGCGGACATCCCCAAAAACTAACGTTTTTCACATTAGGTTCATTGTGCTGCCACCTACTACCAGGTACTCCGTATCAGCGATCTCTGTAGTCCTTAGACATCGTGAGAGAGCAGAATGAGGCGCTCCGCGGATCTCACGGACTTCGAACGTGGACAGTGACTGGGTAACACCCGTGTCATACGTCTGTACGCGAGATGTCCACACTCCTAAACGTCCCTAGGTCCACTGTTTCCGATGTGATAGTGAAGATGTGATAGTGGAAGCATGAAGAGACAAGTACAGCACAAAAGCGTACAGGCCGAACTCGCCTGTTAACTGACAAAGACCGCCGACAGATGAAGAGGGTCGCAATGTGTAACAGGTAGACATCTATCCAGACCATCACATAGGGATTCAAAACTGCATCAGGATCCACTTCAAGTACTATGACAGTTAGGCGGGAGGTGAGAAATCCTGGATTTCATGTTCGAGCGGCTGCTCATAAGCCACGCCTCACGGCGGTAAATGCCAAACGACGCCGCTCTTGATGTAAGGAGCGTAAACTCTGGACGATTGAACAGTGGAGAAACGTTGTGTGGAGTGACGATACACAATTTGGTGATTCGATGGCAGGTTGTGGGTATGGCGAATGCTCGGTGAACGTCGTCTGCCAGCGTATGAAGTGCCAACAGTGTACCTCGAAAGCGGTGATATTATGGCGTGGTCGTGTTTTCCACGGAGGGGGCTTACACCATTTCTTGTTTTGCGTGGCACTATCATGGCACAGGCCTACATTGAGGTTTTAAGCACCTTCTTGCTTCCAACTGTTGAAGAGCAATTCGGGGAGGACGATTGTATCTTTCAACACGATCGAGCACCTGTTCATAATGCACAGCCTGTGACGGAGTGGTTACACGACAATAACATCCCTGTAATGGACTGGCCTGCACAGAGTCCTACTCTGAATCCTATAGAACACTTTTGGGATGTTTAGGAACGCCGTCTTCGTGCCAGGCCTCACCGACCGACATCGATACCTCTCCTCGGTGAAGCACTCCGTGAAGAATGGGCTGCCATTTCCGAAGAAACCTTCCAGCACCGGATTGAACGTATGCCTGCAAGAGTGGAAGCTGTTATCAAGGCTAAGGGTGGACCAACACCATATCGAATTCCAGCATTACCGACGGAGGGTGGCATTATCAGACATGTGTCCGGATACTTTTGATCGCATAGTGTATGTTGCACTACTTATTGAACGCCACTCGTAGTCTTCCCTCACTTGTGGTGTTCCAGGTTTTATTGCATTTTTTACTTTCCATCTTACAAATGAAATATAAACACGCTGATCGGCCTTAGTTCTGACAATGTAGATTTAGTACAAACCTTTAATATAACTTAGTTCTTTGCAATCACATGGATTGTCATCACAGCGGTAAAATTATCGTCCCTGCCAATCATCGTAACTTAGTAAAAAACATTAGCATTTACTACTGAGAAGATATCGCTGATGTGTGAACCCAATGTGTCCAGAGAGACAGTTTTAATCTTGTCCCTGCCATGTAATTGCATGTACCGCTTTCTCATCCACAAGGTGTTGCAGTCATAGTTGCTTTGCCCCAGGGTAGTGTATTATCTGATGATGTACCGTAACTATGTTTGTCAGTATGTCACATTTTATGGTTAGCATTTGTCCAACTTCTAATTTTGCATGTCTTGCATATGCTAAGCCAGTAGCAAGTATTAGCAAATGTGAGTTCCGTTTTAATATTATCCGTTACGAATGTGAGGTAACTGATATTACGTTACTACAGTAATAATTCTCAGCATTGAACCATATTTCTGTTCTACACACAGGTCGACAACGCGTTTCGAGGTACAATGCTCTGATCATCAAGTTGTAAAACTTACCTCATGAGGTTAAGACGGTAAAAAGCTCGATTGATTCAATTATTTGCACACATTGTAGTAATCTACAGGCAATAGACCACACATGAACAGATGTCGATACTCGTGTCGCTGTCCCCTTCATCAGAAATCAGTTACCAGTATATCTACATGCTGCTAGAATGACTTAGTAAGGTACACTTGGCAGCAAAAATAGTGGGTCACTGACGAATACAACCAACATAACGTAGCTGTGTTGCAGGTCCTCTAAACACCAAAACCCCGTGGGTTACAGTCGTTTGACTACACACACTAGGTACAGCAAGAGACTACTAAGAGACCAAAAGTCTTTATGGCAGTCAGACTAAGCGTCAACTAATATTGTCATACAAAGCATATTAGAAATCACGTTCTTAGCGATGAGACACCCCATAACACTCACAAACTAACCTTAATTACAACAAGTGACATTCCAAAAGTTCTGAGAAAACTGATTGTTTTACATATATCTTATAGTAATCCTTAGTCAAAATTAAATACTTGAGACAATACAGGGTGAAACTTCCTGGCAGATTAAAACTGTGTGCCCGACCGAGACTCGAACTCGGGACCTTTGCCTTTCGCGGGCAAGTGCTCTACCAACTGAGCTACCGAAGCACGACTCACGTCCGGTACTCACAGCTTTACTTCTGTCAGTACCTCGTCTCCTACCTTCCAAACTTTACAGAAGCTCTCCTGCGCAGGAGAGCTTCTGTAAAGTTTGGAAGGTAGGAGACGAGGTACTGGCAGAAGTAAAGCTGTGAGTACCGGACGTGAGTCGTGCTTCGGTAGCTCAGTTGGTAGAGCACTTGCCCGCGAAAGGCAAAGGTCCCGAGTTCGAGTCTCGGTCGGGCACACAGTTTTAATCTGCCAGGAAGTTTCATATCAGCGCACACTCCGCTGCAGAGTGAAAATCTCATTCTGAATACAGGGTGAGTCACCTAACGTTACCGCTGGATATATTTCGTAAACCACATCAAATACTGACGAACCGATTCCACAGACCGAACGTGAGGAGAGGGGCTAGTGTAATTGTTTAATGCAAACCATACAAAATGCACGGAAGTATGTTTTTTAACACAAACCTACGTTTTTTAAATGGAACCACATTAGTTTTGTTAGCACATCTGAACATATAAACAAATACGTAATCAGTGCCGTTTGTTGCATTGTAAAATGTTAATTACATCCGGAGATATTGTAACCTAAAGTTGACGCTTGAAACCTCCGACGTTCAGTTGCGTGTTGTAACAGACACGGGCCACGGTCGGCGAGCAGCATCTGCAGGGACATGTTTACGATGACGACCGTGTATACGAGTGTGGCTGTAGTGCACTGTTGTGGTTTGGTCTAGCTGTCGCAGTGTCCGCATGTAGCGCTTGCTGCTATTGTTATTCTGCATTCGTCTCCGCACGCAGACCAACTGTAGTACACCGTGTTACCAGACGTCTGTGAAAGTGTAGTGTTGTAGGAACTGTGACCATGGTGTATTCGAACTCTGAAAAGGCGGAGATGATACTCATCTATGGCGAGTGTCGACGAAATGCAGCTGAAGCCTACAGGGTGTATGCAGAACGGTACCCGGACAGAGAGCATCCAACGTGCCGCACATTGCAAAACATCTACCGCCAACTGTATGCAACAGGTATGGTCGTAGCACGCAAACGGGTCCGTAACAGGCCCGTCACAGGAGAAGCGGGTGCAGTTGGTGTGTTAGCTGCTGTTGCCATGAACCCACACATGAGTACACGGGACATTGCGAGAGCCGGTGGACTGAGTCAAAGTAGTGTCATGTGCATACTGCATCGTCACCGCTTTCACCCGTTTCATGTGTCGCTACATCAGCAATTACATGGTGATGACTTTAATCATCGAGTGTAATTCTGTCAATGGGCATTAACAGAGAATACGTTGCAGTTCTACCTGTTTACCGATGAAGCGGGTTTCACAAACCACGGGGCAGTGAATCTACAGAACATGCATTACTGGTCCGTGGACAATCCTCGCTGGCTCAGACAGGTAGAGCGACAGCGACCGTGGACTGTAAATGTATGGTGCGGAATCACTGGCGACCACCTCATTGGTCCTCACTTCATTGCAGGGGCCCAAACAGCTGCAACATACATCGCGTTTCTACAGAATGATCTGCCAACGTTGCTCGAAAATGTCCCACTGGAAACATGTCGACGTATGTGGTATCAGCATAATGGTGCACCTGCACATTCCGCGATTAACACTAGGCTGACCCTTGACAGGATGTTCGACGGGCGTTTCATAGGACGTGGAGGACGCATAAATCGGCCAGCCCGTTCTCCTGATCTTACACCTCTGGACTTCTTTCTGTGGGGTACGTTAAAGGAAAATGTGTACCGTGATGTGCCTACAACCCCAGAGGATATGAAACAACGTATTGTGGCAGCCTGCGGCGACATTACACCAGATGTACTGCGGCGTGTATGACATTCATTACGCCAAAGATTGCAATTGTGTGCAGCAAATGATGGCCACCACATTGAACATCTATTGGCCTGACATGTCGGGACACACTCTATTCCATTCCGTAATTGAAAACGGAAACCACGTGTGTACGTGTGCCTCACCCCTCATGGTAATGTACATGTGCGTCTGTGAAAAAGACCAATAAAAAGGTGTTAGCATGTGGACGTAATGTGCTGTTCCAGTCCCTTCTGTACCTAAGGTCCATCAGCGTTCCCTTGGATCCCTACGTAATTCGGTGCTCTCCGATACACACGATCGAACAGCGGAGGAGTGGTACTCAAGCGTCAACTTTAGGTTACAATATCTCCGGATGTAATTAAAATTTTACAATGCAACAAACGGCACTGATTACGTATTTGTTTATATGTTCAGATGTGCTAACAAAGTTAACGGGGATCCATTGCAAAAAAACGTAGGTTTGTGTTAAAAAACATACTTCCGTACATTTTTTTATGGTTTGTATTTACCAATTACACTAGCCCCTCTCCTCACGTTCGGTCTGTGGAATCGATACGTCAGTATTTGATGTGGTTTACGAATATATCCAGCGGTAATGTTAGGTGACTCACCCTGTATATGGACTTACAAAGCTGTACGGCAATCGGAAAAATTGTTTTCGCCCTCTAAAAGGCTTTCCATCCACGTGCTGAAGGTCGCTCAACGGGGAGTGGCTCTGGAAACTGGATATTGGACGAGCCAGTAGAAAAACGCGATTAACGGCAACAAACACTCTGAGGAAATCTCTACATTAACAGCGAATCACCAGTAATATCATTGTTCTCGTAACACATCAACAGCTTCGTGTACACAAATTTGAACATTAAATGACATGACCAACGTCGTCGTTCTGGACCTGGATTCAAACCCAGCACCTGTAGCCAATGCTAACTAAGCTAAGCTTTGTTTGTGCCTTATCCTGAAAATAAACGACGAAAATGTTTGTACTGAACTGGGAATCCTGTCATAACAGTTACTGTCCTGGGAACTACCCCCAACGCCGGCCGGAGTGGCCGAACGGTTAAAGGCGCTACAGTCCGGAACCGCGCGGCCGCTACGGTCGCAGGTTCGAATCCTGCCTCGGGCATGGAGGTGTGTGATGTCCTTAGGTTAGTTAGGTTTAAGTAGTTCTAAGTTCTAGGGGACTGACGACGTTAGAAGTTAAGTCCCATAGTGCTCAGAGCCATTTGAATTTGAACTACCCCCAACGACGTTTAATATTGTGTCATTCACAAGGAACAAGGTATGCTCATGTTTAAAATTGAAATGCCATCATATAAAGCTTGTGACAGAGATGCGAACCCAGCACCTAATCGGATTGTTAACGAAGTACAGTCATGCTCAAAAGTATCCGAACGACCTGGATTGCATTTCGCCTGATTCCCATGCAACCCACATAACGCAGCTGTCTAGCAGGTCCTCTAATCGCTCCTTGATTAAGTCGTTTGACTATTGAAACTGGTTCCAACAAATCACCACTAGAAAACACTGCTCTGTATCGCAATAACTCAGGATGTAAAGTAATACCACGATACTACAAATATCAGGGATCACCTCATCACAGATACGACTGTCCTTGAGGCTTGTAAGCTCGCATTTATTACAATAACTGACATACCTGAAATGTTAGCACTCTCATTATTACGTCACATAGGTAATGTGCGTAGTAAGTTCGTCGTATTCATTATTTCCTCTTCAAAGTAACGTACCATACTTGTTATTTAACACAAAATGTCACTAAAAATTTCCGTTATTCACGAACAGCTAGTTGAGAATATGTATGAACTTCAAATGACACGACGAACAGACTCGTTCTGCATATGGATTCAAATCCAGGTCATGCAAACTAAGATTCCGTGACTAACGGAAATTAACAGTCTTTCCTGACTAGGCATAAAGAGAGTGATATACCTCGATTTTTGGCAGTATCAGTTAACAAATATCAACTTTAAATTACATAACGTAAACATTTTTAACGGTCGCGAACTCCTACCCAGCATCTATTGTCCCTGTTAACGAACTACGACAGATGTTAAATATTGCTACTTCACAAGTAACGTACTTGAAATGCAGTGAGGTAAAGCTTTGTGTTGGACAGGGATTCGAACCCAGAACCTAATCGGATGGTTATCGAGGCACAATCAACTTTGACATATCGGATTTTCTCGGCAGTAGCTAGATGTATTAACTGAAATGACGAGGCGAAACATTAATTTTTTCCTTCCCAGAACTCCAACCCGGCACATATCGCTGTTATATTCTAGAGAAAAGGAACGTTAAGTATGGGTTTGTTACACCAGCAGCGACATGTGAGCATGTTTGAACTAGAAATTATATGACGGAGTGTTCAGTGCTGACTGAGAATCGAACCCCACACATATCGTTGTTGACTACACACAAAGAGACGACATTTACCGAATTTTTCTCCACCAGCAGCTCGGAATAACATCCTTGAACTTACAATGATCTCACAAATAGTTCTGTGTCTCACTGGGAGTCAAAAACGTCAGATATCATTAGTGTTGACTACGAATGAAAATGCATTACAAATAAAAATTATCCTCCATCAGATAGGTGTTCTCATGCTAGAGCTTGATAATACATAGTGAAAAGTTTAGTGCTGGGCCAGGATTCCGACCCATTCATGCGCAATATGTGGAGATGTTGAGGAATCTGCTGTTTTGAGCAAACAACAAGTTGTAATCGAGCTGTATTGTCACGAAGGGATCAAATTCCGCGTTAAGGGCGGTCTGAGTTGCATTCCTAGTTCAGAACCAATTTTATCGACATATAGAAGAATAGATGGAATAAGTGTCCTGTGACCATACACAGGGTTTGTTTCGTCACTAGAAATAAATAACTAGTATAAGAAAGGTTACTGGTGATAGAGTTTCTACATGTCGCCACTCGTTACTTTATTGTGGTTCCACCAAACGTCTACTTGGTAGAGAAGGAGGAGATTAGTGTTTAACGTCCCGTCGACAACGAGGTCATTAGAGACGGAGCGCAAGCTCGGGTGAGGGAAGGATGGGGTAGGAAATCGGCCGTGCCTTTTCAAAGGAACCATCCCGGCATTTGCCTAAAGCGATTTAGGGAAATTACGGAAAATCTTAATCAGGATGGCCGGAGACGGGATTGAACCGTCGTCCTCCCGAATGCGAGTCCAGTGTGCTAACCACTGCGCGGTAGAGAAGGAATATCATGTTTAATGTGATTTTCAGACCACAAAGCCATTATACCTTCTTCACTTGGCGTAGATAGAAGAGAATAGAATCTGCCTCTCCCTATCAAAAACATCGGCAGAAGTTGGAATCGAACCGAGATCAACTTCATATGAAACTATCATCAGTCCAACAGACCACCACACCCTCTTCTCTACGACTCATTTCTCTATCATAAGACCGTTGCGGCACACAAGATGAGATTTCTGACACACAGGCTCCCTGTAGTGGTTTGCAGGATGTTCAGTACATTCATTTACTTGGTTGACCGAATCGCCATGAACTAGCTGCCTTGGCTACCCAGTGCATACATTCGACTCTATTTTGTAATCACGGAAATAAAATAACGTAACTGCCACCTACATAGAACTGACAACAGTGTAGGATGCATAAATTTAAATAGGAAGTGTTACTTTCCATTTGAGCTACTGTATCGCGATATCTGTTTGTTGAAACCATCGTGCAGTGCAAAAGAAATGGTGTAACTGCCTGTCTCTCAGAAGTCTAGATCCGGCCATATGCATTATCTAACAGCACTGTGGAATGCCGAAGTTCTGGAGGAACTGTTGTTCACTTCCAGAGGTGCTGTAGCTACGTCACAGCTAGTAGCGTGTTCTATTACATTCGCTACTACATTTTTTTTAAACACAATTCTGCTTTCTGCTGAAGTTATCAGTTTAATGGAACTTTGAACATAATTCTCTTCACTTCTCAAACCCAAATAGTTGCATGTGGAAAAATGGCTAACTTCTGCGTCATTTTGTTCTTTTCAGCTTTAATAGACGGCCAGGCAGCAGATGCGCTCGATGCTTTTGTATTATGTATGGGGAGAGCGCGTCGTACCAAAATAGTCAGAAAAGTATTTTCTACATTAGCTGTCGTCCGGTAGTGGCATTTTATTCTTCTTCAAACCTTGTTTGACAGTTTTAGCTCAGAACAAGTTTTCTACATGCATGTAACCAATAAACTGCATGTGCATTGTCAGACTGTTATAGATAACATCAGAGAATTCGCATATATCGTTGATGATTAATTTCTCTCTCATGTTTAGTATTGTTTAAGAACACTAAAAGGAACGTTACGAAAACTGTACACTGTATTGTAAGAAATGAAATAAAACTACCCACGATAACCTTACGACGAAAGTAAGTCTGTTTTAATAAAACCGAGTATTTGTACACAAACGTGCCTCTATCTGCACGAATTAGTAAAACACTATTCACTTAGATTTCGATTGGGTCTGTGTTTAAATGGCATGCTGTGTCATACTCAACAGGTACACAAACGTGGCATTTCATAAATAAAGTTACGTATTCCTAGAAACCCAAAATTTGCTTGTCAGCAGCGGAAAGAGGCGCTACCTGTTGTGCACCATGGTAAGTTTTTCACCATTGCACTATGAGCTGAAAGTATTTTCTTACGATTTGCTTATCGATGTTTGATCTGACTGTCTGCAGCTCTTACACAGAAGGGATAAAAACGTTACATTCAGCGAGGCTGGAACCGCGAACCATAACAGTCGCGTTTCCACAGGTCACCATGTCAACACAGAGCTAGCGGATGGATATGGTTTGCGCTTTCCTATTACGAGGTCAATAGTGGCTAGAACTCGTAAACCGCTGTTTACAGGACGAGATTAGTTGCGATTGCCACGTTCAATGACTTTGCTGGGCTGAAAACCGTAAATTTACAATCTTCTGTTACACCTCAAGCCATAACAACTCAGGTTATTCAATGGAAATGACACGAGAAATCAAGTGAACTTTGCGGCTTAATTCCGTGCACACCAGGAAGTAACTCGTCGACCACAGAGTTGTCAAACATACCTTGCGTTGTTGCCAAATCTCAGTTACATTACCAGCAGGAAGAAGACGAACCGATGTGATCCTACAGCGGGCTGGGAAGTGACCATAGCTGGCCCCTCAAAGACGCGGCTGCTACGGCCTGGAATACGTAATGCGTCTGATTCGCATTTCTGTAACTATGTTTAGGGACTGGAGCTTAGTTGCTAATAACACTCAAAACTGACTGCTACTAAGCATCATAAATCAGTAACTCTCATAGTTGTTTTTATATTTCCTTCGTAACTGTACTCAAAACTAAGAAACTCATTCACGGACGTTTTCGTGCCCCGCCGATAGTCGAGCACAACAAACAAACAAACAAATAAAAATAAAAAGAGAATGTGTGTGTGTGTGAGAGAGAGAGAGAGACGGCGGCGGGGGGGGGGGGGGGGGTGTAAAAATTGTTGTAAAGAAACTGAATACTGGTACGTAAAGAAAACTTTCATTAAAATGACTCGTTTCACATCATTACGAAATGTCGTATTCATGATCTATGGAAAAGTATTAATCTAATCTAATCATATCATATTGCTGACTATCCATGAAGAGTCATGAAGTACCGAAATTTTCGCCTATATCAGTGACCAAATCTAAACTTGAAAATAAAAGACGACAGTTTTTTTAATAAACCGCGACTCCTATCAAGACCCTTTCATCCCTGTTAGCTAACCATGAAAGATGTCTGATATACCTCAAATCAGAAGTAACGAAGTGTGTGTGAATTTAAAGATGAAGCGCATTATGTGAAGTTCTGCGACGGAGATACGAACCCAAGACGTAATCGAATTGTTAACTAAGTAAAATCAAATGTTACGTATCGGTTTTTCTTGCCAGCTGCTAGGTGTTTAATCTAAAATAAGGATACAAATTTTTTGTGCTGAGCGACAATCGAACCGCACTCCTATCGTTCTTCTTTTTTGTCCACGAATATCGCTTAAGGATCAATTGCTTACTCACCAACAGTAAGATATGTGCGTGTTTGTCCAAAAATTGTTGGCAACATGAACAGACATTAAAAATGCACGTTAATTTTCACTAGCAGGCCTGTGTGCTCGTGATAGGGCTTGAAATAAAATTATGAATATTTTTGTGCTGCATCAGGATTCGGACCCACATATTTACCTTTGGAGGAGACCTAGAGAAAACTGCAGTCTTGGGAAAAGGAATGAAATGATTGAACTATACTGTTCCGAGAGATTCAGATCCTCGAAAGAGGAGATACGAATTCGAATCAAGTCCAAGTAAAATAAGAGCCCAGTTCCTTTAGACGACTATCAGTTCATCAAATAAAATAAAATTTTGTAATTTAAGTAAATTTACTGGTGACAGTATTTCTGTTCACCCTGACCTCCACCTATGTCATTTGCCAACGTAAACCGGCTCTGCCCAGTTTGGAATGAAGGAACGTGATGTTTAATGCGCATTATGGATTATAACAGCTTTCTCTTGAGGTTACCAGTGGTAAAGTATATCTGTTTCTGCCTCTTAAAAGTAAATGCCTGAACCCACGCATTGCACTTGTGATAGTTCGTTCCACCAGACCATTGTGGCCACATTTCCCAGCCCCAGGAGTGTGCTGTAATGGATGATGTGCTTAGCTTACTAAACTAGTCACGGAGGAAAAAACCGCGAGTCTATTAAATGGTTAAGTAGAAGCAAGCTTCTGACGTGGAGATTATGCTATTCTCATGTCAGCAGAATGTAAAGACTCTTCTAGGCGTCATAGCCTCGATTTGAAGCCATTTTGACTAATTCAGGAAATTTCTTAGTTCCAGAAAATCCACTGTGAAGTGTGAAGTTACCGGATAATTCGACTATCACCGTCATTATTACTATCAGTTTCTTCATACCTCTGCTGGAACACATGTGCTTAGAGATAATTTAAGTCCTTTTGGTCGTTATAGAAGCAATTTCCCAAGGAGAAGTTCTTTCCCTGTCTACGGAATCCTTTTCACGTTAATATCAAACATCAGCAATTACTCGTAGATCACATTAAAACTAAACTAATTGATGAAGACGTTACTTCATAACGAAAACGCCCTGCCTTTCTTCATTTACTTGCTCCTAGAAATGGCTGTCGAATACTGCCAAACTAAAAGCCAAGGGATCTTACTGCCTTCCAATATACGTCGCTGTCGGTTCTTCCATATGATTTGGTCGACGTGACCTGTTTCAAGTTGTGTATGACACAGAATGTTTTAGAAAATCAATTGTTTCCCTTTGAAATAAACAGAAAGATTTTCATTCTAAGCTATCCAAGTCCAAAATTTTCGCAATGTTAGTTCAAATTTAATATTCGCTTCCATAATGTAAGGAAAGTATTTCAAAGTTGCAAAACCCGCATCCGACTCACTGTCCTTACACTTAGTCGCTGGCCATAAATTCTAGCTCAAAGTGACGCCAGTTTAAGTAACCTAATGTAGAGAAGACTGTTTGCCAGTGCTCTTTCTCACCGGAAAATATGCAATTCACTCATTGGGCTCCATAAGTACACTGTAACAGTAATTTCTGTGTGTATGCAATGCATACGGATTGTAGAATTTAGTGGTGCTCTCTCTTCCAATGCCTGTGTACAATATGCCTGACCTAAACGGGCCCTTTATTATTACAGGCCCTGGGCGGTGCAACAACATATTGACAACGGTAATGTGCTTATACTGACAACCTCATGGTTCGTTTTACCCGATTTTGTAATCATTTAAGTAAAACAACATGACCTTCGAGTGGGAGACATTTCGTCCCCCTTTTCCTTCTGTGAAATTTGTCAGTAAGCTTGTTGCCTTCGAACCAGCGAAATGCGGCAGAGTACGGCTGGTAAACGATTTACAAACCACGATTTAGTGCCGTTAACACGATTTCTTTAAACATTGGCATAGCTGAAAGAATTTAGTTTCTTCTTAAATCGTCTTATGCAGCAACGTTCACAGATATCTCAAATAGGAAAAGCTCTTTATCCAGGTACGAAGGTTGTAAAACAAACTTCCCACAGTTTGTGTCAGGTTGATCGTTTCGTCTGATAGCACTGCGTTAAGTATTTTGTGTAAGAGGTATTAAAGTAGTGTTCCCGCAGCTGTGGGAATCATTGGTAGAAAACGAGTTTCACACCAGTGGGTACAGTAATGATAAATATTCAAAATGATTATCATCCTACGTCTGCGTTCATCCACAAACAGAGGCGTATTTGTAATATTGAAGCTAGACTAGGTATCCTTATCTTCCTTGAGTGGGCATTGGAAGGCGTTCTCACACACGTATACGAGGATAATCCCAAAGGTAATGTCTCCTAAGGGACATGCAAGTGCCAACGCAGGCACAAA
Organism: Schistocerca piceifrons; assembly: GCF_021461385.2. Classification (NCBI taxonomy): domain Eukaryota; kingdom Metazoa; phylum Arthropoda; class Insecta; order Orthoptera; family Acrididae; genus Schistocerca; species Schistocerca piceifrons. The sequence goes on from NC_060138.1 coordinate 894,240,469, forward strand.
CGAGAGATCCTTAATTTTAATGACAAGCAGAAACCACATTGTTGGCTGCATGGTGGCAAGGTGATAAAGAGCAAGACTATGGATACAAAGGTCTCAGGTTCGATCCCTCACCAGTCCCACGATTTTTATGTGCCGTTTTACTCATATTTCCCCTAGAGCAGTGTTTGTTGATGTGAAAAATGCCGAGTTGCACTGTGGTCCGAAAGCCACGTAAAACTGTAGGTTCCCCTATTAACTGGCTAGTTAAGTCAACTCAAAGGTCGGATGAAAGCAACAGCATACCACCTCCAACAAGTCCGTGCCTATTAAAGCACTGTGGTGTTCAAACCACTCTTGCGACTGATGACTGCTTCACTTTCTATGGCTTCCAAAACTAATGATCTTAGGTTATTAACATTTTTGTGTTTTCATGCTGTAGCTTTGATACCAGTAAACGTAAGTAACCGGCTTAGCACTGTCACCGTTCATGTTGTCAAGGTGGTAGAAGACGATGCTGTCGACCCCAGTTACAATTTTGGTCATGGCTATGTTTCAGTCGAGTACCTCTATGGGCCTTTCTGCGTATTTCAAGATATACTTTTATACACTTGGTACGCTTCCAAACTGATATCTGATAGAGCTGTATTTAGCAACATGAATCAGATATGTTTTCCGTGCAATATATCGGACAACACGTCAGTGCAGCGAGATTTCGTTTATGTGTTGCGCATGGTGCAAGAAATATTTGTGTTTTGCTTGCTTCTGTGATAGGTTTCACCCCACTGAATGCGAGCAAGCTCACGAATAGACTTTCAATAACTGGAATTACGCAATAACACACTTACAAGTTGTATATTTGCATTATGTATCCCGATGAAAATAACTGTAAACAGGTTATATGCCTACTTGCTTATTATTCGCGCTTCTCGATGCTTTCCTCAAAAAAATTAAAATAAAAATAAAAAGAGAGAGAGAGACAGAGAGAGAAAACAGAAATGTATTTCAAATATCAGCTCAGTGACGCCATGTTCGTCTCGTGATGTAAAGCAAGGATAGTTGATAGGTAATATCTCGTTGTACTAGCGATATGTATGGCTAAAGGGTTCTTTGTTTTCTCTCTGCAAACAACTAGAACAAAGTGGTAAGAACACCTACTCAGTGCGCCAATTAAACACTCAGCCATTCTTGGTTATTTTGTTAATCGTCTGTAATGCAGTAAACATCCTTGATTATTGATTTGTAATCACCACCATTGTTATTGTTATTCGTCACCCCACAACAGCTTTCCTATCACTCATTGCCGCCGATGCACGTAACGAATGGATCAGGATGAATGGAATGTGGGATGTTTCGTCACGGAGAATATACACATTTATCTCGGCGTCTTGTGTCAGGGTAATACGAAAATCTCAATAAGAAAAGACGACAATAACACCCAACTATTTCTGTCCGCTTAACACCATGACGACAGACAAATTGGCGTCTCACTGTATTTTGATTATAATTCGTTAGCCGTTTTGCGACCTCATTTTAATACCTCATGTTAGCAGGCATAATATTTTGCTTTTTGAACACCGAACAATTACACACAAAGATAGTAGATGGAAGGATACAAAGAAAAAATCAGACTCATTGGTGTGGATCCAGTTCATCATAAGAAGACTAAACCAGAGGGAAACATTACGAAAACAATGAATACGCTGGTTAGTATACATTATTTGTATAGATCTGAAGATGAAAAAGCGCAGATCTGCACAGTGCCCGCATTTGCACTTTAGTTTCTGTTTTAATGGGCATAATTTTTAGTTTCTTCTCTTTTGAATTATCAAATGAATTGATTATTATGTGGTACAGAATAATTAGGTAACTGTGTTTCTTACAGCTTCCATTCGCACCAACATTTTTCTACATTCTCGTGCAATTCACGAAATTCTACTTGTATGATCACAAGACTGCACATAGATGCAATCGATTTCGAGGTGCAAAGTGTTTGTTATCTTACTTTTCGTGACAGGTTGGCAAAGTTGATTTCCAAAGACTTTTTATTGTATTGAAAACATCTTTTGTAACTAAGTAAGAAGGTAAGTGTTTTATTCGTATATATTTTGTGGGAAACTGTAATCGTGATGGAAGATTACACACCTGAATGTTTGACACAGCTGGTAGGAGAAAACGCTGCATATTAACCAAACCCCGCGCCTCCTCTCCTTATCCTCCTATGACACGAGCACAGGATTCTCCTCCTATAACGCTACAGAGCTGTTCCTAGCACAGCTGAGAATTGGCAACATCGTCACAAACATTTGGCAACACTGTGACAGTGCAATCACTTCCGCGTATGGTACTGAACTGACTCGCTAAACTCACTTGATATTCTCTTTCCATTTGACTGACTCGTGGTATATAATCCTCACGTAAACTAAGACACTGAGACAGAAATTTCAATTTATTGGCTAAAGAAATGCTATTCTCCACATAAGTGACAACTTTTAATATCGTTCACGATGCGTTATGAAGCTGAGCGACCAATACGATGACGAGAGTGGCGTGCTGGCAGCAGTGTGTCTGTAGCCCCATGGTACCACCCGTGTCTCGTGTTCTAACGGTTAATAAAATCGTCGGTTCGAACTGTGGTAGGGGCAGCGCGTGTATTATTTCTTGGAGCTGCGAATTCCCAGAAAAAATTCGGTAACAAAATCAGAAGAAAACCTTTACACATCAAATCCTCTTGGCAGCTCGACTCAGTAAGTTGTGTTAATGGTCGTAGATCTCGGCTTTCTGACTGCCAAGCTGCTATACAATACAAGCGTCTCTGAAGAAATTCGAATCGATCGTCAACGATACGAAATTCTATAATGTTCTTCACTTAAGACTCCCATTCCAGGGTGATGAGTATGAAGGAAATAAATTGATTAGCAAATCTTAAGAAAATACTTTCAGCTGAAAGTGCAATGGTGAAAAACTTACCATGGTGCACAACAGGTAACGCCTCTTTCCGCTGCTGACAAGCAAATTTTAGGTTTATAGGAATACGTAACTTTATTTATGAAATGCCACATTTACATACCTGTTGAGTATGACACAGCATACCATTTAAACACAGACCCAATCGAAGAGTAAGTGAATAGTGTTTTACTAATTCGTGCAGATAGAGGCACGTTTGTGTACAAATACTCTGTTTTGTTAAAACAGACTTACTTTCGTCGTAAGGTTATCGTGGGTAGTTTTATTTCATTTCTTACAATACAGTGCACAGTTTTCATAAGGTTTCTTTTAGTGTTGTTAAAACAATACTAAACATGAGAGAGAAATTAATCATCAATGATATATGCGAATTCTCTGATGTTATCTATAACAGTCTGACAATGCAAATGCCGTTTATTGATTACAGGCATGTAGAAAACTTGTTCTGAGCTAAAACTGTCAAACAAGGTTTGAAGAAGAATAAAATGCCACTACCAGACGACAGCTACTGTAGAAAATACTTTTCTGACCATTTTGGTACGACGCGCTCTCCCCATACGTAATACAAAAGCATCGAGCGCATCTGCTGCCTGGCCGTCTATTAAACCTGAAAAGAACAAAATGACGCAGAAGTTAGCCTTGTTTCCAAATGCGACTATTTTGGGTTGAGAAGTGAAGAGAATTATGTTCAAAGTTCCATTAAACTGATAACTTCAGCAGACAGCAGAATTGCGTTTAAAAAAAATGTAGTAGCGAATGTAATAGAACACGCTACTAGCTGTGACGTAGCTACAGCACCTCTGGAAGTGAACAACAGTTCCTCCAGAACTTCGGCATTCCACAGTGCTGTTAGATAATGCATATGGCCGGATCTAGACTTCTGAGAGACAGGCAGTTACACCATTTCTTTTGCACTGCACGATGGTTTCAACAAACAGATATTGCGATACAGTAGCTCAAATAGAAAGGAGTACTTCCTATTTAAATTTATGCATACTACACTGTTGTCAGTTCTGTGTAGGTGGCAGTTACGTTATTTTATTTCCGTGATTACAAAATAGAGTCGAATGTATGCACTGGGTAGCCAAGGCAGCTAGTTCATGGCGATTCGGTCAACCAAGTAAATGAATGTACTGAACATCCTGCAAACCACTACAGGGAGCCTGTGTATCAGAATTTTAATCTTGTGTGCCGCAACGGTCTTATGATAGAGAAATGAGTCGTAGAGAAGAGGGTGTGGTAGTCTGTTCGACTGAGGATAGTTTCATATGATGTTGATCTCGGTTCGATTCCAACTTCTGCCGATGTTTTTGATAGGGAGAGGCAGATTCTATTCTCTTCTATCTACGCCAAGTGAAGAAGGTATAATGGCTTTGTGGTCTGAAAATCACATTAAACATGATATTCCTTCTCTACCGCGCAATGGTTAGCACACTGGACTCGCATTCGGGAGGACGACGGTTCAATCCCGTCTCCGGCCATCCTGATTAAGATTTTCCGTAATTTCCCTAAATCGCTTTAGGCAAATGCCGGGATGGTTCCTTTGAAAAGGCACGGCCGATTTCCTTCCCCATCCTTCCCTCACCCGAGCTTGCGCTCCGTCTCTAATGACCTCGTTGTCGACGGGACGTTAAACACTAATCTCCTCCTTCTCTACCAAGTAGACGTTTGGTGGAACCACAATAAAGTAACGAGTGGCGACATGTAGAAACTCTATCACCAGTAACCTTTCTTATACTAGTTATTTATTTCTAGTGACGAAACAAACCCTGTGTATGGTCACAGGACACTTATTCCATCTATTCTTCTATATGTCGATAAAATTGGTTCTGAACTAGGAATGCAACTCAGACCGCCCTTAACGCGGAATTTGATCCCTTCGTGACAATACAGCTCGATTACAACTTGTTGTTTGCTCAAAACAGCAGATTCCTCAACATCTCCACATATTGCGCATGAATGGGTCGGAATCCTGGCCCAGCACTAAACTTTTCACTATGTATTATCAAGCTCTAGCATGAGAACACCTATCTGATGGAGGATAATTTTTATTTGTAATGCATTTTCATTCGTAGTCAACACTAATGATATCTGACGTTTTTGACTCCCAGTGAGACACAGAACTATTTGTGAGATCATTGTAAGTTCAAGGATGTTATTCCGAGCTGCTGGTGGAGAAAAATTCGGTAAATGTCGTCTCTTTGTGTGTAGTCAACAACGATATGTGTGGGGTTCGATTCTCAGTCAGCACTGAACACTCCGTCATATAATTTCTAGTTCAAACATGCTCACATGTCGCTGCTGGTGTAACAAACCCATACTTAACGTTCCTTTTCTCTAGAATATAACAGCGATATGTGCCGGGTTGGAGTTCTGGGAAGGAAAAAATTAATGTTTCGCCTCGTCATTTCAGTTAATACATCTAGCTACTGCCGAGAAAATCCGATATGTCAAAGTTGATTGTGCCTCGATAACCATCCGATTAGGTTCTGGGTTCGAATCCCTGTCCAACACAAAGCTTTACCTCACTGCATTTCAAGTACGTTACTTGTGAAGTAGCAATATTTAACATCTGTCGTAGTTCGTTAACAGGGACAATAGATACTGGGTAGGAATTCGCGACCGTTAAAAATGTTTACGTTATGTAATTTAAAGTTGATATTTACTAACTGATACTGTCCAAAAATGAGGTATATCACTCTCTTTATGCCTAGTCAGGAATGACTGTTAATTTCCGTCAGTCACGAAATCTTAGAATGAGATTTTCACTCTGCAGCGGAGTGTGCGCTGATATGAAACTTCCTGGCAGATTAAAACTGTGTGCCCGACCGAGACTCGAACTCGGGACCTTTGCCTTTCGCGGGCAAGTGCTTCGGTAGCTCAGTTGGTAGAGCACTTGCCCGCGAAAGGCAAAGGTCCCGAGTTCGAGTCTCGGTCGGGCACACAGTTTTAATCTGCCAGGAAGTTTCATATCAGCGCACACTCCGCTGCAGAGTGAAAATCTCATTCTGGAAACATCCCCTAGGCTGTGGCTAAGCCATGTCTCCGCAATATCCTTTCTTTCAGGAGTGCTAGTTCTGCATGTTTCGCAGGAGAGCTTCTGTAAAGTTTGGAAGGTAGGAGACGAGGTACTGGCAGAAGTAAAGCTGTGAGTACCGGACGTGAGTCGTGCTTCGGTAGCTCAGTTGGTAGAGCACTTGCCCGCGAAAGGCAAAGGTCCCGAGTTCTAGTCTCGGTCGGGCACACAGTTTTAATCTGCCAGGAAGTTTCACGAAATCTTAGTTTGCATGACCTGGGTGTGAATCCATATGCAGAACGAGGCGGTTCGTCGTGTCATTTGAAGTTCACACTTATTCTCAACTAGCTGCTCGTGAATAACGTAAATTTTTAATGACATTTTGTGTTAAATAACAAGTATGGTATGTTACTTTGAAGAGGAAATCATGAATACGACGAACTTACTACGCGCGTTACCTATCAGACGTAATAATGAGAGTGCTAATATTTCAGGTATGTCATTTACTGCAATAAATGTGAGCTTACAAGCCTTAAGGACAGTCTTATCTGTGATGAGGTGTTCCCTGATATTTTTAGTATCGTGGTATTACTTTACATCTTGAGTTATTACGATACAGAGCAGTGTTTTCTAGTGGTGATTTGTTGGAACCATTTTCAATAGTCAAACAACTGTACCAAGGTGCGATTAGAGGACCTGCTAGACAGCTGCGTTATGTTGATCGCATGGGAATCAGGTGAAATGTAAGTCAGGTCGTTTGGATACTTTTGATCATGGCTGTACATAAAATCAGAACTTAAATATCAAATCTTTTCACCAATAGCGAAATACTGGAACCTTAATTGACGATAGAATTGTTTTTTCCTGACTGGGATTCGAACCCAGCATCTACCACCGTCGTTTTCTAGCCAGGAACAGACGATAAATAGCTATTGTTGGTTCACCAGTAGCAAGATGAGCGCATGTTTAGCTAGACATCAGGCGATGAAAAGTTCTGTGCTGAATGGAACTCAAACCACGCACACGTGGTCATGAAGAAACTTTAACTATCAATTTCTTTTCCAATAATAGCTAGGAATGGCACGTATTTACTTTCAATGATGTGATGGAAAATACTCTGCTGGCTAGAAATTGAATCCACAATATGTCGTCGTTGGTGATCACAACGAACACAACGTCAAACCCAAATCCGTTTTCACCAGTAGGATGGAGAGGAATGTTTGAACTTGAAAAGATGTAAGGTAACGTTTGATCTTGTCATTTTGTGTTAAAAAGCTCATCATATGGCTGAGTTGAAACGAACACGATACAGCTGACAACGCCCGAAGAGACGTTGAAAATGAAACTATTTTTCGCCAGTTGTTCGGAGTGCACATGCTAGGGCTTGAAATGAAATAATGAATATTTTGTGCTGATCAGGATTCGAAACCAGATAGGTGCCTTTCGAGGACGCCTAGAAGAGTTTGCAACATTCAGGAACACAGTGAAATCGAATTCTAGTCCCAGTCCAGCTCCACAATTTTCAACGTCTCAGTTTCAAATAAAGTAAGAGCCTTGTGAACTTACATGGCCATTGGTTCATTAAATGAAATACGTTTTCTAGTTTACGACGGCTTGCTGGTGACAGAGTCTCTGCCTTACGGGGTTTCTCCATCTGTCGCAGCTCAAACGAATGCCCAGTCGGCAGCGAAGGGATATTATCTTTACTGCGGATATTGAACTACGGAGCTTACTGGCGTTCTGCACTTGGCTTTACTATGCGTGAAGGAGAGCTACTTGTGTGTGTTAAAAATCTACGCCTGACGTGAGATGTGAACCTACACGTTTTACACATCAATACAATCCACCAGACTACAGAACCCGCTGCAAGCACATAATAATGAATTGCTGAGTATTCATTTAGATGTAGATGCAGATGTCAAGGGACGTGTAACAGGAAGGAGGGCGGGATCTGGGAATGGATAGAAGTGCAGAAGTGCAAAATATAAGTGTGAAATGCTTGCAAAGTATTGCTTACTTAGATGTGTGCCACAGTTCGTTTTATCTTAGGACCGAGAGATAAGGAAGGACTGTTCTCAGAAAGAAGAATGGGTTATAGGGAAGGGGAGATCAAAGGATACGGTTTCATAGGTGGTGAGAGGAATGATAGAGAGTAAAAACAGTAGCAATTAAAAGAAGAAATGTAGCGTCATTGGAAACCGCTAGATCTGTTTACGAAGTTTTGGGGGAGTGTAATAGAAGGGAACTTGCGGCTATGGTGTCAGAGAGAGAGAGAGTGTGTAAGAGAGAATAGAAGAGATATAAATATCGAGTAAACATAAATGTTCAAATGTGTGTGAAATCTTATGGGACTTAACTGCTAAGTTCATCAGTCCCTAATCTTACACACTACTTAATCTAAATTATCGTAAGGACAAACATACACACCCATGCCCGAGGGAGGTCTCGAACCTCCGCCGGGACCAGCCTCGCAGTCCATGACTGCAGCGCCCTAGACCTCTCGGCTACTCACGCGCGGCGAGTAAACATAATGTGAAATCGTTGGCTTATTGTATGGAGGACGGAGGGTGTATTCATGGATGGTGGGGAAGAGAGAGACGTATTTGAAATAACAAAAACTACTGTGACAGAGTCCATCTACGTTAATTAGTTTGTAAGTATATAGACAGGGTATAAATGAAATCAAAATAGAATACTTAACAAACTGTATATTCAAACGAAACCCACTTGAATTAAAAGGGCAACTCAAGGAAAGTTAACCCATATTGTATCTTTTCTGTTGCCACGCGATCTTCCACTAGCTCCCAATGAGGAAAAATGACGAAAAAGGAGACATAACAAAACATTTTAAGAACTCTAATATTTTATCCAGAATCCTTCATTATTTTGTACTTCTGTCACGCGTCTTGGCATAGAATGTATAAGCCGTCGGACGTAACAGCCTGAAGAAGGAACTTCCTCCCTGGCTTCCAGGACGCAGTCCCAAAGAGCGTCCGCAGTAGTTGGTTCGTTTCGTGGCCAGTTCTCTGTCAATGTTCTGGCGACCTCAGCCGACATGTTTTCCATGGAGTTCATATCAGCCGCCCGTGGTGGCCAGTCCATGACGTTGACGCCACTCTTGGAGAGCCGCTGCTGAACAAATGCAGTCTTGTGAATGGGAGAATTGTCCTCCTCCAATGTTACGTCCCCTTCTGCGTACAGCATTCGCACTGACGGAAGCATCACATTTTCCAATATGTGGGCATACTGCGCGCTGTCCAGAGTTCCTTCTATCCTGTGAAGAATTCCCGCCCCTCTCGCAGAATTCCAACCCCAGCAGGTAACAGATAGCCGGCCACTTCTTCTCGTCGTGGTTACATATTCGCGTCGATGGCGAGTCCCTTGCACCCTGTAAACGATTTGTGGACCGTCGTTATTGGTGTAAAACACCTTCTCATCAGTGAAAATCACGTTGTCCCACGACACCCTCAGATGGAGCTCCGCAAATGCTAGCCGGTATAAAACGTTGTCTTCGCTGAGTTCTTGTTTCGCGGCAGATCGTCGTGCATGCAGTCCAGCGTCTCTCAGCCTTCGGCGAATCGTGTCACTGGAGCCAGGGAAGTTGGTCTCCCGCCGCAACTGCTTCGCGTTCGGAAAGAGATTTTCTCTTATCCTAGGCACTAGGTCCCTGTCTTCCTGCTGTGAGATCACTCTCTTCCTGCCTGAGCCAGCAGCCCTGTTGGTGGTGCTTCTTTCAAGGCAGATCCTCCACCATCTGGTTGCAGTGGTATGTGGTACGCCATACCGTCTGCCAGCTTCTCTGATGGAACATCCTCCTTCCTCAATAAGATCGACGACTCTACCTCGGCCGAACGGTTGGCCGAGCGGTTCAAGGCGCTTCAGTCTGGAACCGCGCGACCGCTACGGTCGCAGGTTCGAATCCTGCCTCGGGCATGGATGTGTGTGATGTCCTTAGGTTAGTTAGGTTTAAGTAGGTCTGTGTTCTAGGGGACTGATGGTTCAAAAATGGTTCAAATGGCTCTGAGCACTATGGGACTTAACATCTGTGGTCATCAGTCCCCTAGAACTTAGAACTACTTAAACCTAACTAACCTAAGGACATCACACACATCCATTCCCGAGGCAAGATTCGAACCTGCGACCGTAGCAGTCGCGCGGTTCCGGACTGAGCGCCTAGAACCGCTAGACCACCGCGGCCGGCGGGGACTGATGACCTCAGATGTTAAGTCCCATAGTGCTCAGAGCCATTTGAACCATTTTTTGACTCTACCTCGAATAGACCTCTCCCAGTGAGCCATTACAGCAGACAACCTGATGTGTATTTCTGCTTGCCGCTCTTATACTGATTCCAGGAGAGGAGGTAAACATATTTACGTCAAACGGAGCGGCAGAGGCAGAGGCATGCGGCGCAGCCGTGCTGGCTCGTCCCGGGGTGTTGGTCCACCAACACCACCGCCAGCTCGCTCACTTGTGTCTCGCCTCGGCCAGCCTGGCTGGCCCGTAGCTCGCGAGCCGCGGCTAGTACAGACCCGGGCCGCATGGCCACGATCACCCCTTGAAGGATCAAAAGTAGCACCTAACCTACCCAAGTCTGTAGTACAAACTAACGCAGCTACAGCTATTATGCTATAACATGTGCAGGCACACCTACAGTCGACGATTTATTCAAATATTTGACGAACAATATTTTCAAAAATACATTCATTTTAAACATAGCTACCACAAAATATTTCACCTAGCTAGCAATAGCATGACGCAGCAAACTATACTTTCTTGTAAGCGCTGTGCATTAGATGTAGCCTTGAGAAAACCTGTATTCAACCACGACAGCTAAGCGGAATGTAAAAGTAAACAGGTTTGGCGGCAGCTTCTCCTAATAATAGTATACACTTAGTATATAATACACGTTTTGTGCACTTATAACATGTACTCAGTGTCTCTGATACAATACGTGCTGCACGACGGAAATTACTTTCTGCTGAGGCATTTCATTTACATCTCAATGATACACGACTACTAGAGAACATTGCTCTTTACGGCGGTCAATCCACTTGTAAATTAACGTCATGGTATCGCAGATATTAGGCAACACGTTACTAGGGATTAGTAAGGCCTTAAGGTTTGCAACTAAACATGCTACTCCTAGCTACTACTGAATATGAAGTTGATTATTAACGTGTCTTCATAACCATGTGTACGGCGTTCGACTCTCAGTCAGCATAGACGTTTTCTTCACCTTATTTCTAGTTAAACGTGTACCCATCTCGCTGATGGTGGACCAACATTGGACATTTCTCGTCTGTTCCTGGTTGGACAACGACGGCGGTAGGCGCCGGGTTCGAATCCCAGTCAGGCAATACAACTTCAGTCGTCATTTAAGGTTCCAACCCCACTACTGGTGACAATCTCCAACCCCACTACTGGCAACAAACTGTGATATCTACATTCTGATTTTACATACTTATTCAACAATCCGATTAGGTGCTGGGTTCGCATCCTTGTCCTCAGCATTACATGATGGCATTTCAATTTTAAACATGTGCATCCTTTATTCCTTGACAATGCATCACTATACACTGTCTTTCGAGGTTAATTACCAAGAAGGTAATTGTCATGTTAGGGATGTTAGGGTTCCTGCTTTCGTACAAACATTATCGTCATTTACGTTCAAGTTGAGAATTGATAACTGATACTGGTGCAAACGTCAATATTTGACGTCTCTTTCTGCCTAGTGATCGGGTCTCGATAAGGCACAAAGCTTTGCTTGGTTAACAATGGCTTTACGTTCTGGGTTTGCTTCCGGATCCAGAATGAAGACGTTGGTCATGTCATTTAAAGTACAACTTCGTGTACAAGTAACTGTTGATGAGTAATGTGAACAATGATATTACTTGTGATTCGCTGTTAATATTGGGATTTCCGTAGAGTGGCTGCCGCCGTTAATCATGTTTTCTTTTAACTGCGTAGTATTACATAAAGTTGATGCGAAACCACTCCCCGTTGAACGTTGAACGACGTTCAGCATGTGTTGGGTAAACCTTTTAGACAGCAAAGAACTTGTTTCCAATTGCCATACAACTTTATAAATCCATACACTGTCTCAAATATTTGCTTGTACATAAGGATCACCGAACGATTTATGTGACAAAACTAGTTGTCCCATAACATTTGAAATGTCACTTATTGTAATTAAGTTTAGTTTACAACAGATATGCTATGTTGGTTGCATACATTCAGGTGCAGCCTACACATTGGAATTCAGGTGTGACCCCCTTTTTTTCTGTCGAGTATACATACAAATTGCTATGATTGTGAAGATAATAATTCCATAAGACCCACGGCCCTCCAGCTCCGACCGCTCACCTTGTATGCCAAATACAAATTTTTTTTCATCTTAGAAGATTTTGGGGTAATTTCTCATTTTCATCTCATCCATCCTATTACGTTATGAAATGATGAAGACAGTAAGCACTTCTACGAGAAGTTTCTTTAATCAGTGCACAAGCACCAACTGCAGTTTAGCTTCGAAGACGCTAAATCAGAAAACTGTAGGGAGGTTTAGAAATAAATAATGTAGATAAATAAACAGTTATTCACTAAACGAAATCGCTCGCAAGTATGGCAGCTATATGAACAATCAACTGATATATTTAAAGAAACTTTTATCCGCTGGATTGTTCCCACCACAATTAAGACAGATAGTACCTGTTGCGATGTAGACTGTCGAAGGAAGGGGATGCCAGGTGGTCAGTCATGCTACGCGGAGTTGCCGAAAGTAAAGGAATTTTCTCGCAAGTCCATACGCGTCTCACGAATCGCAAAATCGGAAACACTATCGTAGTTGTCTTTAGCGTGATGGCCAAAAATTTCTTTGTGACTGTTTTCCGCGACATGCACAAAACTGATATTTGTAGTTAACACAATAGTTCATTCAGAGCTTTTCATTTGGATTTTTATATTTTTCTTATGTGATATAAGTTGCTTCTCTTCTTTGTATAGTAAACATCGTGTAGAGTGAAGATGGTTATGAGGAGAAGATTACTAGGGAAGAGAGGACAAGTAACTAATAGACGATTTTAGCAGTGGAAACTTGTTGTGCATTGAGGTTCTGTAGCAGCGAGAGAAATGAATGAGTCATTGATCTATCAGCAGGACGGGTTTCACTAGACATGGCCTGCACCTCAACAGGTATGAGAAGGGGAGGTTGGCAAAGCGTATAGGTGACACCATAGGTGGGGGTGGTGGGATCACTCATGGAAAAATTCCTGCAGTAGTGGGTGTTAGAGCTGCACCTTTTTTAGATTGAAGTCAGCTGATAGGTATTCCTGTTTAAGGGAAGTCTCTCTAACAAAGGAACCACATTTGACAATGCTTAGGTATCAGAGTAATGAGGGAATTAGTATATTTTATCAAAATATACAAGGTATTAGAGATAAAGTTAGTGAACTGCTCTGAAATTATTGGTATATCTGAACACTTCTTAAATAAGGAGATAATTCAGCGGCTTCCTTTACCAGGATACAGGTTGGCTGGCAGCTTTTCTAGGAGCTCTTTGTGGTGTGCGGGAGTAGCCATGTATGTGAAAAACGGCATCCCATTTGAGTCAATTGATGTTTCAAAGTACTGCACTGAAAAGGTGTTTGAATGTTGTGCAGGTGTGGTTAAATTTAATGGAACTAAACTTCTAACTGTTGTTTTTTATAGGTTTCCAGACTCCGACTTCACAACATTTTTGCTAAAGCTGGAGGAGGTTCTTGGTTCACTTTATAGGAAATACAAAAAGTTAGTTATATGTGGTGACTTCAACATTAATTGCATAAGTGATTGTGCAAGGAAAAGGATGCTGGTAGACCTCCTCAATTCATATTATCTTATGCAAACCATATTCTTTCCAACGAGAGTGCAAGGGAACAGTAGAACAACCATAGACGATATTTTTGTTCATTCCTCATTACTAGAAGGGCATTCTGTTTGCAAAAAGGTGAATGGCCTTTCAGATCATGATGCACAAATTTTAACTCTAAAAGATTTTTGTGCTGCAACATATGTTAAATATAGTTATCAACTGTTTAGGAAAGCTGATCCAGTTGCTGTAGAGACCTTTGTAAGTCTTATCAAGGAACAAGAGTGGTAAGATGTTTATAGCGCTGATACAGTAGATGAAAAATATAATGCTTTTCTCAAGACTTTTCCCGTGCTCTTTGAAAGTTGCTTTCCGTTAGAACGTTCAAAACAGGATACTAGCACAAACAGGCAGCTTGGGTGGCTGACTAGAGGGATAAGAATATCTTGCAGAACAAAGTGGCAATTATATAAAAACGTTAGAAACAGTCAAAATCTAAATGCAGCAGCCCATTACAAACAGTATTGTAAGGTGCTTAAAAATGTTATTAAGAAGGCAAAAAGTATGTGGTATGCAGATAGAATAGCTAAGCCTCAGGATAAAATAAAACCATATGGCCAGTCGTATTGAAAGTGGCTGGTCTGCAGAGACAGGTCGAGGATATGGAATCAGTGCGTAGTGGGAATGTCCGTGTTACTGATAAGTCGCGTTTATGTACAGTATTTATTAATCATTTTCTGAATATAGCAGGTGAACTAAAGAGGAAACCTAGTCGCAACAGGGAATCACATAGCGCTCTTAGAAAAAAGTGTTCAGAGACTGTTACCTGAAATGCTCCTCCATTATACTGACAAGAGGGAGATTGAGTTAATAATTAAATCACTAAGACCAAGAACTCTCATGGTTATGACGGGGTATCTAGCAGAATACTGAAGTATTGTTCTATGTATGTCAGCCCAGTACTTAGCCATATCTCTAACTTTTCCTATAGGAGTGGTCGGTTTCCTGACCGATTAAAGTACTCAGTAGTGAAGCCACTTTATAAAAAGGGAGACAGGGATAATGTTGACAATTTTACACCTGTTTCTATGCCATCGGTGTTTGCTGAAGTTATCGAGAAGGTTGTATATACAAGGTTACTGGAGCATTTAAATTCACATAATTTGCTGTCAAATGTACAGTTTGGTTTTAGAAATGGTTTAACAACTGAAAATGATATATTCTCTTTTCTCTGTGAGGTTTTGGACGGATTAAATAAGAGGTTGCGAACGCTAGGTGTTTTCTTTGATTTAACGAAGGCTTTTGACTGTGTTGACCACAAAATATTACTGCAGAAGTTGGTCCATTATGGAGTAAGGGGAGTAGCTTACAATTGGTTCGCCTCTTACTTTAAGAACAGAAAGCAGAAGCAAATTCTCCGCAATATTGAGAGTGGTAGTGATGTTCAGTCCCAATGGGGCACTGTTAAGTGGGGTGTTACTCAAGGGTCGGTGCTGGGGCCACTGCTGTTTCTTATTTATATAAACGATATGCCTTCCGGTATTACAGGTGATTCAAAAATATTTCTGTTTGCTGATGACACCAGCTTGTTAGTGAAGGATCTTGTGTGTAATACTGAAACTGTATCAAATTATGTAGTTCATGAAATAAGTTCGTGGCTTGTGGTAAACAATTTGATGCTAAATCACAGTAATACTCAGTTTTTACAGTTTCTAACTCACAATTCAACAAGAACCGATATTTTGATCATACAGAATGGGCATATTATAAGCGAGACGGAACAGTTCAAGTTCCTAGGCGTTCGTATAGATAGTAAGCTGTTGTGGAAAGCTCACGTCCAGGATCTTGTGCAGAAACTAAATGCTGCTTTATTTACCATTAGAACAGTATCTGAAATAAGTGACACTTCAACACGAAAAGTAGTATACTTCGCATATTTTCATACACTTATGTCGTATGGTATTATTTTTTGGGGTAATTCTTCTGATTCAAAAAGGGTATTTTTGGCTCAAAAACGGGCTGTTCGAGATATGTGGTGTAAGTTCGAGAACCTATTGACGATCCCTATTCAATAGTCTGGGAATTCTGACATTGCCCACACAGTATATATTTTCTTTAATGTCATTTGTTGTTAGCAATATTAGCCTATTCCCAAGAGTTTGCAGCTTTCACTCAGTTAATACTAGGCAGAAATCAAATCTGCATCTGGAATGCACTTTCTTGACTCTTGTGCAGAAAGGAATGGAGTATTCCGCTGCATCCATTTTCAATAAGCTACCACAGGAACTCAAAAATCTTAGCAGTAGCCCAAACTCTTTTAAGTCTAAACTGAAGAGTTTCCTCATGGCTCACTCCTTCTATTCTGTCGAGGAGCTCCTGGAAGAGCTAAAAAATTAAGCAAATTCCAGTGTTACATTGTTGATTTTCTTTATTTAAACTTAAGACTTATCGCCTGAATATGTTTTTTATATTTAATTTTATCTGTTTCTACTATCGTGTTATATAATTCCATGTATTGACTCGTTCCATGACCATGGAGACTTCTCCTTAATTTGGTCCCACGGAACAATAAATAAATAAATAAATAAATCTTAAGTCAGAGAACCATTTTACCAAAAATAATTGGCCGACCGCGGTGGCCGAGCTGTTCTAGGCGCTTCAGTCCGGAACCGCGCGACTGATACGGTCGCAGGTTCGAATCTTGCCTTGGGCATGGATGTGTGTGATGTCCTTAGACTACTTAGGTTTTAGTAGTTCTAAGTTCTAGGGGACTGATGACCTCAGATGTTAAGTCCCATAGTGCTCAGAGCCATTTGAACCAAAAATAATTGACTCCCTTCTGGATTTTAGTTTAATATTCATTCTTGCAACCGTTGCAATATCTTCAGCTACATGAAAAGCAGATTAGCATTGTCGTTGTTTCCAAGTCCAATCCCCTTACGAGGGCAAAGTGAAACACCGACGTCATACTTGACATCTGTTATAGTACTTTATTGCAATAATGCTACTCAAGTACCACGTCCACATTTAGTTTATATGGCACTACAGCAGTTGTGATGCCTATATATCCTTCAAATGGATGAACAAGAATACATGCCATCACAAAATTCTTTGTTTTTCAGCGGTTACCGTCAACGGAAACACATATAAAGTCTGTGAAAGCCTATGGCTTCTTAACTTACAAAATTCAGAAATGGGTGACTGAATTAAAACGTGTCCGCATTTTTGAACGTGAAATGTCCTAAAACTGAAGCGACAAATGAACACGTTAAAGAAGAGCTCAATATGCTATTTCTCGAACAAGTATGAAATATCTGACGCTAGTCACGCATTAGATATGTGAGTATGGTACATTTAACATACGTAACTAACTGTAACGAAAATTTGTGTAACTTTTAAAATAAATAAAAAAAGAATCCTTGAATTTTGTATCTGCTGGTTACTGTCATAGCGATGTGGGCCCATGCTATAAACGAAACAGCAATTAAGGCAATGAGTGTTATCGGTAACATTGTAGAAGTCTCTGTCATCAGCCGAAAAAAACTATGAGCAATTTTGCGGCGATGAACAGGATTATTCGTACGAAATCCCTTGGAAACGTTGACTCAGTAACTAATGAATATAACGGAAATCAGACAGACCAAAAAAAAAAATCCCTTACTAGTCCGCAGGTATGTGAAATGGCGACATCTCCTATTAGGAATTCTGCTTTCACTCTTCGTTTGTCATTTTATTCAATGGGCGTTCTACCTGTTATACAGAATTGTGACTTCAGTAATTTGCATACCGCTGATGGTCTCTGAGTGTAGCAATTTACATTGACATCAGAGCATGTCTCCTCGGTGCTTCACCTTTTTTGTCAAGCAATGTATATTAATGTTAAAAGCAATCATATTTGCACTGATGTAGCAAATCTTATACACTGCCAGACAGAAAAAAGTGAAAGACCCTGAAGACATGGAAAGATGTCCATGAATCTTAGTACGTGTGTACAATATCGGCGGATATGTGCATGACAAAAAAATGGCTCTGAGCACTATGGGACTTAACATCTGTGGTCATCACGAGGCAGAGAAAATCCCTGACCCCGCCGGGAATCGAACCCGTATGTGCATGATTATTGTTGCACTTCTCTGTGAGAGGTGGAACGGTCACGAGAGTACGAAAGTGTTGTTTATGTTTAGTATTGGTACCAGGTTTGGTAGGGTATATAACGGGTGTGAACTTCTGCTGAATAATCACTGTGAAGTACACGGAAATACCATGTACTTGTATGAGACAGTGGTATCAGCACCTAACATAGTTTAAAAGTGGCCTCATTGTGCGTCTAAATTTGGCCGGCTGGTCAAGTTTGTTGGGCATTGTACGAGGTGCATTCAAGTTCTAAGGCCTCCGATTTTTTTCTAATTAACTACTCACCCGGAATCGATGAAACTGGCGTTACTTCTCGACGTAATCGCCCTGCAGACGTACACATTTTTCACAACGCTGACGCCATGATTCCATGGCAGCGGCGAAGGCTTCTTTAGGAGTCTGTTTTGACCACTAGAAAATCGCTGAGGCAATAGCAGCACGGCTGGTGAATGTGCGGCCACGGAGAGTGTCTTTCATTGTTGGAAAAAGCCAAAAGTCACTAGCAGACAGGTCAGGTGAGTAGGGAGCATGAGGAATCACTTCAAAGTTGTTATCACGAAGAAACTGTTGCGTAACGTTAGCTCGATGTGCGGGTGCGTTGTCTCGGTGAAACAGCACACGCGCAGCCCTTCCCGGACGTTTTTGTTGCGGTGCAGGAAGGAATTTGTTCTTCAAAACATTTTCGTAGGATGCACCTGTTACCTTAGTGCCCTTTGGAACGCAATGGGTAAGGATTACGCCCTCGCTGTCCCAGAACATGGACACCATCATTTTTTCAGCACTGGCGGTTACCCGAAATTTTTTTGGTGTCGGTGAGTCTGTGTGCTTCCATTGAGCTGACCGGCGCTTTGTTTCTAGATTGAAAAATGGCATCCACGTCTCATCCATTGTCACAACCGACGAAAAGAAAGTCCCATTCATGCTGTCGTTGCTTGTCAACATTGCTTGGCAACATGCCACACGGGCAACCGTGTGGTCGTCCGTCAGCATTCGTGGCACCCACATGGATGACACTTTTCGCATTTTCAGGTCGTAATGCAGGATTGTGTGCACAGAACCCACAGAAATACCAACTCTGGAGGCGATCTGTTCAACAGTCATTCAGCGATCTCCCAAAACAATTCTCTCCACTTTCTTGATCATGTCGTGAGGCCGGCTTGTGCGAGCCCGAGGTTGTTTCGGTTTGTAGTCACACGATGTTCTGCCTTCATTAAACTGTCGCACCCACGAACGCACTTTCGACACATCCATAACTCCATCACCACATGTCTCCTTCAACTGTCGATGAATTTCAATTGGTTTCACACCACGCTAATTCAGAAAACGAATGATTGCACGCTGTTCAAGTAAGGAAAACGTCGCCATTTTAAGTATTTAAAACAGTTCTCATTCTCGCCGCTGGCGGTAAAATTTCATCTTCCATACAGTGCTGCCATCTCTGGGACGTATTGACAATGAAAGCGGCCTCATTTTAAAACAATGCGCATGTTTCTATCTCTTTCCAGTCCGGAGAAAAAAAATCGGAGGCCTTAGAACTTGAATGCACCTCGTAATGTGACAGTGGACCAATGTTCGATTTCATCGTTGCGTGTCATCGTTCACCAAGAATCGAAGAGTAGCGGCAGGCGGACTACGGATTTGCGGATCCATGGGTAGCCTGCCGAATCGCGGTTCTCCACTATTAATCGTCGGCGAGTTTGGCGGTGAACCGAAGGATGAAGCGATCTTCCTTTCCTTTCGAGAGGCATAGCGGTGTTACTGAATGTAGTGTTATGACTTCAAGTCACGGCTGGTAGTGGCGGTACGTCACGGGTATCCCTTGTCCGCATGTGTTATCTGTCGGATAACAGTATCGTGGTGCCATTTTTCAACAGGATAATGCTCATCCACACATGGTACGTATCTCTGTGAACCCTCGGCCTGACGTTGAGGTACTACTGAGGAGAGCAAGTTCCCCAGATCTGATCCCGAAGAACTGTATGTGGATCTAGCTCGGATTTCAACTCCGTCCTATTGCCAGTGTCCACGGCATCAAGGACTAGTTTCAACAGTTGAGATCCATTTTACTCAGCAAAAGAAACGACGACTTTACGGCAGCCTTTTCAAGCGTGTCTGTGTATGCATCCAGGCCAGAGGGGTCAACGTCATACTGACATGCGGATCCATACTGCTAAGACCCTTGCAATTTTTATTCCACTCTGTAAACATCGAAGTAATATCTCATATCCTCTCGAGTTTCATTCCACTTCAACAACTTCTTTTGGGTACTGGTTAAAAACAGTCTTGGTTGCAATTTAATTTTTTTATTTTTCAACGACGCGTTTCGCCTCATTTAGGCATCTTTAGGTTATCTTAATTTGGAATTTCTTACAAGAATTCTTTAGTCAGTGTAGCCAAAGGGCATAGTCTAATATATCAGTCCACAGGACATCATGCGAGAAAAGGTCAAGGTGAGTTTCACACGAGCAATGCGGCTTCCCTTGTCTTCGTGCCCGGCCAGTACAGGAGTAAACAGAATCCTTACTGTCAACACTCCCCATAAGGCTCTGTGGCGCACTAGAAATGAGTGGCTTTCCCTGTATAGCCTCGCCACGAAACATACAGACTAATCGGAGCAGCAATTTCATACACTAATAGAAGTTGAAGGATAAAATTCATGTGGATATTTGACTACTATGTCAGTAAATCTCCTACGTTCAGTCAGTGTCGTTGTGCAGACTGCTGGACGACAGAAACTTAAGTTCTAGTATACTAGAGGAAGTAAGTGTTTTCGTAATTTGACAGGGTATTGAGAATAAGGAGTAAGGATGTAGTAGTGTTAGATACATTTTATTAGTGCTTGTTTTATTTCATGTCATTGGTGGAAATAGAAGTTATCAGCGTTCCAACTCATATGATGAAATTCTCTTTTATTGGTTGAAATCAAGACTAAGATAAAATTAACGTCTTTCTTGTTATGTGTATTGATTACAAGCTTTCAAAAACAGCTTGGTCAAACTGGTTCACTTGGTGTAAATGATTAAAGCATTCTGAATTTTGCTAGTAATTGTGAATTTTCGTAAATTACAAAGGTTTGTCAGATCTTCTGTGACAGACGCTTATATGCTCATTGTATCGCCGTATTCAGACTTGTCTGACTGGTGAATTAATCCAGTTCCTTTTGATCCCGGCACGCATGCCTTTATAATGCTGACTATCCAGTTTAATGGGCAAAGAGCCATACCTCTCACTCACCTGCAGAAACAGAATTAAACTCACTATCGATCCAGGATCCACAAATGTTACGGAGTACAGTACTGTACATTCATACCAATAGAGTTAATAAAGCCGTGAGACATTTCCCACCTATTTCTGCTCTACCAGACGTACTGCAGTAATATTTAAGTGCTAAAAGTCATTTAGGTATACGGGTCTCTAGCTTACTGATTGGCTTTCCACCTTCGTGGCTTGATATGAATTCAACTACTTCCTTATCTTGAATAGTGTGTCATCTTTCATGAGTCGATATTCTTTATAAAATCTGAAGCGTATCTCTGATTGTACAAATTCGCGCACCACGATGATGAAAAAGGTCCATTATCAGGTGATAAATACTTTCAGCTTTTTTTACAGTCCATTTTGCCGTGTCAAAGGTGGGAGTGATATGGGATCAAAAGGAACTGGATTAATTAACCAGTCAGACAAGTCTCAATACGGCGATACAATGAGCAAATACGCGTCTGTCAGACAAGGTCTGACAAACCTTTAATTGAGTTTGTAATTTACGAAACTTCACAACTACTAGCAGAATTCAGAATGCTTTAATCATTTACACCAAGTGAACCAGCTTGACCAAGCTGTTTTTGAAAACTTGAAATCAATACACATAACAAGAAAGACGTTAATTTTAACATACTCTTGAACTCAACCAATAAAAGAGAATTTCATTGCTTGATATGGGAGCTTGTGAGGGAAAGATGCTTAAGTAGCTCTCTCCATGAGCCAGAAGGTGTGTGACTACTAACATTTCGCGTGGGTAAGAATAAACGATTGTCCTCACGCAGTAATTACTGTTAACAGATGCCTTTGGCAACTGTAGTTACTCCATGCCATGGGAAAGCTAGACGTTTGGCTACGTCCTCCGTTATGCCTTGCGAATACCAGCAGAGCAGGTGGCGCCAGTTTTGCCACTGTCACCGCAGCAGCAGTAAAATGCAGATTGATGTTTTAAATTTTAATAGCTCGGTTTACGACTTGTGGCCGTGGTTATTAAAATCGACCTTGTGCAAACACACCTGGCCACAGAAATAGGGCGACCAAGGGCATGCTCTCGACGGACGTTTCTGGGCTGAAATACATCGCCTGGCTCACAGTTCTCAAGTACATCTACTACAAGCCCAACATTTGGTCTGTTTAGGAAAATTTTATAAATATCAGGTTTCCAGTGAAATACAAGCTGTAACTAAAGTTCTTTCTCCAGTGTAAATCCATGATGATCCTTTCAGTAGGCAAACGAACATGCTTTACGTGACATGTACGATAATCGTGAAGTAATGTATTGGATTTTATTTAACGATATAAGAACTTTGAGAAGGAATAATAGGTGCAAACATATTTTCTGATAGACATATTCAATTTATTCTTCTTTCCTGACTCCGCATCGTTAAGTTTGTAATTATGAAGCTCTTGGCAATGTCGATTCATATAGTAGGCTTATCAGTGGACGATGGTTATTCAGCAAGACGTATTCTAATCCCAACAAATTTCGCTATCTACAATAAGCATGATGAGGAAAATAATTACTTTTAACCCTTTCAAACTTAAATTTTTTCTGTGCGAAAGGAATTTTTTCTTTGTGTTGTAGCGCTCTTAGGTAACTTTTCAATGATTTTAAATGCAAGATTTATATGTACCTCTTTTAAAAATAATCCTTTTTGTACTTGGCTCTTTTTTATGGAGAAAAATGACTAATTTTTAAATATTCACTGTTGTAATAAATAAACTGATCATTCACTAACTACCAAGGAAAATAACAACAATGATATTCAATTATAAAGTGGACTATAACTAACAAACACTACATTGAGTTATTGATATTTTTGTAATGATCGCTTGTGCGCTATGAAAAGATTGAAAATTCACAAATGTGTACATAAGATTTCCATTGGGGAAAATGTTTATGTTGCAACTAACAGACATTAAAAGATAATGTACACAAGTATAGCCAGAGGTCTAAAGTTATAATTTGTCAAGAGAAGTACATTGTCCTCTAACACAGTCACCAGTTGCTACTGCAACATTCGTACTATCAGTAGGACCGGAATATAAATAATTGTTAATTACAGATTCCACTGCTTAATTCAAATTCTGGAACTTAGCGCTCCACCTTTTCCTCGGCGTTCGAATGTGCACTAGCTTAGATTCTTGTACAAAGTAAACAACGCACTAAATGTTCTACAAATATCTTGGAGAAACTGCAACGTTTTATAGCGACAGAAACATGCTAACAGAATGGACGCAGTACAAAGAATAGTTTACATTTGTATCACATGTAACAGTTGAACTAGGAGGGCGAGCTGAAAAGTCATGCCTCAGAGCTTTTAATGTGAAAAATCTAAAACCTTTTCGAAACAAACGTTATCAACGTTCTCCATCTTTATTCTTCATGCGTACATATTTATTTCTCAAAGTAATCACTTTTGCGACGAACACATTTCTCCCAGCGAGAGACCAGTTCGTTGATACCGTCACTGTAGAATGTTTGAATTTGTTAACCTCTTTTGCGCAGCGTCATCATTATGAAAGTGAAGTCCTCGAAGGTGTTCCTTAAGTTTTGCAAACATATGAAAATCGGATGGGCCAAGTGGGGACTGCATGTGGGACGACCGATGACAGTGAACCAAAGGCTCCGCATTTTTGCAAATGTCACTGTGCTCGTGTACGGTCTGGCCTTGTCATGCTGAAGGAGAGAATGTCCCCGTGTACACGAATTTTTCGAATTCGAAACTCGATTACAACATGTTTTCCACGCACCGACATAGCTACGTTAGACACCGCCATGTTACATGCTACGATTAAGGGCCCTCTGGCGTCAGAGGGCTGCAAATGTGTAAACATGAAGACTAAATGTGTAGAATATTATTATGTGTTTTTCATTTAAAAGCCTTAAAAGATATAATACAAAGAAATTCGGAGACATTACTTTTCAGCAATCCCTCGTATTAATCTCGCAAAAATCCATGGCCTGTAGTACCAAATAAATAACAGTGATGTGAACGGTGATTAACAACGACATTTTGTAATTGTAGAGATATAATAAACTACAACAGAGTCAAGAGATTGAAAAGTACTCAGTAAACTCAGATCCCATTTTTTACCTCGAAGCACCTTTTATGGTATTCGAGTAGTAAATAGGCCTTCATTTACAGAATCACAACCGGTTTCGTGATATCAAATCACATCCTCAGATGTACATACGTCAGTAAGCTATAAAGCGCATAATGTGGGTAGGAGACAGGCTCGACCTTCTCAGATTGAAGTGTTATTACCCGCAACAATTAGAATGTCAGAGACCAAACTCACTAGGTGTGAACACTTACACGCGACGCCCTCCTTGCATTTTTTTCTGAAAAGGTCGAGTCCCTCTCCTCCCCACATTATGCAATTTATGGCTTACTGACGTATGTATATTTGAGGATGTGATTTGATATCACGATGGTTGTCGTGTTCCCGTAAATAAAGGTTCGTATACCGGTAGAATCAGTTTATTTGTCCCAGAATTAGATTTTCACTCTGCAGCGGAGTGTGGCAGATTAATACTGTGTGCCGGACCGAGACTCAAACTCGGGACCTTTGCCTTTCGCGGGCAAGTGCTCTTCTGTGAAGTTTGGAAGGTAGAAGACTAGAGACTGGCAGAACTAAAAGCTGTGAGGACGGAACGTGAGACGTGCTTGGGTAGCTCAGATGGTAGAGCACTGTCCCCCGAAAGGCAAAGGTTCCGAGTTCGAGTCTTCGTCCTGCACACAGTTTTAATCTGCCATTAACATAAAACTGTACTGATGGAGCAGATTGTGTAATGATGTAAACAAATCCCAAGATGGCAACAGAGAATTGCCAAAACCGATCATTTACATGAATAAATGATTTTAGCGATCTTGTAGTGAAAAATTTATTCAGTGTTCAGTATTTCTAATCATCTATGATGTTCTCCTGTAGTCGAGTACCTTTGCAAGTTTTTCTTTGCTTTATTTCTTAGTATCTCACTGTCAAATATTTGGGGTATTGTAGCAAAAGGCAATAACGTGTTGGTCTTGCAAGAGCTTAAAGTTGGAATTTTACATGCAGGGTACATCTTATCGCTATGTTTGTGTGTCACAGAAAATATCACGTGAAAAAGCCTTAATACTCCAGTGGACTTTGTGATTAATAACATGACGAAGATTATAATGAACAGTGATGCATATATAGCAGTGAAAAAATATAAAAAATAGCTAACAGAAATATGTAACACTGTTCAGTATTACCACAAATTTAAATACTTTTCTATATAAAACACGAAATTCTGTAGCCCACGCAGTTCGAAATAATTACTAATGTTGCCAACTTTCGACAAATTATCGTTACATCCCAGCCTCAAAACCTTCGTTAGAAGGGTATGGAATAAATATTACGTACATGAACGTCCTATCGTATGCTACACAGATATACATACACTGAGGTGACAAAAGTTATGGGATAGCGATATGTATATATACAGATGGCGGTAATATCACTTACAGAAGGTATAAAAGGACAGTGCATTGGCGGAGATGTCAGTTGTACTCAGCTGACTCATGTGAAAAGGTTTGTGACGTGACTGTAGCCGCACAACGGGAAGTAATAGACTTTGGACGCGGAATGGTAGTTGGAGCTAGACGCATGGAACATTCAGTTTCGGAAAGCGTTTGGAAATTCGCTAATCCGAGATCCACAGTGCCAAGAGCTTGCCGAGAATACCACATTTTCGGCATTACCTCTCAGCATGGACCAAGCAGTGGCCTACTTCCTTCACTTAACGACCGAGAGCAGCGGCGTTTGCACAGAGTTGTCAGTGGTGACAGACAAGCAACACTGCGTGAAACAAGAGCAGAAATCAATGTGGGACGTACGACAAACGTATCTGTTAGGACAGTGCGGGCAAAAATTTAGCGTTAATGGGCTACAGCAGAAGACGACTGACGCAAGTGCCTTAGCCAACACCACGGAAAAAAAAAATGCTTAAAATGGCTCTGAGCACTATGGAACTTTGAACTACTTAAACTTAACTAACCTAAGGACATCACACACATCTATGCCCGAGGCAGGATTCGAACCTGCGACGGTAGCGGTCGCGCGGTTCCAGACTGAAGCGCGTGGAACCGCTCAGCCACACCGGCCGGCGCCAACAGCACGGCATCGCATGCAGCGACTCACCTGGGATCGTGACCGTATCGGTTGGACATTAGACGCCTGCAAAACTGGAGCCTGCTCAAACTAATCCCTATGGTACGGTTCGAGTGTGTCCAGAGCCCACGATGCCGTGGACCCAAGTGGTCAGCAGGGCACTGTGGAAGCTGGTGGTGGCTCCACAATGGTGTGGGCTGTGTTTACATGCAATGGACTGGGGCCTCTGGTCCAACTGAAGCGATAATTGACTGGAAATGGTTGTGTTCGGCTATTTGGACACCATTTTCAGCCATTCTTGGATTACATGTTCCCAAACAATGATAGAATGTTTTTGGATGACAATGGGCCATGTCAGCAGAAGACGACCGACCTGAGTGCCTTAGCCAACAGCACGAAAAATTCGCGATTGATTTTAAGTACATGCTGCACAATTCGTGCGAATGATGTGGCCTCTCAAATCGCCCGACATTAATGCAATAGAATATTTGTGTAATATAATCGAGAAGTCAGTTCGTGTACAAAATTCTGCACCGGCAGCACTTTCGCAGTTATGGACGGCTCTAGGGGTAGTGTGGATCTGTATTTCTGTAGGGGACTTCTAACAGCCTGTTGAGTGTATGTCAGCCGGCCGTGGTGGCCGAGCGCTTCTAGGCGCTTCAGTCCCGAACCGCGTGACTGCAACGGTCGCAGGTTCGAATCCTGCCTCGGCCATGGATCTGTGTGATGTCCTTAGGTTAGTTAGGTTTAAGTAGTTCTCAGTCTAGGGACTGATGACCTCAGATATTAAGTCCCATAGTGCTCAGGGCCATTTGAGTGCATTTCACATCGATGTGCTGCCCTATACCGGGAAAAAGGACGTTCGACACGATATCAGGAAGTATTCCATGACTTTTTTCGTCTCTGTGTACATTCACATAGCCCAAGTATGCCAAAGAAAGTAAGAAACTATTAAATGAATTTTATCCATAGTGGATGCAGTCTAACTCCGTGACTGTTCCTTTATAGGGTGTAGAAAAATATACGATACCAGTCACAATAAAAGGTTATTTATTTGTCACACGACCGGTTTCCGGCTTGCGCCCATCTTCAGGTGTTTATACATTCATGTACATGTTTATACTGCTGGAGATCACTGTATAAATAAAAAATTATTTGTTGGTGAGTAAACAAATACAAGTGGGACAATTGTAAGTGACAAGGCAGCATTTGACGAAAATATATTTGTACTTACATAAAAATGATGCATAATTATTATAGTTACGCTGTGGTGACAGTTTTGCCACTTAGCTACATATTTATTATCATTTTCAATAGGGGGCAGCACTAACAGTGAAGAATATAGAGAGCGTGTTGAGGGCACGTGAGAAACAGTGCCGTCGTTGTCTGATTGCGGAGGCGGAGAGATTTATCTGACATCCACAAGGGACAGATCACACTGGCTTTCAGGCCAAAGGTAGAAGCATGTTTGTTAACTGTTTGCTTGCTGCCGTGCTTAAAGTATATCGTGCATGGCAAAATAGCAATCCCTAAACTAGCGCCAAGGTAACTGTGGTGAACCACAGTCCATAGATTACAATGGCGGACGACCGCTACAGAGATGTGTCCTGGCGATTAGGGTTGTAGCAGCTGAGCAACAGTCTAACCAGGTGAACAAAGGGGCTACCAACAGTGTCTCTTCAGCAATTGGTGCTGCGTACGAGCCTCTGCAGTACGCTCATAGTTCAAGCACCCATGCTGACTGCTGTTCATCAGCGACAATGGCTGGAATTTGCACACCAGTACGACAGCTGAACGTCGACTGAGTGGCTACAGTTACCCTTTTCTGATGAATCAAGTTTTATGGTGCATCGGATAGATGGTAAACACTTTTCAACAATCGTCGGTAGAGTCCAGGCCCGAGGGGGTGCGCTATGCTCTGAGGAATGTTTTCGTGGCATTTCCTGGTTGATCTCGTCATCCTGGAAGCCACTTTGGATCAACAGAAATATTCATCTATCACTGGGGAGCATGGCCACCCCTATATGCAGTTTGATTTTCCTCGGCACGACGGTATCTATCAGCAGGACAATGCAACGTGTCACACAGCTCGCAGTGTACATGCATGCTTCGAAGAACACCAGGATGAGTTTAGCTCACTCTCCTGACCATCATAATCCCCGAATTTAAGCCGTAAATAATCTGTGGGACCGCCTCGATCGGGCTGTTCGCGTCGTGGATACTCTGTTAAACCTACTGCAACTGGCCGCGGCACTGGAGTCGCCTGGCTCCAGATCCTTGTTTGTACCTTCCACAACCTCGCTGACTCTCTTCCTACACGTCTCGCAGCGGTTCGCGCTGAAGAAGGTGGTTATTCACACTTTTGACATGTCGTCACATTAATGTTACGGGACAGCGTAGCGCGTACGTAATACTAAAGTGTAATACCTGTTACATAGCAATTCGCTAATACCAAACGACCATTCGGCCTCAGTTACTAGAGCAGCTTGCTGTTGTCATGTCACTAAGGCGCCACCAGAAAACATTTACGAGTACCTATGCCACATGTGAATGGTCTTGCCTACTGAGGCCCGAGACAAATGGCGCTACGCTTCTCTGGCACTGGATACTTGAAGTCATTGTGGGTTTCAGTTTTGGATCCTGGCTGTGGGCTGGACGTAAATCATTGAACGGTATTGGCAGTCTCATAAGTATCTACTGAGTGACTGTTGGAGGGACCTGCATATATCTGAATTTGTCCTAAGAAGCTGTAATTGTTGGAATACAAAATTGGTGGCGTTGAGGTTCTAACGCCGTTGTGCCGCGTATAAGTTTCGCAGTTATTAGAACGCAACAACCTGCACCCACTGTTTTCCATTATCTCTAGAAGCAGGAGGAAATTTTGTAGAAGCAAGAGAAGCGTTCCTTTGCGTAGGTCAACACTGACCTGCTTTCAGATCTGTGTATTTTAACTATGTTAACTGGCAAGTTGCTTCACGTAACGATATGGTGCACGGACTATTGCCTTTCCAGCATGGTTCAGAGGCACCTACTCTTCTGTTGATATTGCGTATTGTTAATGATCTATTGTGTTCACGAGATTCCACAGTAGTAGACAAATGGTCATCTCATCTATTTTTATAATCGTGCTTCCTGTTAATCAGATGGAGTGTTTTATCCATTTCACGTACGGTAACACCACTCTGTCACCAATCTGGATCCAAATACGGTTGATTTTCTCAATCGAAACTAGTTATCTAATTAATGTCACGTAATTGCGTTCCGGATGACAAAAAATTTTTAAACAATTTTCTTAAAAAATTTCTATATGAGAAATTAATGTCTTTTCTGAAGCAGGATAATTGGGACAGTTATGAGAAACGGTTATGTCAGTGCCTTCAAGCGTACTAGATACCAGACCCACAATTTTAAACATTTCTTATTATTCGGTCCACTCTCGGAATCTATCAACTTTCAAGGAAGCTCTTTCCGCACAACAATCCGTTGCTTTTGATGTATTTTGTGACCTCATTAGTAGTCACTCCATAGCTCAGACTCATGTTATGGGGTCCTTTCCTGACACAAGAAAACATATCAGTCGTACAGTCTATGGATCATCTGTCGGAATGGATTAGCCGACGCTGTGATTCCGCAGAAGGTCTAAGCCACATTAGTGTTATCGGAAACGTGACTGTCAGAATCGCTCCCGTCCCAGACATACGAAATACTGTGAGCAATCTAGCCGCTCGTTGTCGAAATTGATTCCATTACGAAACAACGCACTTGGTCAACTTTCAGCGACATGAGATACAACATGTTCCCTTTGGAGGGTAGGTATGTAGGTACCCCTTATGAACTTCGGCATTTCAATATTCCTGTGCTACTGAACCAGCCCTTAGTTATATTATTGTAAAAATAAACACAACTGAATCTAAACGCGTAGGACAAAAGTATTTGGCCCTGAGCCGTGAAACTGATATTCTATTCCAAGATTATTCCTACCAGTCCCCAAACAGACCGATGAAATTAATAAAGGTGGCCAAAGGAATGCTGTGTGATTGCATAACAGACGTCATTTAAGATAAAGACAGATTTACACGTACTTCCAAGCTTCCTCTGGCTCGACCTACATATCTGCTCCTGTGCCCCTCCTGGTTCTCCGAACAGGTGCCAATAAAACATACGTTCAGTTCCACCACCTCTAACTCCTTCATGTAATTAGCTGTCATTGAACAGCACGACGACCACCGTCAGTTCTCTTTAATAAGCATCATCGATCTCAGAGCCTTTCTAACCTAATGCCCCAATTAAATGTTTCAGCCTGACTACTCAAACAAAGTGATAGAAAGGCGATTTCAAAGAACTTGATGTATTTCAGAGAGGCCCGACGCTTGGGAAGTTATTAGCTTCCAGCTGCCATTTCGTGATCCAAGTCCAGCAAGTGTCTTCAATTGCTGACAGTTTTCTTCCTTTACAGCCAGCAACCCTCTGGGAGACAACTTCTACAGGCGATGCACGAGTTCAGTAACATCTGTCGTAGTTTCAGCGTTGGGTTGTCCCCAAAAATTTTTCTTTGCAACTTGACATTAACGAGCAACACATGCGTTTACAGATTGGGAAAGGATGACGAGAAGTCATCCCGTAAGCTGATTCGAGTGCGCGGCCTGATCACCGCTCAAAGAACATAGCAACCAGTCCAGCGCTCCCCAGCGCTAACAGTCACCTGCAGCAAACATATTTGGACTAGAAACCTTTTCGTTCCCTCGGACTCTGTCCCGTTGATGTCTGCCACCATGCCGTTTAAATATCTTCTAGAGGTGTGTCGGAAATACACGACCCATTTACAGCCTCAGTTGGCCTGCGCTAACGACATCTTAGCCCACACCTCTCTGCCCTGCGTTTTTGGATACTGTTCGTTCCTAAACTATCTCTTATGGCCAAATTTGATCGCCCCAGACGATTGTAGTAGTTGAACCCGTCACTGCTAACGACTGCACTCCACTCGATTTGCTAATAAAGAAATTGCCGGTACGTCGCGCATAGGCGGGGATTTTAAGGTCCCAGCTAATGCTTAAGCCATGATAAATTCGTATGCTATAGCACGGCACTTAAAATTTGCATCTGAGGAATACATTTCTAAAACTGACGTGGCAGTCTCAACATCTAATTCAGGATACGCTTTCATTCTGTTGTCGCATCAGCCTTAACATTTTTCAACGTTATCTGGAACAACTAACGAATGATATCATCATGCGGTGCAATATATTTGCATGAAATAACTGTCTCACACAAAGCTCAGCAGCAACATCCAAACAATTTTCCTGTCATGTTTCCTCGTCCGTTAGGTACTGCCTTACGCCGTAATCTACAAGGCTGCATTTAATATCTAGCTCACTTCCTCTCAAAGATGTCATTATGCCAACAGAAATCCATCTCGCCTCCATAAGTCACAATGACTGTTTTACCACCCTTTTCGAGCTGTAGTACTTATAAGGTAAGTTTGAATACTATGGTAAATTTTTCCCTTATATCGCACCCGCTAAATCTACTTCGAGGAATAGCAGATTCTTTTGCGAGGTCTGCAGAGTGAGAAAGCTTTCCAAGCCCTTAAACCAAAGCTTCAGCCTGTTCAGTGATTAGTTCAAAATGGTTCAAATGGCTCTGAGCACTATGGAACTTAACTTCTGAAGTCGTCAGTCCCCTAGAACTCAGAACTGCTTAAACCTAAGTAACCTAAGGACATCACACACATCCATGCCCGAGGCAGGATTCGAACCTGCGACCGTAGCGGTCGCGCGGTTCCAGACTGTAGCGCCTAGAACCTCTCGGCCACCCCAGCAGGCTCGGTGATTAGTAACTTTCATTCTTTGTAGCCCTGTTGTATACTAGGGAATCTGTCCCGTTCTTAACATCACGCCACTGATAGCATCCACCGCACAGTCGCATTCACTTCCAAAACTAATCTCAGGTCGAGAATGAGGCAGACGGACGGTGCGGCTATGGGTTCCCCTCTATCGCCTGTAACAGCAGACGTTTTCATACAAGCGTTCGAAGAAACAGCACTCCAGTCCGCTCCATTACGCCCAGAATTTTGTTTACAAGACGTTGACGACACCTTCGCCATGTGGCCACACGGAGATGAAGAGCTTCAGAACTTCCACCAACATCTCGATCAGCAGCACAGCAAAATTCACTTTACGATGGAGACAGAAAAGAACGAGGTATGACCTTTTCTCGGCGTAAGCCGGTTGGGTAGCTTGGACACAGAGTTTATAGAAAGTCCACCAAAACGGACAGATATCTGCATGCATCCTCCCACCACCATCCTACGCAAAAGAAATCGGCCCTGCAGACTTAAACTAAGAGAGCGAACAGGATCAACGATGAACACAAAAATGAACTACAGAACCTCAGATCATAGCTACGACACGAGTATGATGCATAAAACTATGGCGGCAAAGGAGGAGGGCAATAGCGAAATGCGCAACGAAGCTCGGAACACCGTCCTGCTACCATACGTACAAGGCGTTACTGAATGTCTTGCCAAAATTCTCCGTCGGGCAGGTATTAAGCCGAATTTTCGTAGCAACGACAAAATAAAAGACATTCTGGGCTCGAAGCAAGATACAATTGGCAAGTTTCATGCCGCTGGAGTTTATGAAATCGGGTGCGAGTGTGGACTGGTGTATGTTGGCGAGACTGGGCGCCCAATAAGCACAAGGTTATCTAAACACGAAAGGAGGACCCGTCGCCGGCCGCGGTGGTCGTGCGGTTCTAGGCGCTCCAGTCCGGAGCCGCGCTCCTGCTACGGTCGCAGGTTCGAATCCTGCCTCGGGCATGGATGTGTGTGATGTCCTTAGGTTAGTTAGGTTTAATTAGTTCTAAGTTCTAGGGGACTGATGACCACAGCAGTTTTTTTTCTTTTTTTGAGGATCCGTCTCAAACAATACAACAAATCAGTGATGGCGGAACTCCAGGAACAGTGCAGTGTAAAGATCGAATTTGGAGAGCCCGCGTACTGGCGAAACAGGCCTTTAGCTTGAGATGGAAGATCAGAGAGGCTGTAGAAATAGCCAAGGGACCCGACAACATCAATAGAGAAGGCAGGTACCGGCTCCCAGCGTCTCGGTTGCCAGCAGTAACAGCTTTGCGGAAGGACAGCTCTCACAAAGCAAAAGGCGCGCGGTAGGCCACAGCGGCGCAGGGTACACAGCTGCTGACGCCCCCTAGTCGATACTAGGCAGTTAGTAAACAGCGTTACGCTGCAGTAGCCGCTCATTTCCTATCCACCGGTTTCCGCCAATGACAAGCAATAAAGGAAACTCCGTTGGAAAATGCTTATTTCCGTCAATCACAACATGCAATGCAAAGACCAATAAAAGAACACCTAATACCCTTCCTCCTTAGCGTCCATATCCAATATAGTATATAAGTAATCAAACTAGCGCCTATTCAGCAGTTAGAAATACACCCTGAGGAAGGTGTCTTGCAATAGTCGCTGAAACGTCGGAAGTTTATAGTTGTCAATGCGGTCCCAAACCCAGAAGAATTTTATTGAACTATATTTAATAAATAAGCAAGCACTGTCTTTGTTCAGAACGTTTTGTTTACTGACTACCGATTTCAATAAGCGTTGCAGGTCGTCTTCAGGTCTATCGCCGATAAGTACAGTTGTCCACAGTTGTGAGTTTTACACAGCTGTTGACAAACTGCGCTACGAGACGTCAGACCTGAAAACGACCTGCAACGCAGATTGAAACCTGTAGTCTGAAAACAGAAATTTGTGATGCAAACGGTGTTAATTTATTGTAACAGAAGGGACACAGTTCCTAAGATATGGCATTAGTTATAACGAACTATGTTTTACTGTCATATGCTAAAGCTGTCGCTTTATATTAAAATTTTAAGAGAAATCTGAAGATGGGCACGTCACTTTGCAACAAAAAGTAAACGGTGATCGACAGATTGAAAATAAGTCTTTAATCTACTTAGTAGAGTCTTAGCTTCCATTTCAACATACAGCACAAGGTACAAAGCTCTTGTGGCGATTTGTGGTCCACACATTCTTCAGCCTGAGGACATGGCAAAGAGGTTGCTATACTGAGTGTCATATTTAAGCAAATACCATTATGATATTCACTGTCGCGTACTACGATTTGTGCAGATGTAGACGCATTATCACGCCTTCCATGTTGGCAGAATAACCACTTGACAGCGAACAGGTCTGGTGACTCCCTTGCAACTGCCACCATTGCCAAAGCAACACAGGATGATCCTCTTCCATTGACAGTTCTATAAATATAGCGTATGGCGTGGCCAGCACGTAGACACTAATGGACGCCTTCACATTCGTTCTTCACACATCTTTTTTAGGCGCTTCAGTGCGTTATCCATATTAGTACAAAGTGGACATTCGTATTGTGGTGTTTACAGTCCTGCAGTCCATAAGTTCTGCAGATTTCTCACTGGGGCATTTGCCATATCAAACAACTCACCCGTTGTCATGCAAATGATCTGCCACGGCCAAGGATGTCGAATCCACGGTGCGCAATTTCCGCCAGTGCATCAAGCCTCAGATAACAGACTGAAGTACTGCGCGCAATCGTCCGTCCCACGTCCGTCACGGGAAAGTATCCATTGCGACTGCTCGTCGCTCCTTCAAACGCATGTAGCTGACCATTGTCGATGCTGTATCAAAATTCCCATGTACCTACACAACCTCATGTACAACCAACAATGCTAGGTTCTTGTGGATACTATAGTAGTCGATAATGGACTGACATTTTCCTCGCAAAATTCCAGGTACCACAATGACATCAAGCACCTTACTTTTGGCCCATTCCGTTATCAGACTAAATTGGAGGCCAACGTATTGGGTGTAGATATGAGAGATACATTCAAGAATCAGTTTCGGCAGTTGTCTCCGAGCGGTTCTAGGCACGTCAGCCTGGAACCGCGTGACCACTATGGTCGCAGGTTCGAATCCTGCCTCGGGCATGGGTGTGTGTGATGTCCTTAGGTTAGTTAGGTTCAAGTAGTCGTGAGTTCTAGGGGACTGATGACTTCAGATGTTAAGTCCCATAGTGCAAAGAGCCATTTGAACCATTTCGGTTTCGGTCGTATCGATAAATGAAGTGTCCCTGACATTCCTCAGTACCTATGGAGCAACGCCAATCAAAGAAGGCTGCCCAGTGGATGTTATAAAGTGCAATGTATTTAAAATCAGAATAAGTAATGGAATATATGCTTGTTCCGTCTGACGACTTATGGCAGTAAGGCAATATACTTCATTTGTATTCACAAAAAAAGAAAAAAGAAGGAAAAATCTTTCAAGTAAATCATGAAGATGCAAGTTTGAAATCTCACCAAAGGAAAATGGGAGTATAATGCCCCAGTTAACTGTCGCGCCGGATAGACACACGAATACGTCACACATTATAATATTTCACGAACACTGAGATACTTTCCACTTCACTAGAGACATCCTTGAATAATGATTATTACAATGAAGAGCCGAAGAAACTGGTGCATATGGCTAATATAATGTAGGGTCCCCGCGAACAAGCAAAACTGCCGCAAAACGAGTGGCATGGACTCGACTAATGTCTGAAGTAGTGGTGGAGGAAACTGACTACATGAATCCTTCAGGGCTGTCCATAACTCCGTAAAAGTACGAGGGGGTGGGGATCTCTTCTAAACAGCAGGTTGCAAGGCGTCCCAGATAGGCTCAATAATGTTCATGTCTGGGGAGGTTGGTGGCCAGAGGAAGTGCTTAAACTCTGAAGAGTGTTCCTTTAGCCACTCTGTAGCCACACAGTGTGGACGTGTTGGGTGTCGCATTGTCCTGCTGCAATTGCCCAAGTCCGCCGGAATGCACAATCGACATGAATGAATGCAGGTGATTAGGCAGGATGCTTACGTACGTGTCACAAGTCTTTGTCGTATCTAGACGTATCAGTAGTCCCGTATCACTTAGACTGCACACGCCTCACACCATTGTTAAGCCTCTACCAGCTTGAACAGTCCCCTACTGACATACAGGGTCTGTGGATTCGTGATGTTGTCTCCGTACAAGTACACGTCCATCCACTCTATACAATTTGAAACGTGACTCGTCCGCCCAGGCAACGTGTTACCAGTCATCAACAGTCCAATGTCAGTGTTGATGGGCCCAGGCGAAGTGTAAAGCTTTGCGTAGTGCAGTCATCAACGATAAACAACTGGACCTTCGGCTCCGAAAGCCCATATCGATGATGACTCATTGAATGGTTCGCACGCTGACACTTGTTGATGGCCCAGCACTGCAATCTGCATTAATTTACGGAAGAGTTATAGTTCTGTCACAGCGATGTCGGAGATTTGATATTTTACCGGATTCCTGATATTCACGGTACACGCGTGAAATGGTCGTACGGGAAAATGCTCACTTCATCGCTACCTCGGAGATTCTGCGTCCTTTCGCTCGTGTGCCGATTATAACACCACGTTCAAACTCACTTAAATCTTGATAGCCTACCATTGCAGCAGCAGTAACCGATCGAATAACTGCGCCAGACAATGTAGGCAAAGCCGTTCGCAGCGCCGTATTCTCCCTGTTTACATATCTCTGTATTTGAATACGCATGCCTATTCCAGTCTCTTTGGCGCTTCAGTGTAGTATCAATGATTAAGGTATTGTTGTAAATGAACACAAAGTGCTTATGAAACTACAATACTGCAAAAAATTTCTACTTCTCGAGAGACAACATCGATTTTGATCCGATGATGGCCACCTGGGGACAGTAGTTGTATGATAATGATTTCAAAGTAGTCCTCCAACGTAGTGGCATAGCTAGCAGAGTGCCAACTGTGTCTGTTCTTTAATAGGAAATGCTCATAGCCACAAGGCTTAGTATGACGCAAACGTGTGAAACAAGCAGCAACCACGCCACGGAGACACACGTGCTTCCCACAGCTAACTGAACGAGACTGAAAGGGGTCAAATTGTGGCTTTCCGAATGCAGTGATGGCCTTTTGAAGAATTGTCACACAAGTAGGACCTGCTGCGCAAGTTACGCAGCAATGCTGGTATCATTGGTCACGGGACCCTAGACGAGGTTTTGGGCGTCAACAGCACAGTCGCCTACCAGGATCGTCGTACTGTAAGAGCAGCAGTGGCAGATCGTACAGCTATCACAGTACAATCAAGAGGGTTTGTGAGCCGAGACGTCTCAATATGAATTGTTGAGAACCGTTAATTAGCAATGGGACTACGGGTGTGCACACTTGCGTACGTGCAGAATGTTTCTATACCCATTCTTTTGGCTAGCAGGACGATGCTCGCCCACGCACTGCCCTTGAAACTCAGCGTACTCTGCAAGACATGCAGCAACTTCCCTGATCACCACAATCTCTGGAATTGTCTCCAATTAAGCACGAGTGGGATACGATAGGACGAGAAGTGATTAGTGCGAATCATCTACCAACAACCCTTACAGAACTACGAGAACAGAATTCGCCATCTGTAAGATCGACTGGGTGCCAGAGTCAGCCCTT
Source organism: Schistocerca piceifrons (assembly GCF_021461385.2). Classification (NCBI taxonomy): domain Eukaryota; kingdom Metazoa; phylum Arthropoda; class Insecta; order Orthoptera; family Acrididae; genus Schistocerca; species Schistocerca piceifrons. Next base: position 894,278,319 of record NC_060138.1, read on the forward strand.
GCAATGCCACCCATGGAGGCTACATCACTTACTAACTTGGAAACCGGCATGAGTCGATACCTCATATTTCAAAACCACATGTTTTATTGATCTGTAAATGTAATCATTTCATTTACTCCACATGCACTGTTGCAACAATAAATCTTGAGTGAATTGGAAACGCCCTAAAAAGGAGTACTATCTTTTGCAGCAGTGCAAAATAATCATATACTCTTCGGAATATATATCTTGTAGAACTGCTTACCCTAAGAACAGCAGCAAGGAGTGGGAACACTAAAACGGTCTTAATATTATTGGTAGTGCAGCTAGAAAAATAGAAGGCCGACGACACTTTAATTTTGCACGCATGGTACTTCTGAATTTTTTACGCAATGGTGGACTAAGATTGTAACGTCACAAATCACGAAACGTAAACATAATATACTAGAAACTACCCCTCCAAAGCTCCAATCACACACGGTCCTATATTTTCACCACCTGAAGCCTGCACTGCTAGAAGCCACCATCACACTCCTTTTCATCCTGATCATCACGATAGGGTACAGGAACTTGGGGTTCCTATGGTGGGAAGCCACTTACTGTTACACAGAAACTGGATAATTATCATGGTCCGGAGGCAATACTAGACACTTCGCTCACTGAGTGCTAGAGACAATGTAAACCAACGGGGTGAGGATCACCGCCAGACGAAGGTCAAACAGGGCATGCCAGCTTGATCCCTTACATCACCCAAAGGTACAAGAAAGTGAAAGCGCCATTCGACAACCGGTACCATCATCTCCAACGTGCCTGAGAGAGAGGTCGTCCCTGAAGAGATCCCAGAGTATGCGTAATTTTCACTCGAAACCATGGGAACCGATTTTCAGGCAATAGCCGTAGTGATACCGGTCATCAGGATCTGGGGCACGGCTCTCGTTTCTGTACTACCACGCTCGTCCTTACATTACCAAGCCACAGGAATTATTTTGCATCGTGGAGCACAAGAATCTGGACGATGTTTTTCCGCAGACTAAATAGCAAATCACGGTAGGTCACCTTCAACTATTGTTTTAACAAGGTTGGATGAAAAAATGTTATATCACAACACAAACATTTAACGCTTATTTAGAAACCAGTTTACCTTACAGCACAATGACACGCCATTTCAGTAAGAAATTACCGATATTGGACATTACCAGCCTATCTACAGATACAGCAGACGCTGTATCAAACCACTGAAGAAATTACGTTTTCATTTCCAAATTATCTAACGAGAAGTCGATAACAGCTTGGAGGGTAGTTCACTTTTGTTATTCTGGCGCCACCAGGGACAGGAGATAAATAGTCCTGTACCTTTACGGGCTGGAAGTTCAGGTCGCTCTACGGATGGAAGCTCGATTGCATTTACGGATAGATTGTCAACGAATACTTTCTGTTTTGTAGTCTGGCCTTGGACTGGAACTGAAGCATTCACTGAAAGTCCATTTCCAAACTATGTGTGAATTCCTCCAGTAAAGTAGTAATTGTCTGTAGGCAAAAATTGTGATGCCTCATTCAGCTACACCGAAAGCTAGAGATTAGGTTTAAGGAATGTTGATTGAGAGTAGGTGTACCGTGATTTCGGTATAGATTGTAAGGGGATACCTGTCTGAGTTGGTATCTATAAGTTGTACACAAAAACTGGCCTTTGTGAGACGCCAACTTAGCTCTCAACGTATCCTTTTTGCTTTCGCAATAACGCGCTTCGGTTGGAGCTCAAGAACCTAAGGTAGCTCGTCACGGACTCAGATGCCAATGACAACTGTCACACACAGAATGTGTTGTGTGAAAGTGTGGCTCAAGCAAGTGAGTCCCGGGTGTTGGCTCTCGAAAAATATAATACAAGGAGATCATTATAGTAATTAAATGAAAGACTGGTTCTGGTTAACCATAATTTATTGTCATATTCCCTGTTCTCACTCATGTGAACATTGATTAATGATAGAAGAATATTACGATAGAGACAAAGTTCAGAGGACATGAAAGTTAACACAGAACAAGTCTAAACTAAAATTTGAATAACTCGGCAATGTCCACATGCGGTAAGTGAATGTAATGACCGTCATCTCGTAAGTCATCAACAAAAGAACAAATCCACAGTGGCGTACTGTGAGTACTCTGAATTTGCCAGAAAAATGTATGTCTACCACATGGAAACAAGACATCTATCCTGGTCATGAATGAGCCTTCAGTTGCTAAAGAACAATACGAGGTGCATTCAAGTTCTAAGGGCTCCGATTTTTTTTCTCCGGACTGGAAAGAGATAGAAACATGCGCATTGTTTTACAATGAGAACGCGTTCATTGTCAATACGTCCCAGAGATGGCAGCACCGTATGGCAGATGGAATTTTACCGCCAGCGGCGAGAATGAGAACTGTTTTAAATACTTAAAATGGCGACGTTTTCCTTACTTGAACAGCTCGCAATCATTCGTTTTCTGAATTTTCGTGGTGTGAAACCAATTGAACTTCATCGACAGTTGAAGGAGACATGTGGTGATGGAGTTATGGATGTGTCGAAAGTGCGTTCGTGGGTGCGACAGTTTAATGAAGGCAGAACATCGTGTGACTACAAACCGAAACAACCTCGGGCTCGCACAAGCCGGTCTGACGACATGATCGAGAAAGTGGAGAGAATTGTTTTGGGGGATCGCCGAATGACTGTTGAACAGATCGCCTCCAGAGTTGGCATTTCTAGTGGTTCTGTGCACACAATCCTGCATGACGACCTGAAAATGCGAAAAGTGTCATCCAGGGGGTGCTACGAATGCTGATGGACGACCACATGGCTGCCCGTGTGGCATGTTGCCTAGCAATGTTGACGCGCAACGACAGCATGAATGGGACTTTCTTTTTGTCGGTTGTGACAATAGATGAGACGTGGATGCCATTTTTCAATCCAGAAACAAAGCGCCAGTCAGGTCAATGGAAGTACACAGATTCACCGCCACCAAAAAAATTTCGGGTCACCGCCAGTGCTGAAAAAATGATGGTGTCCATGTTATGGGACAGCGAGGGCGTAATCCTTACCCATTGCGTTCCAAAGGGCACTACGGTAACAGGTGCATCCTACGAAAATGTTTTGAAGAAGAAATTCTTCCTGCACTGCAACAAAAACGTCCGGGAAGGGCTGCTCATGTGCTGTTTCACCAAGACAACGCACCCACACATCGAGCTAACGTTACGCAACAGTTTCTTCGTGATAACAACTCTGAAGTGATTCGTCATGCTCCCTACTCACCTGACCTGGCTCCTAGTGACTTTTGGCTTTTTCCAACAATGAAAGCCAGTCTCCGTGGGCCCACATTCACCAGCCGTGCTGCTATTGGCTCAGCGATTTTCCAGTGGTCAAAACAGACTCCTAAAGAAACCTTCGCCGCTGTCATGGAATCATGGCGTCAGCGTTGTGAAAAATGTGTACGTCTGCAGGGCGATTACGTCGAGAAGTAACGCCAGTTTCATCGATTTCGGGTGAGTAGTTAATTAGAAAACAAATCGGAAGCCTTAGAACTTGAATGCACCTCGTACATGGAATTCGTGCAGACCAATCAGCTGAAACAATTTTCCTACTGACAGTTAATAACTTTCATTCCGCACTCAGCATTGCTGTAAGTTCTCGCCGTAGCCTGCATACTGGAAAGTGGGAGGCTGCGAGAGATGTGCTCGCTCTGACACATCATTGTTGCAACCTTGTCATCAATGTTAAGTCTGTCTTCCAACTAAACTGATGTCCCAGGCCTTGCTCCGACCTAGACTGTGTCTTAAACACCAAAATACTCGCCCGAGACCTGAACTCTAATGTACTCTACCTCGAATGTCCTCTGAAATAAAGTCTCTGCTTCCGCAAAGTCCGTGAAATTCTCGCTTGCTAATGAAAATACTACACTAAACGCTGGCCAATGATAACATTCTTAACGAATCACCCCTTCCCCAACCTTGTAAAAGTCTTATAACATTAGTCAATTTTTTAGATATAATGCTGACTACCAGGAGAAATGGTGGCGAGATATCGGCACACTACCCTTTAAAAAGAGAAGGAATTTCTATGTAAACACAAGTGCGTCAATTCCCATTTGACAACAAGAATGAGTATCTACTACCTTGACTTCTACTCCACTGTCTTCTAGGAAGCACGAAGTTGGAGAAAAATGCATTCTTTAGAATGACTGGATGGCTTATAAAACGACAGTATTCGGCAAAGGCCTAGGTTTTCGTCAGTGCTCATTATACAACTTTAATTAATATTCCGACCCCATAGTGCGCAGGGCACGACTAGTAGAAAAGGTTGCGGAACATAACCTGACAATGCTTGGGCCGTGACTGCTTTCGGCGTCCAGACTGGACGCGTAGCCTTGGCCCTTATACTCTATGAAAAGCTGGTCCGCCCTCCCCTACGAGGACCACGGGTGTCCAAGTCACTTCCCTAGATCTCTGCTTTCCTCTCGGCTCAATATCACAACTGAAATGTGCATCTACAGAAACATGTAACATGAAAATTACCATTACATATGAGGGAATATTTGGGCACTGATATTAGCCGTAATCGTCATAACACGTTTACTAATTGGCAGGAGAATGACTCAGACTGAGATGAATTAAACAGGATCACATATGGGACACGCTAGTCCAAAAATGGTCTGACGCATTTCATCCTCCACCGAAACCGTCTAATTTTTAACGTGTCTTCTGCTATCCAATATTAGAATGCATACAGCTACGTTCAGTTATTTTTTGTCTGTTTCATACGTGAAAGATACTTAACTGGGACTATCTAAACGTCGGTATTATGTAACCACAGCCATACAATGTACGAGTATGTTGTTGTTGTGGGCTTCAGTCCAAGAACTAACTTGACGCAGCTCTCCATGCTACTCTTTCCTGTGCAATACTGCAATTTATTAAGGTTAAAACTGATTATTTTAAATATTAAGTCCAATAAGGCAACTGTCTTCAGAAGTAGCTTCCGAAGCATTATAAGCCATACATAATAATTATTGTTTTGAACCATTACTGTTTAATTTTCGACTTTCCTTCTACTACGAAATTGGAAACTGTAGTTAGGATTTAGGTGTAGTTCCCGACGACGAGTAAACAAATGGACGGCTCATGCACTGCAATTGCACACCATGTAAAATATATATATATATATATATATATATATATACAGGGTGAGTCACCTAACGTTACCGCAGGATATATTTCGTAAACCACATCAAATACTGACGAACCGATTCCACAGACCGAACGTGAGGAGAGGGGCTAGTGTAATTGTTTAATACAAACCCTACAAAAATGCACGGAAGTATGTTTTTTAACACACACCTACGTTTTTTTTTAAAAAATGGATCTCCGTTAGTTTTGTTAGCACATCAGAACATATAAACAAATACGTAATCAGTGCCGTTTGTTGCATTACAAAATGTTAATTACATCCGGAGATATTGTAACCTAAAGTTGACGCTTGAAACCTCCGACGTTCAGTTGCGTGTTGTAACAAACACGGGCCACGGTCGGCGAGCAGCATCTGCAGGGACATGTATACGATGACGACCGTGTTTCTCCAGATCTTACACCTCTGAACTTCTTTCCGTGGGGTACGTTAAAGGAGAATGTGTACCGAGATGTGCCCACAACCTCAGAGGATATGAAACAACGTATTGAGGCAGCCTCCGGCGACATTACACCAGATGTACTGCGGCGTGTACGACATTCATTACGCCAGAGATTGCAATTGTGTGCAGCAAATTATGGCCACCACATTGAACATCTATTGGCCTGACATGTCGGGACACACTTTATTCACTCCGTAATTGAAAACGGAAACCACGTGTGTACGTGTACCTCACCCCTCATGGTAATGTACATGTGCGTCAGTGAAAAAGACCAATAAAAAGGTGTTAGCATGTGGACGTAATGTGTTGTTCTAGTCTCTTCTGTACCTAAGGTCCATCACCGTTCCCTTTGGATCCCTACGTAATTCGGTGCTCTCCGATATACACGATCGAACAGCGGAGGAGTGGTACTCAAGCGTCAACTTTAGGTTACAATATCTCCGGATGTAATTAACATTTTACAATGCAACAAACGGCACTGATTACGTATTTGTTTATATTTTCAGATGTGCTAACAAAAATAACGGGGTCCCATTTAAAAAAACGTAGGTTTGTGTTAAAAAACATACTTCCGAGCATTTTTTTATGGTTTGTATTAATCAATTACACTAGCCCCTCTCCTCACGTTCGGTCTGTGGAATCGATTCGTCAGTATTTGATGTGGTTTACGAAATATATCCAGCGGTAATGTTAGGTGACTCACCCTGTATGTGAGATATGTGGACAATACTGAAATAAGAAGCTGTGAAGTACGGAATGTAAGGAGGTCCACCTAACAGTAAATAGGGCTTAAACAGACTACTCAGAAAAATGTGATACCTTACGAGATTGCTATTTTGTCCACTGAAGCAGCAGGATTCACAATGCAGCCGATTAAACAAAATGATAAATATCTAGTCGTGTTACTGCAGCAGAAGATGGCGGATGGGGCGTGTTAAAAAATGACTGATTGCTGTAGTCTTGTCCAGAGAATTTAATCTCCAGCCACAAAACTCAACCATCATAGCTGTTGAAAAATAATCTTCATTACTGCTTCGTCTTTAACAATGTAGTCCTACGAGACATTATGCCCTAATCTTTCTCCAGGTCTGTCAGTAGTTTCACGTTTTTGTTCCCATTCATGTAGTTCTGGAGAATTTCTGCTAGGTATTTAAATGGAATACCGAATCGTAAAATTTGTGTTGTACTCTAATAGTTTTGCAGAAATGAAGACCTGAAGCTGCTTAAGGTGTTACATAATGTCATTTCTACGATGTATAACAGTTGTGGAACACGATGAACGAAACATATTTTAGAAGGGCGTGCTAAAAAGTAACGGCTCCGAATTTTTTATATGAAAACTCTAAAGCTTTTTCAATGAAACAAACTTGATTACCATACAACATCTTTATTCGTTATGTTTGCATATTTATTTTTCAGCATAGTCACCCTGACGACGAACACGAGAGATCAGTTTATGAAATTCTTTTGGGTATGTGATCGCATCGCCAATTCTCCAGCGTTTCGCCCACTGTTGCAAATGGCCTTCCTCGGAGTGCTTTTTGGCATACAGGCCCTAGGGAAAGCCATTTTGCAACAGTGACCGAAAAGTCGGAGAATTTTACACATTGACTATGCTATCACATACTCAATTTCATAAACTGTGGCAAGGGCAAAGCAAGTCCACACTTACAGAAGCCAGTTACTTGATACCGTCACATTACAATACTTGATTTTGTTGATGGTGCCCCAACATCTCCTCTGCTTGCACCACTTTATCACTGTCAATGTGATGTCCTCGAAAGTGCTCCTTAAGCTTTGAAAACAGATGAAAATCGGCTGGTGCCAAGTCTGGACTGACGGAGGATGACGGATGACAATGAAGCCAAGTCGTCCCGATTGTTGCAGATGTCACAGCGCAGCGCTCACAGTACACAGCTTTTATTCTCTGACGGATTTCAATTGGAGGAACGTTTCTTTCTATTACAAACTCGATTACAGCACGCTGTTTCTCATGAACCGATATTGTTACGTTACACTCTGCCGTATTATATACTACAACTCGGCGCCTCCTGCGGCAGAGAGTTGAAACCTGCATCAGCGAAGGGGAAATATCGACCGACTCATTGCGCATACCGTACGTTACGATTTGAAACTGAAAATATGAGTTTTCTAACTACGGAATTTATGCTAGTACTTGATGAAACACTTGGAGGGTTCTTGACTTCCCGAAAACGGATGGAAATTCTTCATTGTGTGGGCGTCCCTGGATTCCAGGAGGTATGTTTCTGATCTGATATTTTTGAAAGCTCTCGGCTGGATTTGATTCCCGTATACAAACCAGATAATTAATAGGCTAAGCTATAATGGCGAAAAATATTTCGACTGCCAACCGTTATAGCGGCTTTGGATTGCACTCAAATAGAAATTAGAAAACCACCACTACGTCGTGATGAATACATCAGTCGCAAAGGTTATGCCTCCTGTAATGTGCCGGCCACCGTAATTACTGGAGAGAAATTTACGATCATATGTGCAGAATATGAAGACGTAGCCCAATTAGAAATATAATTTCGGGGTACAACGAGGATGTTTGTGTACTTAAGGACTCAGACTATGGAGTACATCCGTGGTTAGTAACTCCACTTAAACCAGCAAGTAATGCTGCTCGGCAACGATTCAGTTTGGTTTGTGTCAGAGAAAGAGCCATGGTGAAGGGAGGTTCTAGTAAGTTGTTTACGCAAGAAAAAAAAAAACGGTAACGAAAGTGATAGTCGTGATGAAGACGAGGCTAAAAGCAGATAACTGGAAAGCAGTGGAAGCAAGGTTCGTAGTGAACTGAATTGGCAGCAGATGTTCGAATTTATGTAGGTGTTTTTCCTTGGTTTAACAGTGTACTATTCAGATTTGATAAGCAAAATATAGGAACCTAAGCAGCTTAATCATAATTGAAAGTAATGTAATTACAAGAGACCAAGAAAACTGTACAAACGTGTTTTTATTTATTGGTTTTAGATAAAACAAGAAAGGCTTGGGAAAAATATAATAATAGGAAACGTTTAACATACGACATTTATGTTTCATACTAATAATTCGTAGATTTGTCCTCTGTAATTTTTCGAGTTTTTTCTTTTCATTTTCTGTTTGAAGGATCTGTCATCCAAGTTGTTTCAGCAATACAAGTTTCTGAATTTGCATTAAAGACAATTTTCATTTCTTCAGTTTCGTATGTTGCAAGGGTTCTCACTCCAAGTCGAATGTATGTTGAGGTTGCCGATTTTGTTATCATAGGAGCAACAACTGGACACGTACCTGCGTATGACCTTGCCCTCTGATCTGCATTTTTATCGCATTCTTTAGCAGCATTTGATACGTGCAGGACATCAACAGAAATAGCTCCTAGAACCTTTCTAAAACATGTTTTACTTCTTGGGAGACCAGTAACAATAAAACCTCTCCCCGCTCATTAAGTTTAATTGGACTATTTCCAGTTCGCATCAGATCGATTTTCTTTTTAAGTTGAGTTTATTAGTGAACGGTTTATTAAGGTGTGCGGCTTGCCAGTTCCATGTGAGTGTTCTTGTGCAATAGTATCCCACGTAGTCTTCTTTTCTGGCAATAACTACAGTATTCCAGATTTTTGGAACAGAATCATGAGCTTAGATGACAAATTAATGAACAGTTGTTTGCTAACTTTGATACTGTCGGTATCTTCGCTTTCACTGGAAGACATGTTAATAATTGGCTCTTAAACTAGCACACCTGCGCTTCGCGATCCTCTAAATGGAACTGACGTTCGCTATGATTACAATTGATCGAGAGGGCAGCAAAGTGGGCGTGGAGAGGGGCGGGGGTCGGGGGGCGGGGGGCGGGGGCCGGGGGGGCGGGGGGCGGGGGGCAGGGGGGGGGGTGATGGAGGGGAGACAGCCTCAGAAAAACTGCGATTCGTCCCAGGTGGACGCTGACTCACAGTGAAAAACAAGATGTATCTTGCATTTGGGTCTAACCCTGCAGAATATACATGCATTTTCCGACTGAGCGGGGTGCATTTACCTAGACTTAGCTTTACTTATTCACTTCAGCGATAGCTAAATCTTGGTCCTAGGCACTACTACGCAGACTCTATGTTTTATTCATATCACTCTTTGTGCAGGTCACTTTACATTTTATTACTCCTCGTTAATTTGTTCCTGCGGTCGAATGAGATGGTACCAACAATGTAAGTTCGTAAATTTGCACTGCCATTGTCATATCAAATAAAATAAAGTTTGGTTCTCAGGTCTCGTTATAAAAAGACATTAAAGCAACTAAATTTGCCTACGTTACGACCACTGCGGCTACCTTTAAGGAACCGCCAAGATATGCAACGCATCAAGTCGATTGAAACGTCGGCTATTTAGTTAGTGTGTTATAATGACGCGGCCAAATAACGAAACTATTAGGTTCAAAATGGTACCAACGATGTTTCGAGTACAGTAGTGATTTAATGACAAGTTCGCAGGACACAGTCATGCTGAGGCTGTACTACTGCGCGGGTAATATCACGCGGTCACAGAACAGCATCCAGAGTCCAGTATTCACATGCAGCGTTTAGAATGGTGCGCGGTGATACTTTTTCTCGCTTGGAATTCCACTTTTAGGTTTACTTGTATACATAAATAATAAACGAGATCGTGATTGGAGTATCGCATACGCGAGGGTGAAAATAGAGGAGACTGTCAGTGACCTCTGGCCAGGCCGGGAGCGGCAGTGGAAGACGTAACTGGTGGCTGCACCCTGCCGGCGGCTGACCGGCTGTTGATCCTGGGACGGCGCCAGGACCGCCGTCGCCAAATACGTCACACGGTGGCCTTCCAGTCGCTTCCTGCCGCCGCACAAAATACCGTTCACTGGTGTGAGCCACATACATCATAGTATCGACGATCTAATATGTAGGGGGCGATATCATATCTGCAGTTGGTAACTGAGAAGAAAGTTTGTGGGGAAACAGTCATTCTCTGACTGCGGCTGGAAGAAGGTGCTATAGGAAACCTGTATCTAGAGTAGCATTAATTTAGGTGACAAAAGTCGTGGGATGGCGACGTGCACATGTGCAGGTGGCGGTAGCATCGCCTACACAACGTATGGAAGTTCAGTGCTACGGCGCAGTTGTCATTAGTACTCAGTTGATAGACGTTGAAAGGTTAGCGACATGATTATACCCGCACGATGCGAATTAACACACTTTCAAAGCAGACAGGTAAATGGAGCTAGATGCATGGGACGTTCATTTCGGAAGTCGTTAGAGCATTCAGTATTCCGAAATCCGTAGTGTTAAGAGTGTGCCGATAGTACCAAACATCCAGCATTACCTCTCATCACGGACAACACAGTGGCAGATGGCCTTCACTTTACGACATAGAACACCGGCATTTGTGTAGAGTTGTCAGTGCTAAGAGAGAAGCAAAACTGCGTGAAATAACCGTAGAAATGAATGTAGGACGTACGACGAACGTATCATTAAGGAAATGTGGCGAAATGTGGCGTTAACGGGCTATGGCAGCGGGCGACCGACGCGAGTGAGTGTGCTAACAGCACATCGCCTGCAGCACATCTGCTGGGCTCATGACCATATCGGTTAAACGCTAGAAGATTGGAGAGTAGTGGTCTGGTCAAGTATTCCATTTTAGATGGTAACAGCTGCTGGTAGGGATCGAGGGTGACGCAGACACTCCGAAACCATGGACCCAGGTTGTGAACAAGGCACTGTGCACGCTTGTGGTGATTCCATAACGGTGTGGACTGTATTTACATGGAATGGACTGCGTCCACTGGTCCAAATGAACCGATCATTGACTGGAAATGGTTAATTTCGGCTGTTTGGAGTTGAAGCAACGGTGTAATTTTTATGGATAGCAATGCGCCATGTCACCGGGCCACAATTGTTCGTGTTTGGATTGAAGAACTTTCTGGACAGTTCGAGCGAATGATATGGCCAGCCAGGTAGACCGACATGAATCCCATTGATCATTTATGAAACATAATCGAGAAAAGAGTTCGTCCACAAAACTCTGCACCGGCAACACTTTCGCAATTATGGACGGCTGTAGAGGGAGCATGGACCAATATTTCTGCTTTCTATAACATTTCTGTTTTCTATAAATAATAGATGAGATAGTGAAGGTATCTAATAAGCTAGCGTATTTCGTACACTTGTCTGTAGCCAACATAAAATTAATTCTTTGCAATTTGTAACAGTAGCTTTTACTCACGAGTGCGGTAAACGATCTCTGCATCCACAATGTGCTTTTAAAACATTCTGCTTTCATAATTACGATGATTTTTGTAATTAAGCCTCAGAAATATTTATAAAGTGTTCACATGTCCCAACGGAACGAATGAGATGTATGTATCATCACGTCGTTAAATACGATAAAAATGTTTATTCTGCACCCTAAAAAATTTTTATAACACCTAATGTGTTTCATGACATTTTTACCTGTTATATAGTGACTTATATTGTATAATTACCACTATTTATGTATTTGACTTCTTGATTTCAATGTAATATTTTACGTAAATTAAGAACTTTGAATCTCTGACTTCCTACACCAGATGGCGGTTACTGTGCTATAACAAATCCTGTTATATTAGATGTCATGTTATTTGTATGTTTTTCTTCTTTACTAGTCCTGCAATCTGACACCATTTAATTTTACCTGTTGATTTTTATTCTTACATGTTTTTTAAGTTGTTTTAAAATAACACGCCAGTGTAGGTTGGCAAGATGTATATGTATGTACAGGTATGTTCCTTCCAACAGTTGGTTTATACTCAGGTGTATTTGTGGTCTTTTGCTTTTTATTCACTGATCGCTATGTGAAATTTTTAACTTCCAGCACTGAAGATGATCGCCATGTGATTGAAAATCGATTTAGCTGTCAATAAACCATCAATATTACGGCCAGCGCTGACCTTCCTTCTAATTTAACATAAATTTATGTTTTGTTTTCTCCTCATTCTTCTCTTTTAAGTTTGATTTTGTATACCATATTCTTTCCCAAACATTTCAGATTAACTTTGTGTAATTCGACATACTCTGCGAGGTTTTTAATACAATTTTTCTTTTTTCGTTTTTTATCTCCTCTTCGTTGCTGCTCCATTTCAGAGATTCCTTATTTTACCTTCTTTGTGCCACATCACCTTTTTGTATTGGCCTAAAGTACTTCGTTAAATAATAGACTTTTAAGTCCTTGACCGTGTAATCTTCAGGATTAATGTTGATAACACTGAAGTCCTCTGCTCATCAGTTATCAAAATTAATGAATGAAGCCAAACAAGTTACTGAACCAACGCGGATGCTCATTGGTGAAATGTAGTTGACTGCCTAATAAGCATAAAATGTTCATCAAATGTGGGGAGCAGTTCTGAAGTTGTTATTTAACGCACTCGCTCTCCCGACAACATTGAGGGTTTGTCACACCTTTACTGACAAATAAGTAATGAGCCATATATTTGAATATTGAGTTATAGACAAAACTGTAAAGGGATAGCATGTTTGATTAGTAATCTAAACGTTCTCTGTCGCGGGTTTGAACCTCGTTACTGCTTAAGTTTTGTATAAAAATTAACAGCAGTGGCGGCCCATGACTTCTGGCATAAAAAGTCACCCTCGTTCTGCCAATTACCTTGTCAAAGAGGACGGAAGAACAGACAGAGGTTCAGGGTTCTCTCTTGCTCTGGAGGTGCGAACTGGCCCCAAAAAAGTGAAAGAATCGGCAATGATCAACGGCATGAAGATGCAGAAAGCAATGGGAATCACTGCATTAAATACAGATAATGTGGACTGACGGGACACAAGGCCTGTAACTGAAAAAAGTGTGATGATGATGTCTCCGTTGGCAGAAGATTCCAGACTGGACCTACATTCGGATCTCTGGGAGAGGACTGCCAAGGGGGCAGTGACCAAGAGCAAAAGACTGAATAACCAGCAAAAGGGTAACATTTATCGAGTTGCGGAGTGGAATGACAAAAGTTAGGACGTAGCATCGAAACTAGAAAACTTGAGAACGAAAATGCAAATGTTCCATCTACATATAGAGAGCGCCAGTGAAGTGCGGTGGAAAGAAGACAAGGATTTCTGGTCAGACGAATAGAGGTTAATATCAAGAGCATCAGAAAATGGTATAAGGAGAGCAGGATTCGTAATGAATACGAAGGCAGGGCAGAGAATGAGTTGCTGTGATCAGTTCAGTTGCCGGCCGGTGTGGCCGAGCGGTTGTAGGCGCTATAATCTGGAACCGTGCGACCGCTACGGTCGCAGGTTCGAATCCTGCTTTGGGCATGGATGTGTGTGATGTCCTTAGGTTAGTTAGGTTTAAGTAGTTCTAAGTTCTAGGGGACTGATGACCTAAGAAATTAGGTCCCATAGTGCTCAGAGCCATTTGAACAGTTCAGTTCTTCTCATCAGAATCGACAGCAAACCAACACCGACAACAACAGATCAGATATACTCATGCATGCCGACGTCACAAGGCGAGGATGAAAAGATAGAGAAAATATATGAAAATACTATACCGGTAATTCCGCAAGTAAAGGGAAATAAAAGTCTAATAGTCATGTGGAATTGGAATGCGGTTGTAAGGGAGTGAGTAGAAGAATAGGTTACGAGAGAAAATTGGCTTATTAGTAGGACTGAGAGAGGGAAATGACTGAGTTGTACAATGAATATCAGTTAGTAATAGCGAATACTCTGTTTCATAAAAAGAGGAGGTATACTTCGAAAAGCCCGGGAGATATGGGAATATTTCAGTTAGAATACCTCATGGTCAGGCACAGATACCGAAATCAGATACAGGATTGTAAGGTTACCCAGGAGCAGATATAGACTCAGACCATAATTTAATAGTGATGAATAGTAGACTGAAGTTTAAGAGACTAGTCAGGAAAAATCAGTGTGCAGGGAAAAGGGACACACTTGAAGTTCTCTGAGCTATAGACTTCGTCATAATGAATAGCTCTGCAGGCAGTTCAGTTGAAAAGAAATGGACATCTCTAAGAAGAGCAATTACAGAAGTTGGAGAGAAAAGCATAGGTAGGAGGAAGTAAATCATGGATAACAGAAGAAAAACTTCACCTCATCGACAAAGGAAGAAGCAAAAAAATGTTGAGGGAAATTCAGGAATACGGAAATAAAAGTTATTTAGGAACGAAATAAACGGGAAGTGCGGGGAAGCTAAGACGAACATGGGTGCATGATTAATATGAAGACTTTGGAAAAGAAATGATTGTCCGAAAGACGGGCTCTGTATATAGAATAGTCGAAACACCTTTCCCTGAAATATAAAAGCAAGGGCGGTAACATTTAGAGTGCAATGGGTATTCTACTGTTAAATGCGGAGCAGAGTGCGGACAAGTGGAAAGAATTCTCTGTAGACCTCTAAGAGGGGTTGTCTGATAGTGTGATAGAAGAAGAAACAAGAGTCGATAGGTAAAATGGATCCAGTAATACAGTCAGGATATGAAAGATCTGTAGATAACTTAAGATCAAATAAGGCAGAACATATAGATAACATTCGATCAGAGTTTCTAAAATCATTGGGGAAAGTGGCAACAAAACGACTACTCACGTTGGTATATAGAATATATGACTCTGGTGGTATACCAAATAATTTTCTGAGAAACATCATCAACTCAATCCGAAGATAGTAAGAGCCGACAAGTGCAAGAATTATAGCACAATCAACGGTTCATGCATCCAAGTTGCTGGCAACAATAATAGACAGAAGAAAGGAATAGAAAATTGAGGTTCTGTTAGACGATGATCAGTTTGACTTTGTTGTTGTTGTTGTTGTGGCTTTCAGTCCTAAGACAGGTTTGATGCAGCTCTCCATGCTGCTCTATCTTGTGCAAGCTTCTTCATCTCCCAGTACCTACTGCAACCTACATCCTTCTGAATCTGCTTAGTGTATTCATCTCTTGGTCTCCCTCTACGATTTTTACCCTCCACGCTGCCCTCCAATGCTAAATTTGTGATCCCTTGATGCCTCAGGACATGTACTACCAACCGATCCCTTCTTCTAGTCAAGTTGTGCCACAAACTTCTCTTCTCCCCAATCCTATTCAGTACCTCCTCATTAGTTACGTGATCTACCCACCTAATCTTCAACATTCTTCTGTAGCACCACATTTCGAAAGCTTCTATTCTCTTCCTCTCCAAACTATTTATTGTCCATGTTTCACTTCCATACATGGCTACACTCCATACAAATACTTTCAGAAACGACTTCCCGACACTTAAATCTATACTCGATGTTAACAAATTTCTCTTCTTCAGAAGCGCTTTCCTTGCCATTGCCAGTCTACATTTTATATCCTCTCTACTTCGACCATCATCAGTTATTTTGCACCCCAAATAGCAAAACTCCTTTACTACTTTAAGTGACTCATTTCCTAATCTAATTCCCTCAGCATCACCTGACTTAATTCGACTACATTCCATTATCCTCGTTTTGCTTTTGTTGATGTTCATCTTATATCCTCCTTTCAAGACACTGTCCATTCCGTTCAACTGCTCTTCCAAGTCCTTTGCCGTCTCTGACAGAATTACAATGTCATCGGCGAACCTCAAAGTTTTTATTTCTTCTCCCTGGATTTCAATACCTACTCCAAATTTTTCTTTTGTTTCCTTTACTGCTTGCTCAATATACAGATTGAATAACATCGGGGATCGGCTACAACCCTGTCTCACTCCCTTCCCAACCACTGCTTCCCTTTCATGCCCCTCGACTCTTATAACTGCCATCTGGTTTCTGTACAAATTGTAAATAGCCTTTCGCTCCCTGTATTTTGCCCCTGCCACCTTTCGAATTTGAAAGAGAATATTCCAGTCAACATTGTCAAAAGCTTTCTCTAAGTCTACAAATTCTAGAAACGTAGGTTTGCCTTTTCTTAGTCTTTCTTGTAAGATAACTCGTAAAGTCAGTATTGCCTCACATGTTCCAACATTTCTACGGAATTTGACTTTAGGAAAGGTAAAGGCACTAGGAAGGCAACTCTGACGTTGAGTTAGATAGTGGAAGTATGAATGGAGAATCATCAAGATATGTTCATAGGTTCCGTCGACCTGCAAACAGCATTCGACACTCTCAAATGGTGCAAGATGTTCGAAATTCTGTGGAGATTAGGGGTAAACTGTAGAGAGAGACGAGTAATATACAACATGTACAAGCGCCAAGAGGGAATAATAAGACAGGAAGACCAAGAACGAAGGTAGACTTTTGCTCCTGCTGTTCGAAAAGGCAATGACGGAAATAAAAGAAAGATACAGGAGTGGAATTAAAATTCAAGGTGAAAGGACTTCAATGATACTATTCGCTGATGACATTGCTATCCTCAGCGAAAGTGCAGAAGTATTACGTCATCTGGTCAATGGAATGAACGGTCTAAGGAGTATTGAATATGAATCGAAACTAAATCGAAGAAAGACGAAGTACTAAGAAGCAAAAGATATGAGAACATCTAGAAACTTGACATAAAAATTGGGCACCACGAAAATGACGGAGTTAAGGAATTCTGCTACCTAGGAAACAAAGTCATCCTTGACGGACGGAGCAAATACACAAAAGCAGACTAGCATTGTCAAAAATGGCGTTCCTGTCCAAGAGAAGTCTGCTAGTATCAAAGACGGATGTTAGTTTGAAGAAGAAATTCTTGAGAATGTTCGTTTCGGGCGCAGCATTGTATTGTAGTGAGACATGGACTATGGGAAAACCGGAACAGAAGGGAATCGAACGCTATGAGATGTGGCTCTACAGAAGAATGTTGAAAATTAAATTGACTGATATAGTAAGAAATGACAATGTTCTCCGCAGAATCGGGGAGGAGAGAAACATATGGTAAACAGTGACAAGAAGAAGTGACAGGATGATGGGACATCTGGTATGACATCCGGGAGTAACTTCCTCGGTACTAGGGGCAGCCATAGACGATAAAAACTGTAGAGAAAGCGAGAGAGGGAAATACGTCAAGCAATTGATTGAGGACGTAGGTTGCAAGTGCTACTCTGAGATGAACAGGTTGGCACAAGGGAGGAATTCATGGCAGGCGCATCAAACCAGTCAAAACACTGATGGAAAAAAAATAAGGAAAACGGGGGACACTTGCTGCAATACACTGCCGCAATATTATGCCATAGCACTCTCTGGGCGCAGGCACCTGCCTGCCGAAGAGAGCTTGACCAGTTATGGAAATCAGGAACATTTTAGCACCCGATGGATTTGACGTTTCCAGCAATAAGACCGCAACAAACCTGCTTTGGTGCGTATAAATACTGGCTCTACGACTAGGAAGGTTATTGAATTGGCGAGTCGTCGAATCGTAATCCGTCGGAGTGAAGGCATTTTTCATGAGGTCTCCCCTGAGTTACTGTCATCTCGACCTAGGGCAATTATGGGCCAGGGGCCAGAAGAGAAGGGGCTTCGAACTGCGACCAGCCTATGCACACAAGCCACTGGGCGTCCACCAGCGCCAGACGCCGCATGCCAACAGCCAGACAGGGGTTTGCTCCGCGGACGTCCACATTCCCTATCAATGACTAGAGTTGAATGATATACTGGTTAGTAAAATAATACTTGCCGCACAAAAATAGGAAACAGAAGGTTTGTATAATTCGATATTGTGCCCACGCCACAAAAAACACACAGAAATAACGAATGTGACTTCGTACTACTCATTTTCGTTCTGAAGTTTTTAAATGCCAGAAAGGTATATTTGAAAACCTTATTAGGGAATATATAACTTCGGATATGCGGCAAAGAAGAGCAATAGAAACGCTCATTTTATTAGTATAAATTACGTCCCAAGTGAGATTTGGCGAAAGTGTTCGTTAGAAGGGAATTAGCCGGTTGGCCTATGTGAGAGTGACTCTTCATCTGGCTATAATGTTAAATCAGTTGCTACAAAAGGTAAGGAATGGAAAATGACTTGAAATAACTACAACTAGAATTGTTTATCAGAGTCTAAATTTATTCAGAAAACAGTGTCAACTCTTGCTCTATTTGCATTGAACAGACTGTACCAACGAAGAGGCCCAGTACAGAGACACTGGCTACCACCGTGGTTCGTAGACGTTGTTATCGTCGTCGCCGACGATTGCTTGTCTACAAAACACTTGTAAATGTGGACGGTACTCTTGATGCTTCCGCATCTTCCTCGAAGGGCAAAAAGAACGAAGTACGCGGAGTAGGTAAAACTGCTCAATTTGTTCTTATAAATGGCCCTACATTGTTTTGTGGGGCGAGGTTTAATTTTTCTTTAATGAAAACTTCTACTTCTTCCAGTTTAGGTAACGGATGGATAACTGTTGCTTTCGTTGCCTGTAACAGTGCAGGTAGAGCTGGTTTGGAATCCTTTGAAACCCGTGAAATTTTGGCTTATCGTACTACCTATATGGTACATAGAGTTGCGTACCTATTCACCTAAGCTTCATTAATTGCGCTGACACTACTGCAGTTACTTCTGCCCAGCCCTGCCTGGCTACTCTCCTGCATCTCTCTCTCTCTCTCTCTCTCTCTCTCTCTACCTGACTTCACTTGAGTTCGTTGACTTCCACCTGACTTCGCTCCTCGGAGTGTGCTGCTTCCGAGTTTTGTTCAGATTTCTCCTTCACCCACCTGCCCCTGAAATTACGTAACGTCGAAGGCCTCTTTCCACCTCATTGGCTATAACTGTTCAGTGCTCTTCAGTAGTTTACCAAAGGGTGGGTGGAGAGAGTGGGGTGTCTGTCCAGTCACGGTCGCACACTACGCCCTAAGCTCTTCGTGACTTAGCAATGCCTCCACCAAAGATCTTCTCTCTTTATCCGTCTCGTTCCACGCTCTGTGGCTGTCCAAGAAGTGCTGGCCTCATTACTACTGGTGATTTGTGCAATGAGTACTCTTGGAGCTATGCCAATCAATGGCACTGTGTCATGCCCTTGGACCACTCGGTGTTCATAGCTTAAAGCGCTGTGGGTTTATGCATCGAGGTGCTGGCACCTGGTAGCTCGCTGGCTACCCTCTGACTTTTCCTTTTCGTGCCCTAAGACTTCTCAGACTTAATTTATTCTTAATTTGTGATTTTCTACAAGACTTGGTTGTTTTCTGTGGATACTACAACATAAACGCTTTACGAGATATATTCAGCAGCATTGTAAGAATGTTCCCTTTTGAGGTTGATTTTTAACGAAAGTAACGCACCTGGAAATTATTATGAAATGTAGAAGTAGGTAACCAGTAATCCAGTTGATGTACAGAATAGCCGCTCTCTTTAAATGTGCATATATGCAATTGGTTCAAATGGCTCTGAGCACTATGCGACTTAATTTCTGAGGTCATCAGTCGCCTATAACTTAGAACTAATCAAACCTAACTAACCTAAGGACATCACACAGATCCATGCCCGAGGCTGGATTCGAACCTGCGACCGGAGCGGTCGCTCAGCTCCAGACTGTAGCGCCTAGAAGCGCATGGCCACACCGGCCGGCCATAGATGCAAACTAATTCCTTTAACTAAAAGAAATATCCCAAAGTGTCCAATTAAAAGACCACTTTTAGGCTTCTAGAACCTTGAGCATTATTTTGTGTGCTACTTCGTACACAATAGTAAGCAGAGGTGGGTTACAAAGTGTTGCAGCGACTGCCGTCGTAGGTAAACTGGACAGGAGCGGAAATGATTAGTGAACATGCAAATACACTAACCAGAAATTTTTGTTAACTTGAAGCTTACTCCAAGCGTTGCGAAGAAACTGTACGAAAGAACAAACAGCAATAAAGTGCAGCTATTAAAAGAAGCAAACTAAAGAGTTTGCACGAGCAAAATGTCGAACACAGCAACTGGGTCAGGACCGTTTCGCTGCCACCAAGCATCCAGCATCGCACGGCAGAGGTCGCTCGTGGCCAGAGCTGCTGCGCATCATTGGATCCACCGGCTCCCCACGTGACCGTTATAGGCGTCTGTCGTAATCGTACGTTTCCGTTGCCAACTGTGAAACGCCAGTGAAGGTGTGATACAACGAATCGATAAAAAAAAAGTAGACGAATAGGTGACATGGGGAAGAGTAACGGAAGTTCAGTTCATGTGTAAAGGAAAAACATATACAGAAATCAGGTGGTTGTGGTTTTTATCACATAGGCATCACAGCAGACACCGAACGCATTTAGAGACGATTTACTAGGCTCTCAACAGATCTGTGGTCCATACCCGCGACTAAGGAAGATGCTCAGGGAATTTAAATGGGAGTCTCTGGAAGAAAGAGGTCGATGTTCGTGGAACACACAGTTGCCTAAACTTACAATATCGATTTTGCGGTAGACTGCCACATTTCGAGTATGCATGCTGTACCAAGAGGAGCGTTCATGAAAATAAGGTAACGGAGTAGAAACGCGTATACACAGCACTTTTACCTTGCCCCACACGCAAATGCAACTGGACAGATAGTTATGCTTCGTCTGCGAATTTGTTAATATCTCACTAGTTTCCAAATAAGGGGAAGTTAAGTAATTTTTGTAGAGTATTGCACAGGGCTGCTCGTTTGTAGAGCTCCTTCTCAGCTTATCTCTTTACCCCGTGCCACAAGGACTGCATAATTTTGTAGAAGGGGAACTGTCTGATTATCCACTTGAATGCGAAACTGTCTCCTCACTTCATTGAGCGGGCGTCCCAAAGAGATATCGTCCATTTGCTGCCAGCCTCAGGCGAGAACGTTTATTCATCCGGTAGGATAGGGGGGGGGGACTCTATGGGGAAGGGGGGGGCGGTGGCTAGGCTAAAATAAGAGAACCGTGCGGGAGTTGGGGCGAAGGCGGATGTGGCGAACGCCGGGATTAAAGCCAGCCCGGCGCTTCCTTTTATTGTTAATTACACCCAAATAAATCCCGGAACTGCCGCCGGCGCCCCTCCGAGACGTCTGCAGCCTCAGCCTCTTTGCAAATCTCGTCTTATTGATGGGAGGCAGTTGTCGAGGAAGTGCCATGCGGCAATGCGATTAGGTGGCGCGTGGCGGGCGTACCAACGCCGAGGATGCGTGGCTGTTCTGCGCATGCGCCAGCTGCTGCCGGGACCGCTCCGGCAACTCCCCTGCGGTTGCTGAACCGAGGCACGTAGCGCGCGAGCGCACCACTGTCTCGGCCGGAAAACAATATTTAGTTATTCAGTAACAGCGGCTTTTATCCACTTAGGCGTTAATTCCAGGATTTATTACGTTGCACTGATTATATTCTGTACATTCGCCTCGGCCCGTACCGGCTGAGTCTCAAGCCGTTTCTGCTGCAACAATACTTCCACTACGAAGTCGGCTACGCACAGTAACTCTGTACTCCTATGGTAAGCCACTGTCAGGTTTTAGTGCACAAGATGCCTTGTTATTACTTAAGTTACTGTGAGTCATATCACCAGTACAAAAGGCTTGTCATTATTAAACATTGGTAGGCGACAGTTGAGGCAGTTTCCTTTGGCTTTCTCATACGGTGTTAATAAATTGGTGTCCAAACTATGTGTATGTGTTACTGACCTCAAAAAATTTCAAAAAGTCATATGAACATGTATCAGCAGCGGTGGCCGAGCGGTTCTAGACGCTTCAGTCCGGAACCGCTCGACTGCTATGGTCGCAGGTTCGAATCCTGCCTCGGGCATGGACCTGTGTTATGTCCTCAGGATAGTTAAGTTTAAGTAGTTCTAATTTCTAGGGGACTGATGACCTCAGATGTTAAGTCCCATAGTGGTCAGAGGCATTTGAACCATTTTGACATGTATCGTGAAATAAATCATTAGCGAGTTACTAAAGGAATTCCCTGTAGTGACGGTTATCATGCAGTGTGTCTCACACGTCCACCTGTGCTTGACATACTTCTTAGCAGGTGGTCTTAGCATTTCTTTTTAATTTGTTTGATCGTCTTTTGATCAGTATCAACGTGTGTAGTAGATCATCTTATTGGTCCTTTCCAAAATGTGCTACTGAACAAATACGCCTACAGTGTCTCAGAAATACGTTGCCTAGACGTCATCTAAGGATGATAGTTTACGCTCGACAGTACTTCACCTCACTTTAAAAGTTTGTCAGCACCCTTATCACCATTTCTCGATAATCAGTGATCTGGGGAATCCATTGCAGATTTGGGTCAAATGAACTTGTGCCTCTGATGACATTTAAAATCCTTAGTATATTCAACACCTATGCCTGATGGCGATGTTCAGAGAGAGCGTATCCAAAATGGATTTCACATAATATGACGCACTCCTGGAATTTTCAGCAGAGTACGGAAAGGCGTGGGAAGCAGACCACATCATGGATCGATGTAGGAAGCTGTCACTGCCAGATACTTTTGTAGATATACATAGTTGAATGTATCGCATGTGATATCAGCTCCCCAAATAAGGATTCGGCATCCGCGTCCTTACGGATTTCTTTTAGTGATTTGTGACAGGAACACATCCCTAACTTTATGGTCATAAATTTCAAACAGTTCAAACGGCTCTAAGCACTATGGGACTTAACATCAGAGGTCATCAGTCCCCTAGAGTTAGAACTACTTAAACCTAACTAACCTAAGGACAGCACACACATCCATGCCCGAGGCAGGATTCGAAACTGCGACCGCAGCAGCATCGCGGTTCCGGACTGAAGCGCCTAGAACCGCTCGGCCACAGAGGTCGGCTGACATAAATTTATAAACACTCTGTATAGAATCACACACTCTTTCAGTTTGTACATGGAGAGTGAGCTGTGTAGAACGTAAAACTTCTTTTGTTTATACGATCTCAAGCGTCGCCTAACTTTGGCTACAGAAACGTGTAACTTACGAGAAGATGCTCGACCACTGTGTCCCATTCTCTTTAATTTCCTACGCAAATGATTCCTTAAGCTGATTACATACGACTTTCACAACCACCTTCCACAGTGGTCGACAACCCCTGTACGTCAGTGACGAGGTCTGCCGGATCTTGGTTCAGGTGTGGTTGTTCTTCGCGTTTCTCCTTCACAATCGCGTCACCAACTGGTCACTCGGGTAGCTCAACGTCCCTATGCATATGATATATAGGTGACTCAAAATACTTAGCTCATGTTCTAATTCTCTGAGTTCCCTTCACGGACACATTATGCTGTTACTGCTTCTCTACTGACACTCCCTTCCTCATTTTATATTGGCGCCCCGACCCTCTTGATATTTAGTGGTCAGTTCCGTGTACTTTTGATCGGATAATGTATACAGCAAGAACATATGATTACAATACTAGGAGACATATATCCCCTAGTCGTACTTTACACAACATAGACGCAGTTCAGCTACGATTATTGTAGATCTACTTAGTTCTCGTATTGACATTTATGGTCAATGGTAATGTCGCTAGTGTGAAGAGTGGTTCTGGGTGATCGACTGTCTAACAGCGTACAAGGTTACTTAGTTGCAAAGGGTCTTACTGTTGTTGATATTTCACGTAAATTTTGTGGCTTTACGCAGTCTCTGTGCGCAGAGTTTAAGTGTATCTGGCATTGGCAGAGTAATTTTACTTTATTTGAAAATGATGGATTCGTTGCCTGAGTGACAGGGACTAGGCACTAAACGTTCTCGTGAGATATGAGAAAGTCTGACTCCAATACCATGGATGTGCGCTTTCTGAAACTACTGCCATTTGCTTCATTGAATTTCATGCGGTAAGGTGTCGATGACTTCGAATGTATTTCAAAATGCTTCAAATGGCTCTAAGCACTGTGGGACTTAACATATGAGGTCATCTGTCCCCTAGACTTAAAACTACTTAAACCTAACTGATCTAAGGACATCACGCACATCCATGCCCAAGGCAGGATTCGAAGCTGCGACCGTAGCAGCGGCATGGTTCCGGACTGAAGCGCCTAGAACCGCTCGGCCACAGCGGCCGGTTCGAATGTATTTAATGTAGTAATTGATGCTCCCTCTCTTGTGCATTGTGGCCAACTTTGGTAAGCCATAAGGCAGAAAACTTGTGATTAAGTATACCGTTGTTTAGTATGAACTCTATTAGCCTGCTGTCAATAATAGTTCATTTGCTGCCGATGTAACAAAAGAAAGGCAGTTTTAATCTGACATTTGAAATTATCTCAGCACACTGCTCAACCTGAAGATACAGTTTCTGGTTGGTCACTGGAACACTAAAATTATATCAACGTGATGAGGTGCTTAGAAATAATCGTGTTATGAGTGAAGTTTTTCTTTTTTCTTTGCTCAGTGAGTGTTCTCAACTGCAGGGAGCAGAGCGAGTTGTTTCCGAACCTGCCCATTATACAGCTGCGGTTTTTTTTCAACAACTTATAAGGAAATCTGGTAGTGAGACAGACGTGTTCACAATCGCGAATGTTTGGAAGGGATTTTGCCTTTCTCGAAACCTTGTTCGGGCTGGGGATGGGAACTATTTTGATATATTTGAGTTGCAAAATTTTCCAGCGAAAAATTTAAAATTGCATAATTTCATATACACTCTTGGAAATGGAAAAAAGAACACATTGACACCGGTGTGTCAGACCCACCATACTTGCTCCGGACACTGCGAGAGGTCTGTACAAGCAATGATCACACGCACGGCACAGCGGACACACCAGGAACCGCGGTGTTGGCCGTCGAATGGCGCTAGCTGCGCAGCATTTGTGCACCGCCGCCGTCAGTGTCAGCCAGTTTGCCGTGGCATACGGAGCTTCATCGCATTCTTTAACACTGGTAGCATGCCGCGACAGCGTGGACGTGAACCGTATGTGCAGTTGACGGACTTTGAGCGAGGGCGTATAGTGGGCATGCGGGAGGCCGGGTGGACGTACCGCCGAATTGCTCAACACGTGGGGCGTGAGGTCTCCACAGTACATCGATGTTGTCGCCAGTGGTCGGCGGAAGGTGCACGTGCCCGTCGACCTGGGACCCGACCGCAGAGACGCACGGATGTACGTAAAGACCGTAGGATCCTACGCAGTGCCGTAGGGGACCGCACCGCCACTTCCCAGCAAATTAGGGACACTGTTGCTCCTGGGGTATCGGCGAGGACCATTCGCAACCGTCTCCATGAAGCTGGGCTACGGTCCCGCACACCGTTAGGCCGTCTTCCGCTCACGCCCCAACATCGTGCAGCCCGCCTCCAGTGGTGTCGCGACAGGCGTGAATGGAGGGACGAATGGAGACGTGTCGTCTTCAGCGATGAGAGTTGCTTCTGCGTTGGTGCCAATGATGGTCGTATGCGTGTTTGGCGCCGTGCAGGTGAGCGCCACAATCAGGACTGCATACGACCGAGGCACACAGGGCCAACACCCGGCATCATGGTGTGGGGAGCGATCTCCTACACTGGCCGTACATCACTGGTGATCGTCGAGGGGACACTGAATAGTGCACGGTACATCCAAACCGTCATCGAACCCATACGTTCTACCATTCCTAGACCGGCAAGGGAACTTGCTGTTCCAACAGGACAATGCACGTCCGCATGTATCCCGTGCCACCCAACGTGCTCTAGAAGGTGTAAGTCAACTACCCTGGCCAGCAAGATCTCCGGATCTGTCCCCCATTGAGCATGTTTGGGACTGGATGAAGCGTCGTCTCACGCGGTCTGCACGTCCAGCACGAACGCTGGTCCAACTGAGGCGCCAGGTGGAAATGGCATGGCAAGCCGTTCCACAGGACTACATCCAGCATCTCTACGATCGTCTCCATGGGAGAATAGCAGCCTGCATTGCTGCGAAAGGTGGATATACACTGTACTAGTGCCGACATTGTGCATGCTCTGTTGCCTGTGTCTATGTGCCTGTGGTTCTGTCAGTGTGATCATGTGATGTATCTGACCCCAGGAATGTGTCAATAAAGTTTCCCCTTCCTGGGACAATGAATTCACGATGTTCTTATTTCAATTTCCAGGAGTGTATGTAAGCAAGAAAGTGTGTTACGTGCGCGGATATCTGACGTATCCGAGAGTGTCAGTGTTACCATCAAGCCTGTCGAATGGCGGCCTAACTTCATACTAGGGCCTCAGCTTAGGTTCATATTAACTGTTCAAAATGACGATCGCCAGTTTCCGTGAGCTCGGCATCACACAAAATTGACTTCAATCAATTATCCATGTTGTCTAGTGATCCATGCGACATCATCTGGGAATCCACCTACCAGTCCCTACCTCCTACCTTCAACAATAATCTTTCCTATGTTCATTTTTTCGCTTCATAAAAATTAATATATTATAATTTTTCATTTTATAATTCCATGTATTGCCAACGGCCTTGCCGCAGTAGTAACATCGGTTCTCGTCAGATCGACAAAGTTAAGCGCTGCCGGGCTCGGCTAGCACTTCGATGGGTGACCGTCCGGTTTGCCAAGCGCTATTGACAAATGGGGTCCACTCACCCCTAGAGAGACAAACTGAGAAGCCACTTGAGTGAGAAGCAGCGGCTCCGGTCACGTAACCTGACATACGGCCGGGAGAGCGCTGAGCTGACCACGTACATACCCCTCCGTATCCGCATCCAGTGATGCCTGTGGCTGAGGATGACACGGCGACCGGTCGATACCGTTGGGCCTTCATGGCGTGTTCAGGTGGAGTTTAGTTTTTTAATTTCATGTATTATGATTTGAAGATGTAATCACAGCCGAAACAGCCGGCCGGAGTGGCAGAGCGGTTAAAGGCGCTACAGTCTGGAACCGCACGACCGCTACGGTCGCAGGTTCGAATCCTGCCTCGGGCATGGATGTGTGTGATGTCCTTAGGTTAGTTAGGTTTAAGTAGTTCTAAGTTCCAGGGGACTTATGACCACAGCAGTTGAGTCCCATAGTGCTCAGAGCCATTTGAACCATTTTTTTTCACAGCCGAATCTTAAACAAAAAGGACAAGAGGCATCCTCGTAGGCCCACCTCGACTTGATGCTGCATGGACAACGGTATCCGTGGCCTCAGCTGAGTAGTGAAATTTCGCTGCGTGGTGGAGCCTTTGAGTACCAGCTAAGTGGAGTTGGCGGGGCACTAAGGCCCGCACAAAATTTATCAGATGGTGGGCCCTAGTTGTCGAAAGGCAGCCTTGGAAAAAGAGAGAGAGAGAGAGAGAGAGAGAGAGAGAGAATGCAGCCTTGCAGCGTATTCATGGGGTTCAATACACCAAGGTCATGCAACCTCCTGCAAGATAAACTACTGAACCCGGCTCCGGCGATCGAGGTTGGCATGGTACATGACGTCGCCTTCCAATAGAGCGATGTGTGCCTTATTAAGATGCTCACGGATATTAGTGTCGAACTGGCGTGGTACAACGTCGTATTGAAACCACAATCACTTGAGCGCAACAAGAGCTACTGTCTCTAACAAGTGCCATCACAGTTTGAAGTAGCAACAGATAATGTCCGTCTAGGGATATGTAGTTCCACGTTGCGCGTCGAATGAGCAGTTTGTTCCTACTTCCACCGGTACAGCAGCGCCGCGTATGCTGAACTTGTGTGTACTCAGTCCTGTCTGTGTATCGGCGGATGTCGCATCGTTTTTGCCTAACGCTTTTTGTTGTTGGTATGTTCTCTGGCGCCAGCGTTCTCTGTCCGTGTCATGATGTATGTCGAGCCTCTGAAGACCATTCTTCATTGAGGTACCGTTCGTTTCATTTCTCAAGAGAGTACGCGTCATGTGCAAACTGTCTCTCTAGAAATTCACTATTGGTTGATGGATACGATTCGAATTACATCTGATCAGGTGAACACTGCTTGATTTGTATGTATTTTTTGTAAAGCTTCAACATCCCTTGCAAGTAGAACGGCTTTCTTCTCGGGTTGGTTCTCAGATGATGATAACAGATCGTCATGGTTTCGTTAGTGCAGTCCTTCTTGCAAATGCTGCGATCGGATTTATGCCCGTTAGAGATTACAGTATTCCACTCGGAGTGGTGTTGAACAACGTTTTGAACCTGAGAGTTCAGCATCAAGACCAAAAAAAGAAAAACCATGGAATTTGTACCTTCCCGTGGAGAGACTTCAAATCCTGAGTCTCGTCTCCGCAGTCTGCAGGTGCTGTGGAGAGCGGGACTTTTTTTCTTGTTCTTCTTTCATGTCTTACATGTAGCGACTAGTGCAGGCGTATACGTTTATTACCCTAAATGTTAACGAGATAACCTCAAATTGCGGCTTGCTGCGTTACGACGGGTTAATTATGATTCCCAAACTGATGTTTATGTTTGCAAGAAGTGTTTATGATGCGTTTTGTCGCCCGGTTTTTCTATGTGTTTTAATGTTGAGCTAGAAAGCTCTACCGGCATGGTCGTGCCTTATGGGGACAGTATTCCGCTGACAGACTTTGAAAAGCTCTATGACAGTCGGGGTATAGAGTGTCTTTTTTATGATCTCGTTTTAATATTTCCTTGTGCTCCTTCTGGATCTGATCATACGTATGACCGCTCGGGCTTTTATCGGGAAGATGCCATTTGCAGTTTTTTCTTCGTCTACTTTCGTGAAACTTTTTGAAGGGGGTATTTCAACTGCGCCTTACGTCCTGTGTATCACACTCGGAACAGGAACTATTGTCCTGAACTTAGCGATGTGGTGGCGTCATTGAGACCACGGAATTCTTGGATCTGCAGATATCCCAAATTAGTGTTTTCTACATATTTTACACCTCCTTCTAGTAGTTGACTGGACCGTTTTTATTTGTCTGCTTCCCTATGTAGCCAACTTCTGTCAATCGGTGTAATTCCCGCCAACTTCACTGACCAATGTGGTGTTTTATCACTCGTAACCACGTCCTGCAACGGGTACACTTTTCTCGCCCTGTCCGGAAGCTAAATGTGTTACATATGGGTGGTACCATTGCTGCCGAGTGCCCGGGAAATCAGTTCCCAACAGTGTTATCCGTCATTTATGGAACGGTGGGTTGCCATTGCCAAACCTCGGCTCCGCACTGCACTCATGCGCTTTAACGCTGATAAGGCGGCTGAGACGATGACGTCTAGGCAGTTTTATTATGCCGTCCAACGTAAACTTTATGACAGTGATCGAGATGTCCCTTTAAGAATTGTGGAAGTTCACTGCGTGAAGGTGAAACTCCTGCAACTCAGAAGTCTACAGTTAGATCGTCCCAACCACGTTCGGTTCTCCAGGATGAGTTGACGTTCTGTAACTCCTAGTTCGTCTTCGCACGCGATCTCAAAGGACGTGTCTAACTATCATTATAATGTTTGAACTTTCCCGGTAAATTTCCGATCTTTACACTGGAGTGACGTCAGACAGTATTCCGTCAGTTGATTTTACTTCCTACCTTGATAGAGTTGTTACTGTAGCTCTCCGTGAGGAGCTTTGCAAGCTTCACACCGTAACGTGGTATCTGACATTGTAGTTCGCTCTTCTTCCCGTAAATCGCAGGGTTGGATGGGCTTCCAGCGGATTTTATGTTCGGTTTTGGCCTCTGACAGAAAGTGCAATAACATCCATGGTGAATGAAGTAGTGCAAGGGGGTACATGTCCCGCCCTCCTTTATGGTCGGAAAACTGTTTTACTCCCCGAACAGATGGGACGTATGTCCGTGCGTCAGGCACGACGGTAACGATACTCAATTTTGATTTTAAAACTGTAGCGTAGCCGATAAACAGCCGCTTGTCGGTTTTGCTTGCTGACATTGTCACGGGTTATCGAAGTTGTCCCCTTGGTCGTACTCTCCTGACTTCCGTTGCTGAGTGTCATGATCTTATATCGATTGCTTTCACTGTTCCTGTGTTGGGAGCTTTACTTTGTACTGATTTTCATCATGAGGTTGACCGAGTTAGTCATGATTTTCTGTTTCATGTGTTGACAGCTGTTGGTTTTAATGATGCCGCACAACGGATATTCGCCTCTCTAACTACTAGTATTCAGGCTTCTACTGACATGAATGGTCGTCTTGCTCACCTCACAGAAGAGTGTCGAGGTGTCGTACAGGGAAGTACCCTTTCTAAATCTGGAGCCCTTACTGCAGTACATAGCTGCTCCATTAGGTTGCTGATAGTTGTACGGAGAAGGGTTCGTCGTTCGCTCATATTCTGATGACGTTATGGTACTTCTTCGTACTCATGACGACAAGCCTATGCTCAGGGACGTGTTGGATGCATTTTATCGTCTTATGGTAGCACAAATTAGCCACTAAAAGCGTCGGTTACTCAGATTATGGCGATTTGACGCTGCTGAGGTTCCATGGGCTCTGGTGGTTGCCCGCCATCGCTCGTTGGCTGTTATAATTGAGCGTTGTCCTACGAAGACGGTTGCGTTAAATTGGAAGTGCGTCACTGACGGGCTTCATGGAGCGATCCTTGAACACGACCATAGCTCCCTCTCGTTACGTAATAAGGATCGGACCTTGGAAGCCTATGTGTTGAGCAAAGCGTGTTTTAATGTCCAAATTTTTCTCCTTTCTCGGATGATGTTGCGAAAGCTACAAAGATTACCGGGCAAGTTTTTTTGGCGAAACTCTATTTTTCGGCTGTGCTGTAAGGTTATGGCGAGGCTCCTGGCTGATGGTAGCTTTGGGCCTCACTGATGTTTGGGCAGCTTCTCCTCTGTTTCTTCAACGCACTGTTTCAAAGTGTCTTCGCGTCCCCCATTCACTTACAGCTCACCTTTTTGCCTTCTCCCATCTGCGAGCTTAGCCCCTCCAAATTGATGTTGGTCGGATAAATAATAAATTAAGGTATATTGATGAATTTTTTCTTGATGTTAGTCATTTGTAGGCTGATAATCTTTCCAGTCACACATGTGTGTCAAAATGCTGTTGTGTCACTAAACGTAAGCAAATCGCACCTCCTCCGTGGAGTGCTTATCGCCAGAGACACATTGGAAACTTGGTTGGTCCTTATCAACTTACCTATTTTTCCGATGGAAGTGGCGTCCTAATGGTACCATCTCGTTCATAACCTCCTCACCAATGTAATTCTTCATGCTTTCCTGGCGATCTGTTGACATCTTGGATATTCGGGAATCCAGCCGGATGTTCGCGTCGATCTCGCACGATATTTCAACAGCGTGCCTCGCTGTCTTCTTCAGGTGCTACCTGAGACTGGTCCTTGGGTCGATCGAGTCCAGTATTTGTGCCTGGGAGGAGCTGGGCGTTCCCTAATCGGTCCGCGCCGAGTCGAGTGATCCATCTGTGGTCCGCGCCCGCCAGACTCGGCTTCAACGGACCTCTCCAGTCGCGGATGTTCCGACTGCCGTCGGCGCCCGTTTTGGCCGTCCTCAACGGTTGTGGTTGTCATCTGAGGTGTGTCAGACCCGATCTGAGATGTGGTGTCTCTTTTCACACGGGTAGCACTGAAGGAGTCACTTGAGCTTATTGGAGAGAAGTTGGGGCTCTCCTTGACCTATTCAGGCATGTACTGACCTTGACGTACTTCCTATATGGGGGTCAATTTTACGAACAAACAGAAGGGGTGGCGAGGAGCAGCCCTCTATCACCAGTGGTGGCCAACCTATTCAGCCACATATCAACCCAAGTACTTTTTTAGGTATGTGGATGATACCATCTGGCCCCATGGTAGAAAGAAGCCACATATCAACCCAAGTACTTTTTTAGGTATGTGGATGATACCATCTGGCCCCATGGTAGAAAGAAGTTAGATGAGTTCCTGCTACATCTGAACTCTTGCCATCCGAACATTCAGTTCACAATCGAAATGGAGAAGGATGGACTACATCTGTTCTTTGATGTTCTGGTGAAGAGAAAAGCAGATGGCACATTTGAACACAGTGTGTACCGCAAACCTACGCACACTGACTTATACCTACAAGCCAGCAGTTGCCACCATCCGGCACAGAAGAATAGAGTCCTCAAAACACTGGTCCACAGAGCACAAACTCTGTCAGATCCAGATGGTCTGGCCACAGAAATGGAACACTTACAATCAGTGTTCAGCAGGAATGGGAACTCCTCTAGAGATATCCAGAAGGCACTTCAATCTGCCAACTAGCCAAAGGATCCAGAAGAAGAACCAGAAGAGGCAAAGAAGATGGCATACCTGCCATATGCCGGACCTATCTCTGCCAAGATCAGCAGGATTCTCCAGAAATATGACATCAATAGCATATTTGCCCCCCCCCCCCCCTCCAAAATTGGGGCTATGCTGGGGTATGTAAAAGATGACCTGGGGCTACGCAAGCCAGGTATTTACATCATACCATGCCAGTGCAGGATCTCATACATTGGCCAAACCACCAGAACTGTGTAAAGAACACCAGAGACATACCAGACTCAGGCAGGCAACTAAATCAGCCATAGCAGAGCATTGTCTGGAACTTGGTCATTCAATGGATTACAATGACAGCAAGATCGTGACACAGACCTCAAGATTTTGGACAGTGTCATTAAAGAAGCCATTGAGAGTAAGGTCACAGACAATCTAATCAACTGTGACTCGGGATACCAAATCAGCACTGCCTGGAATCCAGCGCTTGAGCTTGTGAAAACTCAACGCAGGACACTCCGGGAGTCTACAAGAAATAAAAGTGGAGACCGAGAGAACAGCCATGAGACAAGGTGTCGGACATTAGACACCAGATCTGACACACCCCTGTCACTGTCACTGTCACTGTCACTTACCCATACGAGTCTGCCGTGACTCGTGATGTGAGCAGGCTAAGCATATACTGCTATTCCTGCATAATCCTATATTTGTGGAGTGGCTTCCTCAGGTGTTTTCTGGGAGGGGGGGGGGGGGGGGAGTTGTCGTTTCTCTGTCGCGAGATATTATTCTCGTAACAGGTCAGGCCAACGCGTGGTTGGCCTGTGGTGAATAGGATGGCCCAAGTCCCTAATGAGCCTATTGTCGGACCGTACGGCCCGCTCGTAGAAGACCCGCGCTGATTGTTTAAATCGGTCGCGGAGGAAGGGGATGCCACTTTGCCGGTGTAGCCGAGCGGTCGAATGGAGCCTCGGTAGGCGCAGAGCGAGCTTCAGCGCTCTGTTCTGCACCCTCTGCAGTTTGTTGATGAATGTGTCGGCCGCGTTGCCCCACACCACGTCCGCATATTCCAGCACTGGACGAACCAGCGCCAGGTACAGCGTGATGCCGTGGTGGGGAGGCAAGGCGGACGACGGGTTAGAGCAGAGGCTACAGAACGCGTAGGCGCCCGATTGCTCTGCCCCTGACGTCCTCGATGTGGGCTTTCCACGTTAGCTTCTGATCGAGAATGACTCCCAGGTAGCGGCCAGTCTTGCTCCATGGGACGGGGCTTCCCATGACAGTGACTGGCGGAAGATCTGGTGGCAGTGGTCTTCACGTGAACACCACTGCCTGGCTCTTCACCACATTCTGCTTCAGGCGCCACTTTGTCGACCACGCATCAAGGGCCTCACATCCACGCTGGAGCAGGCGGCGCATCTCGACTGCCTTCATACTCCGCACGAATAGCGCCGTGTCGTCGGCGTAGAGTGCCAACTTCACTGGCGCCACGCGCGGAGCGTCGGCAGTGAATAAGGAGCAGAGCAGTGGGCTGAGAACGTTACCCTGCGGCACTCCAGCACGGATGGGTCGGTGCGTGGACGTCCCCACGTCCAGGTGGACGTGGGAAGTCCTGTCGGCCAGATACGATCGGGGTAGGACCCCGTGCGACGTCGGGACCCCGTGCACAAAAAGTTTGTACACAAGGCCGTCGTGCCACACAGAGTCGAATGCCCTGGAAACGACGAGGAACACCGCCCCAAGATATTCCCGAGTCTCCAGGGCGCGCATGGCCTCTTCCACCAGCCCCATCAGCTGAGAGCTGGTAGCAGACTGATGGGTCTGTAATTGGCGGCGTCACACAGGTCCTTGTTCGCTTTGGGGATGGCCACCACCTCTGCATGTTTCCACTCAGAGGGGTAGACACCCGAACGAAGGACCTGGTTGAAAATACCCGCCAGCAGCAGATGGGCCCCTGCTGGAAGGTACTTCAGCAGGTGGTTGGTGACCCCATCAGCTCCTCTGACCTTCCTAGTATTGAGCGCCTTCAGCTGTGCGGCCACCTCCGCCTCAAAGATGGCTTCGATTACGTCCCCGTCATCCCATGCTTCCAGGAACACCAGGAGTTACTCGGGTACCCGCTGGATGTGGTCTTCATCCAGATTGTCGTCCACCAGCGTGAATGAAGATTCGAATTGGTCCGCCAAGACACCTGCTTTTCCGTCTGGACTGCAGACGACGTCTTGGTGGTATATGCTGTCATCGGCGCAGGAACGACTTCACCGTGCGCCAGGTGGTTCCGTCCTCTGGGTTGAGGGAGGCGACGAAGGCCGACCACACGCTGTTCCTGTGCGCTTCAGCCGTAGCTTTGATGTCTTTCCACAGGCAGTGGCTGCATTGCCTGCGTGCAGTAGCTGGCGGGAGAAGACCCGCACAGCGGCGTCCGCGCCCACTGCATCTGGATTGGGTGTGTCCGCGATCGATTCCAGGACTGTCTCCTGGAACTGCTCGCAGTCCATGCTCCGGTATGTCTGTCGGCTTGGTGGCAGAGTGGCTCCAGCGACATCTATAGCGAAGACCACCGGCAGGTGGTCTGATGACAGTGTACACCGTGTGGAGGCGGTCTTGTGGTGCCTGATGCCTTTTATGACTGCGACATCGAGCACGTCCGACCGTCCCCTGGATGGGTAGATTGTGGGCTCCTGTGGGCCAGGATCAGGGCGCCGTTCCTCTGGCTAGCGCGGGAAAGTCGGCGGCCACTGACATTCGTGAGGTGGGAGTTCCATGACGGGTGCTTCGCATTGAAGTCACCCGCAGTGAACACCCTCCCCTCAACTGTCAACAGCGCGTCGACGTCCGCCTCCTGGAGGTGTCAGCGTGGTGGCATGTATACTGCCACGAACGTGATGTGCCCGGCTGTCATGGTGACTGTCACCCCAGTGGCTTCCAGGGTTGCCAGGTCTGGAAGTTGCACCTGGTGGTGCCTGAGTGACGCACTAACATAGATGGCGGTGCCACTGCTGGCTGTTGGCCTGTCACTGCAATAGCAAACATAGTTTGCTACACGCATGTGGACCCCAGGTTTAAGGTGAGTTTCACTGACCAGGCAGAGCTCAATGGACTCGTCCTGCATGAACTGTTGTTGGGGGAACAGGCTGTTGCGTTGAAGCCGCAAACGGTCGGTCCATGGATGAGTGGACTATCCATGGTGCGGCTTCATAGTGACGGTAGCAGCCTGGAGCGCCTCCGTAACTGCTGTGACTAGCACGGACAGTTGTTGGAGCAGGGCAGAGAGGGAGCTCAGAAGGGTTCCCAGGTCTGTGGCTCCTGGTCCTGTTGATTGTGCGCGTGCAGCCGCAGCTGCGGGCGCGGGGACAGCTGCCTGCCGCGCGGGAGTGTTGAGTGGACGGGCAGTGCGTCGTTCCGCCCTTGTGGTGGTAGGCCTGGGAGTCAGCCTGTGGAGCGGACGAGCCAGGCGCGGTGGATGGTGCGGTCTCGTTCGAGTCCCCTTGCGGAAGTGGCGGGAAGGCCACTTGTCGTCTCGTGGTGGCGTCAGCGGACTCTCCCATGGTGGCGGAGGCGTAGCTGGTGCCAGGTTGCACCTTCCTGGCAGGTGCTGATCGTCCGTTCTGCCGTGGGCGGCGTAGGAATGCAGCGCAGCCTCTGTAGCTCGCCACATGTGGCTCGCTACAGTTGCAGCACTTTGGTGCCTCCTCTCTCTTCTTCGTGCAGTCTCGACTCTGGTGGGAGTCGGCGCACTTGACACAGCGGGCCGGCATGGAGCAGTAGCGCGCCACGTGGTCAAGGCCCTGGCAGAAGAAGCACTGGGCGCGCCTCCCCTTGGCCTTGAGGGGCTCCACTTCCACCCCAATCCGGGCCACCATCTGCAACTGGAAAATTTTTCGGTTTTCGAAGTTTTCCAGGAGGACAACTAGGAAACGAGGCATATCTCGCCTCGTCCTGGGCGACTTCATGATGGTCACAGAGCTGACCATGTAGCCCAGCCCCGCCAGTTCGTCTTTGAGGTGAGAGGTCTCCATTTTCAGCGGGAGGCGGCGGGAGACCACCTTCAGCTGCTTCAAGGGCTCCACATTATGCGTAAAGCAGTGTAGCTTGTGGGTCTCAATGATCTTCATGGCTGCTCAGTAGTCATCCATGGTGGCAGTCGAAACCCGGTATAGGTCTCGCCCGACACATTTCACCTTGGCAGCAGACGCAACTGTCTGAAATTTATCAAGGAAGGACTTGTAAGTGTCCGTCCATGAGACAGTTATCGGTGATGTGGCGGGTGCCCACCTCTTGGGTGGCTCAGTGGCCTCCATGGCCTCTGGCTCGTCGACGTCGATGAATGAGTCCGTCGTCGGGAGCGGCTGCACTGTTTGGAGCCGTTTTGCCGGAGCAGTGTGCCGCCGCTTCGGAACGGTGAACCCATCGTTTGGCACCTGGTCTGCTTCAGTGGGGGCAGGGTCGTCTGCCATCTTCTGCTTCTGGCTCTTCCTGCAAACAGACTGAGAGAATGTGGAGGAGTCGTCCTCCTCCATTGCTGCAGGCCTCTTCCTGGAGGGCTGCAGTGTGTTGCCTCGAGCAGATCGCCAAGGTTGGCCTCTATGATAGTGTCGTCACGTTGCAGGACGTTGACGCTTCTCTCGTCACGCCTGGCGGTACAGTTTCCGGTATATCTGTGGCCTCTTCACTGGAAGAGACTGGAGTGGCAGTCAGCAGTGCACCAGTTTCTTCTGCAACTGGGACTGGTGGCGCAACACTCACTGGGGCCGCCGCTGGCAGAACAGTGTCGTCTTCATTCGACACGCCTGTCAGGGCTCCCGACGGTACTCTCTCCTCTTCATCGACCACGCAACCGAGTGACTTTAAGTACTGCTGGACCAAGTGGAAAGCTCGTTTGTCGGCAGCATGTTCTGGGTAATCAGTATCCCGTGACATTCGGTGCATGATGAGGTACAAGGGCCTGTGTCCCTTGAATATGCCGTCTCGTAGTCCATTGTCGTTTGCTGCGTCGTCATATGTGGGGGCCGGATGGGGCCGCCGACGGGGCGGACTCGGTCGCCCGAGCCCGTCCCGCCTGGCGGCGATCCGCTACACCGTTCGCTTGAGTAGCATGGTCCTGCTTGCACGGCACCGCTCACTCGAGCGACACACCCCAGATCATGAACTCGACTTCAGAAGATGGCCATGCCGGGCGCGGACGGCGGAGGGAACACCGGCGACCAGAGAAGGATAATGTAGCGTCTGGCGGGCGCGGACCTCAGACGGAACACACGACGCGGCGCGGACCGATTAGGGAGCGCCCAGCACGAATCAGAAGTGGAAATCATAGTAACAGTCATGAGATAGAGTACCCAACATCTCAGATCAGGACTGACACACCTCAGATGACAACCACAACCGTTGAGGACGGCCAAAACGGGCGCCGACGGCAGTCGGAACATCCGCGACTGGAGGGGTCCGTTGAAGCCGAGTCTGGCGGGCGCCGACCACAGATGGATCACTCGACTCGGCGCGGACCGATTGGGGAACGCCCAGCTCCTCCCAGGCACAAATACTGGACTCGATCGACCCAAGGACCACTCTCAAGTAGCACCTGAAGAAGACAGCGAGGCACGCTGTTGAAATATCGTGCGAGAACGACGCGAACATCCGGCTGGATTCCCGAATATCCAAGACTCCTCACCAATGTTTGACTTTTTCAGATTGGCCTTAGTAAGACATACTGATGAAGCCGTTGACATGGAACGGATACGTAATGACACCGGTTGGTCGCCTATGGACACAGACATTGGAGTTGGCTACTACAACAATTGGCCTTTCTTGCGAGAACGAATGAAGCTCCAATCTCCAGTGAGATTATA
This sequence comes from Schistocerca piceifrons, assembly GCF_021461385.2. Classification (NCBI taxonomy): domain Eukaryota; kingdom Metazoa; phylum Arthropoda; class Insecta; order Orthoptera; family Acrididae; genus Schistocerca; species Schistocerca piceifrons. Next base: position 894,316,687 of record NC_060138.1, read on the forward strand.
CTGCGTAGTCATTCAGCCTTCTTTCCTAGAACAAAGCACAATAAGACTATGTGGCTAGTAGGGCATTATGTTGTACGTGATGGAGAGCAAATATGACCCGAACCCTTGTGCCTTTTTCCAGTATATGCTTAGGGGCCACTGGACATGGAAAAAGATACCATGCTTTGGTGAGCTTTTCCCGAATATTCTGTTTCTGGTATTTAGTCGTCAAGGAGTCGGAAAACGTGTAGAATCCCTTTCCCGTTCGAATGTGTCATTCTTTTTTTTTTTTTACTTTTTGGTCAGCTTGATAAAAAGAGAAGGTCTTAATTAATCGTCTTGGTATTTTCGTCATGGCCTCTTTTAAGAGTTTATTTCATTCTTGTGGCCTTGCTTGTCTTGTTTTCTTTTTGGTTTAATCAATAAAAAGTAAAGAAGAATTCTCGTTGACAAAGAATGGAAATGAATTTTTTATGTGGCAGAAACCACATGGAATTAAGTCCGATTTTGTTCCTTTCCTGTCTGAGTAGCAAGTTGAAAAGTTATAACGAAAAAATGAAGATAAAAAATTTAAAAAATTTCAATACCGTGTGTAGGATCAGCACAGTAACAGAGGGGGTGGGGGGGTTGGGATGGAGGAGGCATGGCGCCAGGCCTCGACATTCGACCCCTGCCGACCTTGTGTCCACCTAGCCTGAAGTGTGTACATTCTTTTCTGACATTGCAAGAGGAAAAAGAAAGTTAGCATGAGATCCCGCGTTTCACTTTAGAAAAGTTAAAGGCACTAGAGAAGCAGTTCCGACACGACAGGTGATAGTGGGAGCTACGTTGACTCACAATCAAGACACGTTGATAGGATTTGTCGTCGTGAAAGAAGCGTTCGGCAATGTAAAATGGTACAACATGTTTGAAATTCTGAGGAAAGTATGGGTAGGTTACAGGGAAAGAAGTGTAATGTAAATACATGTAAGAACCAAGACGGAACAGTAAGACTGGAAGACCAAGAACGAAGTGCTCCTATAAAAAAGTGTGCAAGGCAGGGAACTACTCTTCCACCCTTACACTATCTGTTGAATGGAATGAATAGTCTAACGAATGCAGCATGCCGATTGAGAGTAAAATGAAGGGAGACAATAGTAATGAGAAGTAGCAGAAATGTAAATAGCGAGAACCTTTACATCAGAACTGATAGCCACGAAGTAGATGAAGTTAAGGAATTCTACCACGAAGGCAGCAAAATAACTAATGACGGGCGAAAGAAGAAGGAAGACATCAAAATGGTTCAAATGGCTCTGAGCACTATGGGACTCAACTGCTGAGGTCATTAGTCCCCTAGAACTTCGAACTAGTTAAACCTAACTAACCTAAGGACATCACAAACATCCATGCCCGAGGCAGGATTCGAACCTGCGACCGTAGCGGTCTTGCGGTTCCAGACTGCAGCGCCCTTAACCGCACGGCCACTTCGGCCGGCGAAGACGTCAACGACTAGCATTGGCAAATAGTGTATCCCTGGCCAAGAGAAGCATACTAGCATCAAATATAGGTCTTGCTTTGAGGAAGAAATTTCTGAGAATGCACGTTTGGAGCACAGTATTGTGTGGTAGTGAAATGTGGACTATGGGAAAACAAGATCTGAAGACTGTCGAAGCATTAGAGATTTGATGATACAGATCAGTTTTGAAAGTAAGGTGGACTGGTAAGTTAAGGTATGAGGAGGTTGTCCGCAGAATCGCCTAGGGAAGGAATATGTGGAAAACGCTGACAAGAAGACGGACAGAGCATCTGTTAAGACATCAGGGAATAACTTCCATGGTACCATGGAGCTGTAGGGGTTAAAAACTCTAGAGGAAACATAGGTTGGAATACATCAACAAATACGAGGGCTATCCACAAAGTACATTACGTTTTGGAATTAAAAATAAATAAAGTATTGGAAATTTTTTTTATTAGATACAGATGAAAGCCACACTTAAATACTACTTTTCTACATAGTTGCCATTTAAATTAAGGCACTTATCGTAGCGATGGACGAGCTTGGAAATTCCTTCGTTGTAAAATTCAGCCGCCTGCGCCTTCAACCACGTGGTTACCTCTTCTTGAAGCTGTGCGTCGTCATCAAAACGCTGCATAGCCAACCACTTCTTCATTGCTGGGAATAAGTGGAAGTCGCTCGGTGCCAGGTCGGGACTGTACGGCGGATGAGGAAACAACTCCCACTTAAAACATTCGAGAACTTCACGAGTAGCATTTGCCGTGTGGGCCCGGGCGTTGTCGTAAATCAGCAAGAATATTTGTAAATGGCTTACCAAAGGAATGAACTGATGTATATCTAACTATTATACTGCACATGTATCAGCAGCGGAGCAAATAATCAGAGGTGGCCCCTAAAGAAATTTATTTACGTTGTCTTAGTAACAATTTGTGTCTGTGATTTAGATGTCAGAATCTATTGCGGAAATATTTAATTTCTGACACTTGTTAATACTTTAGAGATCTGTAAGTAATTGATAGTACATGAACGCCAAAGTCTTCAATATCGTGATATTGAAGATCGTACATTAATGCGATAAGAGATTTTAGCAGTATTTGGTGGATTACTGCTACGTGCTAACTTACGAATACATATGATACATATATTGAGAGAATCTTTACCAGAAAGAAGCCTTATTAGTAGTGAGTATGCTTGTAAATTCGCTCTGTTGTGTACGGGTGGTTCGTTTTCTAGCTAATAAGCATACTCTAAATAAGAACTATGTCATTGGAGGTGTGCTGTAGTGCTGGGAGGTAGAATTATCAGTTCAGTCAAGCATACGATTACATACTGGCCACATAGTTGATCGTACAGTGTTTCTAGGAACCTGAGTCCTTCTGAAACGTTTTATAGCATACCACTGGACCTCTCCGCAAGCAATTACCAATGCATTTAATTTATATTTTCTCGATTTTCGTCTATGTGGGGTCGGAGTGATGCTCGAAGTATTAAAAGGGCTAATTGCGTGGACACTCGTAGGCTGCAATTCCAGCACTGCAGTCTCTCCGTTTTGAAACACTGTGAGGAAGAAGCCTCCCATTCGCTGAACGGCCTACCTCCGTCTAGGCTATCGACACTTGAAGACTTTGCTAGTCTCTTTTCTTACACTTTTCAGTTGATCTGTCTTTGAAAACCACCAGCTTCTATACATCTTTAGTTAGTTTTCTGTTTTCTGCTATCTGCACAAAAACACTACCATCCATTCACACATTTTATAGCAAAGGAAAGATAGGATACAGGAAAATTGACTGAAAGAATTTTCGTAGACCAGTGGACATGTTGTGAAGATATTTTATGTGGTAGCTTCTCATCGTGCTGCCGCAAACTACTATAATCAGTAGTACTGCTTCCTACGTAATCATCTTCAAGGCTCAAATGGTGCGTAGTACCATTACCGATTCAACGCCACTGGTACCACAGGGATTACTTTGCATCCTTTAATTATGTGTACACTGTGTGCCAAGTGGATATCCTTCTGCCCAGCTTCTATGCAACCTATGCAGTTCTCTGAGCCATTCGAGGATCTACTCATCGCAGTGTCCAACCAGTCAAACAGTGCCAGCCGCCATAGTAACCTGGAAGTCACACTTCTGCAACCAGTACCAGCAGCCAGCCGTCGCCCCTGAGCCTCAGCCTCTCTGACATTGGCCTCCGTGGACTCTGACTTCGTTAATAGTGTTCAAGGACCTCCGGCCTAAATTAGGTCCGCCTGGACTTGGATTATTAACCATTCTGCAGTGATTGTCACCCGACCAGAAAATATTTATTTCATGTGCTTGTGCATGTGACATGAAAAAATAGGGGACAATTACTTATCATCAAGTATCGAACAAGAAGATCATTTACTTGTGCTCGTCAGTTTTGTTAATTTGCTTCATCTGTTGATAATAGCTGCAAAGCTTTACTTTTGTGTCATCAAAAATTAAGTTTTTACGGTTCTGCTTCCACCTGGAAATCTTCTCTAGTGTTGTGAACTCACGTACAAAACTTAATAGACTCCTTATCAAGTATACATGATATTACCCATCGAACAAAAGCAGAGACGCTTTGCTGCGATAGAAACAGGACGGAGTAGACACGTACGAAAGAGTATTCGAAGTATCCGCATAAACTGAATTCCTTAGAACAGTAGTAGTCTTTTCGAAACCCTGTAGGGCCTATATTTTGAGGAAGACCATTTGTTAATTCCACAGGTACCATCGTATATCCGACGTAGGTACCAAGAGAATCAGATAAGAGAGATTACGGCTCATTTTGAGGTATGTAATTATTCTGTTCAACCCACGACCAACACTGTAATGAAGTAGGAGGGAAAGTCGCTGAAATTTATTGGTGTGACGTACCCTCCACCATGCACAGCACTGTGATTGCTGGCATATGTAAGTAGATATAGATGTGGTGCTGAGTGTTGTCGATTGAATGCTAATATAAAGAATTTCTCGTATGTACCACACCAAATACAGCGAACTTCTAGCCATTTGACGGTCCCTGCTCATGATAACGCAGTAATGGGAAACAGAAAGAGTACCACCGAGATAGGATATCCACAAATGACATCTTGTAGTCAGGTCTTAAACCAGTTCGACAGAATTAAATGTACATCTAGCACACTCCGACGTGATGCATAACATACACTCCTGGAAATGGAAAAAAGAACACATTGACACCGGTGTGTCAGACCCACCATACTTGCTCCGGACACTGCGAGAGGGCTGTACAAGCAATGATCACACGCACGGCACAGCGGACACACCAGGAACCGCGGTGTTGGCCGTCGAATGGCGCTAGCACCGCCAACGTCAGTGTCAGCCAGTTTGCCGTGGCATACGGAGCTCCATCGCAGTCTTTAACACTGGTAGCATGCCGCGACAGCGTGGACGTGAACCGTATGTGCAGTTGACGGACTTTGAGCGAGGGCGTATAGTGGGCATGCGGGAGGCCGGGTGGACGTACCGCCGAATTGCTCAACACGTGGGGTGTGAGGTCTCCACAGTACATCGATGTTGTCGCCAGTGGTCGGCGGAAGGTGCACGTGCCCGTCGACCTGGGACCCGACCGCAGCGACGCACGGATGCACGCCAAGACCGTAGGATCCTACGCAGTGCCGTAGGGGACCGCACCGCCACTTCCCAGCAAATTAGGGACACTGTTGCCCCTGGGGTATCGGCGAGGACCATTCGCAACCGTCTCCATGAAGCTGGGCTACGGTCCCGCACACCGTTAGGCCGTCTTCCGCTCACGCCCCAACATCGTGCAGCCCGCCTCCAGTGGTGTCGCGACAGGCGTGAATGGAGGGACGAATGGAGACGTGTCGTCTTCAGCGATGAGAGTCGCTTCTGCCTTGGTGCCAATGATGGTCGTACGCGTGTTTGGCGCCGTGCAGGTGAGCGCCACAATCAGGACTGCATACGACCGAGGCACACAGGGCCAACACCCGGCATCATGGTGTGGGGAGCGATCTCCTACACTGGCCGTACACCACTGGTGATCGTCGAGGGGACACTGAATAGTGCACGGTACATCCAAACCGTCATCGAACCCATCGTTCTACCATTCCTAGACCGACAAGGGAACTTGCTGTTCCAACAGGACAATGCACGTCCGCATGTATCCCGTGCCACCCAACGTGCTCTAGAAGGTGTAAGTCAACTACCCTGGCCAGCAAGATCTCCGGATCTGTCCCCCATTGAGCATGTTTGGGACTGGATGAAGCGTCGTCTCACGCGGTCTGCACGTCCAGCACGAACGCTGGTCCAACTGAGGCGCCAGGTGGAAATGGCATGGCAAGCCGTTCCACAGGACTACATCCAGCACCTCTACGATCGTCTCCATGGGAGAACAGCAGCCTGCATTGCTGCGAAAGGTGGATATACACTGTACTAGTGCCGACATTGTGCATGCTCTGTTGCCTGTGTCTATGTGCCTGTGGTTCTGTCAGTGTGATCATGTGATGTATCTGACCCCAGGAATGTGTCAATAAAGTTTCCCCTTCCTGGGACAATGAATTCACGGTGTTCTTATTTCAATTTCCAGGAGTGTAATTCTGTATTTGTAAATTGTGTAACCCATACTTCCACTGAAATCTGTGTACTGCTTCATATCATACAATAATGGACAATTTCCAAAAAATACCAGAGAGCGTGTCAGACAGCTAATTAACTTCGAGAACTACCAGCACCGCTCTCTGGTTTGAAGTCTATCTACTGCACTTCACATTACTAGTGAACAGCATCTACCTTTCTGCACTCTCATCGTAACCAAGCATCGGCGTATAGCGCTGGTGTAGAATGCTTAGGCACACTTGGTTACTACTTTGGCTGCCATCGACGGTTCCATCACGTATAGTATCGACTTTGATACACAGGCGTTGACGACAACACTACCTTCTATCTGCAATTATCTGGGTAATTAGCCTGATTTGTTAGTTCAGAATTGCATACATAAGTAATAGTTATGTTTTACTGCACAAAACATTTATGAAAGTATCTGAATTTAATTGAGGCCTTTCTACATTCCGTTGGAGGCCCCATCATTTTGTATTTTCTCCGTTAATGTGATATGCTTCCTGTTGCAAACTTATTGCGCATTTGATAAACTTTCCTAAACTCTACCTATATTTTTCTCCTTACTCTACGGTTCCATGATATTCGTGTGCTAAGTAGCTTCCTAGTTTCATATTAACAGTTCTTTATATGGAACGTTACTATTTAGCATCAACGACAGTTGAAATTCTCCGCATTCATAGAGCTCCTATAAAGGCTGCCGTCATGGATCTAGTCTATGATTCGCTAGCCGTCTAACTATTATATTCCAGGCTATAGTTCAGACTATAGTGATATCAGTCAAGAGAATGGTGGGTTTCAAGGGTGGCACTTCAAATCAAGAGTTCTGATGGTTTAGGGACTCGTCACATTCAACCCCTCAGGGAACAGAAAACTACGTCACCGTAGAAATAGCTCATTTGCCAGTTTTTTTAGCAAACAGAACACAGCACGTTGTTCTCAATGGAGAGACGTCTACAGACGTTAAAGTAACCTCTGGTGTGCCACAGGGGAGTGTTATGGGACCATTGCTTTTCACAATATATATAAATGACCTAGTAGATAGTGTCGGAAGTTCCATGCGGCATTTCGCGGATGTTGCTGTAGTATACAGAGAAGTTGCAGCATTAGAAAATTGTAGCGAAATGCAGGAAGATCTGCAGCGGATAGGCACTTGGTGCAGGGAGTGGCAACTGACCTTTAACATAGACAAATGTAATGTATTGCGAATACATAGAAAGAAGGATCCTTTATTGTATGATTATATGATAGCGGAAGAACACTGGTAGCAGTTACTTCTGTAAAATATCTGGGAGTATGCGTACGGAACGATTTGAAGTGGAATGATCATATATAATTAATTGTTGGTAAGGCGGGTGCCAGGTTGAGATTCATTGGGAGAGTCCTTAGAAAATGTAGTCCATCAACAAAGGAGGTGGCTTACAGAACACTCGTTCGACCTATACTAGAGTGTTGCTCAGCAGTGTGGAATCCGTACCAGATCGGGTTGACGGAGGAGTTAGAGAAGATCCAAAGAAGAGCGGCGCGTTTCGTCACATGGTTATCTGGTAAGCGTGATAGCGTTACGGAGATGTTTAGCAACCTAAAGTGGCAGACTCTGCAAGAGAGGGGCTCTGCATCGCGGTGTAGCTTGCTGTTCAGGTCTCGAGAGGGTGCGTTTCTGGATGAGGTATCGACTATATTGCTTCCTCCTAAGTATACCTCCCGAGGAGATCAGGAATGTAAAATTAGAGAGATTCGAGCGCGCACGGAGGCTTTCCGGCAGTCGTTCTTCCCGCGAACCATACACGACTGGAATAGGAAAGGGAGGTAATGACAGTGGCACGTAAAGTTCCCTCCGCCACACACCGTTGGGTGACTTGCGGAGTATAGATGTAGATGTACATGTAGATGTAGATGCAGACTATCCACATTATTTCTACGGGTCAGTTCTTATTTCCAAAAACAGGCACACCTGATATTCGTCTATTAAGTGGTTCAAATGGCTCTGAGCACTATGCGACTTAACTTCTGAGGTCATCAGTCCCCTAGAACTTAGAACTACTTAAACCTAACTAACCTAAGGACATCAGACACATCCATGCCCGAGGCAGGATTCGAACCAGCGACCGTAGGGGTCACGCGGTTCCAGACTGTAGCGCCTAGAACCGCTCGGCCACACCGGCCAGCTATTCGTCAAATACAGCGCCATTTACCACGAAAGGATAACAATGATTTGAGTAAATCTTACGCATTTTTGGCGTACAATTCGAATAGACAGTAAAAATAGGGTTTCACATTTGAAAATACAAAGTTTGCACCGTTCACTCAGGAGGGATGGTTAGGAGTGGCAGTTGTAGCCCACTCGGAAGTCCGCTTTACGTTAGTAAATATTAACTTCTCACCGAGAACCTTTTGTACGATGCGTTGTTTTTGGAATGTTATGTTGTCTTGAAATTAACGTTTAAAGAACCCCGCACCGATGTAAATGACGCTGGGGCCCGCATTTTAATATAAGATAAATGGGACCGTAGTAGTTAGGAAATAACCCAAAATTTAAAGACAAATGCTGAACATGTGACGTTACCAGATTACGCACTCGCCGGACGTGTAGCGGTTGGGCTTGTCGATCCTGCCAATGCCTTAAAAGGGCGGTGCAAACACATGGCTCTTCTAGGCTACTCTGTTTTCCTTCTTCGCGCTAGTGGTACTGCAAAAGTACAATGAATCGGTTTACACTTACGAAAATCGAGTTAAATTACTTGTCTCAATGTCAGCTATGCCACTTTGAGGTTTTTTAAGCGTTAATAGGAATCACCCAGTGTATTCAAAAAATTAGACAAGCGAGAGTATCACGAATATTAACGAACCTTGACAAAAAAATCAAAACACAATACATTCACATTAAAATGTTACTTGAACTCAAATAAAAGTGAATGTGTAGTATTGTAGGCATAGGACCCAGGTTATAGGAGCTAGCAGACAACATTCCAAGGAGACCGGAGGTTCTAATACACATTTTGCAGTATTGAAATAGTTCGATAGCAAATGAAGCTGTAGATCGCGACCTGTTATCCATCGCAAGTAATTGTAATGTGACCCAGCCGACGTTTGTAGATGTCTCCTGAAGCAGCTGCGGTTGAAGTGTGAATATTCTTGAATCTGTCATCAAAGTGGGTTCTTCGGATTTTTTCTCGGAGACGTCATTCAGAAGTCGCGTTTCTACTGACAGAATTTTGTTCATGCCATCTGCCTGAGTGACCCACATTTGAATACAACACTGGGTAGTTGGGACAGTTTTACGTTTGTCTCCTTAGTTAATTATATCTCTTCTGCAACGTATATCATTTGGCACACATCTGAAATGCGAAACTCATTCATGTGATTTATTATCTACAAAAATGGTTTTACTAAATATTTTGTTCTTTTGCCTCAATTTTCAGTTTATCTGCTAAAGTACCTTGCTTGTACAAGGGCTTGTTAATAAGTGATTCCTCCGAAACTGTTACGAGAAAACTCATTGATATTTTTGAAATAAGACGAACTTAATTAACATCAAACCTAATTAACATTCTACACCTGTATTCTTCATATCTACATATTGATTTCTCATCGCAACGAGATAGTCGCAGATGGCGCAGAGCTAGTGTGTGTTCTGACACTGTCGTGTTGTAGAAGAGGGTGCTCTATCTGTGAACGAAGTCTTCGAATTCGAAACTCGATTAGATCACGCTGTCTTTCATGCTCCGACATAATTACGTCGCACACCACCATGTTACGCGCTGCAATTCGAACCCTCTAGCGGCAGAGGGCTAAAATTTTGTAGACGTGAAGAATAAAAATGTAGGAGTTAGTAATGTTCGGTTTATTTAAAAATTTGTAGAAGTTTTCATATAAGAGGGATTCAGAGACGTTACTTTTCACCCTCATGAATGGCACGTTTCCGATATTGTGGAGGTAATGCTTTATTTTCCAGCAGCATTATATCATCAGGAAATAAATATTATCTAATAAAATTAATTTGGTAACCGTCAAGTCTGCAAGCGTAGGTTGCATGTATTAAGCAAGTCAAGAGACAATCGCTGCCAGTTGCATCTCTTTTATTTTACTGGAAACGTATTGAGACAAGGTACTCAGAGCAGGATCCGTCGGCCTGACAGCTTAATCCCAGATCAGCAGGTGCGATAGAGCTGGAGTCCATGCGGTTTTTCCGTCGGCGCGCTGACAGGCGGGCGTTTCCGGTCTTTGCGCGCAGCGTATTCCCAATCGGCTGACGCCCCTGTATCGTGCACGGCTGTTGGCGCCCTTTCCCTGGATCCAGGTAGCGGCAGTCGCGGAGGTCGGTTATCCACGGAGCAGCGGGGTAGCGGTGCTTGGCGGCACGCTGCCATGTTCCCGTGTTCCCGCGCGAGCGCCGGCAGATAGCAGCACGGCGGAACAGCGGCGCGCCGGGGGCAGGAAATTAAAATACTCAGAAATGGGATCTTAATGGAATATGAATAATGCATTTTAGCGTATTATTAAAAAGAACTCGGCGAGGGGCGCAGCGTCGCGACGCGCTGCAAGGGGAGGAAAGAAGCAGGCGGCTCCCGGCGCAGGTGGTCCACTCCCTACAGCTCCGTCCCCTGTCCCCTGTCTGTCTCCACAGCACGTGTCTGCTGGCGCCGGCTGTCTCACATGACACCTCGTCTCGTGGTACGAAGGCTCCTTTATTCAGTTTATATTCTCTTCCAGTAGTCCATTCAAACCAGCGCTTCTTATCTCTGACAATTCCCACTTAAGAGTGTGCAGTCTTCCGTCCCTAAGAAGTTTGCGTAAACATAATAAAACATAAACTAAGGCAATAATTATATTATGAACCGTCCACAGCTTCCCCCCCCCCCTCCCTCCCACAACTTCCATTTACGGTTGTCCTATCCAATTAAAACACTAAAATACATTGGACCAACGCTTGATCGCCAGCTGACGTAGAAATCTCACCTTCTAAGTATTCAACAGAAAGGCCGCAACGGCTTAAAACTAATAAACCTACTAAGTAATGGGACGTAAGTAGTTCACCCTTCCAAACTGCTCAAGACCCATAAATCTCTGAAGTGACTCATCCTTTCCTATCCATATGTAACTCCTATCAAGCGGTACGTATCCCAGAACGCCACTCCTCATAGAATTTCCCACCAAATAATACAGTTCCCCACTATTTTCTTCCATACTGACGCCTATGAATATTCTAAATAAGCCAAAAAGTTGATACTAATCACCGTATAGTTCCCCTCGTTCTCTCCGATTATTTTGCTGGACTGATATCAACAAATTCCCCCAACACTACACCTACACATTCTCCATAGTCTGTCCCAAAGAAACTTTAATCACCTCCCCTAACTCGACCACAAAATTCTTCCAGATATATAGCCGCACTACGAGAACCAGCCGAACCCTCCCCTCCGCCCCTGTCACTGCTCCTGTACTACCCACGCGTCTCAAATAAGGCTTGTTTCAGAACCTCCCAAATCCCTCATCCAAACACTACACACCACCCAAAAGTCTATATACACCATAATACACTTACTGGCAGTCTTCATAAACTCATCACTTCATTCTTCTTTGCGTCAATAATTTAAATAATTAATAAGTCAGCCTTTAATGTTTTGACCAACTATGTTATTATGTTTTAATATTTATAAAGCCCTTTGGCTGAAGAGCGGCAAACTGTAACCATTTAGAGCAGTGGTCGTCAAACTGCGGCCCACGGGCCGCTTGCGTCCCGGATCAAGTATTCGTGTGGCCCGCGATTCTCAGCCGTATCTTATAACAATATGCATCTGACAACCAACAGCCGAATCCAAAACGTCGACTAACGTTAAGAGCTGTAGATTTCCTGCTTAGTATTAAATAAAAAAAGTAAATAAATAAAAAATAAATAAAAAACCTTACACTGCGAGTTACGATTTTAAGATGTGCTGAATTTGTTCATGAATTCGATGTTGATGAATTCGTCCATGAGCTAAGTAAAGCTGGCCGCTTACCTTAGGGATATAGAGGTCAAGCAGCGCTGCCACTGCATGTGCGAACGTCTCGTAGCCATTGGCTGCTATAGTACGAATTCTGAGACAGAAGTGACATGGATTTGTGAACGCGTGTTACAGAGACAGTCATCTTCAAATGTGATACTTACTTGCAGCGGGGAACATTACATTAAAGGTCTTATAATACTGTGTCCACAGATCGTGGTCGTGCGGTAGCGTTCTCGCTACCCGCACCCGCGTTGCCGGGTTCGATTCCCAGTGGGGTCAGGGATTTTCTCTGCCTCGTGATGACTGGGTGTTGTGTGATGTCCTTAGGTTAGTTAGGTTTAAGTAGTTCTAAGTTCTAGGGGACTGATGACCATAGATGTTAAGTCCCATAGTGGTCAGAGCCATTTGAACCATAATACAGTGCATGAGTAGAAGAAAACTGACATTCAAATCATTTGTCATAGTGCCTCATATTGAATAACGCTTTGAAACGTAAGTACAGTTACTTTTATTAACCAATTAACCATCCTTTCAGACAGACAACACAAAATTGAGTTAGGCAAAGCTGTGCTACGACTTTGGGGACGCTGAGGGAGCAACTACCTGAAATACAGAACAGCTGACACGAAGTGGTCTGAATGGTGCCGATTTTTTACGTTCACTACGCGGTGACCAGCTGTCAACTTATCGCGCACTTACCATAACTAGTCTACTGGACGCTTGCAACATACCAATTAGTATACTGTGGTGTGCGTAGTTCCGCGTAGTCAGCGCGTACACAACTTTCCCAATAGAGCGCACCCTGCTAAGCACAACAGCGCAGGCGCAGCGCTCGTCCTTCTCCGCACTACGAGATGGCGCTGTCTTAGAGACGGACCAAATTCCGCTTCCGCCGATCCGCGTATTAATATGTAACACTGCCAATGAGAATGCTGCTAACGTAGAACCTTTTCTCCTCGCGGATCACACTCGCGCAGTGGCACCTGAACGCACGAGGTATTATAACGAATGTACAGACCTCCAATTAGTCAGTCTGCATTAGTCTGTAGTCAAGTTTCAGTCTGCGCCTAGTAGGATTACCATATTCCTGTACATAGCCATGAAGATAATGAATAGACACTTTGTCAAGTATCAGAGATATGTGAGAATAAGATTAACGTACCAAGACCAAAGGAACTTCAGATTGTCAATTGTAAATAGCATTAAGAATGAAGTTAAGTAATTCTATATTTGTTATTATTTTAATAAATGTGTGTGAAAAAAATCAAGTTCTGTTTAAAGTTGATCACTGCCAACCTGCTACTCTAAGCGTGCAAGTGGCATTTCTATCGTCTGACCTAACGGCAGAAGATAAACAGGCCACGATAAGACCCCGACACATATTGCTGACACTAGCCTACTTCGTTAGAGTCACAAGTCAAATAATCTGATGGTGTGTGTACCGAAGGTCTTATAGTACGCACAACACATATACCTTACCAATTATTAATATGATTGGCACATATGAGGCCCAGGGTGTCGTCCCTCAATCTTAATACTGGCTCTTGAACAAAAAGCTTTGACGAGCACTGATTTAGAGCGTCCGCTTTCTGTGTGGAGCGATGGGGATGAAACAACAAAGAGAAAAATATAAGGAAATACACTGATCTGTCAGAACTTGTGACCATCGACCTACTATCGACATAAACGCTCCAGTGACTGCTAGTCAGATACACGCACGGTGCATGTAGTAGCAATGAGCTTGCTGTCCGTGTGTACAACAGGGAAGGCGCGCGATCTATCTGAGTTAGATTGACGGCAGATTGTGTTAGCGCGGAGGCTAGCCGCGAGCATTTCTGAAACTTCACGACTTCTCTGGAGTTCGAGGAGTGCTACGACGATTGTCTTCAACACATGGAGAAACCAAGGTGAAACCACGTCCAGACGTAGTGGGGTTGGGCGGCCACCCCTCACTACTGACATCTGACGTCGCAGGCTGGTAAAACAGGACAGGCGGCGAACTGTTGAGGAACCAACGCCAGACTGTAATGCTGGGCAGAGCACAAATGTGTCTGAACACATGGTGCCCCGGACACCCTAACGATGGGCCTCCGCAGACGGCGACCGATGCCTGTGCCGATTTGTAGACACTTGTGAGAAGCTACACTTGTGAGAAACTGGAATGTGGCGACACTCGTGAGAAATCCGGGATGCTAAGGGACCGCCACAGGGTGTGTCGCAAATGCTGCGCCACTACCTGCTCGGTCACTACCTTCTGCCGCTTAGTGTGACTGAGCGCTCGGCTTGTGCTGGCCCGGGCAGCTGCCGAGGGACATTCACACTCCTCCAGTGGAGCCAGGTTACATTACTTCAAAATTTTTTTGGGCAATTTTAGCCAAATTAGATATTGGAGCAGATTTTGCCCCCACGATATCGTTTCAACCATTAGTTGCAGCACAGTTACGCGTAAGACCTTTTTCATTGGAATTTTTGTTCTGATTAATCTTATATAGGGCATAATTTTCACTCAACCTCACACTTAACGATGTATGTTACAGAAACTATAGAAACCGAAAATGTTTTCCATCTTTCGACCCCTCACCCAAAATTTGATATGATAGGAGTGGCAACCTTTTACCATATATTAAGAGGAGCCCACTAAAGAATTTGGTTCTCGGTAGAAACGTTTCCTTTAATTATTTCGAAATAAACCTCAATTTTTCCGTACCACGCAGGGAACTGTACTGAGGTCTAATGTGAGTCTTGCTAGCAATTAGCGTTAAAGAATGTAATTTATGTATCGAAACAAGATGTATTCATCGTCCACTCAAACAGACATTGTTTCTAAAATTCTCTACACAAAAATGCTGATTGTGGTTGTTAGAAAAGCTATGACTTTTCAGATTTCATTAGTGAATCTTTTACAACTTGCAAGAGACATTTAGCCGACTTTGTGTCGTTTCCAGGGAACACTACGAGGAGATAGACTCTCTTCGTCCCGCATTATATTTATTTACAATATTTACAGGATGATTATTTATTTACAATTTTTACAATAGGGCTATCGGCGTGAACTGAACTCCTTTTCAATATTTACATGTGTTGCTGTAGCTTCAGCCATTTCCTTTTTATTGTAATTTCTGTGCATAAGCCACGCAAGTAAGAAATGGTTTTATATTGCCGTCAACTTGGAGTCTTGTAGGGGTCTTAGAAACTATCTCAGCTGTCTTAATTGCGGACTTCTTTTCCCACCTAGATTTAAAACTAGTCGGTGCCCATGATATTCCGCGTCTTCTCTGAGAATTTTTACTAAGGAGTGGAAATTTCGATGAACCTTCGAAATTAATGTATTTATCCTCCGATTCCATCCTTCTGAAACACTGTTGGTGCGGTGACGCCTTCCTGCGCAGTTCCATATATCTCTTGGCATGTCTTCAATATCCAGCCATTGTTCAACAAAATAGTCGTAAAAATCCTGCAGTTTTTCATTGTCTGGCGTGCTCTCCTGAATGCATAGCCACCCATCATCTAACATGTCCAGGGAAATGTGAGCCACCCTTACTGTGGGACGGAAACAATCTGGCGGCGGCATCATTGTGCTCTGGGGAACATTCAAGTGGCCATCCATTAGTCCAGTGGAGATCGTGCAAGGCACCATGTCGGCCAGGGAGTGTCGTACACTGGTTGCAGACCATATACACCCCTTCATGACGATTATGTTTCCGACAGCAGCGGCATTTTTCATTGAGATAATGCGTCATGTCAAGAGGCAAACAGTGTGATGGAGTGATTCGTGGAACGCAGTGGCATGTTCCAATTGATGTCCTGGCCCCCTAACTCCCAAATCTGAACCCGATCGAACACATTTGAGATGTGAGTGAATGTGTGAGCGTATTCATCACCCACTTCCCGGAATTTAAGGGAATTAGATGACCTGTGTGGTCAGATGTGGTGCCAACTCCCTCCAGAGAGCTACAAAGACCTCCTTGATTCCATGTATCGACGAGTCGCCGCTGTTATCTGTGTCAAAAGTTGACGTACCAGCGCTTAAATAGGTTGTCGTATTGTACTAGCTGATCAATGTATCTGATACATGAAATACATCAGCTGTATAACGGAATGACGACAATGAAAACTTATGACGGACCGGGTCTCGAATCCGGATTTCCCGCTTATCACTTGTCTTACCATAACGAAATTCATAACTTTTTTCCAAATTTTTATAACTACTGTGATTCTATTTCATTCCTTATTTTCATTTTGCTTCAAGCGAAATTCGCTTTCTTATCGTCATTGCTAAAAGCAATGAGCATTGACTATTCGGTTACACTTACATTTCCCGGATTTTATGTGTTCGTCGAAGTAAACGCCCTTCCCTCCATAACTGGGAACTTTAGGTACACGGTTCATTTAAATTCTTAGTAACCCGAAGTATAAATGTTTGTCACAAGTTACTCTCGTAGAGTTTAATTTACTTCCTCACTCTACTGCTATTAGATCTGCAGCAAACAGCTGAGAGCACGCGTCCATGTTGACTGTTCGCCGTTCTGGAGGCCGAATCTTTTGACGACAGTTCAGAGCCGAGGAGTGCCTCTCTCGTCCCGCTAGCTCTTGCCCTTCCATAGTTTCGTCGCCCGGCGTGCACTTTATTAATGGCGAACCGATCGCAGAGGCGGATCCGTGGCGAGAGTTATGACGAAGCGACAGAGTTATGGGCGCGTGCGCTGTCACACACCGACACGCGTGATGGATCGCGGACCCGTGTCACTCCGCGCCGGCTCCTAATAACGCAGATCCGTTAATCTCGGCCGGCCTTGCCCGGGAATTGCTGGAAAAATGACCCTCTGCACTGGCTAGCTCGGAGTTACGGCACCGCCGTCACGCAGAAAGAGCACTCATGTCGGCGAGCGGACCGACAAACCGTGTTTCGACGAACAAAGGAGTATGAGCGCCACTGTCTGTGGATGCCAGCAGCAGCAACGGAGATTTCATGAGTAGTATGCTCCCTTTGAAATTGGTTCCGGGTATCGTTCGTACTACACTTAGTAAAAAACTAACGCCAAAGTTCCACACCTAAATAAGCTACAATTTTGATCTGACATGTACCGCGGTGATTGTTGATAATACGTAGGTGACTCGCATGTACTAGCGTAAAACGAAAATAAATACCGCTAAAGGGGTGACACGCATTTTTCGTAGAGCACTGACAGAAAGCAGTAAACCAGTGCTGTCCAAAACGGCGTCCTCGGGTGTCGTGGCACCTGTGATTTTTTTCTCCGAGCCCTCTTCACCAGCAACATTCAGTTCCGACGATTTCTAATATTAGATCAAATTTCAGAACAAAACTGATTTTTGTACTCTCAGAGCTGTACTCATTATTCACGTGAACAATATTAGACCTTCTGTAATCTCAAAAAAAAAAAGAAATGTTCAGATGTGTGTGAAATCTTATGAGACTTAACTGCTAAGGTCATCAGTCCCTAAGCTTACTCACTACTTAACCTAAATCATCCTAAAGACAAAAACACACACTTATGCCCGAGGGAGGACTCGAACCTCCGCGGGGACCAGCCGCACAGTCCATGACTGCAGAGCCCCAGACCTCTCGGCTAATCCCGAGCGGCCTGTAATCTCAAAAACAGGTAAATATCATAATGCATAAATTCTGTCTATATTAATAAACCATCTATGCTGCTATGGTATTTTTTTTATTTGAACTATAGGCGTATTTCAGCTATACAGCTCTCATCAGGTTATCTGTAATACAACATTTTATAAATTCTGGTACATATGTTATATGACATGTGAGTGAGTTACTTACGGATAATATGTTTTTACACACTTTTTCAAGTCCTGACTGCCATGAAACAGTGTCGATTCCGTTGCCGTCTACTCGTATTTGTTTACTGACTATTGTGTTTCGTTGTTATTTTCGTAGTAATCAATTGTGTGTTCCCTTATGTTCTCACACTTTATTAGTAATGATCAGTAACAAACTTAATCTCGAGGGGAACTTTCGTGACAGCAGTTACGTCAGATGATCAGTGACAACAGCCCATCCACATTTTCCCACCGCATTAAAAATGAACAATACACGATAGACTGATTGTAAAATGTTGTCGATATTTTACACATAACACCCAAAGGACCGATGATGAACGTATTGGAGGAAATGGAGATATATTTACACTCAAGAAATTATCCACATTTAATCCTAAACGAACAAATTGATGTAAAATATAAACACTTCATCGAAAAGTTTGTTTTCATTGTATACCAAGATTCTGGCTGTATCGTGATACAACCAAAGACCAAATTTAAGTAACACTAGATCACAGATATCCATTCAATATAGCCCATTACGTCGCTGATATAATTGTCAACAATACAACCATACAATATCGCTGATCATAATTGCTATCACGAAATTTCATCTGGAAATTAAGTTTATTTCTGACCATCATTAATGAAGTGTCAGAATGTTACAGTTACTTACTTCGGAAGTAACAGCGACACAATACAGTCAGTAAACAAATAGGCAGCAAGAGAATCGAATATACTGCATGGAAGCCAGAACTTAAAAATGTATGCCAAATCATATTATCCATAAGAAACTCACATGTCATACAACAAACGTACCAAAACCTATAAAATGTTATATTACAAATAACGTGATGATGGCAATCTAGCTTAAATAGGCCTATAGCTCAAATAAAAAACTACCCATAGCAGCGTAACTGGATATACAAAATGTATTATGTCACTGAAACACATTTGTTACGCAGAATATTACAAATGTACGTATATTGTTCAACAGATATAAATAAAACTAGCTGAAGATGGAAAAACTTCTCCGAAACATATGTAGGAAGTAAAAGCAAGAACGATTGTGTCAGCTCAAGGCAGAATCACATCTCTTCTTACGCAGGGGTCGTATTCTTTTGTCTACTGCAGAGGAAAACTTTTGTGTTTACTGTGTACCGCTAGTGCGTATGTTCCCAAGGAAACTAAAATAGAACGCCATTCTACGACAAGTCACACAAACTTTAATAGTGACTTCCCAACTTATTTTGAACGATGAAAACACAGGGTTAGAGACTTAAAACACAAATTAACAACGCAGCAAAGCGTTTTTACAAAGCCATCTCAGCAAACCTCACGAAACTCTCCTAGACGTGTTGAATACATTTCTATAAATTTAGAATCTCAATTACATTGATGAGACAAAACATTATGACCACCTGCTTAATAGTTCGATTGTCCGGTTTTGGAACGAAATACACCGCTGATTCCGGGTATCGGGGATTCGATAGACTGTTAGATTTCTGGGGGTTTGTGGCATTATGTGTCTACGCAAAGGTCATGCAATTCGCTAAAATAATGGGCCTCTGATTTGCTTATACGGTGATGGCAGCCGACAGCGACCCAGATTGGTTCCATAGGATTTACATCAGGCGAATTAGGTGGACGAGACATCAAACTGCAGCAGCACGGTTCTGGCGCCGAGACACGGGCAGTAATACTGCCGAAAGATGACATTCCCCTCGGGGAAGACATAAGGCATGAAGGGACACAGTTGATTAGAAACTATCAGCGTCTCTTAAGCGACTACTACAAGTGCCATGGAAGCGCAATAGAATATCTGCCGTAGCATAATACTGCCTACGTCCGTGGTGCACTGCATGTTTCGAGCTGCCGTTGATGACGATAACGGCGTACCTAGTGTCCCAAAAATGTGACTCATCCAAAGAGCCGACACGTTTCCATTGATCAACAGTCGAATCCCGATGGTCCCGAACCCACTGCAACCGTGACTGACTATGTCGTTGGGTCAACATGTGGACACGTAGTGGTGGGCTGCTGCGGAGCTCCATGTTCAACAATGTACGATGAACGTGTGCTCAGAAACAGTTGTGCGCGCACCAGCATTGTGCACTTTCGGCATAGATGTCGCAGATCACAATCTATCCTTTCCGTAGATGCTCACGGCAGTAGCACGTGAACATTCAATCGGCTTCTCCGTTTTCGAGATACTCGTTCACAGGCTCTGCGTAGTAATGATCTGCCGTTTGTCAAAGTCGTATATCTCAATGGACTTTCCCCACTTGCAGCCCATATCTTGGCTAAGCTGATTCCCCGTCCGTACTTTTGTTACCGCGTCACATGCCCGCAACGCCACCAGGCAGCATCCAAATTCCCAGCGAGCAGTGGTCATAATTTTTTGGCTTATCATTGTATATTAGGATTGCAAACGTTTGAGTATTTTTCGCTTCAGTTTGAAGAAAGCATTGATATTTCTGATATTGGAGAACCGTGTTTACTCGTGAGAATGACCCTTCGTGATTTTACAGTCAAGGAGGCGTTTGTGAAAGTGCTGCCACTTCAGGAACGTACTAAACGAGGAGACATGTTTAACGCATTCCTGAAATAAGCGAAGGGTAGCAAATTTCCACTCACTAAATTGTTTATAAAACAGCGGACGGGGTGCGTTAAATGAGTGGAAAGAATAATGGTCTTCATTCTCTTTGTGGTAAAGATGATTCATTTCCCAAATTTCTTTCTTATCACTGTATTATCTACCAGGAAGTTTTACGTGCAAATGTTTTAAAGTTTGACCGTTATGAAAGTTGTAACTTGCGTTATAAATTGTATCCTATCATCTTCTACAAGTCCCCGATTTTAAGAAATATTTTTAATATATCATATTCCGAGCATGATAATCTAACACTTCATGGAGATGTAAGTAAGGTGACTTAGTAGGGGGACAAAACTCTGGAATCATTGTATAGCCTTCTGGATGAGATAATGTATTCTGGAATCACCTTCGGGGCAATACTGTCAAGAGCTTGACAATGTATTAAATGAGTTTACGCTCCAATTGCAAAGAAAAAATCACAACATTTCAGCCATGATAATTACAGTAATTCGTTTGAGAGAAAACTAAAATTATACATTGCACATTCAAAAACAAATCCGTATCGCATGTTCCAGCTTTCAAATCAATTATGGAAACCGTAAATGTCGGCAAATGTGATTATTTACCTTGTGCTCGGCATCTTGAAATCCTAGCAGGGAATTTAGTAACAGGTTAAGCCAATTTTCAACAGTTCAACTAGTGCTTGTGTTTTCCAATAAGATGTACATTTCACTTGACGTTACTGGTTCAAATGGCTCTGAGCACTATGGGACTCAACATCTGAGGTCATCAGTCCCCTAGGACTTAGAACTACTTAAACCTAACTAACCTAAGGACATCACACACATCCATGCCCGAGACAGGATTCGAACCTGCGACCGTAGCATGACGTTACTGAAATTGGCGGTAGCATAAATGATATCTTCGGAAATAGCCATCTTGAAGAAGTGTAAATGGAAATTTTAAATCTTCAAGAAGGTATATCTTTTAAATCATGTTCTGCAACTTGTAGCAGTTTCTGGACACTGGTGGATAGGAATAAATATCCCAGAGTTGTTTGTGTTTCTTTGATAAAGTATTCTTTGGTAGTACATACCTTTACGAGGTCACACTTTCATCTATGAGTTCATCAAGAACCGAGCCTCACAGACTGACATTGAAATGATGGATCAAGAATTTCTTGTTCTAGCTACACACAGAATTTTTCTGAACGTACAGGTAACATGAGGTGCCAAACTTCACATTAATTATGTAAGTTTTAACTTAATCAATTTTAATTATAATTCTCTGAAATAATTTTAGATCATTATGCGTTTGTAGTAGTGATAGTAGTAGTAGTAGTAACACTAAAATGGCGGCGCCTTTACCATCGTGACTCATACGACGAGGTGACGATTTTTCAGTCGTCTAGGGTTAAATAATATGGTTACGAGCTCAGGAAAGGCACTGTAGGCGATGAACTGTCAGCAGTGTCACTCGCGTCTGTCGTCTGCTGCCATAGTCCATCAACGCAAAACATCGCTACACTGTCGTAAAGGATACGTTAGTCGTACGTCGCAGTGTTATTGCTCTGTTAACACTGATAGTTCCAAGAAATTGCCGCTGCTGCCAGTCGTTAAGCAACCACTGTGTTATCCGTAGTGACAGATTATGCCTGAAATCTGGTATTCGTGGCACACTCTTTATGCTGTGGATCTCGGATACTGAATTCAGTAAGAATTTGCGAAATGGAATGTCCCTTGCGCCTAGCTCCAACTGTCATACTCGTTCAAAGTCTTATAATTCCAGTCTTGCGGCCATAATCACGTCGGATACCTTTTCTAGTGAATCACCTGAGTACACATGACAGCTCGGCCAATGCACTGTCCTTTATACCTTGTCTACGCGATACTACCGTCATTTACGTATATGCATATCGCTACCCCATGACCTTTGTCACCCAAATGCAAATTACAGTTCCATTTCACACCTTCGAGAGAGTCAACATATTGGAAATAATAAGAGCAGTGGCGGCAGTTGCTGTGTTTTAATAGTTGGGAAACTATGATGTCAAAGTATAAACGGTCTGTGGTAACAACTACCATAATAAGAAGGCAATAACTGTAGAGTAGAAGTGGTTATGTGGTTTCCATGTGGAGACTACTACTATAATTTTGGTTTTCCATGATAATGCCTTCCAGGAGCTTCACCAGTAAATCATAACACAAATATCATGGTGGCAAGTAAATCTGCTTTCTGACTACAACGTATTTTCACATATTACGACCCCCGATCCTGAGGTACGCTTCAATAAAACGTGCTGTTTGCGTGTGAAAGCTTAGGGGATTTATTTTAGTGCTGTACTCGCTAATGCAGACTCTTCCCATAGTACTGAAACGTTTAATCATTCCAATATATTACTAACATATAATTCAAAACTTAAGGTGAGATCCAGATCGTGTAGTTTTGCCATTTTCCAGAACTCATGGAGAACTGTAATTCAAGATGGCAGTGCCTAAAGCTATAAGACGACCAAAATATGTGTAACCTTAACTTTTCCCGGCGAATTGAACGTTCAAATAATTTACGGGTTTGCTGCCGGCTGACGTCGTCGACCACCGCCGATATTTCGACAAGAGCACACCCTGCCTAAATATCGGCGGTGGTGACGACGTCAGCCGGCAGCAAACCCGTAAATTATTTGAACAAAATGTGTTAAGAATAATTAGGAATCTCACTTAATTTTTCACTCTTCAGATGAATAGTGCTATTACGCAACTTAATCACTGGTATTGCTGTATTGTTATATATATATATATATATATATATATATATATATATATATATGCAAGAACATTCAACTTTGGCGTCTACGTTCTTTGAGAACGTGTTTATTCCATTAGTAAGACACAAAAATGCCTTAGACAAAATCATATGATGTATAAACATGTCATACAATGACAGTAGGAAAATCTACTTTAAGTAATTTGAATAACGTTAGTGTATAGCACAGAGTATATCTACTTAACCCATAAAATATAAAGTACACAGATTTTGAAGTTAGTGAAGTGTTTGTGTTAGCAGGGAGCCAGTGTTTGTTGTGGCCAGGAATTTACTGACTTCAGGAACAGCACTTTCTTATCATGACATTGAGGGAATCCTACCATCATCGAGTCACTGCGCTGTGAAGGCACCCATACACCTACAACAGGACTAGCTATAGGCTAGTTAATGAATGATTCGATACGACTAAAACTTTATCTGATTGTATATTACCCAATCTACAATATGTAATGGACAAAGTTATAATGTATGGTTTTTTTAAATTTCTATCAGCAAAGTAAATCATAACATTCACTTCTATACCGAATAAACATCATTAACATTACTTCAGATCATTTAACTGTAATTAACAGCGAGCCATGATTAGTAAGTAAACCTGATGTTTTGAATTAACGTATTGTAGTAAATTACAGCAAAATCTATAATTTCATTGAAATGATTGCATTATTACAGTCTCATAGAAATGTTAGACGATATGTCAAATCAATGATTAATCAACAAAATTCATAAAGTTTAGCTTACCTAAAAACATACTTTTGGAACATTTATGAGTCATCTGAAGTATTTAATGTTTCACACCAATAACGAAAAACCAATTAGATCTGTTGTAATTAGCTTTATCATCAACGATTCTCGAACATTCTGGTGTAAAGGCTATTGATTTTCAGTCATTTTGATACTACGAAAGTATCATACAGAACTTTAATCTAAAATTCTGTTTTGGCATTTTGTACTGTCCAGGGTATCTCCATTAATGTTAGGAATGAAATAAAACATGAAATCAAGATGTAAATAATGATTTTTACGATAGGTACTATTACTGTAACTTTATAACCAAATTTCTACAGAAAAATCAAAAGAACAATAACTAGAAATGTATTCAGAATGAATCTCTTCCTCTAACGTATCTACCTCTTCTATATCTCTTTCACCCCATTCTATCGTCTTATGTCTCTGCTCGATGAGAATAACTCACAAGCTGCAAGAACATAACGAGAAAATTCCCAACTAGCAATAGGACTGACATTCATAAAAGAAAAACATGTTTACTTTCATATACATAGTCATTACTATTATTATTATTCTTGATTATTATAATTATTTTTTTGTTTGCTATAATTATCATTGTACTACTGTTATAATCTCTATTTTTTCTTTAACATTAATGCTGTATAACACGTTATATGTCCTTAATGTTCTGTAGAAACTGTAATTCGTTCAATCTGAGTATGCCTGGTTAGGTGTGAGAGAGGGCCTGAAGGCCGTAATATTGCCAGGTAAAATAAATGCATAAATAAATAAATGTTGTCATTAAAACCGTACTAACAGCTTGTAAATCATTAACTTTTCATTATAGATCAGTAAACGTAATTGTTTTTTACAGGAGGTCGACGAACATACATTGTTAAGAAAGGGTATAGATTCAGCTGTCCAAAGAACTTCAGCTAATCGCAGTTGCGCCAGTGTAATGACGCAAAGTCCGCTACAGTTGCTGTTTTGTCCGTCATGTTGGTAGAAGACACTTCATGTCTGACCCTCTTTGTAAATCCATACGGGAAATACATCTGCTGCTCAAAGGATTCATCAATGATCAGTGTGTTGGAAGATATTACGAGGGCTATCCACAAAGTACATTACGTTTTGGAATTAAAAATAAATAAAGTATTGGAAATTTTTTTATTAGATACAGATGAAAGCCACACTTAAATACTACTTTTCTACATAGTTGCCATTTAAATTAAGGCACTTACCGTAGCTATGGACGAGCTTGGAAATTCCTTCGTCGTAAAATTCGGCCGCCTGCGCCTTCAACCACGTGGTTACCTCTTCTTGAAACTGTGCGTCGTCGTCAAAACGCTGCATAGCCAACCAGTTCTTCATTGCTGGGAATAAGTGGAAGTCGCTCGGTGCCAGTTGGGGACTGTACGGCGGATGTGGACTCCCACTTAAAAGATTCCAGAACTTTGCTAGTGGCATTTGCCGTGTGGGCCCGGGCGTAGTCGTGAATCAGCAAGATCTTTGAGCCCAACTTTCCGCTGCGCTTGTTTTGTATTGCTCTTCTGAGGTTGTGTAGAGTTTGGCAATACCTTTGAGAGTTTATTGTAGTGCCTCTTTCCAGGAAATCCACAAAAATCACACCTTTTCTGTCCCAAAAGAAGAGGTAACCACATGGTTGAAGGCGCAGGCGGCCGAATTTTAGGACGAAAGAATTTCCAAGCTCGTCCATCGCTACGATAAGTGCCTTAATTTAAATGACAACTATGTAGAAAAGTAGTATTTAAGTGTGGCTTTCATCTGTATATAATAAAAAAACTTTCCAATACTTTATTTATTTTTAATTCCAAAACGTAATGTACTTTGTGGATAGCCCTCGTATTTTAACATCAAAGTTTACATCACGTTCAAAATCCTGCCAAATCTACAATGTACATCCCCTAACGGACTTTGTCGGTGGAGGAGATTCGACAGTGCAAAGTTAAGTATTCCACTGCAAAAACTACATCTCTCTCGCACTACGATGAATCTCTCGTAATGAGAAGTATTTTAGCCAGAACTACAGTTGGAGTAATATTAGACACAGCGCTCACACCTACCCTGTGCACCAGCGCTAGTGCTCCTTCCCACCCCCTCCCACCTACCACCATCATGTTCCTACATCGTTGCTCGGTCAATGGCGTCTAAGCTCCTCACCCTTCAAGCAATTTTAGTTATTTATAGATCAAACAAAGAAGACAGCCTGTCAAGAGCGGCTGCTGCTGTGTCATATACAACACCGACGTGTCTTCAACTGCAGCAATAATACAAAAGCCCTACATATAACAACACTTGCACGTGATAGTAATAATAATAATAATGAGACATGACTTGACAACTTGACAAAATACTTACCTATAGTCTTCTTCTTCACAGTCAGTCACTGCTGCTGCTGGTGCTAGTAGCACTTCAAGCTTGGCAGAATATGACAGTGTGCGCTCCATTGAATTATAATTTAAATTCTTTGAAGGGTGAGGAGCTCAACTTGCATTCCATTGGCTGAGCGGGAGCGCAGGGGCGCTGCGTGCGGGAGAGTGCGGACACGGGGAGGTGGGTGTGGGGAGGGTAGGTAGTGTGTCGTAGGGGTGGCCTTCACAGGGGAATGACGTGACAGTGTCAGGATTGCTGGAATGACCTTGGTGCACATGTGCAGATGGGGTGGTACAATAGTGCTGATGCTGATGTAGTGAATTCATGGCCTGAACATTCACTGACGCTCTACTTACATTGATGTTACTTTTGCATATCAACGTTACTCAGTTTATTTTAGTCACTGTAGTTAACTGATAAAATATAAGAAAGGTTTAATTTAGGAGAGAAGAAACGCTGACAAATGAAAACATTTTGCTTAACTGATTATTTGTTTTAACCCGTTCAGTGTTACAAGTCAAACCCCACTGTATAGAGAACATCTCGAGGCTAGAAGACCAGTTGCAACTCTGTATCTCCTATTCGGACATCAAAGAAGGAAAGTCACTTCATCCATTGGCAACATAAGCCAGTTTCTGGCAAAGGGCTGAAGAAAGGTTAATCATGCGAAGTGATCAAGCAGAGAAGTGGCAAAAACTCGAATTTGGTGTAATAGGAGCCAGACACATAGAGGAAGCAACTTCAGTCTGGTGATCTATAACTCTTCCTTAGCTGATCTGTTAAAAACGTTTGCCTTCCAGAATCGGTTTCCACACTCACACTCGGAACGTACTGAAGCAGTATGCCACATCAGAAAACTGCGAGAAAGCCAGTAAAGCTACTTGCTTATACAGGCTGTCCAATCAATGCGCAAAATAGGCGGAGAAAGAGATAAATTAACTGAAAAATATGATGAGTACAGAAGAAAAAACAGTGAGCAGTCATACATTGTTTTCCAGGAAAAACTATGATTATAGGAAAATGAGGCAGCAGTAGCCGACCGAGACAGACCACTAACAGGGAAGTAAACGCTTTTGTGTCATTTACGAGTTCCTAACCAGGAGTGAATTTTATTGTATCATCTGTGTGCTTTAGTAGTTTAGTTTCTTGAGTTTATGCATGTAAATTTAATATCTAATAGCCACAGCTGCCGCGTTTTCGTTTGCGTGGGAAAGTAAAGCGGTTTTGTGACATATTACAAGTTCTTAATAAGGGGCAAATTATTTAGTTTCACCTGAGAGCATCGGTAGTTTGGTTTTCGAATATCTGCCTATTACTAAACAAAGTTCGTACATTTCTGTCAGGGTCTAGAGCAGAGTTGCGCAGCATGTGCCGACAGTACGTTTATCTGCGTGGTTTAGTTTTCCACGGTCCTTAATATGAACAGGGACTGCAATTGTTGTGTGCGGATGCGAGCCGAGTTGGTGACACTTCGCTCTCAGCTTCAGGCTGTGATGACTTCGGTTACACATCTAGAGGCTGCAGTGGATGGGCACCACTGTTGTGGGCCAGCCGTGGGGATCGAACGAACGTCCTGCACGACAGAGTCCTCCGACCGGTCCTCACCGGTGGCCAACGCAGTTACTGTTCGCACTGAGGCTAACCCTTCACCTGTGGTCGAGTGGGAGTTCGCCCCGGGGCTAAGCAGGCGGCGAAAGACTTCCCATGTGGCCGCACGCAAGGCCTTCCCGTTTTGTCTGACAAACAGGTTCCAGGTGCTGTCTGTGGCTGACACTGTCGCTGAGCCAGATGTTGTCGCCTGTCCTCTTTCAGAGGAAACCATTCAGCCTGCAAGATCCGAGCACTTGCAGAGGGCGGGATTCTTGGTAGTTGGGAGCTCCAACATTAGGAGCTTTATGAGGCCCCTTAGGGACTTGGTTGACAAGAAGGGTAAGAAAACCAATGTGCACTTCGTGTGCATACCGGGTGGAGTCATTCCAGATGTGGAAAGGGTCCTCCCAGATGGCATGAAGAGCACAGGGTGCAGCCAACTGGAGGTGGATGCTCACATCGGTAACAATGATGTCTGTCACTTTGGTTCAGAAGAGATTCTCTCTGGTTTCGAGCGGCTAACAGAAGTGGTAAAGGCTGCCAGTCTTGCTTGCAAGATGAAAGCAGAGCTGACCATTTGCAGTATAGTCGACAGGACCGATTGCGGACCTCTGGTACAGAGCCGAGTGGAGGATCTGAATCAGAGGCTCAGACGGTTCTGCGACCGTGTAGGATGCAGATTCCTCGACTTGCGCCAGAGGGTGGTTGGGTTTCGGGTTCCGCTGAAAAGGTCAAGTGTCTACTATACGCAGGAGGCGGCTACACGGGTATCAGGGGTTGTGTGGCGCGGACTGGGCGGTTTTGTAGGTTAAAGGGTCTCAGGAAAACACAAGGAGGTCTTCAGTCACAAAGGGTGCCGGCTGAACACAGGAAGAACGTAGATACAGGAACCATCGGTATAACAGTTGTAAATTGTCGCAGCTGTGCTGGGAAAGTACCAGAGTTCCAAGCGCTAATAGAAAGCACTGATGCTCAAACCGTTATAGGCACTGAAAGCTGGGGAAAGCGGGATATAAGCTGAGCCGAAATTTTTGCGAAGAACCAAACGGTGTTCCGAAAGGGTAGTCTACACACGACTGGTAGTGGCGTGTTTGTTGCTGTCAGAAGTAGTTTACCCTGCCGCGAAACTGAAGTAGATACTCCCTGTGAGTTAATATGGACAGAGGTCATTGTTGACAACCGGAATCAAATAATAATTTCATCCTTTTACCGACCTTCCAATTCAGATGATACAGATTCTGAAAGGTTAAATGAAAACTTGAATTAGATTTCAAACACGTACCCGACTCATACGATTATAGTTGGTGGTGACTTCAATTTACTCTCAATATGTTGGCGAAAATACAAGATGAATTCCGGAGGTACGCATAAAATATCATCCGAAATAGTGCTAAACGCATTCTCTGAAAATTATTTCGAGCGGTTAGTTCATGAGTCCACGTGAATAGTAAACGGTTGTGTAAACACACTTGACCTCTTAGCAACAAATAATCTGAGTTAATAACGAGCATCAAAACCGATACAGTGACTAGTTAACACAGAGTTGTCGTAGCGAGATTCAATATTGTAATCCCCAAATTCTCGAAAAATAAGCGGAAAATATACCTATTCAAAAAAGCAAGTAAAAATTCACTTGACGCCTACCTAAGAGACAATCTCCACTCACTACAAATTAATAACATAAGTGTAGACCAGAGGTGGCTTAAATTCAGAGAAATAGTATCGGCAGTAATTCAGAGATTTATGCCAAATAAATTAAAAAACGACGGAGCTGATCCTCCTTGGTACACAAAACGGGTTAGAACAATTTTGTTCAAACATACCAAATTTAAACAGATGCAAGATCCACAAGACTGGCCATCGTTCACAGAAGTTGGAAACTTAGCGCTGACTTCACTGTGAGACGCTTGTAACAGTTTCCACAACGAAACTTTGTTTCGAAACCTTGCAGAAAATCCAAAGATATTGTGGTCGTATGTGAAGTATGTTAGCGGCAAGAGACATTCAGTGCCTTCTCTGCAAGATAGCAATGGTTATACTATCGAAGACAGTGCTGCCAAAGTAGAGTTACTAAACACAGCCTTCCGAAATACCTTCACATAAGAAGACGAAGTAAATGTTCCAGAATACGAATCGAGAAGAGCTGCCATCGTGAATAACGTAGAAGTAAATATCGTCAGAATAGTGAAGCAACTTAAATCACTTAATAAAAGCAAGTCTTCTGGTCCAGACTGTATACCAATTAGGTTACTTTCGGAGTATGCTGATGCATTATCTCCATACTTGACAATCATATACAAGCCTTCGCTCGACGAAAGATCCGTACCCAGACACTGGAAAGTTGCACAGCTCACACCAATATTCAAGAAAGGTAGTAGGAGAAATCCGCTTAATTGCAGCCATATCATTAACATCAATATGCAGCAGTATTCTGGAACATGTACTGTGTTCGAACATTGTGAATTACCTCGAATAAAACGGTCTATTGACACACAGTCAACATGGGTTTAGAAAACATCGTTCCTGTGAAACACAAGTAGCTCTTTATTAACATGAAGTTTTGAGTACTGTTGACAAGGGATATCAGATCGATTCCGTATTTTTGATTTCCGGAAGGCTTTTGACACTGTACCACACAAGCGGCTCGTAGGGAATTTGCTTGCGTATGGAATATCGTCTCAGTTATGTGACTGGATTTGTGATTTCCTGTCAGAGAGGTCACAGTTCGTAGCAATTGAAGCAAAGTCATCGAGTAAAACAGAAGTAATTTCTGGCGTTCCCCAAGGTAGTGTTATAGCCCCTTTGCTGTTCCTTATCTATATAAACGATTTTGGAGACAATTTGAGCAGCCGTCTTCGGTTGTTTGCAGATGACGCCGTCG
This sequence comes from Schistocerca piceifrons, assembly GCF_021461385.2. Taxonomy (NCBI): domain Eukaryota; kingdom Metazoa; phylum Arthropoda; class Insecta; order Orthoptera; family Acrididae; genus Schistocerca; species Schistocerca piceifrons. The sequence goes on from NC_060138.1 coordinate 894,347,564, forward strand.
TTTATCGACTAATAAAGTCTTCAGAAGATCAAAAAAAACTGTAAAACAATTTAGGAAAGATATCTGAATAGAACTAAAAGTGGCAGTTGACCCTAAATAATGTAAAGTGTGAGGTCATCCACATGAGTGCTAAAAGGAACTCGTTAAACTTCGGTTACGCGATAAATAAGTCTAATCTAAAAGCCGTAAATTCAACTAAATACCTAGGTATTACAATTACGAACAACTTAAATTGGAAGGAACACATAGAAAATGTTGTGGGGAAGGCTAACCAAAGACTGCGTTTTATTGGCAGGACACTTAGAAAATGTAACAGACCTACTAAGGAGACTGCCTACACTACGCTTGTCCATCCTCTTTTAGAATACTGCTGCGCTGTGTGGGATTCTTACCAGATAGGACTGACGGGGTACATCAAAAAAGTTCAAAGAGAGGCAGTACGTATTGTATTATCGCGAGTGTCACAGAAATGATACAGGATTTGAGCTGGAAATCGTTAAAGGAAAGGCGTTTTTCGTTGCGACGGAATCTTCTCACGAAATTCCAGTCACCAACTTTCTCCTCCGAATGTGAAAATATTTTGTTGACACCAACTTACACAGGGAGGAACGATCACCACGATAAAAGAAGGGAAATCAGAACTCGTACGGAAAGATATGGCTGTTCATTCTTTCCGCGCGCTATACCAGATTGGAATAACAGAGAATTGTGAAGGCACCTGAATGTGATTTGCAGAGTATCCATGTAGATGTAGAGGCGTAAGTTTACTGTGGCGAACTTAATATAAACATAACGTGAAGTGCTACATATTTTAATTAGGTAGACGCTAACATGGTCTTTATGCAACTGATAGTGGACATAAATTCAAATAGTATAAATGGCCATTTAATCAAATGTGGTAATCTCGTTATATCACACTGAATGAAGTTTGTTAGTAAATAGTAATTAATTCCACACTGGGAGTCTGAAGTACAAAGAACGAAATTAAATTTACTGTTTACTATTTACTGTCAACCCGAAGTCAATAAAGCTGTAGTCATATACGCGCCCTATATCTTTCTGAAGCATTGAAAAAGGAAGAGCAGTAGCATTAAATGAGAATATTATATGCAGTTGTTACAAGTATGTAGTAAAAATGTTGTTGAATGATAAGTATGCATGCACCCAGCAATGAAATCACTCGAAAAACACGGACACACCAGTCCCAAGCACGTGTAAAATAGCTGACAGATATGAATACAGCACCTGATGCGGTTCTCGACGAATCAGAATTTCGCACGTATGTGACACGTGCGGACGCTTGCTTCATAATGGTGGTTTTCAAACATGCTCACTTTAAAATTGAAGTTCTCACTTGAGGAATTAGAATCTTCAAAAGATGACAAATGCACTAAATGAAAGGGAACATACTTGTGTAGTATTTTACAAATTAACACATAAATTGTAGTGAGTGATGAGGAGAAAATACTACATTTATATGCTAGTACTTACTGTTGCGGTGACAATGCTGTCGATCTAAGACAATATCGTAACTGGAATAACATTTTGTTTAAAAGACAAAGCATAAAGTACACGACCTTTTTAATTGAGTGCCTGATCCCAGTTAGAAGACGTTTTCAAAAACATTCGCATTTGCTGAACCTTACCTCACTGCAGGATTCGACGATAGTGTGGCTACGACGACACGTTACCCTCGTATCTGATGACTCTACGTCGAAACTAAAATCTCCAGATGTCATCTACTTATTTCAAGTAACAACACGACACATGTCATGGGGAACTTGACGTTGAGTTACTGCAGTTCCAGAGAGTGCAAAGTTTTGAACCCGTGGCAGTACGTATTTTCAGAGTATATTCGTTTATACGATATCCTTCACCACGTCACTAGCGAAACAGTTTCTTTCCATAGAGCAACACGACACAGTTCAAATCTTATGAACATCAAAGCACAACCCTCACGAAGTCTAACTCCGTCATCACGCAAACGCATTGTTCCACCAGCGATCCACTGATGTATGTCACTTGCACATGCGAAAACTGGTACTGGTCCACCAAGAAATGAAAGCACATCGCACCCTTGATACTATGCACATATTAATTTAAATGTTATGTCCGTTGCCTCATGCACGAAATCCAACACATCGGTCATACCCCCACGTCAACAATCAGCGTCTCCACGTCACTGGACCTACCACACGATTTGCCAGCTTCGACAGATATTCACAAATACACTGAAAGACTTCAGATAAACGTCTTTGCAATATTTGAACGTAATGACATTTACTACTAAACATGATGACATCACATACTTCGAGGAGCGTAGGGAACGATGCGGGAGACCAGCACCACTGACTAGGCAAGGTCCTAGTGGAGGTGGTTTGCCATTGCCTTCCTCCGACAGTAATGAGGATGAATGATGATGATGAAGACGACACAACAGCCAGTCATCTCGAGGCAAGGAAAATCCATGACGCCACCGGGAATCAAACCCGGGACCCCGTGAGCGGGAAGCGAGAACGCTACCGCATGGCCACGAGGTGCGGACTACTAAACATAATAAATGAAATGAAATAATAAAACGAGAAAGAAAAATGGGTGTAGGCTTCCTCGAGCTATAGCTTTACAAGGCCCACTACCGACGTACTCCACTATTTTTAAAGCTAAGAGAAAGCGTAACAGCTACTCTAATCAACATAGCCCATCGACATGTCATAACATCCTATATAAATCACTTTTCTTGCAGATTCATTTACTGAAAGGTGTTTTAGGTAAAACAGCAAAAATATTTTAAATTAAGAATCCACATATTTTATACCACTTTTTTGTACGCGTCAACAATATCCAAAAAATCTTTTTGTTGACTAACTCTTTATAACTCACACAGTTTTCAACAGTAAAACTTTTCGCGAAGGAATGAAGGCTAGCACTGGGCGCCATTACAGACGGACAACGTAAGTTCTTGGACAAGAATGCTGGAAGGAAGCGGCCATGGAATGTTTAAAAGGAATTCACTTAATTTGGTGTAAGAAAATCATAGCAGACTTAATGCAATATGGCCTGATAGCTATTTGAAACCTGCTCCTCCAGTACATGTCGTAACCGCTGTGCAACCTCTCTATAGAGAGTAAAAGTTTGTAATGCGGAGCAACGAAAAGACGCCCTGAAATCTAAACTCTCCGACGATTTTTTGGTTAGATGCAAACAATCAGTTACACTATCCACAATATTTTGAACACATACTTTGACGTGACGTTCTGTGTTCAGTGACGATGTATCTCCTGCAGTATGGGCGGCTTGTACAAGGTTACCTACACAGTTAACACTATTAATTTGTTGAAAAGCCTTTCATAACTTTGACAGACGGCACTACAATGTCACAGCCGCCTTCCTACAGCTCACAGTAACATTTCATGGAGACGAGAAAGTCTGCAGTAAACGATGAACGTTGTTAACGCTAAAGCTATGCAACACATTTTTCACCTAATTTATTTCCTTTGTCCGCCTCCGTAGCGCAGCGGTAGCGTTACCGCCGTAGCACGCAAGGGGGGCCCGGGTTCGGTGTTGTGTGTCCTTCATCATCATTCACACGCAAGTCGCCCAAGTGGTGTAAACTAAAAAGACTTGCAATGCGGCGGCCGAAAACCGAAGGGGATGTCCCGGCCATAAATGACATACGATCATTTCATTTCATAAGGATGATGCTTGATCCAAAATAAAGAACTCTGGTATTGTCAACATGTGGAAATGGGTACTCTAAACTTTAGTGACTATAGAAACCTACATATTTCAAATAAATTACTGCAATGCAGCCGAGTAAGACCCTCGAAAATTGCTGAATATTCCAGAAGTCAATGCACTGGCAAATTCAAGGTACAAATGAAACGAGAAATCACTGTTCGTAACCATTTAAATCACCGATGGCCTAGGCTACGCCATCCTTGAAACAGATGGTTGGCATTTGCAGAAAAAGAGCACAAACCGTAAACAATAACACCATCGCACAACCAACGTTGACAAACATCAGACGTTGTAGAGAGTGAAATATTATATTGGATATTTCGGGAGAAGCTTAAGTTGTACAATCTCCATAATTTCGATAGTTGTCTTCTTTTTTATTATTTTTTTTAAATCTTAGTTACATATTTGGCATCTGTTATGAGTAACTTCAAAAACGTACATATTCTTCGGCTCTCCAGTAAATTAAATAGCGAAGTTTCATAACTGTAGAGATACAGTGAGTAAAGAAGGAATAATGCAAGGAACCTTGTTGCTGCTTTAAATTTTTTATTTACGGTTAAAAAACAAACAAACCTTGTTCTAAAGGTATTTGTTTACTCAAAACTGGTTTTCAGGAAACTACTGAGGAGCGTCCACAAGTGACACCGGTAAGTAAGGAACCAAACATTACAAATACTGTCAACAAATATAGAATCTTTATTCAAGACATTTGGTGTAAAATTTCAGATCGCACTCATCACTCAGGTCCTACACTGAGATATTAATTTATAGTATTAAATTACAATTTATAAGATGGATACTATTAAACATGGTACATAATGAAAACACACAACATTAAAATATGCGGCTTGTCTGAATGCAATGCTAAAGGTTGTCAGTTGAAACAAAGTAAGGTGTAAATGCAATTATGTTGTGATACAACGACTGTGTGCTAAATTCTGACTTATCTTCAGTGCTTCCAATAGGCTAAGATTTTTTTACCTTCGTTGGCTAGATGTAGCAGTTATGTGTTGACTTTGTGACTAGGGCACTCTTTCAGCGGACGCTCAGGAAAAGTGCAGTCTGACTTGTGTAATCTCCAACTACGTTCATGCTCAGTCAGTCTGCCCGCATCTCGTGGTCGTGCGGTAGCATTCTCGCTTCCCACGCCCGGGTTCCCGGGTTCGATTCCCGGCGGGGTCAGGGATTTTCTCTGCCTCGTGATGGCTGGGTGTTGTGTGATGTCCATAGGTTAGTTAGGTTTAAGTAGTTCTAAGTTCTAGGGGACTGATGACCATAGATGTTAAGTCCCATAGTGCTCAGAGCCATCAGTCAGTCTGGCTGTTATTGGCTCTCCTTGTTTGACCAATATGTAGTTTTTACAGTCATTGCAAGTGATCTCATAAGTAATACTACTACCTGTTAATTCTCTTTTAATCATGCTGTTGAATACTATGTGATCTGTCATACCTCTTACACAAAACGAAGTTTTGTAGCTGCAAGATGTGAGTTTGGCAAACTTTTTGGATGACTTTCCCAAATATGGGGTAGGGCGCTACTTCATTTTCGTTTTGGCTATTACTCCACAGCAGGGTTAAAGGTAACAGAAGATTTTCTTTCTTTTTTTCTTGTGTCCGGGCTATAGGCTTTGGTAGATGGAATAACTTTTATTGTGCCCCGTTCTATTCGTAAATCCTGTTATGACATTGTCCTGCACGTGAGGCGATGTATCATGAAAAGGAAGGCAGCACGTTTGTATGTTATTGCTTTTAATGGAGAAGAAGGTGTTTCAATTACTGTTGTTGTCGATTTCTGTTGGTGTACCATGGAAAGGAAGGCAGCAAGTTTGTATGTTATTGCTTTTAATGGACAAGAGTTATTGCAGTTACTGTTGTTGTCAATCTCTTGTTTGTCATTGCAAGGGTTGCGCTCTACCAAAACTACGGTTCGCTAGTTTTGGTAGAGTATATAAATGTACGTAGTGTATGGTACGATTACCAGTTATGTTGGTGGAACTGGTGGAATTGGTAAAGAAAAACACATAAATGAATGTATCAGAGAGAAACAGGGAGCCGATGACTACTCTCAGTTTATTTATTTATCTGTTTGTTGGTTAGTTTATTTGTTTTGTCCATAATTAGAACTGCACATCGTTTTGTATCAGCCCATTGTGAGTTTAATATCCTTACAAAATATAAATTTTATTTCATAGATACTAAAAACTAGTTAACGGTGTAACTTCTGCTCTTTTAGGTAACCAAAGCAATTACTTTTGATGCAAGTACAATTTACAGGCACAAACACAAAAAAATTCGTATAATTGTTTTTTGTTATTTTGTACTCAAGGGAACGTTCTTCATGATAAGCGAAGGCAAGAGTTTGGTCTTAATATTGATAAATGCGAAAGCTGTATCAGATCGGCGACGCACTGAACCCATGTTGGATATGTTTTGCTTTTGCATTTTTTTTATTTTACCTTTTTTTTTAAAGAACCTTACGTTTTATAGCGCTAAATGATACGTCTGCATAGCTTTTCTTATTTTTGGTACTGTATCCCTCTGTTTCACGTTACAAATCAACAATTTTCGAATAAAACCTGAATGAAACATGTGACAGCTTAAGTTTTATTGCAAATTCTGTTCATTTTTAAGTAACGCACAGGAGTATTATTATACAGAACAAAGATGTTCCAGAGATCATGCAGTCCTTTGTATATCCTCAGTTTCTAGACAAGTTCACTGCTTCAGGTTTGTAGAGGAATGTAGTGAGACACTGATCGCATTCGCAAATGAAGTGACTGAAATGCGAGAACGCCAGATAGGTATGCAGCACACCTATCATACAGATAACGCGGTTGGAACACGTTAATATTACAACTTTAGTCATTGCAGGTACAGCAGTGAGGGGCTTTTTTGTTATCTTATGGTACAGTGTAAGAAAATCTATAGCGCCACTGCCCTCCAGAAGTGCATGCACTGTGCAAGTAATATAGCCTGCCAACTTACGAGACACATGGAGTATGAAGGGAACAGCCCCTAAGCGGCCCTTGTTTCCGGACCGCAACGTAGCCAGACCGAGCGAGAGTAATGTAAAACGCATAAATGCAAAATAACGCCCAATAAAAGACAATCTCCCGGCCATCAACACCACGTAAACATTTTGATTTTTCACTCGGGGCAGCAACTTTGACCCCGGGTTGCCCCGTAGGGGGAATAACCGTTATTCTGATGGCAGCATTGCTGATTATTTGGTGGCGCTTCGGAAATTTCCTATTATTTTCAGGGACGCGACCATTTTCCTGTAACTGCGCGTGAAATTGGCCGTACAACAGCGCCACATTTTCTGCTCCCGCATGGGTAATTCGGATTTGTGGGACAGTGGCGCCGCTTTATTCTAATAGTAACGGCCGCGCCGGCAGGCACACAGCAGCGGTGCCAGGTGACTGGCCCGTCAGGCCAGTCCAGCGTTTGCTGGGATTGCCGTCACGCCGATTCCTGTCCTACGCTTAATGAGCATTAAATTGCAGGTATTCAGCAGAATAAAGATATAGAGACATTCGATACGTACAATTCGTACAAAGTCTTACATACTGATTTCATTTAAAGAATGGTCTAGAACCAGAAGTATGATGGGCCACTAAAATTGAATGGAATTCTTTTAAACCGCTCTAGAAAAAATAGGTACGAGAAGAAGTGTATGGAAATCAACTATCAGTACACAGGAATTACGTCACGTTGAGTTTCTGATCGGTAGTTTTGATCACAGTAGATACGTGGAGATGAATGGAACTGCACAAAAAAAAAAAAATTATAACAGCAAATTCGATATTAGCTGTCTGTCGGAAACAGATCAAAACATGCTTTCAGATTTTCAATATGCCGCGTCCTACACCACACTTCTGTAACCATCGTTCCTGGATAACAACACATAGGTCCAGGGCTCGATTCATGGTGATATCTAATTTGGCAACGTGCTTGTCGCGTCAGGGAAAGCGTAGTGTTAATGGATTGACAGTGAAAGTGGCACGTAAACTGATTAAATCAGGTCAGTTCCAAACGCTTCTACAATGTTAGGAGCCATGGAACATTTATTTAATTTTATTTTATTTTTGAGTAGGAATGTAATCCGGCATTGTTTTCCTGCAACTCGTAATGAACCAATGTGTGAACGACTCACTCTCCGTCCTCAGAGCTATACCTCCGTCAGTACCTCATCTTCTACCTTCCTTGCACCAGGCCGTGGTGCCACACGATGTTTATTTATTTTTACCTGCCAGGAAATTTCACATCCTCTGCAGAGTGAAAAGTTAATTCAGGAAGCCGTGCTTGGGTAACTCAGTAGGTAGAGAACTTGGACGCTAATGTCAAAGGTCCCGAATTCAAGTCTCGGTGCGGCACATAGTATCAATCTGCCAGGAAGTTTTCTATTAGTGCAGTGTCAGCTGCACAGTGAATAATTCATTCTGATTAACATACACTTTCGACTATATTAAATACAAATATAACAATTCATCATAAACAACAGAAAACGAAGAGAAAGTACATACCAAGAAGAAACAAAATTTTAGCACAGGACCTGTCGTACAATGTACTTGCGTCAACGGGAAATTCCAGATCACTCCATAACAGAAGACTAATGAATCTGCCAGTTACTGCCGCCCATAGATCATGAGAAGTGACCTTTCCATCAATAAAATTGGAACAATGTTAAAACAACGTCTCAAAATTATGTTAATTCCTTTTTGTCTCGATCTTATGACAAAATGTTAATGTAAATGTTAGTATTCAAAAAATTTTCCACAACGTACACAAATGAGAATTGCCAGTGAATCTCTTGGACGAAGTTTAATGACATTAACACCTCTTTTCAGTTATGATATCTGTGACACAGGATAGTTATCAGCAGAAGTCTATAATGCCAGTGACCTACTAGTCCATGCAGGAAAAGCGACTTCGCTCAGTAATAATGTCTCTGGCAAAATTTCAGTGCTTCTGTGCCTACATCATTGTGTGTTACGTATGGGTAGCATAGTCTAGGAGACAATCAGAATTCGTACCCAAACATTTCAGAAGATTAAATCTGTCTACCAGACCCACAGTAAAACCCGAAATCTTACCTTTAGCAGCAAATGCTCGTAATGACTGAGCTGCCCATGTGCGACTCACGACCAGATTTGGCATACTCATTTCTGCCAGTATTTCTCTGCATCTTCGCAAACTTTAGAGACGCTCTAACTTGGCCTAATAGGCTCTCCTGGAAGGAAGGATAATGAGGAAAAATGGCTTACCTACAGCCTAGAACTGTGTTCAGAATGGAAGTCTCGCTCTGCAACTGTGTGTAGGCTGTTTTGAAACTTCCTGGCAGGTTAATATCTGCTAGAGAGTTTCAAATTAGCACACACACCGCTGCAGAGCGAGACATCGACGAATTCCAATGTTTTTGATTTTCGAAAAGCTTTTGACTCGGTGCCAGACATACGCTTATTTTCGAATGTAGGACTGTACAGCACCTATACGTTATTCTCTTGAGAAAATAATTGTGATTGGATTCGGTATTCCTTGACAGTGACGACACCCCATGTTATGCTAGATGGAGGAGAGTCAATGACAGGTGTTGAAGTAACTACAGGTGTGCACCAGGAAAGGGTGATGGGGCCCTTGATACACATGTTGTACATTAATGAATATAAGTGACCTAGCGACGTAGCACCACACTTTCGGAAAAATATCATACACGCAATTCCGAAGATAGCAAGGGCAGAGAAGTGCGAACACTATCACCCAGTCCAATTAACAGCTCATGCATCTAAACTGCTGACAAGAATAATATACATAGGACTGGAATGTAAAATTAAGGAACATTTAGATGACGGTCAGGGGGTATAGTAAAAGTAAAGGCGCCAAAGACGCACTTCTCACGATGCACTAGATAATGGAAGCGAGGTCGATCTCGAAAAAGCGTTGTAAAACGGTGCAAGATGTTCGAAACTCGGAGGGAAAAAGGAGTAAGCTATAGGGAAAGAAGGGTAGCATACAACGTGTACGAGAGCTAAGAGGGAACATGAAGCCTGGAAGAATAACGTGACAGTACTCCCACTGAAAAGGGTGTAAGTCATGGACGCACTCTTTCGCCCAATGCTGTTCAACCTATACAACGAACAAACAAAGACGGAGAAGAAGTAAGGTTCAAAAGTGGATTAAAAATCAGGGTGAATGGATATCAGTGATAAGATTCGTTGATGACGCTCCATTGTGGAAAGCTCAATGAATGTGGAGAAAAGTCTGTTACAGGATCTGTTGGATGGAATGGACAGACTAATGAGTACAGAATATGGATTGAGAGTAAACAAGAAAAAGACAAAGGTAATGAGACGTAGCACAAATGAGATTAACAAGAACATCAGATTTGGGGATCACGAAATGGACGAGGTTAAGGAATTCTGCTCCCTTAGAACCAAAATTAACCATAACTAACGAAGGAAGGAGGACGGGAAGAGCAGACTAACACACGCAAAGACGGCATTCCTGGATAGAGAAGTTTGCTGGCATCGAACATTGCCCTTAATTTGAAGAAGAAATTTCTGAGAATAGACATTTGTGGCACAGCGAAGTGTGGTAGTGGGTTATGCACGGTGGAAAAACGGGAACAGAAGAGAATCGAAGCGTTCGAGATGTGGTGTTACAGAAGAATCAGGTAGATTGATAAGACAAGTAATGACTAGGTTCTCCGCGTAGTAGGCGGATGAAGGAACATCTGGAAAACACTGACAAGAAGAAGGGACACAATGATACGGCATCTGTTAAGGCAACAGGGAAAAACATGCACGGTACTAGAGGGAGCTGTAGAGAATAAAAACTGTAGGGGAAGACACAAATTTGAGTACATCCAACTGATAATTTAGGATGTAGAGAGCAACTGCTACTCTGCAATGAGAAGGCTAAATTTTCAGAAATGTAAACTGTGCGCTTCACACAACGAAAAATGGCATTATCGTACGACAGCAATATCAACGAGCCGCAACTATAATCGGTCACAGTAATACCTAGGTGTAAGACTTTGCAGGGATACGAAATGGAGCAATCATATAGTCTGTCGATGAAAGGAGATGGCAGACTGCAATTCATTGGTAGAATTCTAGGGAGATGCAATCTATCTACAAAGGAGACTGCTTAGAAAACACCTGTAACACTACTTAAGTTAATGGGATCAGTACCAAACAGGACTAGCAGGAGATATTGAACGTTTACAGATAACTGCAGCATAAATAGTCACAGGATAGTTTGATCCATGGAAGAGTATCACGAATACCCTGAAAAAACTTAACTCGCTGAATCATGAATAAATGTGTAACCTGTCCTGAGAAAACTAACCTGTAAAATTTCATAAAGTAGCTATGAATAATAAATGTCCCGTAGGGAACAGTGACGTCAAGATCAAACCAATTACAATCAGAGAAAGGTGTTTAAACAGTCATCGCCTCCTTACGTGAGCTGAACGGGAAGAAGCCCAGCCAACTATTATTACAAGAAATACACTCGGACATGCACTTCGCAGTGAGATGCAGAGTTTTGATGTAGAAGTACACTGCACAACACAATTAAAAGATCACTTTTTCGGAAAATCCTACCTGCCACCCATTCCGATGAATAAATTTGGAATGTAGCTGAAAAGTTCCTGCAACCTTCCTCTGCAAAGGTGCAAAAGTGTGGCGCCCTACGACGTCATCCTCCAGCACGGCGCCGCTTCAGACAGCATGGTGTCGACACATGTGAAATAAAGGCCAGAGCTCAGAAGTTCATGAGATGTGTAAGGTGGGTTACTGATGTCACTTTGGCACTATATTTCACCACCGTTCAGTCCAATGCCATCGTGGATTTTATACGAGATGGGAAGGATATCACACTTGCTCTTACTCACTTTTCAATCCTTCTTTCAATGCCTCTGCAACGGAGATTAGAACCGCGATGCCCAGCGTGGAAATCACGCGGTTTTGTTATGGGTGGCGGATGCAAACAAAACAGGTGCACCGCTGCTCAACCAAAGTTTACAGTGTGATGAGCAACACGATGAGGTGCTTGACAACGTTTGATACTGATGACACCCCTCGGACGACACGAGTCTTGTCGAATTTCAACAACTCCACAGAATGAGACCAAGCCGCTTTGGATTGCAATGCAATCGCAATTCTCGCTCCAGTGTACATAGTGGAGTCACCGTTCAAAACCATTTGACGAAGTTTTAATGCAGTTCAAATCAGCAAAGGGTGCTTATGTTTTCTCAGCCTTCCTGCTCCGCATACTCTTGTAACTTGGTCACAGAGAGGTGCGACATTAGCACATGCATGCGTAAAACGGCGAAGGGTCATTGTCAGACCCCCCCCCCCCCCCCGTTTAGAAACACCCTCGGTGGCACTCACTCGCCTCTGTTGAGCACTTTAGAAATGTAACTGAACAGAGACAGTCTGAGACAAAGTCCTAAGCCTTTGTAGACAGGCAACCAACCTCTTCCACACCCCTCCGACCCCAGATGGCCAAATAGGAGGCGCAAGGGCAGCAGTGTAGGTGTCTAGGTCTGTCATCACAGGTTATGTCTGAACTGAGCCATTTTGAAGGTGCTCAGCAAAGGTGGGAGGATAGCACCGAGGGTGTTGCCAAATTGGATGGTCTTAGAACGATATTTTGACATTTTATTCATGCATGTGTCAATGTTGTACTCCTCTGTCATCACTTCACAAGACGTCGTGAAACAGGAGGGACGAAAAAAGCATAAGTACCATTTGCTGCTTCGAATCGCGTTTTAATTTCTTCGAATGGTTCTGAACGTACCCCCATGCTCCTACCCTGTACAGCAGAGTAAAACTCGTGCTCGCACTTCTCTTAAAATGGATCCGATAAGGATCAATAACGTTGCTGACCCACACCGTCCTTAAGTTGAATCATTTTGGAGTGTGAGCATAGTCAAGGGTAGCAAAGAATTTCGTTGTGTTCTTCATCAAACTGCAATCTTTCGTTGAAGACCGTGAAAGTTTTGGGAATCAACGCTACTCCAAGGAAAGAAGTGGCTTCATCGACACGCTTTACGCCATCCTCTAAGGCCGTATTGTGTCAATTTTGAGCAATGGTGTGTCTGCAATATTTTCCTCTGACACCCATAAGAAAACCACATGGTTTCCGTGCTCCATGTCGCGGTTCTGGCCTTTATTGCAGAGGCGTCAAAAGAAGGGATGAAAAGTGGGTTAGAGAAATTGTCAAGTACATGGTGACATTGGGCAGAATTGTGGTGAAACTTGGTGCCAGTGTGAGATTATTCCCTCACCTTACAGCTCTCATGAACTGAGCTCTGGCCTTTATTTTGCATTTGTCGAAACGTTTGAAGAGTCGCCACGCTGGAGGATGATGTCGCAGGGCTCAGTGCTTTTGCACTGAGGTTTCGAAAAAGTGGTCATTTGTGTTGCACAGTGTACATATAGATTTGCACGGCCTTGAATGAGGAATGGGGAGATATGTGTCACCTGAAGCGACGATCCCCAGCACTCTCCGGGGAACGGAGAGTGAGTGGAGAGCAGAGGTAGTAACAAGGCGGATCGGCGTTCTGTGCCCGGATGTCCAGCAGCGGCGGCTTATTGGGTCATTAGCAGCGGGTAAGGGGCCGGCCGGCGCGCCAGCCTGCGATTGATCAGCGGCGGCCGGGGGCGGCCATCTGGCTGCCTTCTCACTGGTTTCCTCTCTCTGCCCGCTCCTAGGTGGCGCCGCGCCGGCGCTTTCCCTTAGACAATGTGTACGAGGGGCCTGTCGCAAATATAATTACGTAAGTCCTTTTCTTGTTTTTTTCAGGCACCTGAAAAATCCTCGCAGCAGGCCGCTAACGGACCTAAAATAAGTTGGCACAGCCCATTGATAAGGTGATTAAGTGTAATTTGTTTTGCGCTAGTGTAGAGCAACAGCGGTGCAACAATCAATGTTGAGTTGGTGGAACTGTAGGACAGTAATCCAGCATCGTCTGACGTAGTGGTTAAGTGTCACCGTTTCAAAAAGTCCGAATGACGAAGGTCTACGGCATCATTCCAGCACCATCAGAAGCAATGGTTATGCGCATTGAAGCATCCGTCGTCGTCAAAAAAACTGAATGACTAAGTGGCAGACCGTCACTGTGTGAGCAATCGGCATCGATATCTACATGCAAGCCGCCGTGCAATGCGTCGCGGAGGGTACCCTGTACCACGACTGCTCATTTCCTTTCATGTTCCACTCGCAAATAGAGCGAGGGAGAAACGAGTATCTATATGCCTTCGTATGAGCCCTAAATCCTCTTCTTGATATTTACGCGAAATGTACGCTGGCTGCAGCAGAATCATTCGGCACTCAGCTTCAAGTGGTGGTTCTCTCAGTTTTCGCAACAGTGTTCGTTGACAAGAATTTCGCCTTTTATTTAAATGAGTGTGTCTGTACTTAAATTGCAGAATGACTGAGAAGATGAAACTTCTACGTTATTTGATTCTGAAACAGCTGAGTAAAACTGAATGTAATGAACCTACTTTCTCTTTACTTTTTCTTATCATGTCAGCACTGACCCACAATATTCTAGAGCAACACAATCTGACTGCTCAAAGAAATTACAACCTGACTTCAAATAATGAATTCAGAAGAATGGCCCTGACTAAAAAGAAATCTTAACAAAAACCTATACATTTCATTAAGCACTTACCTCACAAAAATCTTCATTACGCGAACTACTGCAATGCAGCGAGCGTCAATACTGCCAGCTAAATAAAGGATTCTAACAACTAAAGCCACTAACTACTAATAGCCATGTGGTTAGAAAAGAAAAGATTTTGTTGCAAACCAAATAATGTATTTATTTTTTACCTTAATAATGTGACACCCAGTTCAAACACGAATATAAATTCTCATTGACATGAATAATATTCAATATCCAATTCGAACATGTACAGATCGTTAGCCTACGCTAACACTTAAGACCACGGGCGATTAACTTCCAACGAGTCCAACCAGCCACAGAGTCTCTTACAAAGAAAGCGCAGCCAGAGATCCAGTGCAAAGCGTTACACAGCGCTGCCAATACAGAAGCAGCCCACTTACAACAGAATCCATTTTTTATCCCTTTGCAACATTACGCTGATTTTAAATCGACATGAATATGTCAAGCAGTATACTGCTAATCCTCTGTTCGAACGTTATAGGATTGATTTTACTACTCATCTGCACTAACTTACATTTTTTTTCCTTTCCTTTTGGGCTAGCTGTCATTCATCACACCAACTAGAAATTTAGACTCAGTCAGTTTGTATCCTCCTATAGTCAGTCAACGACGATACGCCCCCATATATCACAGTATCGTCAGAAAACAGCCGCAGATTGCTGTTCACCTTGTCTGCTACATCACTTATGTATATAGAACAATAACAGCGGCCCTGTTACACTTCCTTAGGGCACTCCTGACGATATCCTTGCCGCTGGTGAACACTCGCCGTCGAGGGCAACGTACTGGTTTCAATTACTTAATAAGTCTTCGAACCACACTCATATCACGGAACCTAATCCGTATGCTCGCACCTCAGTTAAAATACTGCAGTGGAGCACTTGTCAAAAGCTTTTCGGAAATCTAAGAACATGGAATCTGCGGGTCCGTGCTTTTCGCCTTCTTATACACAGGAGTCGCCTGCACTTTTTTCCACTCGCTTGGAACTTTGCGCTGGGCGACAGATTCGCGAATTTGTTAAGTAACCCCGTCAATACCGTAAGTAGTCACTGTAAAACACAAATGGGATTGCAGCCGGACCTAGTAACTTATTTGCTTTCAATTATTTCAGCTGTTTATCTACACCAGGGATGCTTATTAATATGTCCTCCATATGGGTGTCTGTGCGATGCTTAAACGGCGGTATGTTTCCACGATGCTTCAGCATTAATAATTTCTAAATTTGAAATTTAAAAATTCGGCTTTCCCAGTTGTCTGTAGCCCCAAGAGAAGACGAAGCCGTGATACAGCGTCTCATAATCGAGGGGATAGTGGAGACTGTGAAAATGAATAATGAATGATCTCTGAATATTTTTCCTCGACATTTTGAACATATCAAAACTCGGCACCCGACGGATTCCACGAATTCTCACTCCCAATCAATGTGCCTGTCAAACCGAGGCAACTCCGAAAGCTTCGCGGCTGTGTCCGGCCAATGCAGATGGCTTTTTAGCTACTTAGTCAATCGATGGGTGCTGTGTGCATCAGTATGACACCACTACAAAGCAGGAAAGCAAACAGTGGAAACACGTACATTTACCACTGCTGAGCAAGACTAAGATCCAGGTGATGTTGTTTCTTAGGACTGTCATGATGCCATGATTTGGTGCTACAATATTACTCCCGTAAAGGGCAAACCTCACAGCAGCATGCTATCGAAAATACCCCATTAAAAAAAAGGCGCACCACGAAGAAGTTCTGCAAGTTGGTCACAAATTGGTATTCATGCAGGTACAGACGGAAAACACAAAATTGTAATCTTTGGCGGCTGATCGATGAATGTGCAGCGCAATCTCATCGCGCAGTGGCAATGATAGCAAACAGGGTATATGTCGATACCAGTGCATTTTTTTCTAATTTCATGCATTGTAGCCAGTTGGACAGTAACTACGCTTCGCAGGTAGGCACGTGAACAATATGCTCAGATATCAGCGTTTGACAGAAAACGTATAGTTGAGCTGGAGGAATTGGCGATCGCTCGACGTTTGAATAGCAGTGATGCCACTATTCGACGTTGTTGGCAGGAAAGGGTGAACAATGGAACAACTCGGATACATAATCTGTTGAGCACGGATTCAGACTAATCCAAAGAAGGAACTCGCAGAAATGAGACGAGCGGTAAACCTTACACCAGAATGATGGAACACGTAGTAAATGAGTTTATATATCTTTCATTGAACTTTAGATGCTGCAGTTGGGAGCGTCAAATACCCCTGAGTTCTTATGTCGTGAGAGGCTGATACAGGTCTCTAGATAAAACATATTGTCGAAACGATGTCGCTTGATCCCTTGGATTCGATCAGTGAAAATTATATCTAAATAACCTGTAGAATTAACAGCTTAGGTTATATATTGTTTTAGTTAAACAATATCCGGCCGCTGTGCTCGAGCGGTTCTAGGTGCTTCAGTGCAGAACCGCGCTGCTGCTACGGTCGTAGGTTCGAATCCTGCCTCGGACATGGATGTGTGTGATGTCCTTATGTTAGTTAGGTTTAAGTAGTCATTAGTCTAAGAGACTGATGACCTCAGATGTTAAGTCCCATAGTGCTTAGAGCCATTTGAACCATTTAAAAAAAAAAAACAGTTAAACAACACGTCGACTTTAGCTCTATATCCATAATCAGGTATTAAAAGGGACAGTGATGGACAGGATGCTTATTCGTAAAATGTCAATGACCACGCGCATTGTGCGCAAATGCTCTTGTTTAGGGTAAGATCATCTAAACCTATATCTATACTCTGCATACCATTTTACGCTTTGTGGAAGGCGGTGTTTCGAGCACCAATGTCACTTCCCCCCTCCCCTGTTACAGTCACGAATAGTCGAGGGAATAACGATTGCTGGTAACTCTTCACGTGGGCTCGAATGTCTCTAATTTTTCCTTCATAAGTAGGAGGCAGCAATATATTGGGCGACTCTTCCAGGAACGTACGCTCTCGGGAAGATAACACCTTGATTCACAACGCCACTATTGCAGCATCTGCCATTAGAGTCGGCTCAGCACCTCCGTAACGCTTTTGTGCTTGCTAAATAAACCTGTAACGAAACGCTTTGTCTTTCTTTGGATCTTCTTTCTTTCCCCAATCAAACACATTTGGTACAGGTCCCAGACTGCCGAGTAATATTCAAGTATTGGTAGAACGAGTGTTTTGTAAGATATCTCCATTCTGGTCGACACTCCCTGAGTATTCTCATCATGAATCTCAGTCTGACATCTGCCTTACATGTAAATAATTTTACGTGCTCGCTCCAATTTAAATCGTAATGTACGCATGCTATTAAAAATATTATGGATGCGACAGTTTCCTGTGACTGTTCCGCAATTGTGTAATCGTACAGTAATGGGTCTTTGTGACTGTTTATGCGCAATACGCTTCATTGTTTATGATGAGTGTCAGATGCCAATCCCTGCACCAAGTGTCGATCTTCTATAGGTTTCCCTGCATTTCGCTACAACTTTGCAGCGTTTCGGCTCCTCTGTATACAACACCATCACTCGCAAATATCCTGATGCAACCTTAGATGTTTTGAACAGGGTCCTTTATACAATGAAGAACCAAAGAAACTGGTCCACCTGCCTAATATCGTGTAGGGGCCCCCCAAGCACGCAGAAGTACCGCAGCACGACGAGCATGGCCTCAACTAATATCTGAAGTTGTGGAGGAGGGAACTGACACCATAAACCCTGCAGAGCTGTCCATAAACCCGTAATAGTACGAGGGGGTGGAGATCTCTTCTAGACAGCACATTGCAGGGCATCGCAGATATGCTCAGTAATATACGTGTGGGGAGTTCGGTGAACAGCGGAAGTGTTTAAACTCAGAAGAGTGTTCCTGGAGACACTCTGTAGCAATTTTGGATGTGTCGAGTGTCGCATTGTCCTGCTGGAATTGTCCAAGTCCGTCGGAATGCACAATGAACATGACTGGATGCATGTGATCAGACAGGATGCTTACGTATGTGTCACCTGTCAGAGTCGTATCTAGACGTTTCATGGGTCCCATATCACTCTAACTGCACACGCCCCATACCATTACGGAGCCTCCACCAATTTGAACAGTCCTCTGTTGACATGCAGGGTCCATGGATTCATGAGGTTGTCTCCATACGCATACACGTCCATCCGCTCGATACAATTTGAAACGACACTCGTCCGACCAGGCAACGTGTTTCCATTCATCAACAGTCCAATGTTTTGTTGACAGACCCACGTGAGGCGTAAAGCTTTATGTCTTGCAATCATCAAGAGTACACGAGTGGGCCTTTTGGTCCGAAAGCCCATATCGATAATATATCTTTGAATCGTTCGCACTTGTTGATGGTCCAGCACTGAAATCTGCAGCAATGTGCGGAAGAGTTGCAGTTCAGTCACGCTGAATGTTTCTCTTCAGTCGTCGTTGGTCCCGTTCTCGCAGGATCTTTTTCCAGCCACAGCGATGTTGGAGATTTGATGTATTACCGGATCCCTAATATCGACGGTACACGCGTGGAATGGCCGTACGGGAAAATCCACCGCTACCTCAGAGATGCTATGGCCCATCGCCCTTGTGCCGACTAAAACACGACGTTCAAACTCGCACTAACAAATCTAACAACTGAGTCAGACACTTGTTGTCTTATATAGGTGTTGCCGACAGCAGCACCGTATTCCGTCTGTTTACATATCTCCGTATTTGAATACGCATGCCTATACAAGTTTGGCGCTTCAGTTTATATATTCGTATCGTGAAAAATTATGGTCCAATATCAGCGCCTGGGATACGCCCGAAATTACTGATACGTTTGACGATTTCTCTCAGTTGAGAATGACACGCTCGAAAATCTTAAGTCTAGTCATTCAGTTGTTCTGATACTCCGTGCACTCGAATTTTGTTTTTAAGGTGACACTACTGAACTGTACCGAATGTCTGCCAGAAGTCAAGGAAGGCAGAAAAGTCGCTATAAAGCTCAAATCAGTTATGTCTGAACGATTCGGTGTCTCACATTGATAGTTCTTCAACTTGTTGGCATATTTGATCCTATATATCTACTTTTATGACGTGTATCTGTCTAGTTGTTCCAGCTTTTACAGTCTTTGATGTGCTCATCAAACTGTAACTAGAATGAGATTTCCACTCTGCAGCGGTGTGTGCGCTGATATGAAAATTCCTGTCAGATTAAAACTGTGTGCCGGACCGAGACTCAAACTCGGGATCTTTGCCTTTCGCGGGCAAGTGCTCTACCAACTGAGCTACCCAAGCTTGGGTAGCTCAGTCGGTAGAGTACTTGCCCGCAAAAGGCAAAGGTCCCGATTCGAGTCTCGGTCTGGCACCCAGTTTTAATCTGCCAGGAAGTTTCAAACTGTAACTAGCTTCGTGTAAATACTAAATGACTTGATAAGGTCGATTTTTACTATGGTCTTGCACCCGGTAAATAGGCTCTGTATCCGATACATCCTACTCGCATCTACCAACGTTTCGAACACCAAAACGAGTACCGTGAAACTTCCCGGCGACCTGTTTGGCGATAAGGCTGGCGATGTATCAGTTTTGCGGAATACACCTGGGCACTCAGTCCATAGCATCCGTGCCAGCGAGGATATGTGCGGAGTTCCCACGAAGCGGTGGTCCGCACCCAAGGGAGCGCCTGTATTGACCATCCGTGCTGATTGCGTTCACTCGCCTGCGGCCGTCTGCCCCAGGTCAGCAGCCCAGGCCGGCAAGCTGCAGGCTACCTGCCGTCCGATGGCATAGCGCAGTCCATCTCGTACCGATAGATTTCTTCCTACGCTCGCCTATTTTCTCGCATTAACAGGTAACCCTTTGTCTGCGAAATGTTGTACGTTATAAGCTGACGATTCCATGTACTAGTGCTACATGAGACACCTACAAAAACCTTCAAAATTAGATACGTGTTTAGTTAGTAAAACATTCACTGTCCTCCTTAAAATTTAGAACAGCAAAGAATAGAATGAATGATACCACTGATTGTTTCGTTTTGGTTTTCGAACAGTGAATAAAGCTAATTTGTTTAGTCACACGAGCTGATGAGCAATGCTCACCAGGAGACTAAATTCCACCTTGTGGCATCTCCGGCTCGTGACGCGGCAAGGAAAGTACATAAACGGAGCAGAGTGGAATGTTGAACCATTATAATTACGTTGTTGTTGTTGTGGCCTTGAGTCCTGAGAGTGGTTTGATGCAGCTCTCCATGCTACTCTATCCTGTGCAAGCCTCTTCATCTCCCAGTACCTACTGCAGCCTACATCCTTCTGAATCTGCTTAGTATATTCATCTCTTGGTCTCCCTCTACAATTTTTACCCTCCATGCTGCCCTCCAGTACTAAATTGGTGATCCCTTGATGCCTCAGAACATGTCCGACCAATCGATCCCTTCTTCTAGTCAAGTTCTCCCCAATCCTATTCAGTACCTCCTCATTAGTTATGTGATCTACCCATCAAATCTTTAGCATCCTTCTGTAGCTCCACATTTCGAAAGCTTCTATTCTCTTCTTGTCCAAACTATTTATCTTCCATGTTTCACTTCCATACATGGCTACACTCCATACAAATACTCTCAGAAACGACTTCCTGACACTTAAATCTATACTCGATGTCAACAAATTTTTCTTCTTCAGAAACGATTTCCTTGCCATTGCCAGTCTACATTTTATATCCTCTCTACTTCGACCATCATCAGTTATTTTTCTCCCCAAATGGCAAAACTCCTTTACTACTTTAAGTGTCTCATTTCCTAATCTAATTCCCGCAGCATCATCCGACTTAATTCGACTACATTCCATTATCCTTGTTTTGCTTTTGTTGATGTTCATCTTATACCCTCCTTTCAAGACACTGTCCATTCCGTTCAACTGCTCTTCCAGGTCCTTTGCTGTCTTTGACAGAATTACAATGTCATCGGTGAACCTCAAAGTTTTTATTTCTTCTCCATGGATTTTAATACCTACTCCGAACTTTTCTTTCGTTTCCTTTACTGCTTGCTCAATATACAGATTGAACAGCATCGGGGACAGGTTACAACCCTGTCTCACTCCCTTCCCAACCACTGCTTCCCTTTCCTGCCCCTCGAGTCTTATAAATGCCTTCTGGTTTCTGTATAAATTGTAAATAGCCATTCGCTCCCTGTATTTTATCCCTACCACGTTCAGAATTTGAAAGAGAGTATTCCCGTCAACATTGCCAAAAGCTCTCTCTAAGTCTACAAATGCTAGAAACGTAGGTTTGCCTTCCATTTAATCTTTCTTCTAAGATAAGTCGTATGGTCAGTATTGCCTCTCGTGTTCCAACATTTCTACGGAATCCAAACTGATCTTCCCCGAGGTCGGTTTCTACCAGTTTTTCCATTCGTCTACAGGCCACAAATGGGGAAATCCACTGACATAAGCGACGTTGCCGAGGAGCCGATTGACATGGTCCAACTACTAGCGACGAGCATCTCGTAAACAGCAATGCTGGTCGGCTGTTCACCAGTTACTGTGGTGAGAATCGACGATAATTAGCAGAAGGAGCGTGAAACCAAAAGTAGGTAACAGGGTATTGGACGACCACTGCTTATCGCAGTACGTGAATGTTGATGACTTGCCTGCTCTACAAAAGAGGGTAGGTGGCCATTTATGGCAAATCCGACGGCAAACCACAATGCTGTGGCAGGCAAAAGAGTTCCGGAGCACGCCATTCAGCGCACATTGTTAAATATGGGCTTCGCAGCAGATAAGCACTACGAGTTCCCTTGTTGACCCAATGACATAGCCAGTTACGATTGTAGTGAGTAGCGGACCATCTAGACTGCGACGTGAACGTGTGGAAAAGTATTTCCTCGTCGGGTAAGTCACTTTTATTCCTACACCAGTTCCATGATTATATTCGGATAGACAGTCATCCACGTGAACTGTTTCTCGTAATAAGCACCGCGCAACGGATGCAGTAAGGTGGACATTCACCTGGGTTTTCATGGCGGTGTTAATCGAAGACATCGTGACAGCTGTGGACTACGCGATTATTATTATTGACGACCTGCACCCCTTTTTGTTTGATGTCTTTCCTGACAACGACAACATCTTGGGCCTTTTTTCTGCCAGGCAACAGTGCTCAAGCGTTACTGATAAAGCGCATTAAGATGTCAGTGTTGCCAAGTTAGTGCTTTTCCCACTAAATCTGGTGATTTTGAGTACCTATCTAGTCTGCACATTTTGCCTCTAGTAGCCAGAGGGAATTATGCTAGATTTTAAAAGTTTTTGGCTTGTTTTACGGTAAAGTTATTTTATAAAATTACTTGATCCACTCAGCATACAGTAGGCAGTACTATTCATTTTGCAAACGGCTACTAGCTCTTAAATTTGTCATATAAATACACTCCTGGAAATGGAAAAAAGAACACATTGACACCGGTGTGTCAGACCCACCATACTTGCTCCGGACACTGCGAGAGGGCTGTACTAGCAATGATCACACGCACGGCACAGCGGACACACCAGGAACCGCGGTGTTGCCCGTCGAATGGCGCTAGCTGCGCAGCATTTGTGCACCGCCGCCGTCAGTGTCAGCCAGTTTGCCGTGGCATACGGAGCTCCATCGCAGTCTTTAACACTGGTAGCATGCCGCGACAGCGTGGACGTGAACCGTATGTGCAGTTGACGGACTTTGAGCGAGGGCGTATAGTGGGCATCCGGGAGGCCGGGTGGACGTACCGCCGAATTGCTCAACACGTGGGGCGTGAGGTCTCCACAGTACATCGATGTTGTCGCCAGTGGTCGGCGGAAGGTGCACGTGCCCGTCGACCTGGGACCGGACCGCAGCGACGCACGGATGCACGCCAAGACCGTAGGATCCCACGCAGTGCCGTAGGGGACCGCACCGCCACTTCCCAGCAAATTAGGGACACTGTTGCTCCTGGGGTATCGGCGAGGACCATTCGCAACCGACTCCATGAAGCTGGGCTACGGTCCCGCACACCGTTAGGCCGTCTTCCGCTCACGCCCCAACATCGTGCAGCCCGCCTCCAGTGGTGTCGCGACAGGCGTGAATGGAGGGACGAATGGAGACGTGTCGTCTTCAGCGATGAGAGTCGCTTCTGCCTTGGTGCCAATGATGGTCGTATGCGTGTTTGGCACCGTGCAGGTGAGCGCCACAATCAGGACTGCATACGACCGAGGCACACAGGGCCAACACCCGGCATCATGGTGTGGGGAGCGATCTCCTACACTGGCCGTACACCACTGGTGATCGTCGAGGGGACACTGAATAGTGCACGGTACATCCAAACCGTCATCGAACCCATCGTTCTACCATTCCTAGACCGGCAAGGGAACTTGTTGTTCCAACAGGACAATGCACGTCTGCATGTATCCCGTGCCACCCAACGTGCTCTAGAAGGTGTAAGTCAACTACCCTGGCCAGCAAGATCTCCGGATCTGTCCCCCATTGAGCATGTTTGGGACTGGATGAAGCGTCGTCTCACGCGGTCTGCACGTCCAGCACGAACGCTGGTCCAACTGAGGCGCCAGGTGGAAATGGCATGGCAAGCCGTTCCACAGGACTACATCCAGCATCTCTACGATCGTCTCCATGGGAGAATAGCAGCCTGCATTGCTGCGAAAGGTGGATATACACTGTACTAGTGCCGACATTGTGCATGCTCTGTTGCCTGTGTCTATGTGCCTGTGGTTCTGTCAGTGTGATCATGTGATGTATCTGACCCCAGGAATGTGTCAATAAAGTTTTCCCTTCCTGGGACAATGAATTCACGGTGTTCTTATTTCAATTTCCAGGAGTGTATTTATAATCCAGGGTATTCTGTCTTCGTTTCCGTAATATTATTCACCCGAATTGTTACGCGCTCTAGTATTCATAGATCTGCAGCTGCATGCATAGTGCTTATCTGTAGTGCTGGGGTTAATGTTTTGTGTTTTTTAACTCAGTGAATATTATTCTACTACTGAAAATGGCCAAAGTGAAATCACAGCATATCCAGAAATTTCCTCCTGAATGGCTATGCGATACTACATACTACAGGCTGGCTAGAAAGAAATCAAGGCAATGACACAAGAGCATATTGTAAATTTTGTCGTACTACTTTCTTAGCTCGTATGCCAACTTATTAAACCACAGTGACACAAAGAAACGCAAGAGAGCTGCAGCACCATTTTGTAGCTTAAGAAAAACAGCAATACCTTCCAAAACCGCGAAAGAATCTTTACAAGTGAATCAAGCTGAGGATCCGCTTGCGTTATTTCTATTCAACATTGTGCAAGAATACATTCACAGACAGTGATGCTGCCGTAGAATTTCAAATGAATGAAGAGTACTGTAGTTATAAAAGAGTTAATTAGACCCTATTTTGTAAAAAAAAATGTGGTAAGATGTCGGTCTCGCACCTTTGTTTGGCACTTCAAAAATACCCCTGTACCGCTATACCCCTAACTGGTTCCAATGTGCTGACAGAATAGGCAGCCCTTTCGACGTCGCTTAGTATTTATTCGCTTCCAGCAAGCACTAGTGTAACGACGTAGCACCTCGGGCTTTTCAGTTCATACCAACTCCTGGACTGCTGGGGAAGCGTCAACTTGACACTTGACAGATCAGGCCGACGCGGTATAGTGTGCGATGCAGCGGAGATGGAACGGCTACTGACAGAAATCGATGATTTCAATGCAAGACATTTATCCAAATGTGTTGGTATACATTTGAATATTTTTAGTGCATGAACCGAATTCGGCAAGCTGAAAATGAGAGCTTTGTCTCTCAAAACACGTTGCTGAGCTGTGTGTGGACATAAAGTTGCTCTGTGCTACCAGTTATTACTGTGGAAAACTCTAGTCGTTGCATTTTCGCCCACTGACCATATACGAAGTTCGTCATAAAATCGTTTAAGCTCTTCAGGTATGTAGGGCGGTATTGTTCTTTCACTATTATCAGGAAATATCACGTTGGGTGTGTTAGACAGGTTGGTAGACTGGTCACAAATCGTCCCGTTGAGCTACTCGGAAAATATGTTTGACCTTATTGCCATTGAAGTCAACAATGCAAATATATAATTTTCAATTGTAACTGTATGATTTCAAGAACTCCATTGTTTTATATCTGCCAGAAATTTTTAAAGTAAGAAGTATCTGATGTTTGCACTTATTTAAGGAGAAAATTCTAGCACTTACTGCTGCTTACAAAAATCCCTAATATCTGATGTATTCTATGCATTGGTCATACTTCATGGTGACGTTTTGGAAGACCGAAGTTCCCGTAACAAGGAAGTACAGAACGAACCATGTCCCGAAAGCGACCTGTATCAGTCATATATAGTTATATGGATATGGTGTCTGTTCTTTCGGACATGTGCGAAAGAACAGACACCATATCCATATAAGTATATAGTTCTGGCGATACCGGCCATGACCTTCTTCTTCTGTGCGGATGCACACATATTCCCCGAACTTTTACGGGGCTTGGAAGAATGTCTTCCACGAGTAATTAGTGTGTTGGGGTGGGACACTACGAATGTAGTGTGTGGACGTACAAGGTGGGAATATGAGTCTCGCGGGAGGCGTGCGCGAGATAGTCCCTGCAGTCACGCTACATCATCTGTGCCCTCGGTGGCTCAGATGGATCGGTCAGAGGATCAGCTCCCTCTGTAATAAATAAACTGAGTTAATCGATCAACAACGAACTTAAACGGATGTCTTACGACGTCCTCCCCGAGCAGATGCAACGAACAAAATCGAACAAAATGAGATTTAAAAAAAAAAAAAAAAAAAAGATGGATAGAGCGTCTGCCATGTAAGCAGGAGATCCCGGGTTCGAGTGCCGGTCGGGGCGCACATTTTCACCTGTCCCCGTTAATCTATATCAACGCCCATGGGCAGCTGACGGTATTAATACAATTATATTTTATATCAGTCATAGTGAGGAGCATTTTAGCCAAATAATGTTTCTTCTGTCTCACAGAATCCTCCAAGAAAACTCTAAAACAGAGCGCAAACACTGAATCGTAGAACACGACATAATGCAATAATTGGAAGGAAGGAAGTAATTAAGTGAGGCAACTGTCTAGAACGTTTTCCTCTGGTAAACACAGAACGGGACTCCATGGAGTTACGAAACTGGTGCACGTTTCCTCCGCTCTACGAGGATATGATCCAGCTGCTTTCACCAAAGCACGCTAGCATTGTTCCAGAGAAAGTTCTTATGGAAATAACTCATTTTGTCCAATATTGTGGCTGAGGCCCTTTATCTATGGTCCAATTTCTACAACTACGATTCTCTTGGAACATAACATATAATAAATATAAAGAAAATTCTTTAACTGGTTGAGGCTGAGGACTGTTTTATACTTAGTATCCAAAGGGAAAACACTAAGAAAATAAAATAAAATAAAACAATTAGCTCTGCAAAAGGTGCCTACTCTGATGCAGCAAGATAAAAGCTGCGTACGTCACTTGCCCCTAAAGATAGTACAGAGCCCAGCGACGGAGCAGGTATTTACCCAAAACAACGTGTTTCTGGGACGTACGTATGCTGTGCGCCCGCGTGTGAGCACAGCTATCACGGCGCATTTGCATGTCAAAGCTTTGTAATACCTCGGCACTCCAATTTGCAGACTGTGCGCACACACGCAGCCAGAATCACTTCCGATGGAAGTAATAGCAGCGGCACATCCGAGTGCGTGAAATATTTAGCGTTCTGCCCTTAGATGTGCTAATCTCTTGCACACTCGTCACCCAACCACAAGTCTCGGACACAGTTCGCGGAGCTCGCGTTTCACCGAAATATTTGCACAAAGAAAGCAAAACCGCTCTGCGCCACTGACAGTGAATGTCTACAGGTCTTTCCAGAGATGAAAATTGCACACAACCACCAAGGTTCCTAGGTTTGCAAGCTACTTCTCACGTTTGATTTTGTTTTCTGCTACTGCTACGAAACAAGTATTCTCTGCAATGAGCTTAGACTAGGGCTTAACAACGTGTTGGTTTTGAGCGTGAGAACTCGTGCCTGCTCACGTTCTTTCATGCGTTCAGAGCAATTGTGACGTGGTGGTGTGTGACGAAGATGCGCGCGCACTCTGTGGTCGCGATAACAAGGGAGAAGCGCCGATTGTGAGATAGCGGAGGGACAGGTCTGACAGTGGTGCCGCCTAATTGTAGCAACGGCGAGTTGGCTTGGGCGGCATCATCAGTTTCAATCCGCAAGACGAAGAATTTTTTTTACACGAAACGTCGGATTCGCTAAATATTTAGTGTATCACAAGACAATTAATTCTTTCAGAAAGTTCAATGTACAAAGACACTACACCTCTTACCACATCAAAGAATACAAAAATGGAAAATAAGAAGGACCGGTGCATCTACGAGAGATTTTAAAACTTAAAGGGAGGTTCTCTGAGGAGGAGGAATAAAAGGAAGGATAATCAAGTGAGTATGATATTCAGATGAGCTACAAAAGTGCACTACTTTTAGGAACGTCCTTGCGCCCTTTCACGTATGGTGCAAGTTGCAGCTGAATATTTACGTTCACTTCAGGAAGAACAATTTCACTTGGTGCTATTATCGAACACGACACAGAGGTTACGGTAAACGACGTTCAGAGCCAGCTCGTAAATTCCTTTAAAAGGTTTGTACAATACATTTTAGCTTTTCAGAGAGTGTAGAGAATACACCCACCTCGCACTAAGCTGCAGCTTGAAATAATTTTTGCGCAATGTAAGGACATGATGAGATGAAATAATTTCTGATATTGGCCGCAACTGGGCAATGAAATAACTTCAATGACTACAGTGAAAATTGGTGCCGGACTGGTAACAGAGCCCGATTTGCCGCTTTAGGCGAGCGGTTGCCTTAATCGCTTGCGCAGTTCGAGCGCTCTTATAGTCCGACCCAAATTCCCAGCCTGTCACATACTATTATCTTCAGTTTCTTTTGGTGTAGCAGTAGGCCTATTTATGTTAGGAGGCACTGGTCAAGCAACATATGATGAATTTGTTTCTCCATTGTCTTTACACTTTATTCTCCAATCCACGCGGCGTTTGATTACTGTTATTTAGCCGAGGCATTTTATAAATAAAATTCTTCTACTATTAAACACTTTTCCTGACACATATTGCGAATGTTTCCACGGAAATAGGAAGAGACTGAGAAAACATCTGGTTAAAGTGGCCTTTCATTCTCCAGTAAAATTTTGAGTGCTTTTGGGATCGGTATAATACGACTTAGTACAAATGTCCTCATGTTTCCAGGCAAGAGCGGTAAATCTTATGAAGGGAAAACAACAACCCTTTTCGGAGCAATAGCGGTATACTCTTCTCGAACAATGTATTTCTGCTAGTCATTCGATGGGTTGCAACGGAATGAATATTAGGATCCGATCGTCAAGGAATCACTCAAGATATGACAGTGTGAGATACTGATTAATCGAGACGGCAGTTTCCTGTTGCACATCCCAAGTAATACTGCTTCTGGGAAACTGTACTCTGCGTAGGCAGCCTCAGTTTGTGATTTTACCGAACGAAGAGGATCAATCTGACATCGAAAAGGTGAGTTTTTACTCAGGAGGGTGCTCAGAGCGGCGCACAGAGAGCAGAGAGACAGATCTGAGAAGCGAATTACAAATAATACACTATGCATAATCTGGCGGAAATTTAAATAGAACAACTCAGTGAAGTTCATAATGTTGATAGTCGTATTGGATTTCCATTCGTTGGGCTTCAGTCTACATTCGTTGCCGCATTGCATTAAAGAATGATTAATTTTGTTTTTTACGTGACATGGCCTTAAATTACATCATGTGGATTCGTTTTTGAATTAATGTTAGCATAAATAAGACTCGTGTAGGTGTTTCTGTCACATCAAGATCTATTATACAATGATTTTCATATTTCTATCATATTAAAAAGTTATAATGTTCAGAAATCTTAACTATGATAAATGCGAGTTGTAATCATCATTCAAAAATTTATAATGTAAATCATTCGCCAGCCGTTGTGGTCGAGCGGTTCTAGGCGCAGCAGTCCGGAACCGTGCTGCTGCTACGATCGCAGGTTCGATTCCCGCCTCGAGCATGGATGTGTGTGATGTCCTTAGGTTAGTTAGGTTTAAGTAGTTCTAAGTCTAGGGGACTGATAACCTCAGATGTTAAGTTCCATAGTGCTCAGAGCCATTTGAGCCACTTTGTAAATCATTCATATGATAGGCTGACGTGGCCAAACACTCAATTTACGTCTCTGTAATTCTATTACACCACGTTGGAGAGGAAATGTATCATAGTTCTCTTCAGATTTGGTTTTAGCAAGTTCTCTTCAGATTTGGTTTCAGCACAGTCTATTGGACGTTTGAGTTGTCAGTGGAAGATACGTTATTATATTGCTTAAAATGAAAATCGTGTATCATTTGACATCAAAATGTAGACCTTTATTTCTAAAACAACATAAAGACTTAACAATTGATACAAGACTGTCGAGTAAGGCAGAAAGAAGTAATTGTACTTCTTGTGCTTAGTCGTTTCTTACGTGCAAAATTTCCATTATTTTGTAACGGAATGCACTCAGTTGAGAACGGCTAGGTTACAACTTTCACGTGTGTAAACCTGAAGATGACATGAAAAGGCAACGCCGAAACATCCTGGTAACAGGTTACCGACATCAAGCAGTCGTTCCGGAACTTCATGGAACATTTTTGCAGTCGTTAACCAACTGCATATGTAAAGTGTCAGCTCCATCGGCGGAACTGTTTATTTTATACTGTTCCTATAATAACCGACTGGTACGAGCTGCATTCAAAGGAATGAAGTCAAACCCAGTGTATCGTAAAATTCTTGTATCTACACAGTTTGTCAACAATGGAAATTCGGAAATTCGTCTACATACTTGGTGGGAATTTACGGCTGATATTTCCGTTTCTAATGTTAGATAATGGGCGAGTGGCCTGGAACGTGGCTGTACTTCTCTTGAAGATGTGAAACACGAAGGCGATCAAAATGGCTCTGAGCACTATGGGACTTAACTTCTGTGGTCATCAGTCCCCTAGAACTCAGAACTACTTAAACCTAACTAACCTAAGGACATCACACACATCCATGCCCGAGGCAGGATTCGAACCTGCGACCGTAGCAGTCGCGCGGTTCCGGACTGAGCGCCTTAACCGCGAGACCACCGCGGCCGGCTCGAAGGAGATCAAATAACTTTAATCACATATGAACTTATTGTCTGTAATGATGTGAAGGAAGATCAGCACATAAGGGTCACTCGGTACTCCTGTCGGTCGAGACCCCGGCAGCTGAAGAGCTGGTAATGGGAATTATCCGTACCATAGATGAACGTTAGTTGAATACTGCCAAAAAGCAAATGCAGAAACCAATTTTTAAGTAAAATAGTTACTATGCTACGGAAAAAGATTTGCACCAATCTTATGACTACAACAGATGTTTTCTTCCCGCACCGTAAGTGCTTTCTTAATCACAGTCTATCTCTGCGTGCAGCCACCCTTGTAATGGAGGCGAGAGTAAAGATGCATTCGCCGTGAAGTTCAGAAGAACGCGAGAAGTGAACCCGGTGTCTTGTGTGAACGGTTTATGCCTTGAAGTATCGTTTCAAACGTACACTGTGCGTGCACATTATCACATTACTGTCAATACGACGAGATGCCTACCGAATTGACACACACAGCGGCGAAGTCATCTGAACATCCCACCGATATGGTGAGACATAAAGCTTCGAAGAAATGCGTCGCAGAGGTCACACATGGTCAACGACACCAGATGATATTTTGTACCTATCAAATGTAAGTCGTCAGTACATGTGGGAGAAAGAAATGCTCGCTGCCTTTTTGAAGGTAACTGCGAGAAATGTACCAACCCAGTCATTACGCAATCGTCTCTCCGCTATCGAATTAAACTTTGAGTGTCCATTACGGACAGCAGTACAAACTCACCAGCACCGCGACGAGCGAAGTAGGTAGGTACCAGACCTCTGGATTAGAATCCGGATCCGTGGCGACTGGTTCCCCATACCAACAAATGCGGGAACAACATCTGATTATGATCGCAGAAGAGTGTGGTGGCAGACAGATACCTATGAATGCATTTCCACGAGATCATCAGGAAGGCCGTTCAGTCATTTTGGGCCAGCATCATTTCCAGACGTCGGACGCTTTTAAACACTATCGAGGGTAATTCGACGGCTTGCACACATCACGGCCGGCTCTTCCAGTCTCTTATTTAACACCACAGTCAACATTTCGGTGATGGGGACGAAGACGATAATTCACGAGATCATCGCCCTCGTTACCTGAATACTTTCATCTGGTGTCAGAAATTAACTACATAGAAAGACATGGGCGGTATCTTTTGATATGAATAGATAGAGCACATTTGGGACGCGTTGTAAGTTGCAGTGCGCTGTAGTAGGAAGCATTCTTACTCGCTGGATGTTTTCACAAGGGCCACCGTTCGAGAGAGTGAGACAGTCTTGAGCAGCAGCTTTGCGATCATCGGGTGGTCAGCAAGCTAAAGAGGATCCACATATATTACGGCGATCAGGATTATGAAGACGGTACTGAAAGTTAACCAGCATCTATCTGGACACCTATTAGTGGGTATTAATATGAGACTTGTCTACCCTCCGCCTTTCTAAAGGGTTCAGCTCTGCTCGGGAAACTTTCAATGAGGTATTTGAATGACTGTGAAGGAATGGCAGCCCATTATTTCTCACCGAGCCGAAACGAGAGGTGATGTTGGATGCTGGGGTCTGAAGTCGACGTAACTCATGTAGTAGTGCTCCATCCTGTTCCTGTCCACACACTAGCCAGGCCAGTAAATTTCAGGAATGTTTTAGTCCACAGATCATTGCCTCACAGAAGCTACATTATAACAGGCTGCATTGTCACATTGATACAGTCATCGTCTACTTACTGTTCCTCCGCTGTAAGCAATAAACCACGTTGTAAAATGTGTTCATATCCTTAAACATTTAGCTTCTGAAATGTAATAAGCGGACCATACCCTAACCACCAAAAACAACCCACACCGTAACACCCCCTCCTCCGTTCTTTGCTATTGACACTACACTTGGTGGAAAATAACGTTCTGCAGGAATTCGCCTAATTCAAATAGTTTCATCAGATTGTCAGACAATATAGTGCGAGTCTTCACTCCAAATCACACGTTTCCAGTCATCTACTGCCCAGTGTCGTCGCTCTTTACACCACCTCAAGCGTCTCTTCCTGTGGGCTGAGGATGACACGGCAGCGCGTCGGTACATTTGGGCCTTCATGGCCTGTCCGGGAGGAGAGGAGGAAGGTCTTTTACCAGTGAATACAGGAATGTGTGTCTTACGTGGAGCTGTTCCACCATTGTACTCCGTTCTCTCTAATCCCCACACACATTCATTTTGCTAGCTCGACTACAGGCAGCAGTTTGAAGTGACGAGTGGTTCCTTTCGCTGGTAACAGCCGATTTTTTCCAACCAACCTACACAATGCTCGACAGCCCCTGTCCGTCTGTGCATGGGGTACGCCTGGTCTTGGTTTGTCTGCGGTTTTTCCTTCGCTTTTCCACATCACAACCGCATCACCAACAGTAGACTTCCGCAGCTTTAGAAGGACTGAAATGTCTCTGACGGATTTGTTACTACGGTGACATCCAATGACTAGTCCACGCTCCATGTCCCTTTGCTCTACAGACCGACCCATTCTCATGTTGCCACTTCTCTACGTACAAAACAGTACTCCCTGCCTCTTTTTATACTGACGGGTCCGTCTCTTATTGCATCTAGTTGTAAATTCAGCGTTACATGGGGTTGCCCTGATATTTCTGATCAGATAGTGTGTATGTGTCGATGCGCGCTTTCGAAAGACAGATTTTTTTCTTTGTTGATGTTTCTTTTTGTTGACTGTATAGTTGATTTACAGTATGCTAAGGTTTGTTTGTATTTCCCTGCTCTAAGCCATAGACAGTCTTAGATATGTAGGAGTTGCATCCAGCCTTATTTTTAGCATTAAAAAAAAACACAAGGAATTTTTAACATCCAAAAATTTTTGTGTATTAGAGGAGTGTCTACAACTTCACCTCTAAGGTGGCGAAATAATCAAAGGAGTTGGTGCAAGCCGGGTCTCTGCATTAACAAGGGTCGTGTCGATTTCATCTGCCACCAAATTTGTTGCCAGTGTTTCTGGAGTACAACAGAGACTCTTATTTTCTGTATCTTGCCAATGGTGGACCAATAATTGTCATACAATGCGTGGGAAGACAATTCTCTTAGCCTCCAAGCCGCATCATGACGATTATAAGACACGAGCGTCATGAGGAGCAAGGCTAATAAGCAGTAGTACGTGACTGCGAAAGACCTCCAGAGGAAATACCATTTCTTGACCATCTGCACGAAAAAAATATCTGTCCTATATCACAAAACAGATGGTTTATCAACGAAGAAACTGGATATATAAAAAGACGGTTACTACACTACTCAACCTAATCACCAGCTTTGGCACTTCCTCATCTAAGGAAAATGAAACCAACGAGAGGTAATGGCAGCCGTAGATGAGTACTCTACCGATTTCCAGCACTGCTCGTCAGAGATATAAATCGGAAAAAAGCGTAAAACAAAGTTCATTGACTTAAAGGAGTACGTCAAATAATAAGCACATTTGTATGTGACATCGTAGCATTCTAAATTTATTTTGGTATTCATTAATTCACCGTCAGTAGAGATAATCTCATTTCCTAAAACTTAAATCTTGCCAAAATATTAAACAAGTGAAAATAAAATTTCTCACGTTAAAGGCTGTGCAACTGATTATTGTCGAGATCTTTACACCACATCCTGAGTTTTTATACAGACTCGTACTCGTCGAGCTACAGGAGTGGGGAATTTTGCGGTCTTTTGGAAGCTGAAGCTACAGTAAAAAGTAACTCTGACTGTGTAAAATTTTGGGCTCCATATAATCATTATATGCGGACCGTTTTAGAATGTAATACATTTGAATGTACGTGATATGGAAAGCGTATTCCTCTCTTTGACCGGGCACCGTTGTCGGCCCCTTTCAATTACCGTTTAATTCAGTATCACATTCAATAAAATAACAGCATCGTGTGCACGAGTGAAATATATCTTTATCCTTGTCTGATGCGACAGCAGTCTCCGTGTACAATGTCATTCAATATTTCAAACATTATTGCTTTCAGCTGGCGATAATACTGTTCTACAAAATCACTGAGAGCATAGCAGACAGAACGCGTAGAGACGCTGACAGAAAGCAGAGTTTATATGAAATATGTGCCTCCTGAATTTTTAATAACTGCATATCGTTTATTTTAATTCTGAAAAAAGTTGGTTCAGCGGGGTACAGAACGATTCAGGCGTAATCTGCAAAAAGAGCAGCGACACTTAACTGTTGGTTCAGTTTTCCTAATACTAGTTCTTTCCATACATTGCAAGATACATATCGTTTTTACGTATGCGGAATTTTGACAGAAATGTAAAGAGTTCAGAAATTGAGGGAGTGTGCCACTGAGCGTGATCACTACATATGAGAGCACTTGGCTTTATATTCCACAAAATATACGTACATTCCCTTTTGCAAAGCATGAATGAGGTTGTGACGAAGCAGAGCATGTCGTTATTCCCTTATAATAGCGACCGTAGCTGTAAGTGACCGTAATTGTGTCGAGCTACACTGAAACTAGTCAAATAGATTTTGTGACGAAATGATATTCCGACATTAGCTCCCATCGGGCAGTCAAATAAATTCAGTGGCGACCAACGAAAATTAGTACCAGACTGGGACTCCAAACCGGAATACCCGCTTTACTTTGTATGTCGGGGCACCAAATTACAATAGGTTTATTCAAGATCTGGGAACTTCGTCAAAATAAAGAAACAACAAAAATTGACATAGGAACACCATCCTGGCAAAATAAAACTGAACGGCGACCTCATACCAACGGGGAATGAGTAGATTCACGTTGATCACCATATCATAGCAGACTTGAGTTGGATACATCTTCTCCAAAAATATTCCATATACCTATCACACGGGTCAAGTTTCGGAACAAACACCAAACAAGAATTCACCTTCACGTACCCGTCACACCCTACATGCGTGGGAGAGCTATTAAAACACTACCCAAAAAATTGGCATAGTACTGACGACATCTCGAATGGTGGCTCAAAGAGGTATGACGCTCTTGAAAAAACACGCAAAAATCGAGGATGCGTTTGATGCCATCTTGAAATAGTTAACACAGAGTCATTTGATCAAATTCACTGCGTTTGTCTTTCTGCGTGGCACAAAAATCTATTCGGGGAACAGAAGTGACAGTGGCCCATCAGCCCATCAGCAAGAAGAAAAGCAAGTATTTTCTGTGTCAACAAACACAATTCTTCAGGACGTTCACACACCATTCGATGTTCATCTGTGTCAAGTTCGAGCCGGCTGGAGTGGCCGAGCGGTTCTAGGGGCTTCAGTCTGGAACCACGCGACCGCTACGATCGCAGGTTCGAATCCTGCCTCGGGCATGGATGTGTGTGATGTCCTTACGTTAGTTAGGTTTAAGTAGTTCTAAGTTCTAGGGGACTGATGTCCTCAGATGTTGTCCCATACTGCTCAGAGCTATTTCAACCTTTTTTTGTGTCAAGTTTATGACACTGATAGCAAAGTAAAGAATCTACCATCTTAATGGTAGTCGCGTCATGTGTTTCTCATTGACAACCAGATATCAGGTCACATGAGCCTCCTCGGCGAGGAGGACACGGTGCATAGAAAGCCACACCACGAGTCATGCGATCTCAGGATCCCGGCTCACCACCATTTTCTGGGTGTGGCGATGAACTATACATGTCGTAGGAGTCCTGGTACGAGGCACGAGTGCATGGTCATAACTGTAGTCAATGAAATAGCTTCGACTGTCGTCGCACGCTTCACTTTCAGCTGAAATTGCCAACTTGTTGAGTGCTACATACATAGCGTCCCCTGACCATTACCCTCATTGGTCGCACCCTCACGCCGATTCCTGTAAGAGGTCGGACGAAGGGAGCATCGACACTGAATGACTGTAACTGGCGTCACGGAGCATATACAACGAAGAGCCAAAAAACTAGTACACCTACCTACGACCCTAACACGCACAAGTGCCGCAACATGACGTGGCATGGACTCGAATAACGTCTGAAGTAGGGCTGTGGGAACTGACACCATGAATCCTGCAAGGCTGTCCATCATAAATCCGTAAGAGTACGAGGGGGTGGGAATCTCTTCGAAACAGCACGTTGCAAGGCGTCCCAGATATGCTCTATAATGTTCATGTCTCAGGAGTTTGGTGGCCAGCGGAAGTGTTTTAACTCAGAACAGTGTTTCTGGAAAAACTCTGTAGCAATTATGGACGTGCCAGGTGTCGCATTGTCCTGCCGGAATTTCCCAAGTCCGTCGGAATGCACAATGGACATGACAGGATGCATGTGATCAGACAGGAAGTTTACGTATGTGTCACCTGTCAGAGTCGTATCTAGAGGTATCAGGGGTCCCATATCACTATATCTGCACACGCCCCACACCATTGCAGAGACTCCACCAATTTGAACAGTCCTCTGTTGACATGCCGGGTCCATGGTTTCAAACCCATACACGCCCATTCGCTCGATACTATTAGAAACGAGACTCGTCCGACCAGGCAACATGTTTCCAGTCATCAACAATCCAATGTCAGTGTTGACGGGGCCAGGCGAGGCGTAAAGCTTCGTGTCGTGCCATCATCAAGGGTACACGAGTGGGCCTTCGGCTCCCATAGCCCTTATCGGTCATGTTTCGTAGAATGGTTCGCACGCTGACTCTTGCAGATGGCACTGCATTGAAATCTGCAGCAATTTGCGGAAGCGTTGCTCTCCTGTCACGCTGAACAGGACTGACTGCGGACCTTTGGTACAGTGCCGAGTGGAGGGTCTGAATCAGAGGCTGAGACGGTTCTGCGACCGTGTGGGCTGCAGATTCCTCGACTTGCGCCATAGGATGGTGGGGTTTCGGGTTCCGCTGGGTAGGTCAGGAGTCCAATGCACGCAGCAAGCGGCTACACGGGTAGCAGGGGTTGTGTGGCGTGGACTGGGCGGTTTTTTAGGTTAGATGGCCTTGGGAAAGTACAGAAAGGGCAACAGCCTCAACGGGTGCGGGGCAAAGTCAGGACATGCGGGGACCAAGCAGCAATTGGTATTGTCATTGTAAACTGTCGAAGCTGCGTTGGTAAAGTACCGGAACTTCAAGCACTGATAGAAAGCACCGAAGCTGAAATCGTTATAGATGCAGAAAGCTGGCTGAAGCCAGAGATAAATTCTGCCGAAATTTTTACAAAGGTACAGACGCTGTTTAGGAGGATAGATTGCATGCAACCGGTGGTGGAGTGTTCGTCGCTGTTAGTAGTATCTTATCCTGTAGTGAAATAGAAGTGGATAGTTCCTGTGAATTATTACGGGTGGATGTTACACTCAACAACCGAGCTAGGTTAATAATTGGCTCCTTTTACCGACCTCCCGACTCAGCAGCATCAGTGGCAGAACAACTGAGAGATAATTTGGAATACATTTCATATAAATTTTCTCAGCATGTTATAGTTTTAGGTGGAGATTTCAGTTTACCAGATATAGACTGGGACACTCAGATGTTTAGGACGGGTGGTAGGGACAGAGCATCGAGTGACATTATACTGAGTGCACTATCCGAAAATTACCTCGAGAAATTAAACAGAGAACCGACTCGTGGAGATAACATCTTGGACCTACTGATAACAAACAGACCCGAACTTTTCGACTCTGTATGTACAGAACAGGGAATGAGTGATCATAAGGCCGTTGCAGCATCCCTGAAAATGGAAGTTAATAGGAATATAAAAAAAGGGAGGAAGGTTTATCTATTTAGCAAGAGTAATAGAAGGCAGATTTCAGACTACCTAACAGATCAAAACGAAAATTTCTGTTCCGACACTGACAGTGTTGAGTGTTTATGGAAAAAGTTCAAGGCAATCGTAAAATGTGTTTTAGACAGGTACGTGCCGAGTAAAACTGTGAGGGACGGGAAAAACCCATCGTGGTACAACAACAAAGTTAGGAAACTACTATGAAAGCAAAGAGAGCTTCACTCCAAGTTTAAACGCAGCCAAAACCTCTCAGACAAACAGAAGCTAAACGACGTCAAAGTTAGCGTAAGGAGAGTTATGCGTGAAGCGTTCAGTGAACTCGAAAGTAAAATTCTATGTACCGACTTGATAGAATGTCCTAGGAAGTTCTGGTCTTACGTTAAATCAGTAAGTGGCTCCAAACAGCATATCCAGACACTCCGGGATGATGATGGCATTGAAACAGAGGATGACACGCGTAAAGCTGAAATACTAAACACCTTTTTCCAAAGCTGTTTCACAGAGGAAGACCGCACTGCAGTTCCTTCTCTAAATCCTCGCACAAACGAAAAAATGGCTGACATGGAAATAAGTGTCCAAGGAATAGAAAAGCAACTGGAATCACTCAACAGAGGAAAGTCCACTGGACCTGACGGGATACCAATTCGATTCTACACAGAGTACGCGAAAGAACTTGCCCCCCTTCTAACAGCCGTGTACCGCAAGTCTCTAGAGGAACGGAAGGTTCCAAATGATTGGAAAAGAGCACAAGTAGTCCCAGTCTTGAAGAAAGGTCGTCGAGCAGATGCGCAAAACTATAGACCCATATCTCTGACGTCGATCTGTTGCAGAATTTTAGAACATGTTTTTTGCTCGTGTATCATGTCGTTTTTGGAATCCCAGAATCTACTCTGTAGAAATCAACATGGATTCCGGAAACAGCGATCGTGTGAGACCCAACTCGCTTTATTTGTTCATGAGACCCAGAAAATATTAGATACAGGCTCCCAGGTAGATGCTATTTTTCTTGACTTCCGGAAGGCGTTCGATACAGTTCCACACTGTCGCCTGATAAACAAAGTAAGAGCCTACGGAATATCAGACCAGCTGTGTGGCTGGATTGAAGAGTTTTTAGCAAACAGAACACAGCATGTTGTTCTCAATGGAGAGACGTCTACAGACGTTAAAGTAACTTCTGGCGTGCCACAGGGGAGTGTTATGGGACCATTGCTTTTCACAATATATATAAATGACCTAGTAGATAGTGTCGGAAGTTCCATGCGGCTTTTCGGGGATGATGGTATACTACACAGAGAAGTTGCAGCATTAGAAAATTGTAGCGAAATGCAGGAAGATCTGCAGCGGATAGGCACTTGGTGCAGGGAGTGGCAACTGACCCTTAACGTAGACAAATGTAATGTGTTGCGAATACATAGAAACAAGGATCCTTTATTGTATGATTATATGATAGCGGAACAAACACTGGTAGCAGTTACTTCTGTAAAATATCTGGGAGTATGCGTGCGGAACGATTTAAAGTGGAATGATCATATAAAATTAATTGTTGGTAAGGCGGATACCAGGTTGAGATTCATTGGGAGAGTCCTTAGAAAATGAAGTCCATCAACAAAGGAGGTGGCTTACAAAACACTCGTTCGACCTACACTTGAGTATTGCTCATTAGTGTGGGATCCGTACCAGATCGGGTTGACGGAGGAGATAGAGAAGATCCAAAGAAGAGCGGCGCGTTTCGTCACAGGGTTATCTGGTAACCGTCATAGCGTTACGGAGATGTTTAACCCACTCAAGTGGCAGACTCTGCAAGAGAGGCGCTCTGCATCGCGGTATAGCTTGCTCGCCAGGTTTCGAGAGGGTGCGTTTCTGGATGAGGCATCGAATATATTGCTTGCCCCTACTTATACCTCCCGAGGAGATCACGAATGTAAAATTAGAGAGATTAGAGCGCGCGCGGAGGCTTTCAGACAGTCGTTCTTCCCGCGAACCATACGCGACTGGAACAGGAAAGGGAGGTAATGACAGCGGCACGTAAAGTGCCCTCCGCCACACACCGTTGGGTGGCTTGCGGAGTATAAATGTAGATGTAGATGTAGATGAACGATTCTCTTGAGTCGTCGTTGGTCCCGTTCCTGCAGGATCTTTTTCCGGACGCAGCGATGTCGCAGATTTGATCTTTCACCAGATTTTTGATATTAACGGTAAACTCGTGAAATAGTCATACGGGAAAATCCCCACTTCATCGCTAGCTCGGTGTGTCCCATCACTCTTGCACCGACTATAACACCACATTCAAACTCACTTAAATCTTGATAACATGCCATTGCAGCAGCAGCAACCGATGTAACAACTATGTCAGCCACTTGTCTTATTTAGGCGTTGCCGACCGCAGCGCCCTATTCTGCCTGTTTACATACCGCTGTATTTGAATACACATGCCTATACCAGTGTCCTTGGCGCTTCTGTGTGTTTATGTGTGTGGTGTCTGTTTTTCCGGACATGCCCGAAGGAACAGACACTCCACATATAAACAAATTTTATATTGGGAAAAGGAGGTTCACAGCGATCGAAATGGAGTTGACCCTTCCGGTGTAGTTTTAAATTACAGGATACATCATTTAAAGAGTTAGAATTTAGACTGCATCTTATAGCCTGTGTCATTCCTTTAGTGTATTGAAGAAGATACGAAAACAATAAGACGATTTGCATAGGACATATGCCTCTGCGTAGTACGTGAAGTATGCTCTGAACAGTTGAATATCCTGTTTAGCAATGAATTTAGGTGAAGGATAAAGATGAATAGTGGGCACAGAGAGCAGAATTAATAAATGAATTCTCATATATGCCAAGCAAAACTACAATTGGAGAAGGCAGCAGGTTGTGAAAACATGCTTGAGCAAAATCATGGTTTACAGATGACACACTTATGTGACCGGAGAAAGATTTTTCCGGAAAAACTATACCTGCGCACTGAAAAACTGGAGAAGGAGGAAGGAAGATTTATCTTCATTTTGGCGACAAAGCCATTAGAGCTGGGTTCTGATATGGAAACCAGTCGTATCCATTTCGAAGGAATCATCACAGCATTTGCCTCAAACGTGTGCAGAAACTCACGGAAAACCTGTCTAGCTGGCCGAAAGTAAATTTGAAACGCCGTATGGAAGACGAGTGCCGCAATTACTGTGCCACTTGTCTCGATATGGAGATAATGAAATGTAATAGTGGAAACATGTTGCTACAGAAAGTTGTAGGTAATTATGCAGATGTATAAAGTATAAAATGAAGATGCTCTACACCGTCCAAAAGGTCAAAAAAGAAGCCTAAAACGGACTTATTTCATAAATTACATTCGGCTAGTGCAATTTGTAGTATGATGTGCTGAATGTACTCAGTTGTTTCTGGGTAAGCAACGCACTGCAAAAAGGCAAGCTAGACCACTTAAAACCGAATAACAGCGATTTTTGGTGAATAAAGTGTAGGTTGCCTCACGAAAGGAAAAATGGATGATTATCAAAACATGAGGAAGGGGAAAAAGGATTTATCTTAAGCGTGGGCACTTAACATAATTAAATGCTAAAAAATTTGAATTTATAGGAATATAATAGTTATAATTTCTGTTATAATATTTCACGTCAGAAATGGAGCGCAAACAAAGTTACTTTTGTCGCCACACTTCTTTTCTCAGTGTCTGACTGTTTTCAGTGGAGGGAAGGATTAGTATGATGCGTCCGGCTACACTGTTTGGAAGTTGTGACGTATGTCTGTTATGCACTTTTTTTCATTACCTTAATGAATTTCAGTCTGAGCTGTCCTCTGTGAAAGAAACAAGTGAGAAGTAGTTGAATTAAGAGCTTACATTTTCAAAGTGTATGTGTGTAAAAATGTAAACTTTTTATAAAACACCACACAGCACACAAATATTTCCATCTCACTTACACTGAGATGGCAAAAGGCATGGGATACCTTGTAGTATCGTGTTGGGTCTCTTTTTGCGCGGACTAGTGCAACAGCTCGACTGGCATGGACTCAAGTCGTTGAAAGTCTCCTGCAGAAGTATTGAATCATGCTGCCTCTTAAGCCGCCCATAATTGGGAAATTGTTTCCAGCTTCAGGGTTCTGTGATTTGGTCCCATAAATGTTTGACGTGATTAACGTCGGACGATCTGGGTGGTCAGATCATTCGCTCGAATTGTCCAGAATGTTCTTAAAACCAATTACGAGCAACTGTGACAGGTGACATGGCGCATTGTCATCTATAAAAATTGACTCTGTTTCGCAACTTGAAGTCCATGACCGGCTGCAGATGGCGTCCAAGAGGGCGAACATAATAATTTGCAGTCAACGATCGGTTCAGTTGGAGCAGATGACTCAGTGGATTCCATGTAAGTACAGTCCACATCAGTATGCAGCCATCACCAGCTTGCACAGTGACTTGTTGATAACTTGGATCCATTACTTCGTGGGGCTGGGGCACACTGAAACCCTACCATCAGCTCTTACTAACTTGAAATCGGAACTCATTTAAGCCGCCCGCGGTTATCCAGTAGCCTGGGGTCGAACCGTCTTGTTCACGAGCCCAGGAGAGATGCTGCAGGCGACGTCGTGCTGTTAGCAAAGACACTCGCTTCGGTCGCCTGCTGCTGTAGCCCATTATCGCCAGATTTTACCCCACTGTCGTAACGGAAACGTGCGTCATACTTCCCACACTGATTTCTGCGCTAATTTCACGTAGTGCTGCTTGCCTTTCAGCAGTGAC
Organism: Schistocerca piceifrons; assembly: GCF_021461385.2. NCBI lineage: Eukaryota > Metazoa > Arthropoda > Insecta > Orthoptera > Acrididae > Schistocerca > Schistocerca piceifrons. The sequence goes on from NC_060138.1 coordinate 894,390,666, forward strand.
AAATGTACGCAATCGCTACTGCTCTCAGTCATTAATAATGTCCGTCAACCGCTGCGTTGACCATGGTGAGAGGTAATACCTGAAATTTGGTACTCTCGGCACACTGTTGACACTATTCACACTGCCGTATTGAATTTTCTAACGATTTCCGAAACGGAATGTCCCACGTGTCTTGCTCCGACTACCGTATTCAAAGTCTGTTAATTCCCGTCGTGGGGATATAATCATGTCAGAAAGCTTTTCACATGTATATCTGTGTACAAAGAACAGTTCCGCAAGTGCACTGCTCTTTTATGCTTCGTTTACGCGATACTGCCTCCATCTGTAGATCTGCACATCGCTATCGCATGACGCTTCTCACCTCAGAGCACACTGAGTGCAACTGCCAAACGGCGGAATATATCGTCATAATTTGTGCGATTAGGATCGTTAGTTGAAAAATCGACTAGGACAATGATGTCCAGTATCCTGAAACAAACGTTCCTTGTATGTAAACTGAAGGTGGAGAGTGGAAGAGAGGAAAAGAGATGGATCACTGCTGTCAACTGCATTACGCAGACTCAGTGGCGGCGAAGAAAAACGTTTGCCAGCCTGCCTACTAGGCCGGTGCGTTAACCACAGAGCCTCTGTGACACCGCATGCTCGCAACTACGTGGACTAGCTCGGCGCTCCTTACGGCCCATTCACACTCCCCATCGATCGACACCTAACCGTAGTTCCTATCCATTTCCTCCATGTTCACTACTCTGAGATTCCCACAGGAGGTAGCCGCGCTGGGTAGCCGCGTGGTCTGCGGCGTCTTGTCACGGTTCGCGCAGCTCCCCCCGTCGGAGGTTCGAGTCCTCCCTCGGTCATGGATGTGTGTGTTTTCCTTGGCATAAGTTAGGTGAAGTTAGATTAAGTAGTGTAAGCTTAGGGACCGATGACCTCAGCAGTTTGGTTCCATAAGACCTTACCACAAATTTCCAATTCCACAGGAGGTCGGACGTATTTGCGCACTGACGGAGGTCCAGATAGCGAATCAGTTATATGAATGGGTGGTGTCTTCTTTCGGACATGTCCGAAGGAACAGACACCACACATTCATACAAACGATTCCGCTCATGAAAATTATGACGATGTATCCCACTGTTTGGCAATCGTACACTGATCAGTGTATACTGCTTTGATCTGAAAATTACCTGTGTATAAGACGAAATTACCTATCAAATAAAACAAACTGCAGTATTGACTATCAAGGATATTTCTGAACCTACAGCTTCACTACTAAAGGTCGCATATCTCCATTTTGACCATGTCAAACAATAAGCTAGGTATAGAATCGAATTTAAGAGCAACCAGACTTTCATAGTTATATTAATAGCTTGCTTCCTGCTGTGCACGTAGAGCTTGAGCCCAAGTGCAGGTGGCGAAATCAGTAACGTCCAGTCCATAGCTCTTCACACTAGTTTATCTTTTGGAAGCCCATTCGTCTATGCATAACTACTGTAGTCTGCATTCATTTGAACCTGCTTACTTTAGATAAGCACTGGTCTTCCTCTACTATTTTTGTACCTCCCCATGCACCCTAATCTCGTATATCCTCACTATCTCTACGCTATATACAGGGTGTTACAAAAAGGTACGGCCAAACTTTCAGGAAACATTCCTCACACACAAAGAAATAAAATATGTTATGTGGACATGTGTCCGGAAACGCTTGATTTCCATGTTAGAGCTCATTTTAGTTTCGTCAGTATCTACTGTACTTCCTCGATTCACCGCCAGTTGGCCCAATTCAAGGAAGGTAATGTTGACTTCGGTGCTTGTGTTGACATGCGACTCATTGCTCAACAGTACTAGCATCAAGCATATCAGTACGTAGCATCAACAGGGAAGTGTTCATCACGAACGTGGTTTTGCAGTCAGTGCAATGTTTACAAATACGGAGTTGGCAGATGCCCATTTGATGTATGGATTAGCACGGGGCAATAGCCGTGGCGCGGTACGTTCGTATCGAGACAGATTTCCAGAACGAAGGTGTCCCGACAGGACACCAGCAATGGACGAGGCAATTCTTCGTACAGTTGACGATAACCCTAATTTCAACGTCAGAGAAGTTGCTGCTGTACAAGATAACGTTGACCACGTCACTGTATGGAGAGTGTTGCGGGAGAACCAGTTGTTTCCGTACCATGTACAGCGTATGCAGCTGATTGGCCTCTACAGGTACACTTCTGCGAATGGTTCATCCAACAATGTGTCAATCCTCATTTCAGTGCAAATGTTCTCTTTACGGATGAGGCTTCATTCCAACGTGATCAAATTGTAAATTTTCACAATCAACATGTGTGGGCTGACGAGAATCCGCACGCAACTGTGCAATCACGTCATCAACACAGATTTTCTGTGAACGTTTGGGCAGGCATTGTTGGTGATGTCTTGATTGGGCCCCATGTTCTTCCACCTGCGCTCAATGGAGCACGTTATCATGATTTCATACGGTATACTCTACCTGTACTGCTAGAACATGTACCTTTACAAGTACGACACAACATGTGGTTCATGCACAATGGAGCTCCTGCACATTTTAGTCGAAGTGTTCGTACGCTCCTCAACAGATTTGGTGACTGATGGATTGGTAGAGGCGGACCAATTCCATGGCCTCCACGCTCTTCTGAGCTCAACCCTCTTGACTTTCATTTATGGGGGCATTTGAAAGCTCTTGTCTACGCAACCCCGGTACCAAATGTAGAGACACTTCGTGCTCGTATTGTGGACGATTGTGATACAATAGGCCATTCTCCAGGGCTGCATCAGCGCATCAGTGATTCCATGCGACGGAAGGTGGATGCATGTATCCTCGCTAACGGAGGACATTTTGAACATTTCCTGTAACAAAGTGTTTGAAGTCACGCTGGTACGTTCTATTACTGTGTGTTTCCATTCCATGATTAATGTGATTTGAAGAGAAGTAATTAAATGAGCTCTAACATGGAAAGGAAGCGTTTCCGTACACATAACCATATAACATATTTCATTTCTTTGTGTGTGAGGAATGTTTCCTGAAAGTTTGGCCGTACCTTTTTGTAACGCCCTGTATACATACTACACTAATATCTTCCCGTAGTGCTCTAAATTTACCGAACCCGATTTTTCTAGAACACCGTCGCCATTCTTGAAAGATTTCGATTTACGTTTCCCGAGCAACACTTACGCGTGCGCATGGGCTTTACCGACAAGCTTAGACTGTGTGTGAAATTTTTGAGCATTCGCAATCTTGTGTAATTGGCAATAATTCGAAACGTTGGAGCAGTTCTCTAACAATAGTTTTAACTAGCGTCTCGTCTGCACATTTTCAGAAAAACCATTCAATAAAACTATTTCATTTGCCATAAGTTTTACTGATTTTAAGTGTTCCTTTTACTTGCTTTTGCTTTTTAGTATTACCTCTAAATATTACGTGCCACATATGTTTACCACTAATTTTGTAATCAAATAATAGCTGTGTTATTTTGTCAAATAATGAAGCTATTAGAGAACCCTGGCTGTTATGTGAACAGAGTATTGATAGCACTCAGCAACAAACTGCAACAATCTGGTTTTCGGAGTTTTATTTAAAAACGCTGTTACCGGTTTTGACATTATACTGTATAATGGACTTCAGATGGCTTTATATACACTGAAGGAGCAAAAGTCACGGGATAGCGATATGCACGTACAGAGATAGCGGTAGCATCGCTTAGAGTCAATGTAAAATGGCAGTGCATTTGGCTAACTATCATTTGTACTCAGGTACTTCACGTCAAAAAGTCAACCTGGAAAAACTGGGAATAGTCGCTTGAAATACAATCAGAGTTTGTTGCGATATTGAAATATACAAGTCAGGCCAAAACCGTGCAGCGGCCTTAATGGACACAGGCATTAGGAAGGCGCAGTTGACAATAAGAAGCCACGGAGGAATACGGCTGGAAGCTCCACTGGGAAGGTGTAAGTAATCCAAGCCCGGTCAATGTAGCCTCCCTCGCGTGCTCAAAACGTGAGCCACAGGCCTCGACTCAGAACGGGTTCTGGACGCACCACTGCCGGCGTCACCCACCCAACGCAGTGAACACGCCACACCCTGGTCTATCTCAGTCCTCCTTCTTCCAAGCCTGCTAAGAACCAATCGAGAGCCACTGCCGCTGCTCGCCGCCATGGTGTATGAATATCTATGGAGTGTGCGTAGTCTACCGCGCATGTTCTCAACATCAAATCGTGCTAATCACGTGGTTTTGGGACGACGCTGCTGATCTATAGTCTGCAGTAGTAGTGAAACTTGAACATTACACGTATTGGCCTTGTTTTGTATATGTTTCTGCGCGTTAGAGTTTTGGTAACAGCTGTGCTACAGTATAGTCATTACTACGGCTGTAAAGAGAAGTATATGAAAGGGTCAGTTAACTTTTGTAAGTTTGTACAATAAATGCGTAATTGTAAATGTGGTTTTGACATGAGGCACTTTACACGCAGAAAAATGTCGTGACACGATATTATAAAATCTTGTCGTGTAGACAAAATTTCTGTGGTTTTTTGGTAATGTGTTCACGAGACAAGTACTACATAAATTACTTTAAGTAAGCTGCCAATCAGTGTTTACATAGTGATGCTATGTTCGTACATACATAAAAATTGTAAATGACTGTCATCCAGTATATGCAGGTCCTGAAACCCTTGTGCAAATCTCAGTATTTCTGCATGAGACTACTTCCTACAAATATCCACCGTAATGTAATTAATTAGAACAGATTCGACCATACGAATCAGTGCAATCGATAACCTAACAGAAATGGATGGCTGTCACTCTTTTATTACTCCAAAATTGGAGTACTGATTTTGTTTTTTTTTATTCTTTGTGCCTAGTGCATAGTTTTGCTTTCCTTTGAGAGGGCAAAAAAGTGCTACAGATACTTTACTCGCCTGTAAATAACAGAAGCGTAAATAAAGAAAAACTGAAAATAATAATGAGCAAGCATGTGGTGCAAATACACTCCTGGAAATGGAAAAAAGAACACATTGACACCGGTGTGTCAGACCCACCATACTTGCTCCGGACACTGCGAGAGGGCTGTACAAGCAATGATCACACGCACGGCACAGCGGACACACCAGGAACCGCGGTGTTGGCCGTCGAATGGCGCTAGCTGCGCAGCATTTGTGCACCGCCGCCGTCAGTGTCAGCCAGTTTGCCGTGGCATACGGAGCTCCATCGCAGTCTTTAACACTGGTAGCACGCCGCGACAGCGTGGACGTGAACCGTATGTGCAGTTGACGGACTTTGAGCGAGGGCGTATAGTGGGCATGCGGGAGGCCGGGTGGACGTACCGCCGAATTGCTCAACACGTGGGGCGTGAGGTCTCCACAGTACATCGATGTTGTCGCCAGTGGTCGGCGGAAGGTGCACGTGCCCGTCGACCTGGGACCGGACCGCAGCGACGCACCGATGCACGCCAAGACCGTAGGATCCTACGCAGTGCCGTAGGGGACCGCACCGCCACTTCCCAGCAAATTAGGGACACTGTTGCTCCTGGGGTATCGGCGAGGACCATTCGCAACCGTCTCCATGAAGCTGGGCTACTGTCCCGCACACCGTTAGGCCGTCTTCCGCTCACGCCCCAACATCGTGCAGCCCGCCTCCAGTGGTGTCGCGACAGGCGTGAATGGAGGGACGAATGGAGACGTGTCGTCTTCAGCGATGAGAGTCGCTTCTGCCTTGGTGCCAATGATGGTCGTATGCGTGTTTGGCGCCGTGCAGGTGAGCGCCACAATCAGGACTGCATACGACCGAGGCACACAGGGCCAACACCCGGCATCATGTTGTGGGGAGCGATCTCCTACACTGGCCGTACACCACTGGTGATCGTCGAGGGGACACTGAATAGTGCACGGTACATCCAAACCATCATCGAACCCATCGTTCTACCATTCCTAGACCGGCAAGGGAACTTGCTGTTCCAACAGGACAATGCACGTCCGCATGTATCCCGTGCCACCCAACGTGCTCTAGAAGGTGTAAGTCAACTACCCTGGCCAGCAAGATCTCCGGATCTGTCCCCCATTGAGCATGTTTGGGACTGGATGAAGCGTCGTCTCACGCGGTCTGCACGTCCAGTACGAACGCTGGTCCAACTGAGGCGCCAGGTGGAAATGGCATGGCAAGCCGTTCCACAGGACTACATCCAGCATCTCTACGATCGTCTCCATGGGATAGTAGCAGCCTGCATTGCTGCGAAAGGTGGATATACACTGTACTAGTGCCGACATTGTGCATGCTCTGTTGCCTGTGTCTATGTGCCTGTGGTTCTGTCAGTGTGATCATGTGATGTATCTGACCCCAGGAATGTGTCAATAAAGTTTTCCCTTCCTGGGACAATGAATTCACGGTGTTCTTATTTCAATTTCCAGGAGTGTAGCTTAGAGTATTTATAACAATTTCATAGTTCCAAATGCGTTGTTTTTTCGTGAAACTTCGGCCGCGTCTATAGTGTTATTGTAGCGTAATTAATTAGTATAGAGATTCTACAATGTTAAAAAGTGCAATAGAAAACGTAAAAAAAATATTGTTCTCTGTCAGTTCTTATCCTGTTACTGAAAAAAACTTATGTGAAATGGAATCTGAACTACGATACTGTGGCGAAAAAGCATTGTTCTTCTCAACTTTAAGCAAACGCCAGTTGCATATTAGGTGTGTCGAGAGTTCTATAAAACACGTATACTAGTTTCACGGCCCTTCTGAAGGTGATGTATCTACAGCAGAAAGTTATAACACTCAAAATACGGGCTAAAATGCTTCGTCTCAAAGCCACGTGACTGGAGCTGCAGGAGATCTTGTCGACAGAATTCTCGTCTTTCGCATACGAATGCTCACTCCATAGATATTTACACTCTGTGCTCGCTGCCGCAGACCACATCCACGTCGCTTAAGCAAAGATTTCATTTGAGGTGCGATACGACAGTCGATGGTTGTCTCATATATAACATTTAAAAACATCAAGTTTAAAAAGCAAGAAATAAAACAAACTAAAAATTAAATAAACAACATGCAAACCTCTAATTATATATATATACAGGGTGAGTCACCTAACGTTACCGCTGGATATATTTCGAAAACCACATCAAATACTGACGAATCGATTCAACACACCGAACGTGAGGAGAGGGGCTAGTGTAATTGGTTAATGCAAACCATAAAAAAAATGCACGGAAGTATGTTTTTTAACACAAACCTACGTATTTTTAAATGAAACCCCGTTAGTTTTGTTAGCACATCTGAACATATAAACAAATACTTAATCAGTGCCGTTTGTTGCATTGTCAAATGTTAATTACATCCGGAGATATTGTAACCTAAAGTTGACGCTTGAGTACCACTCCTCCGCTGTTCGATCGTGTGTATCGGAGAGCACCGAATTACGTAGGGATCCAAAGGGAACGGTGATGGACCTTAGGTACAGAAGAGACTGGAACAGCACATTACGACCACATGCTAACACCTTTTTATTGATCTTTTTCACAGACGCACATGTACATTACCATGACGGGTGAGGTACACGTACACACGTGGTTTCCGTTTTCAATTACGGAGTGGAATAGAGTGTGTCCCGACATGTCAGGCCAATAGATGTTCAATGTGGTGGCCATCATTTGCTGCACACAATTGTAATCTCTGGCGTAATGAATGTCGTACACGCCGCAGTACATCTGGTGTAATGTCGCCGCAGGCTGCCACAATACGTTGTTTCATATCCTCTGGGGTTGTAGGCACATCACGGTACACGGTACACATTCTCCTTTAACGTACCCCACAGAAAGAAGTCCAGAGGTGTAAGATAAGGAGAACGGGCTGACCAATTTATGCGTCCTCCACGTCCTATAAAACGCCCGTCGAACGTATACCTCACCCCTCATGGTATTGTACATGTGCGTCAGTGAAAAAGACCAATAAAAAGGTGTTAGCATGTGGACGTAATGTGCTGTTCCAGTCTCTTCTGTACCTAAGGTCCATCACCGTTCCCTTAGGTTACAATATCACCGGATATAATTAACATTTTACAATGCAACAAACGGCACTGATTACGTATTTGTTTATATGTTCAGATGTGCTAACAAAACTAACGGGGTTTCATTTAAAAATACGTAGGTTTGTGTTAAACCTCTAATGTTGTTTTTTAATTTTTAATTTGATTTTTATATATATAACAAATTAAAAATTATATATATATATATATATATATGTATATATATGTATATATATATATATATATATATATATATATATATAAAATTAGAGGTTTGATTGAATTTGTTTTATTTCTTGCTTTTTAACTTGATATTTTTAAATGTTATATGTGAGACAACCATCGACTGTCGTGTCGTGTCTCATATGATATCTCTGCTTAAGTAAGGCGGATGTGGTCTGGGGCAGCGAGCATAGAGTGTAAATATCTATGGAGTGAGCATTCCTATGGACAGAACGAGAATATATATATCCTAATATTTTCATCCAAGCGCTGTGTCGGAGGACCAGATAAAAAGTTGACAGCAACTATTCTTTCTAGAACAGCATACTTTGATTGTTGCCGGGTATAAGCCTCTTCTGTTTGGCGTCATCTCTTCCAGTGCTGCGCCTCCCGCATCGACACCTCAAAATAGCTAGCGAAGTTACAGTTATCTAATTACTTACATATAAAATATTTGCACAATAGCTGTTTGCTAACTATACAATTTAAAGTACTAACAGAGAGCAGTGCCAAGAGCGTTACCATTGCACACATAAAGGTAAGAAATATTATTTCATGGATAGCATTATTAAGCAGAAGGACCAATATTTTCAAAGTGATAAAGTTTTCTATTATTATGAGGGCCAGTTTCAAATCAATAGTGTTGCATCAGCTTCTGTTTTTGTGCTCTGTAAATTCATGCAGTTTTGATTTCGTTTAAACTTATTGACAGTTCACATTCTCGCAGCTACATTAAATTTACTTTCCTATAGTCAGAAAAGATCAGCACAGGGCAAAGCGCATAAGCAAAGGGATAAAATACACGTTTACATGTCATTTCCATTATAACACTTTTGGTTCCGACTACTGTCAGTTGTATAATTTCTAACATATTTATAACTTTCATGTTTCAAGACTTAAACACAACAATTAGATACGGCTTTTTTGATTTTTACCTAGTTACATAAGTAGCTTACTTGGATTTAAATTTCATATTTTAACAATTTTAGATGTTCTCTTTCTTACTTTATTTACTTGGATCAAAATACTACTACTGATGTATTTAAAGGGACAATATGTATTATTTCATTTTCTTCTTAGGGTTCTTTGTGTTGGACTGTTTTAGTTTTTCATTAAAGTTTTCTTTTATGCTTCTTAAACTTTATATTTTACTAACAGACATGGTATCATCGACACTCTATCCCCACATTCACACAAGTACTTTCCATGACGATATACGAAATTTGGGTCGCAAGATCTTGCGTCGTCAGTAGCTGCGTATTCTGACAATAGATGTATTTTCATAAACAGTTGCAGGACTTCGGCATTTCAGTATTGCAATTGCGGTTTTGAATTTCAACATGAAATTTTTATTTTGACCTTTCTCTTTTCGTTAATATTTTGTTGACTTATACTATTTACATATTTCGTTTTTTTCATATATTCCTTTATTGACTATGTTTCAGTACATTTATTTAGTTAATTTATGTGACATAAAGAATAACGAGTGGAGATAATTCTAAACCAATTCGGAAAAAAGTGAGCTGCCATTACACTCTCTTGCATAAACTATCAGGGCGAAATCATTTGATTTGGCAATGAATTGTAGACCCCAAAAAGAAATACAAAAATTTCTGTGAGAGCATATTTTTATCTTTTAATGTTGATTCGCCATCAACCTTTTTCTGCTGAAGAGGTGCAGAAATGTGCTACTTCAAAAGACGAAAATCATCATTGCTGGTCAACAGTAAAAGATAAACGTTTTTCTCGCAGTCTTTTGTTGAGACCTTTTTGAGTTTTACAAACTGGTTCTACGTAACCCGCTTTAGATCATATGTATTACGTAGCATATCTCAAGACAGCGTAATGGCGTAAAACAGTTTTATTTCATTTAGCTGATAAAATTTAAACGGCTGAATAGACTTTAATGGAACATAGCAACGTGTTATCCCGATTAAACCAGTTTTCAAATAAGAAAACTGCAATATAATCGGGCCTTCCGTTTGGAAGCTACGATGCCCAGACAAATTCACAAATACATTGCTGGTCAACCGTAAAAGCTAAACATATGTCCTCGAGGACTTTTATTTACATATTTTTGATCTCTGCGATCTGTTACTACTACATAACCTGATGTTGCTCTTGCGTATTTCGTAGCATATATAAAGAACAGTGCACTGGCGGAATAATTTTTAATTTAATACCTGATTAAATGACTACAGGAACCTACACCATGACAGGAGGTCAGGTCCGTATGCAGGAGGATAAGAGTGGAGAAACTTCAGGATAAGGAAATCAGGCACAAGTACATAACAGCGATCTCAGAAAGGTACCAGTTAGTTGAATGTAGTCAATTACAGTCATTGGAAAAGAAATGGGCAAGGTACAGGGACACAGTACTAGAAGTGGCTAAAGAATGTCTTGGTACAGTAGTGTGTAAAAGTAGGATGAAGCAAACAGCTTGGTGGAATGACACAGTCAAGGCAGCTTGTAAAAGGAAAAAGAAGGCGTATAAAAAATGGCTACATACTAGAACTCAGGTAGACAGAGAAAGTTATGTTTAAGAAATAAACAAAGCCAAACAGATAATTGCAGCATCCAAGAATAAATCTTGGGAAGACTTTGAAAACAGGTTGGAGACTATGGGTCAAGTTGCTGGAAAACCATTCTGGAGTGTAATTAGCAGTCTTCTAAAGGGAGGTAAGAAGGAAATGACAAGTATTTTGGACAGGTCAGGAAAACTGCTGATGAATCATGTGGATGCCTTGGGCAGATGGAGGGAATATTTTGAAGAGTTGCTCAATGTAGGTGAAAATACGGTCAGCAATGTTTCAGATTTTGATGTAGAGTGGGATAGGAATGATGATGGAAATAGGATCACATTTGAGGAAGTGGAAAAAATGGTCAATAGATTGCAGTGCAATAAAGCAGCTGGGGTAGATGAAATTAAGTCGGAACTCATCAAATACAGTGGAATTTCAGGTCTTAAATGGCTACACAGGATAATTGAAATGGCCTGGGAGTTGGGACAGGTTCCATCAGACTGGACAAAAGCAGTAATCACACCAATCTTTAAACATGGAAACAGATTGTAACAACTACAGAGGTATCTCTTTAATCAGCGTTGTGGGTAAAATCTTCTCAGGTATTGTTGAAAGGAAATTGCGAGCATTAGTTTAGGACGAATTGGATGAAAATCAGTTTGGGTTTAGGCCTCTTAGAGGTTGTCAGGACCAGATATTTAGCTTACGGCAAATAATGGAGAAGTGTTATGAGTGGAACAGGGAATTGTGTCTATGCTTTATAGATCTAGAAAAGGCATATGACCGGGTTCCTAGGAGGAAGTTATTGTCTGATCTACGAGATTATGGAATAGGAGGCAAACTTTTGCAAGCAATTAAAGGTCTTTACACGGATAGTCAGGCAGCAGTTAGAGTTGACGGTAAATTGAATTCATGGTTCAGAGTAGTTTCAGGGGTACAACAAGGCTGCAACCTGTCTCCGCTGTTGTTCATATTATTTATGGATCATATGTTGAAAATAATAGACTGGCTGGGTGAGATCAAGATATGTGAACACAAAATAAGCAGTCTTGCATATGCGGATGACTTAGTTGTGATGGCAGATTCGATTGAAAGTTTGCAAAGTAATATTTCAGAGCTAGATCAGAAATGTAAGGACTATGGTATGAAGATTAGCATCTCCAAAACGAAAGTAATGCCAGTGGGAAAGAAATATAAACGGATTGAGATCCAAATAGGAGGAACAAAGTTAGAACAGGGGGACGGTTTCAAGTACTTAGGATGCATATTCTCACAGGATGGCAACATAGTGAAAGAACTGGAAGCGAGGTGTAGCAAAGCTAATGCAGTGAGCGCTCAGCTACGATCTACTCTCTTCTGCAAGAAGGAAGTCAGTACCAAGACTAAGTTATCTGTGCACCGTTCAATCTTTCGACCAACTTTGTTGTAAGTCTTTCGACCAACTTGGTTGTAAGGGAGCGAAAGCTGGGTGGATTCAGGTTACCTTATCAACAAGGTTGAGGTTACGGATATGAAAGTAGCTAGGATGATTGAAGATACTAGTAGATGGGAACAATGGCAGGAGGGTGTCCACAATGAGGAAATCAAAGAAAAACTGGGAATGAACTCTATAGATGTAGCAGTCAGGACGAACAGGCTTAGATGGTGGGGGCATGTTACACGCATGGGAGAAGCAAGGTTACCCAAGAGACTCATGGGTTCAGCAGTAGATGGTAGGAGGAGTCGGGGCAGACCAAGGAGAAAGTACCTGGACTCGGTTAAGAATGATTTTGAAGTAATCAGAAGAGGCACCAATGTTAGCACTGAATAGGGCAGCATGGAGGAATTTTATAAGGGGGCTATGCTCCGGACTGAATGCTGAAAGGCATAATCAGTCTTAAATGATGATGATGATGATGACCTGATAAAATTTAAACGGATTAACAGACTTTCATGGAAAATAGCTAAGAAGCATCCTAATTAAATTAGTTTTCAAATAAAAAAACTGCTTTAAAATTGGACCTTTCGTTTGGGAACTACGGTGCCATAGACAGATACATGCATGAAATTTATAACACTCCTCTGTCTGCGTAGGAGGTTAAAAAGTAATTGAAATTATAGACTGGTTGGACCGTTTGTACAATTCAGAGTCAGAATTAGATTAACAGTCATGGAAACTAGTTAATCGTATACATAATTAAAAAGAACGATAATTCAAGCCGTAATTAGGTAGAGTGTATGAGAGTTCTGTGTCATGTCTGACGGAAGGAGTACTGTTGAGCGTCATGCTACAACATCAAAATAGACCTGCATAGGTTTCTGGAGAGTTTTCACGTAATTTATATGATGTCATCCAACGTGTATGTGTGGGACAGAAGTGGAACTCATCAGAAAGTACAATTCGTAGTACTTTGGCGAAATGCGTAGAGTATAAAAGAACGGAAAAGCCTGCGCATCGGCATTCACATCGACAACAGTCTTACGCAACTGTCGACGCTGATAGACTCCACAATGGAGCCGATGCCGTGGATGAAGTTGGGCGATCTTTTACTGCCATACAAGCAAGATCGTGAAAGTTTCTGGCAGAAACGGTGTGCCGGACCAAGACTCGAACTCGGGATCTTTGCCTTTCGCGGGCAAGTGCTCTACCAACTGAGCTACCCAAGCACGACTCATGGCCCGTTCTCACAGCTTTAATTCCGCCAGTACACCGTGTTAATCTGCCAGGAAGTTTCATATCAGCGCACACTCTTCTGTAGAGTGAAAATTTCATTCTAGAAACATCCCCCAGGCTGTGGCTAAGCCATGTCTCCGCAATATCCTTCCCTCCAGGACTGCTGTTCTGCAAGGTTCGCAGGAGAGCCTCTGTGAAGTTTGGAAGGTAGGAGACGAAGTACTGGCGGAATTAAAGCTGTGAGGACGGGGCGTGAGTCGTACTTGGGTAGCTCAGTTGGTAGAGCACTTGCCCGCGAAAGGCAAAGGTCCCGAATTCGAGTCTCGGTCCGGCACACCGTTTTAATCTGTCAGGAAGTTTCATATCAGCTCACACTCCCCTGTAGAGTGAAAATGTTATTGTAAGATCGTGAATATCTAATCCCATGGTAACGTGTCGTGGGCCCGAATCCGGTAAGGATATCTTCTAATGTGGTTCGACACAAACGTAAGTGGTTTAGTAGCATGCCCTATGCCAGCCGAAAAGCTAATGTATGACCGACTTGAGTCCAACAAATTGATTATTCTGCCTCGTTGGAAGTCAGTCACTTGCTCATATTATGCAGTTTCGCGGGTATGAGAGATAATGGTTCTTGCTCATTTGTACCTCAGTTGACAGTTCTTCACCAACGGCCTTAGCTTCTAACTAGAAATGGACCTACGTGGACTCCATGTATGTGGAACGCTATCGTATACATTTTCCGCCTCTTGTTTCATTGTGGGCACTGCCGTTGTGTTTTGGAATTTCGTAAAACGATGGCGCAGTTGTGAATTCTAGCTGAGCACTGGAGAGCATGAGCTTCACGCAGCCGGTCACCAGGACGGCGGACCACCTCCCAAGGGAGACAAAGGCATCCAGGCCACCACCCGGCACTCGCCGGAAGCCGCCCGTTGCCAGCTCATTTACGCAACGCACTGTGCCTGACCCTGTTTACATATGCAAGCTGGACATTCTGCCACACGCTCCCCGGAGCGAAGTGCCCCGTGGGCACTGCCACGAGAGTCACAGTGGCGTCACACTGCCGTACTTGAGTAGCCATGATAACGTGTAAACACAATAGCATTCCTCTGTAGTACGAAGGTAACCTTCGATGTTAACAGCGTACACTCTACATAACACCAAAATTATTCCTAAGCCTCAAGTTTTACCACACCCTTAGCTCTTAAGTACTTTTATTGGATAACTACAGTGTGTCGATAATTAAAAATCGAGTTTCAGAGATCTGTAGGGCGGGACCCACTGCTCAAAATTTGAGAAGGAGGAAACGCTATGAAAAAAAAAAATTAACAAAAATTTTACCAATGCGCAGCACCGTAAGCGTCGGAATGCGCACACCGACAGACGCTTGGCACACGACTTTTCCTCAGTTTTGTGTTTCAGACGCTCAAAATGAGTGTCTCCACGACGGATCGCGCACTGCTGGTAAAGCTTTTTTTACAAGAACAACGACTGCGCTCCAGAAGCCCTGCAGAAATGCCAAACACTCGAGGGTATCAAAAAAGGCTTGGGTCCGATATCTGCTAAGAGTCTGACGGAGCATGATGTATAAAATCTGTAAGTGGGCTGTTTAGGTTTTTATGTTGGTAACGCCACGTAGCGCTCTGTATGAAAATCACTGACTATGATGTGTGCAGTCTGTGGCTGGTTGGACTCATTGTCAGAATATTCGCTATTGTAGCGTTGGGCAGTTGGATGTGAACAGCGCGTAGCGTTGTGCAGTTGGAGGTGAGCCGCCAGCAGTGGTCGATGTGGCGAGAGAGATGCCAGAGTTTTGTGAAATTACTATGTGACCACGATTTGGACGTGTGTCCGCCAGAAAAAGGAAAATTGTAAAGATGGAGAGGTCATGAATTGATATATATATATATATATATATATATATATATATATATATATATATATATATATATATATATATATATAAAATTACTTTTGAACATTATTAAGGTAAATACATTGTTTCTTCTCTATCAAAATCTTTCATTTGCTAACTATGCCTGTCAGTAGTTAGTGCCTTCAGTAGTTAGAATCTTTTATTTAGCTGGCAGTATTGGCGTTCGCTGTATTGCAGTAGTTCGAATAACGAAGATTTTTGTGAGGTAAGTGATTCATGAAAGGTGTAGGTTATTGTCAGTCAGGGCCATTCTTTTGTAGGGATTATTGAAAGTCAGATTGCGTTGCGCTAAAAATATTTAGTGTCAGTTTAGTGTTGATCAGAATAAGTAAAGAGAGAAATGCCTGAGTACCTTCAGTTTTACTCAGCTGTCTCTGTATCAAATAACATAGAAGTTTACCAGCAGAGTAATTCATAACTATCCTAAGGGGCCGTTTCAAATCCTATGAAACATATTGCATAGCTACCGATACAAAATCATCCATGTTCAGGAGTTTCTTCCTGCTTACTACTCAGGAAGAAAAACGTTCGCTATGGATTTACTTGATCGCTTGAAACTGGATAATAAACGGCTATAGAAAATTCAGTGGACAGACGAAACCCATTTCTGTAATAAAGCTGCTGCTCCTCCGCACGATGCAAAGCCACTGAAGCGACTGCTGCAGAGGCATTGCGGAAATGCTAGAATTATTACCGGCCGTCATTTTCCTACAGCCTGGCCGTCCAAATCACCTTGTCTTGAATGGTGTGCCTTTGGGCTCTGAGGTTATCTGATAAATTTTGTGTTCAGTACTCCCATTACGAACGTAGTTAAACTGAAGGCGAGCATGGCGCAACACATTCTGACGTGACCCCCGAGACAAACCGTTTTGTTATGGAGTATGCTGTTTGTCGATTTCAGCGGGTGGCAGAAAACTGTGGACACCATACTGATCATGTCTTGTGCCAGTCTCACGACACTTAATATCCAATGGCATTTAGCTTCTTATGAGGTTCTTGGCCCCAGTACAATTAAAAACAGTTGTCATTTTGCTTTTTATGCGATTTTTTGCCTCAAGGAAATTATAAACCGATTTTTCGCATCCGATGTAGTACGACCTTGCCATGGCAGATAGGCTGACTGCCAAACTTGTGTAGTCATGCACATTGATCAGTACGGATGGTGTAATGTGCGACCCAAACCAGAGCCATCGTATTGCGATTCATTTGTCTAATGCAGCCAACCCGATTCAATTTAAGACGATTGCAAAGCAACCTACTGGTAAGCTTTTTTTTTTTTTTTTAATCATGACGTTTCCCCCTTCATGAATAGAATGCTGTTCTATTTCGATTTTATTTTGGTCACTTGCTCTCTTTCTGCTGCGTTTTGTCTGCCCCGGTAGCTGAATGGTCAGCGCGACAGAATGTCAATTCTAAAGGCACGGGTTCGATTCCCGGCTGGGTCGGAGAGTTTCTCCGTTCAGGGACTGGGTGTTGTGTTGTCCTAATGATCATCATTTCATCCCCATCGACGAGCAAGTCGCCGAAGTGGCGTCAAATCGAAAGACTTGCACCCGGCAAACGGTATACCCGACGGGAGGCCCTCGTCACACAACATTTATTTACTGCGTTTTGAAACTCAAACTTTAATTATAGTCTCCCAGTACATACTACATCATAAGGAACGTGTTATCCGCTGTGTTTACATTTGTAGTTACCAACACAAAAAAATCAATGCAATACTTTCACGTTGTTGCGCCATTTAGTAACCTGTGACAGATTAGACTACAGTGAAATATGACGTATAGGACACTATTTGACAGCAAGGTAGACGATATGACACCCGTAAAATACAGAGTAGCACTCGCAACCTACAGCTTCAATTATTTTCTGGATGTACTCAAATCTTTGTCTTCCTCTACAGCTTTTACCCTCTACAGCTCCCTCTAGTACCATGGAAGTTTCCAGAATCAATTACCAGAATGAATTACCATGGAAGTTATTTCCTAATGTCTTAACAGAGGCGCCATCATCCCGTCCGTTATTGTTGTCATCGTTACCTACATATTCCTTTCATCTCAGATTCTGCACAGAACATAATCGTTCATTACCTTATAAGGCTATCTAATTTTCAACATTCCACATTTCAAAAGTTTCGTTTCTCTTCCGTTCCGGTTTTCCCACAGTCCATGTTTCACTACCATACAATGCTGCGCTCCAAACGTACATTCTTAAAAATTCCTTGTTCAGATTATGGTCGATGTTTGAGACTTTTCTTGGCCAGGAACGTCCTTTTTGCCAGTCTAGTCTGCTTTTGATGTCCTTCTTGCTCCGTCCGTCACTGGTTATTTTGCTGCTTAGGTAGTAGAATTCCTTCATTTATTCTACTTCGTGACTATCAGTCCTGACGTTAAGTTTACCGCTGTTTTCATTTCTGTTATTTCTCCTTATTTTCGTCTTTCTTCTATTTACTCTCAGGACATATTCTGTTCTTATTAGACTGTTCATCCCATTCAGCAGATCATTTAATTCTTCTTCACTTTCACTGAGTACAGCAATGTCATCAGCAGATGGTATCATTAACATCCTTTTACCTTGAATTTTAATTCCATAACCGAACCTTTCTTTTATTTACATAATTGATTCTTCGATATACAGATTGAACAGTAGGGGCGAAAAAGTACAGCCCTGACTAACACCCTTTTTAATCCAAGCTCTTCGTTCTTAGTTTTCCACTCTTACTACTCCCTCTTGGCTCTTGTACATGTGACATGTTATCTGTTTCTCCCTATAGCTTACCCCTGTTTTCATCAGAATTTAGAACATTTAACACCATTTGACACTATGGAACGCTATGAAAGTGTCTTGATTTTTCTTCAGTCTTGTTTCCACTATCAACGGCAACGTCAGAATAGCCACTCTGCAGTCTTAATCTTTCATAAACGCAAACTCATCGCCATCTAACATATCCTCAATTTTCGTTTCCATTATTCTGTATATTATCCTTGTCAGAAACTTGGATGCATGAGCTGACAAGCTGATTGTGCAATAATCCTCGCACTTGCCAGTTCCTGCAGTCTTCGGAATTGTGTGGATGCTATTTTTCCGAAAGTCTGATAGTATACTGACAGACTCATACAATCTGCACACAAACGTGAATAGCAATTTTGTTGCTACTTTCCCTGTGATTTTAGAAATTTTGATGGAATATTACAATATGTATCCCTTCTGCCTTAAGTCTTCCAATGCTCTTTCAAATTCACGTTCTAATACTGGATCCGCCATCTCTTCTAAATCGACTCCTGCTTCTTCTTCTATCACTTCAGACAAATCTTCCCCCTCATAGAGGCCTTCAATGATCTCTTTCGCCGGCCGCGGTGGTCTCGCGGTTCTAGGCGCGCAGTCCGGAACCGTGCGACTGCTACGGTCGCAGGTTCGAATCCTGCCTCGGGCATAGATGTGTGTGATGTCCTTAGGTTAGTTAGGTTTAAGTAGTTCTAAGTTCTAGGGGACTGATGACCACAGCAGTTGAGTCCCATAGTGCTCAGAGCCATTTTTTTTTTTATCTCTTTCCACCTATCCGCTCTCTCCTCTGCATTTAACAGTAGAATTCCCGCTGCACTCTTAATGGTAACACTATTGACTTTAATATCGCAGAAGGTTTTTCAACTTTTCAATATGCTGAATCTCTCCTTCCGACAATCATTTCTCTTTCGATTTCTTCAAATTCTTGATGCAGTCATTTCGTCTTAGATTGCTTACATTTCCTTCTCATTTCATTTCTCATCGACTTGTATCTGTGTATTCCCGAATTTCTATGGACATTTTTGTACTTCCATCTTGGATCTTTGTAAAGAAGACTAACTTTATTAACATTCTACATCTTAATTCTACATTCCTGCATTTATTTTCTCAACTTTGTTACCCGGGCTACGAACACATTTCTCCCAACGACAGACCAGTTTGTTGATAGCATCATTGTACACGGTTTGAGTTTGCGAGACGAAGCCACAACCACATCTCTTGTTAGAAAACTTCATTACTCTCAACGTGAGGTCTTCGAAGGTGTTCTTTAAGTTTTAGAAACACGTGTAAATCACATAGAGCGAAAGAAGATGATTAGTGAACTCAAGGCGTCGGATTGTTGCAGATGTAGAGGGTGCTCCACCTGTGGAACTCTTTGAATTCGTGCTTTCCGTTTTCTGAATGTCTCTTACGCACCGACCTACACTGAAGGGCGAAAGAAAATGGCATAGACATGCGTATTCAAGTACAGAGATATGCAAACAGGCTGAATACAGCGCTGCGGTCGGCAACACTATGTAAGAGGACAAGTATCTGGCGCAGTTCTTAGATCGGTTACTGCTGCTACAATAGCAGGTTATCAAGGTTTAAGTGCGTTCGAACGTGGTGTTATAGTTGGCGCACGAGTGATAGAGCACAGCATCTCCGAGATAGCGATGAAGTGGGGATTTTATGTACGACCATTTCACGTGCGTACCGTCACTATCAAGAATCCGGTAAAACATCAAGTCTCCGACGTCACTGCAGCCGGAAAACTATCCTGCATGAACGGGACCAACGACGATTCAAGAGAATCAAATAAATGGTTCAAATGGCTCTGAGCACTATGGGACTTAACTTCTGAGGTCACCAGTCCCCTAGAACTTAGAACTACTTAAACCTAACTAACCTAAGCACATCACACACATCCATGCCCGGGGCAGGATTCGAACCTGCGACTGTAGCGGTCGCGCGGTTCCAGACTGTAGCGCCTAGAACCGCTCGGCCACCTCAGTCGGCTCAAGAGAATCCTTCAACGTGACAGAAGTCAACCCTTCCTGAAATTGCTTCAGATTTCAATGATGGGCCATCAGCAAGTGTCAGCGTGCGAACCAATCAGGGAAACATCATCGATATAGGATTTTGGAGGCGAACCCTTGATGACTGAACGACACAAGTCCTTACGCCTCACCTGGGCCCGTTAACACCGACATTGCACTGTTGAAAACTTGAAACATGTTGAATGGTCAGATGAGTCTCGTTTCAAATTGCATCGAGCGGATGGACATGTATGGGTATGGAGACAACCTCATGTATCCATAGACCCTGCGTGTCAGCAGAGGACTGTTCAAGCTGATGGAGGCTGTGACAGTGTGCAGTGTGTGCTGTTGGAGTGATACACCTGATACGTCTTGATACGACTCTGACAGGTGAGAAGTACCTAGGCATCCTGTCTGATCACTTGCATCCATTCCTGTCCGACGGACTTGGGCAATTCCAGTAGGACAATGCGACATCTCACACGTCAATAATTACTACAGAGTGCCTCCAGGAACATTCTTCTGAGATCAGACACTTCTGTTGGCTACCAAACTCCCCAGACATGAACATCACTGAGCATATCTGGAATGCCTTGGAACGTGTTGTTCAGAAGAGATCTCGAGCCCCTCGTACTCTTACGGATTTATGTACAGCCCTGCAGGATTCATGGTGTGAATTCCCTCCAGCACTACTTCAGGCATTATTCGAGTCCATTCCATGTCGTTTTGAGGCCATTTTGTGTGCTCGAGGGTGTCCTACACGATATTATGCAGGTGTACCAGTTTCTTGGAGTATGCAGTGTAGTTGCATCACACACCGCCACTTAACACGCTACACTTCGGAGCCATCTAACGGCATGGGGTTGCAACTTGCATCAGCGAAGTGGGAAAGTCTATCGAGTAATTTCACGACGTGTAATACCTCAACCGATATTGAGAATGGAATAAAAAATTCGGAGGCATTTCATTCCAACACGCCCTAATACAAATACCTAACATTTACTGTAACTAAAGTTGAAAAAGAGTAACGGTGTGCTTCGGCCGCTCAGCCAAGTTGTTCCAGTTGTCCCCAAGCTCTTGGAACCGTTTTGTGATGTGAACTCTTTTCTGGACTCCAAGCAGCTCGCAGTACCTGCTGAATACCACTGGAGTTTTAGTCGAAATCAGCAATTCGACTGAATACTTGGAAGTACACCATTAGCCCTTCTCATATAAAAGTTACCTCACGGTTACGAAGGGGGTAATGTAGGTCATACATGTACAAAATAACACAGGATGTCATCTGTTAATGTAAACTGGTGGTGTATTAAAGATTTGAAGCCATCATTGTTGATTTATTGTCCAAAGAATCAAAATTTAGGGACTTAAGTGTACAGTCACTTTTCTAACCGAAAATATAAAATGGTTCAAATGGCTCTGAGCACTATGGGACTTAACTGCTGAGGTCATCAGTCCCCTAGAACTTAGCACTGCCTAAATCTAACTAACCTAAGGACACCACACACATCCATGCCCGAGGCAGGATTCGAACCTGCGACCGTAGCGGTCCCACAGCTCCAGACTGTAGCGGCTATAACCGCTCGGCCACACCGCCGGCCCGAAAATATAATCAAAATTTTTAGTGACAAACGAAATTAGTCTTTTCAGTGACTTCTCCTCTCACTAAGAACATATTGTCGCAATTGAGTTTCGTCTATGGTTTTGGCACACTGGTTTTTTTGCACTGTTCGCCCATGAATCTAGTTTTCCGAGCTTCATTTCTCGGACACAGCGCACAGCTTTTCCTGCCGGCAATTTTGGAGTCTCTTCTTTGATACCTTCAGTTGAATATGCCTTCTGAACCTCAATTTCAATCACTTCAATGGTTCTTACAAGTTCTGTAAGTAGTGCTGCTGAATTTGTTGCTCGATCTTCCACGTGAGGTTTCGCTAGTTTCAGGACAACTTCCCAAAGGAAATGCCTCCTCTTTTTTTATGGAACCTTTCTGCCAGTCTGGGGAATTTTGTGACCACCGAATATATGCAGTGAGAGCTACGATGTCCACCTTTTCTAAGAATATTCGGTACGGCCGACAGTTTGTTGTAAGTTCACAGCTGTACTGCTAATTTACTCCCCCTCTATTCTCATTATAGTGAGTAATTGTGATAGGTGTCTTATTTTCTTGTGGCACAGACGAAACTATGGTCATATTTTACGTGAATCCAAATTATGAAGATATTTCCTCTTTTGTTCCACAAGGCAAAATCTGTTGTGGTATTTCTATTTCGTATGCTCTAAGAGTTTCAGCTAATGTTAAGTTGTGATCCACCAATTTTTCAGCTAACAGTATGGAAGTAAAGAAACGTTATCTACAGTGATTCCCCTTTCAGAATGAAAATACGGTCCAAACTTATCTGCAGTGATTCCTCTTTCAGACTGAAAATATGATCCAACCCTTTATTTATTTGTCTCTAGTTTGTATGTACTTGTAAATTACTTACATATCCACTTTTTGCATCTGCACATACCCATAACTTTATTTCGTGCTTTCCTGGTTTCGATGTCGTATGTACTCCAAATGGGCAGTTGCCACGGAGAGTTGTCAGTCTTTTAAGACACTTACCAATTAGCGCTGTACGTATTTATGCATGCATTCATAAGGAAAACCTCTCTTCTTGCCTGATGATTCTCATTTGTATCTAGAATTCTAATGTTGTGACTTCTTATGTTATCAAACCTGCAAATAGCTGATAACTGTTGAAATCTGGTACGGGAAATAACCGCCGCGAAAAATATATTGCGAAAAGCTGGGCAGCTAGTACGTAACTCGTAGTCACTAGCGCGATTTCCATGGGTCAATACCGTAGCCAGCAGTAAGGAAATAAATGCCAGTAAGTCCTGATTTGTCGTGTTGTGGCATTCTTTAGTTTCCCTGGGTGAGATTCATTGTATGTACGAAATAATTCTTGGCCTGTTTCATTAGGATGCCCACATATAATATAAAAAGTATTTCCAGGAAGAAAAGAAACAAAGAAATCTATAGATGAATCTACAGTTTTCCTGGCTAGGCTTTCGTCGAAGAATATTTTTAACTTTCCTTCTTCTTTGACGGAGACGTGTAGAACTCCACGCTAGACAACTTCTAAATTTGAACATACCTGGAGAGTTGGATCTTCATCCTCAGTGTCATCTTCTAGCAAATTTTCTAGCCGTTATGGCTCTGTCATTTGATGCATGTCTATGGCATTATCAACTTCTTCAATAACATCAACAATATCGTTTACTTCTTCATCATACCACAAATTAAACATATTATCACGAACTTCGTCACACAGTTCACCTAGAATATCAATATTTATAGTCCTTTCAACCTCCTGCAGACTGTAATCCTTGTCCATATTTACGATAAGAAGTACAAGCTAAGAATGCCACAGATGAAAATAACAACAAAGACCCGTTCTAAATTCTTTGTTGTGATCGTTTTCCCATCTCAAGAGCGAAAGCTGAAGTACACCATGACAACAGTATTGGTGAGAGCATAACTTTTATTGGATTGGTATAAAGTAACAAGAGTATAAATGAAAGTCTATTAGCTACAGATGAAAATAACAACAAAGACCCGTTCTAAATTCTTTGTTGTGATCGTTTTCCCATCTCAAGAACGAAAACTGAAGTACACCATGACAACAGTATTGTTGAGAGCAAAACTTTTATTGTATTGGTATAAAGTAACAAGAGTATAAATGAAAGTCTATTAGCTACAAATTTCGTAGCAAACACTTCCAAATGTGAGAAAAAGAATAAATCACATAAATGATGGAAAATATTTCTATAGCGGGATAAGTGTATTGGGATTTATTAAGTGGATAACGCTAAAGGGTGTATAATGAAGAAATAATAATTTAAAATGTAATACTGGGTGTGTACTTAGTTATTATCAAATGTGTTTAGTGCGAATTAGCTTAGTAAACAGTAAGTTTTTAAAATATGTCATATAAATAGTTTTCTGAACTGGCTTCCTGAAGTAGCACTAACAGATTGTTCTGAGGCGAAGTTTTTCTTTGTTTGTTTCCATATATATTTTTATTTTTCTGTAACTGCTGTTATATATGTTACCTGAAACATATAAATTTTATATTTTTTATGCTATTTAAATGCCGTGCCTGCCCAGAGCATTTAATATGTATGTAAAAATCGAAGGCACGAGGAGAGGAGGGGAATACAAGGAGAGTTAAGCAGAAGAAAGTCTGACTAGTTGGTGACATGTTGCGAGAAAATATATGAAGATTAAAAAATCTCTTATATTTGTTAAAGAAGGCTTAAAGTGACCTAGACAGTCGGTACTCGAGCGATAAGATTTGAAAGGAACTGCTACAGATGACGTGTATAGAATGCAACGCCAGACAAGGAAACGAATGTTACGAGGTGAAAAATCAGTTGTAGAAATAGTGCTTTGGGTGGGAGAGTGCATATAAGTAGTCTTTGTGTGGCCATAGTGCATTTAACCGTTCATATGCTCAAATAAAAACTGCCCCTTCAGCTCTGTGCCAGAGTTCATCCATCATAGTGGCTGACGAATGATGGAGTGCCCGTCTCTCGACATCCTATGGACAGGTGTTCCCAAAGACCGTGAGTTTTGGAGAACGTGCTGGGCGCAGTAACAGTCGAATACTCTCTATATCGAGTTGAGTCAGAACATTATGGGCGTAAATCTGGTACTGCGTTATTTCGTTGAGAGATAACGTCAGGAGGATGTAGAAGTTAGGAAACAATCACCGGCCACAAATGTAACGTGTGCTGTTCAAATTACCGACTGCACAAACCAAAGGTGATCGTCTTTTGTACCTAATGGCACCATATGCTGTCACGTTCGGTGCTAGGCCCTTATGATGACGGCGAATTCAGTCTGACAAGGTTCTTTGGTCTTAGTGCTCGCACACGTGGATGTGTGCGTTGTGACAGCGCACACAGAAAGTGGATTCGTCTTAAAAGACGAAATGATGACATTCCTCTGTTCATTGTCTTCCTTGGGCGTACCGCTGTGGGCTTGCTCGCACCTGCTACCGTGAAAAGGGAAGCCGCACAAAGTTTGCCGTGAAGACAGTCCGAGACTTCGTCTCTAGTTGTGTGTGCATACATGTCTTACTACAAACAAGCCCTCTTCCTGACTCACGATAGGAGACATTGCTGTACGATTCAGCCCATCTTGGCGAATAATGAGCAAACCTGACAAAAAAATTAGCCACCTCTAGAGAAATAATTACAACCATCATTTACCCTACCGTGTAATTCCGCCACTGGCTTGACAACCACCTGGATTCGGTGACGAAGTGAGTCAACAAAGTTGTGAAAGTACGTCGCATCCAAGTTAAACTACTTGCTGAGGATATGATCGCTTTCAACAGATTACGCGGACGTTAATGTCGGCGTTTTACCCTCTATTCCATGTCTGATAGATCTTTCATGGGGCTCACGTCAGGTGATTTTGCAAGCCAATTGAGATGTAATAGTTTGGAGGAGAATCCAAAAAATACATTCTTCCAACTTGTTAGTGTCTGGCAGCGAACTGTTCACGTCTCCAAAAGCAGTGGTGTAACACACTTGGTCACGAAACGCGACTACAGAAGTTGGTGATAAGAAGAGCCAGATTCTGATGGATGGGAGAGACCTTTCACAGCCTGTGAATCAAAATCGACAGGAGTTGGTGCAACTTCTGTAGTCGCGTTTCGTGACCAAGTGTGTTACACCACTGCTTTTGGAGACGTGAACAGTTCGCTGCCAGACACTAACAAATCCAGCAACTTCACACACTGTATGGTCATGGTAACGGCGAAACACGTATGCCCCTTTTTGCCACTCTGTCACGTCTAAAAATTTACCCAAATTTATGTAAAATGTCCACTTGAAACATGAATGTCTCAATTATCGCTACTTCCTCATGCTCACGTAAAAGCGGTTGAGCACGTCACTCGATCGGTGCACCATCTGTAACGTCTTAGCGATTCATCTGTGCGTGCGTACTGGAGTGGCTTATTTTTTGACCGGTGAGCTTATGTCCGTCCTTTCGACCACTAATCGCTTCGCTATTGTCGTCTTTACGTACCCGTGTGAGCAATAGCCTCTTGCGAGGTGGCCGATTCCAACTGTTCATTGCACGCAGTACCTGCTGCAACGTTCTCTACCCAGCAGGTTGGGGCAGACTTTCATTCACTGTCTGCACCAACTCCTGCCGATTTTGATTCACAGGCTGTGGAAGGTCTCTCCCATCCATCAGAATCTGGCTCTTCTTATCACCAACTTCTGTAGTCGCGTTTCGTCACCAAGTGTGTTACACCACTGCTTTTGGAGACGTGAACAGTTCGCTGCCAGACACTAACAAATCCAGCAACTTCACACACTGTATGGTCATGGTAACGGCGAAACACGTATGCCCCTTTTTGCCACTCTGTCATGTCTAAAAATTTACCCAAATTTATGTAAAATGTCCACTTGAAACATGAATGTCTCAATTATCGCTACTTCCTCACGCTCACGTAAAAGCGGTTGAGCACGTCACTCGATCGCTGCACCATCTGTAAGGTCTTAGCGATTCATCTGTGCGTGCGTACTGGAGTGGCTTATTTTTTGACCGGTGAGCTTATGTCCGTCCTTTCGACCACTAATCGCGCGGGGCCGCTGCGATCCTGCATGGCGTTCGAGTATAGCTCCGATGGCCGTGTGATCCCGCCCGGTGTCTGCAGTTATAATGCGTAACGATGAGCTGCGGTCTCGATAGCCCGCGACCCTGCCACTGCCGAATTCTGGCACCCGCAAGTAGACATGTTCCCTTCTTACAAGAGGCATGACCCGACCTTCTCAGAAACAACCAGAATTCAAGTGCGATACTGAATCAGAAACCTACTCCTTTGTCTTTCCTTATATATAGAATCTAGACATGTTTATACCTATCTACACTGTGTAGTTGTGCTGAAACGCTTATTTACATACCCAAGCATGCAGTACGTTTGATGCCCATTGTTTGTTGCATATCATCAATACGGTGTTACAGTTTTAATGGTCACCATAATCAGACTAAGAACAGCCGACCAGTTGCAAAGGATAAAGTAAACTTTACCTAGGTTTCAATAGATATAAATCTATCTTCTTCAGAAGATGCAGTATTATAACAACATGAAGTGATATGTCCTTATCGTTTAGGCAAACATCTGCATAGTTACATTAATCATATAAAATATAGCCCTGACACCAGGGTTTGTCAAACAAATAAAATAGGTACATAGAAGTTGCAGAGCGCCTAAGCGATTTACTCATTCTGGATTCATAAGTGGCGGCCTATATTTCATTGTCAGGTCCACATCTCACGATGAACCATGGATTTTACCGAAGAGGGGTGGTTTGTATGCCTGAACGATACAGATTAGTTGCAACCACAGTGGAGCTGTATCTGTCGTGAGACCAATCTTACCATGAAGTGGGTCAGAAGCCTTTTTAGTAGGTTGAGGGAATACAGCTTGGATGTGTGATTATTCTGACAAGCCGAAGTAACCTTGCTGTGCTGGTACTGTAACCAGAAGAAAGCCAGAGAAACTGCATGGGTGGCATGCAGCTCTCCTGTATGGCTTTATTGTGATGATTGCCTCTCGGGCAAAATATTCCGGAGGTAGAATATTCCCGTGTTCGAATCTCCGTGCGGGGATTACTCAGGAGGATGTCGTCATCAGGAGAGACAACACTGGCATTATACGGGTCGGAGTGTGGAGTGTTAAATCCTTTATCGGGCAGTGTTAGGAAACTGGGGAAAGGAAACGGCTAGGTAGAAGTTAAATATATTGGAAATCAGTGAAGTTCAGTGGCAGGTGAGTACAGGGCTATAAACGTTAAATCAAACAAGATAATCGGACGAGTAGGTCAATACACACTAAAATAGCAAGTGTTTATATACGAATTAGCTCTGTAAGAGCTTGAAAGGCCAACGAGATAAAAGAATTTATTCACATATTACTGATATTTGTATTGTGGGCATAAGACGGTGGTCCAAGGAATAATCCTGTGTCTGAATCTTCCTCTTCCATTACTGGAGACAGCATCAGCGTCTTTGTTGTTGTTGTTGTTGTTGTTGTGGTCTTCAGTCCTGAGACTGGTTTGATGCAGCTCTCCATGCTACTCTATCCTGTGCAAGCTTCTTCATCTCCCAGTACCTACTGCAGCCTACATCCTTCTGAATCTGCTTAGTGTATTCATCTCTTAGTGGGGTGTGCGTACTGTAAGACCTTCGGTACACACACCATCAGATTATTTGACTTGTCGCTCTAACGAAGTAGGCGAGTGTCAGCAATATGTCTCGTGGCGTGTTTATCTTCTGCCGTTAGGTCAGACGATAGAAATGCCACTTGCACGCTTAGCGTAGCAGATTGACGGTGACCAACTTTAAACAGAACTTGATTAATTTTTACACACATTTATTAAAATAATAACAAGCATAAAAATTACTTAACTTGGTTCTGGATGCTATTTACAATTGACAACCTGAAGTTCCTTTGGTACTGGTACGTTAATCTTATTCTCACAGATATCTCTGATACTTGACAAAAGTGTCCATACATTTATTGTGGTGTCACCGCCAGACACCACACTTACTAGGTGGTAGCCTTTAAATTGGCCGCGGTCCGTTAGTATACGTCGGACCCGTGTGTCGCCAATGTCAGTGATTGCAGACCGAGCGCCGCCACACGGCAGGTCTAGAGAGACGTCCTGGCACTCCCCCCAGTTGTACAGCCGACTTTGCTAGCGATGCTACACTGACAAATACGCTCTCATTTGCCGAGACGATAGTTAGCATAGCCTTCAGCTACGTCAATTGGTACGACCTAGCAAGGCGCCATTACCAGTTTATATTGAGATTGTTATTAATGTACCGTCAAGAGCGATATACACCAATTATGGATTAAAGTTAAGTATTCAGGCCACTACGTTCTTTATTTATTAGACTCAACTCCTTTAATTGTTCCAGACCTCACACCAGTCTGCGTGAGCTTAAACGCGTGCCTTTCGGCTACCTCCGAGTGGCTTGGCTGTCTTGCCAAGTCACTACATTTATCTTCATGGCTATGTGCAGGAATATGGAAATCTTATTTGGTGCTGACTGAAACTTGACTATAGACTGGTACAGACAAATGTAGAACTCGTACAGACTGGTACAGACTAATGCAGACTGATACAGACTGGTGCAGACAACCGCAGACTGACTAATCGGAGGTCTATACACTCATTATAATACCTCACGCGTTCATGTATCACTGTGCCAGTGTGATCCGCGAGGAGAAAAGGTTCTGAGTTACCAGCAATCTCATTGGCTGCGTTACATATTAATACGCGCATCGGCGGAAGCAGAATTTGGTCCGCTCTATGGCAGCGCCATCTCATAGTGCGGAGACGGACGAGCGCTGCGCCTGCGCTGTTGTGCTTAGCGGGGCGCGCTCTAGTGGGAAAGTTGTGTACGCGCTGACTACGCGGAACTACGTACACAACACTTAGTCTCACTCTACGATTTTTACCCTCCACGTTGCCCTCCAGTACTAAATTTGTGATCCCTTGATGCCTCGGAACATGTCCTACCAACCGATCCCTTCTTCTAGTCAAATTGTGCCACGAACTCCTCTTCTCCCCAGTTCTATTCAATTCCTCCTCATTAGTTATGTGATGTACCCATCTAATCTTCAGCATTCTTCTGTAGCACCACATTTCGAAAGCTTCTATTCTCTTCTTGTCCAAAATGCTTATCGTCCATGTTTCACATCCATACATGGCTACACTCCATACAAATACTTTCAGAAACGACTTCCTGACACTTAAATCTATACTCGATGTTAACAAATTTCTCTTCTTCAGAAACGATTTCCTTGCCATTGCCAGTCTACATTTTATATCCTCTCTACTTCGACCATCATCAGTTATTTTACTCCCTAAATAGCAAAACTCCTTTACTACTTTAAGTGCCTCATTTCCTAATCTAATCCCCTCAGCATCACCCGATTTAATTTGACTACATTCCATCATCCTCGTTTTGCTTTTGTTGATGTTCATCTTATAGCTTCCTTTCAAGACACTGTCCATTCCGTTCAACTGCTCTTCCAAGTCCTTTGCTGTCTCTGACAGAATTACAATGTCATCGGCGAACCTCAGAGTTTTTATTTCTTCTCCTTGGATTTTAATACCTACTCCGAACTTTTCTTTTGTTTCCTTTACTGATTGCTCAATATACAGATTGAATAGCACCGGGGAGAGGCTACAACCCTGACTCACTCCCTTCCCAACCACTGCTTCCCTTTCATGTCCCTCAACTCTTATAACTGCCATCTGATTTCTGTACAAATTGTAAATAGCCTTTCGCTCCCTGTATTTTACCCCTGCCACCTCCAGAATTTGAAAGAGAGTATTCCAGTCAACATTGTCGAAAGCTTTCTCTAAGCCTACAAATGCTAGAAACGTAGGTTTGCCTTTCCTTAATCTTTCTTCTAAGGTACATCGTAAGGTCAGTATTGCCTCAGGTGTTCCAACATTTCTATGGAATCCGAACTGATCTTCCTCGAGGTCGGCTTCTACCATTTTTTCCATTCGTCTGTAAAGAATTCGCGTTACTATTTTGCAGCTGTGACTTATTAAACTGATAGTTCGGTAATTTTCACATCTGTCAACACCTGTTTTTTTAGGGATTGAAATTATTATATTCTTCTTGAAGTCTGAGGGAATTTCGCCTGTCTCATGCATCTTGCTCACCAGATGGTAGAGTTTTGTCAGGACTGGCTCTCCCAAGGCTGTCAGTAGTTCTAATGAAATGTTGTCTACTCCCGGGGCCTTGTTTCGACTTAGGTCCTTCAGTGCTCTGTCAAACTCTTCATGCAGTATCATACCTCCCATTTCATTTTCATCTACATCCTCTTCCATTTGCATAACATTGTCCTCAAGAACATCACCTTTGTATAGACCCTCTATATACTCCTTCCACCCTTCTGCTTTCCGTTTTTTCCTGAGCACTGGGTTTCGATCTGAGGTCTTGATATTTGTGCAAGTGGTTCTCTTTTCTCCAAAGGTCTCTTTTATTTTCCTGTAGGCAGTATCTATCTTACCCCTCGTGAGATAAGCCTCTACATCCTTACATTTGTCCTCTAGCCATCCCTGCTAAGCCATTTTGCACTTCCTGTCAATCTCATTTTTGAGACGTTTGTATTCCTTTTTGCCTGCTTCACTTGTTGCAGTTTTGTATATTCTCCTTTCACCAATTAAATTCAGTATCTCTTCTGTTACCCAAGGATTTCTACTAGCACTCGTCTTTTTACCTACTTGATCCTCTGCTGCCTTCAGTATTTCATTCCTCAAAGCTACCCATTCTTCTTCTACTGTATTTCTTTCCCCCATTCCTGTCAATTGTTCCCTTATGCTCTCCCTGAAACTCTGTACAAACTCTGGTTCTTTCAGTTTATCCATGTCCCATCTCCTTAAATTCCCACCTTTTTGCAGTTTCTTCAGTTTTAATGTACAATTCATATCCAATAGAATGTGGTCAGAGTCCACATCTGCCCCTGGAAATGTCTTACAATTTAAAATCTAGTTCCTGAACCTCTGTCTTACCATTATATAATCTATCTGAAACCTTATGGTATCTCCAGGGTTCTTCCATGTATACAACATTCTTTCATGATTCTTGAACCAAGTGTTAGCTATGATTAAGTTATGCTCTGTGCAAAATTCTACAAGGCGGCTTCCTCCTTCATTTCTTCCCCCCAATCCATATTCACCTACTATGTTTCCTTCTCTCCCTTTTCCTACTGACGAATTCCTGTCACCCATGACTATTAAATTTTCGTCTCCCTACACTACCTGAATAATTTCTTTTATCTCGTCATACATTTCATCAATTTCATCATCTGCAGAGCTACTTGGCATATAAACTTGTACTACAGTAGTAGGCGTGGGCTTCGTGTCTATCTTGGCCACAATAATGCGTTCACTACGCTGTTTGTAGTAGATTACCCACACTCCTATTTTTTATTCATTATTCGACCTACTCCTGCATTACCCCTATTTGATTTTGTATTTTGTTGTTATTCCTGCCACCGAACTTCACTAATTCTCACTATATCTAACTTTAACCTATCCATTTCCCTTTTTTACGTTTCTAACCTACCTGCCCGATTAAGGTATCTGACATTCCACGCACCGATCCGTAGAACGCCAGTTTTGTTTTTCCTGTTATCGACGTCCTATTGAGTAGTCCCTGCCCAGAGATCCGAATGGGGGACTATTTTACCTCCGGAATATTTTACCCAAGAGGACGCCATCATCATTTAATCATATAGTAAAGCTGCATGCCCTCGGGAAAAATTACGGCTGTCGTTTCCCCTTGCTTTCAGCCGTTCGCAGTACCACAACAGCAAGGCCGTTTTGGTTAGTGTTACAGGGCCATATCAATCAATCATCCAGACTGTTGCCCCTGCAACTACTGAAAAGGCGCTGCCCCTCTTCAGGAACCACACGTTTGTCTGGCCTCTCAACAGATACCCCTCCGTTGTGGTTGAACATACGGTACGGCTATCTGTATCGTTGAGGCACGCAAGTCTCCTCACCAACGGCAACGTCAATGGTTCATGGGGAGGCGTCTTTAACGAGTCAGAAAGGTGTTACAGACAAATACAAGCCTAGCAAACCGACTGTTTACGCAGCAATCTGATGAAGTCACAAACAGAGACCCTTTAAGTAACAGAGACAAAGTAGTGATATGATTAAACAAATCAATAAAAGGACTGTGTCTATTAGAAGAAAAAAAAATGGATATGATCCCATAGTATAGTACTGTGGGCTACAACCGAAGGATTAATCCTTCGATATTCCTTCATTCAAATCGGACACAAATTTACTCCACTGGAAGCCTCACATAGATGGTTACTAAACACAGTTGTTGTTTGTTGTGGTCTTCAGTCCTGAGACTGGTTTGATACAGCTCTCCATGCCACTCTATACTGTGTAAGCTTCTTCATCTCCCAGTACTTACTGCAACCTACATCCTTCTGAATCTGCTTAGTGTATTGATCTCTTGATCTCCCTCAACGATTTTTACCCTCCACGATGTCCTCCAACGCTAAATTTGCGATCCCTTGATGCCTCAAAACATGTCCCACCAACCGATCCCTTCTTCTAGTCAAGTTGTGCCACAAACTTCTCTTCTCCCCAATCTTATTCAATACCTCCTCATTAGTTACGTGATCTACCCACCTTATCTTCAGCATTCTTCTGTAGCACCAGATTTCGTAAGCTTCTATTCTCTTCTTGTCCAAACTGGTTATCGTCCATATTTCACTACCATACATGGCTACACTCCATACAAATACTTTCAGAAACGACTTCCTGACACTTAAATCTATACTCGATGTTAACAAATTTCTCTTCTTCAGAAACGATTTCCTTGCCATTGCCAGTCTACATTTTATATCCTCTCTACTTCGACCATCATCAGTTATTTTACTCCCCAAATAGCAAAACTCCTTTACTACTTTAAGTGTCTCATTTCCTAATCTAATCCCCTCAGCATCACCCGATTTAATTTGACTACATTCCATTATCCTCGTTTTGCTTTTGTTGATGTTCATCTTATATCCTCCTTTCAAGACACTGTCCATTCCGTTCAACTGCTCTTCCAGGTCCTTTGCTGTCTCTGACAGAATCACAATGTCATCGGCAAACCTCAAAGTTTTTACTTCTTCTCCATGAATTTTAATACCTACTCCGAATTTTTCTTTCGTTTCCTTTACTGCTTGCTCAATATACAGATTGAATAACATCGGGGAGAGGCTACAACCCTGTCTCACTCCTTTCCCAACCACTGCTTCCCTTTCATGCCCCTCGACTCTTATAACTGCCATCTGGTTTCTGTACATATTGTAAATAGCCTTTCGCTCCCTGTATTTTACCCCTGCCACCTTCAGAATTTGAAGGAGAGTATTCCAGTTAACGTTGTCAAAAGCTTTCTCTAAGTCTACAAATGCTAGAAACGTAGGTTTGCCTTTTCTTAATCTTTCTTCTAAGATAAGTCGTAAGGTAAGTATTGCCTCACTTGTTCCAACATTTCTACGGAATCCAAACTGATCCTCCCCGAGGTCCACTTCTACCAGTTTTTCCATTCGTCTGTAAAGAATTCGCGTTACTATTTTGCAGCTGTGACTTATTAAACTGATAGTTCTGTAATTTTCACATCTGTCAACACCTGCTTTCTTTGGGATTGGAATTATTATATTCTTCTTGAAGTCTGTGGGTATTTCGCCTGTCTCATACATCTTGCTCACCAGATGGTAGAGTTTTGTCATGACTGGCTCTCCCAAGGCCATCAGTAGTTCTAATGGAATGTTGTCTACTCCCGGGGCCTTGTTTCGACTCAGGTCTTTCAGTGCTCTGTCAAATTCTTCACGCAGTATCTTATCTCCCATTTCATCTTCATGTACATCCTCTTCCATTTCCATAATATTGTCCTCACGTACATCGCCCTTGTATAAACCCTCTATATACTCCTTCCACCTTTCTGCCTTCCTTTCTTTGCTTAGAACTGGGTTGCCATCTGAGCTCTTGATATTCATACAAGACGTTCTCTTCTCTCCAAAGGCCTCTTTAATTTTCCTGTAAGCAGTATCTATCTTACCCCTAGTGAGACAAGCCTCTACATCCTTACATTTGTACTCTAGCCATCCCTGCTTTGCCATTTTGCACTTCCTGTCAATCTCATTTTTGAGACGTTTGTATTCCTTTTTGCCTGCTTCATTTACTGAATTTTTATATTTTCTCCTTTCATCAATTAAATTCTATATTTCTTCTGTTACCCAAGGATTTCTATTAGCCCTCGTCTTTTTACCTACTTGATCCTCTGCTGCCTTCAGTACTTCATCCCTCAGAGCTACCCATTCATCTTCTACTGTATTTCTTTCCCCCATTCCTGTCAATTGTTCCCTTATGCTCTCCCTGAAACTCTGTACAACCTCTGGTTCTTTCAGTTTATGCAAGTCCCATCTCCTTAAATTCTCACCCTTTTGCAGTTTCTTCAGTTTCAATCTGCAGTTCATAATCAATAGATTGTGGTCAGAATCCACATCTGCCCCTGGAAATGTTTTACAATTTAAAACCTGGTTCCTAAATCTCTGTCTTACCATTATGTAATCTATCTGATACCTTTTAGTATCTCCAGGATTCTTCCAGGTATACAACCTTCTTTCATGATTCTTGAACCAAGTGTTAGCTATGATTAAGGTATGCTCTGTGCAAAATTCTACAAGGCGGCTTCCTCCTTCATTTCTTCCCCCCAATCCATATTCACCTACTATGTTTCCTTCTCTCCCTTTTCCTACTGACGAATTCCTGTCACCCATGACTATTAAATTTTCGTCTCCCTTCACTACCTGAATAATTTCTTTTATCTCGTCATACATTTCATCAATTTCTTCATCATCTGCAGAGCTACTTGGCATATAAACTTGTACTACTGTAGTAGGCATGGGCTTTGTGTCTATCTTGGCCACAATAATGCGTTCACTATGCTGTTTGTAGTAGCTAACCCGCACTCCTATTTTTTTATTCATTATTAAACCTACTCCTGCATTACCCTTATTTGATTTTGTATGTATAACCCTGTAATCACCTGACCAAAAGTCTTGTTCCTCCTGCCACCGAACTTCACTAATTCCCACTATATCTAACTTTAACCTATCCATTTCCCTTTTTTACGTTTCTAACCTACCTGCCCGATTAAGGGATCTGACATTCCACGCTCCGATCCGTAGAATGCCAGTTTTCTTTCTCCTGATAACGACGTCCTCATGAGTAGTCCCCGCCCGGAGATCCGAATGGGGGACTATTTTACCTCCGGAATATTTTACCCAAGAGGGCGCCATCATCATTTAATCATACAGTAAAGCTGCATGTCCTCGGGAAAAATTACGGCTGTAGTTCCCCCCTGCTTTCAGCCGTTCGCAGTAGCAGCACAGCAAGGCCGTTTTGGTTAATGTTACAAGGCCAGATCAGTCGATCATCCAGACTGTTGCCCCTGCAACTACTGAAAAGGCTGCTGCCCCTCTTCAGGAACCACATGTTTGTCTGGCCTCTCAACAGATATCCATCCGTTGTGGTTGCACCTACGGTACGGCCATCTGTTTCGCTGAGGCACGCAAGCCTCCCCACCAACGGCAAGGTCCATGGTTCATGGGGGGGACTAAACACAGTATAGGTTCAAAAGAACAAAACAATTAACTTTGCAGTGAAAGCATAGCATTCTCATCTCGCTACGGTAGCCCTCAGCTTCAGCTTACTGAGCACAGCCAATTTCAGCCACATTCTGCAATAAAATCCAAAGTTCACCTGGTGCTTACAAGTCTTTATGCCGTAAAATATTCACGATAATCGCAATATTCGCTATTAGTCCGACTATGAGTCTGTGTGCACTAGCAGTCAGAGAAACACTCCCCCCCGCCTCTTTCATAGAACACGTGGTACCACGAAGAAATTAGCAGCATGTGGGGTGGAAATCGATAGATGTGACGAATATGTATAGACAAACAAATGATTACAATCCAAGAATGATTCGATAATTTTTTCAAGAGAAATACATGATCGTGATTCATCATATTTGCCTCGAGTTCACTGACGTGGATTATTGTAGGCTAATGCATTAAATGATCTTCATCAATCCTCGAAGGTCAACCTGAACGTGGAGAATCACTAATGTCATAAAGATCCTCGTTAAAATAAGAAAACCATTTTCTTGCCATGACTGGTCCAACGGCATTATCCCCACACACGGCACAAATGTTTGTGGTTGCCTCCGCTGCTGTCACCCCTCGGTTGAAATCAGACAGAAGAATGTGTCGGAAATGTCAGATTTTTTTCACTTGTCACTCCATTTTCTACCGTACACAGCTCCTCTCATTATCTCCAGATGACAAAATGGCAAAATTTAGGCCTAAATAACAACAGTAAACAAATGGTTGGCTCTGAGCACTATGGGACTTAACATCGATGGTCATCAGTCCCCTAGAACTTAGAACTACTTAAACCTAACTAACCTAAGAACAGCACACAACACCCAGCCATCACGAGGCACAGAAAATCCCTGACCCCTCCGGGAATGGAACCCGGGAACCCGGGCGTGGGAAGCGAGAACCCTACCGCACGACCACGAGATGCGGGCAACAGTAAACAACAAATAAAAATGACAAGTGACAAATAAAATCATAGTAACCGTAATACCAACATGTAAAATATAAATGCTACGAACTTTGCCAGCCGGCCGCGGTGGTCTAGCGGTTCTAGGCGCTCAGTCCGGAGCCGCGCGACTGCTACGGTCGCAGGTTCGAATAGTGCCTCGGGCATGGATGTGTGTGATATCCTTAGGTTAGTTAGGTTTAAGTAGCTCTAAGTTCTAGGGGACTGATGACCATAGATGTTAAGTCACATAGGGCTCAGAGCCATTTGAACCATTTGAACTTTGCCAAAAATTTATTATTTGGGGAAAATGCAAATTCGACTAAATTTACTGGATGAAAGAAGGCAAAATGCATTCCGCCACGTGGCAGTAAGCTCTATGTTACTGCCACTGCACTTGTTCTTAGCAGTACTACGAAAATTACAGCAAATATTAACAGCAGAGCTGCAGCACATAGTGGGACCAACGGATCGGTTATCGCTGGTGTACTATATGTCGACGGATGGAGCAAGACTACATGTGCTGGTGCGGTTCCCAGTGGCAAGAATGAATGCACACCAAGAGTGCTTTGCGGCTCCTCCCTACCCAATGAAGTCGACAGGTACAGAAAAATAAGTACGGGGAAAGATACTAGAAATGTTACTAATTCCACAAGGGAAGGAAACATTGCACTGATGTCATTTGGAAACCTATGATGGTGCCAGAGATGAGGAATCCAGTCTGCCCGACTAAAACATTTCTGACTAGTGCGCAGGAATGGCAGGTGCAAGTGTTTCTGGGTAATACAAGCCAGCCAAATATAAAATGGATGTTCTATCACCACATCCTTATTTTCAGAAATGGAGCATACTTTGGGTGTAATCGGTATTGTTGTGTCGGCTATCGTTGGACTCAGCACCAAAACATAAAAGGGATGTGAGTTACGATGGTCAGTAGCAGGAATCAAAAATGATCTGTACATAACACTTGGTGATTTACAGAATACTTCATTTCTAAAAAGGAAAGCAACATGACTTAACTTGTTATGAGGAGGCTTGATGTGCTTCCTGTGCCTCCTACATGCAATTACTTTTACACATTATCATTACTCACAGAACGCCAGCTAATTATCTTCTTCCTATCACTTAGTACAGACGATCTTGAAGTCTGTGACCGAAATGGGGCCGACTAGCAAAAGATGTCTGGTTAAGCCAGCGTTGACGGGGGCACTGAAATCTGTCTTTCTGGAGGTGTGACGTTGCCCACTCTTTCCAATGGCGCGCGCGTCAGCGCCTTCTTGATGTCGTTCGCGGCGCTGCGCTGGTCTTTGTGCATCCCTCCCCCCCCCCCCCCAAATGCCTCACCGTTGTCATGTAG
The DNA here is from genome assembly GCF_021461385.2 of Schistocerca piceifrons. NCBI lineage: Eukaryota > Metazoa > Arthropoda > Insecta > Orthoptera > Acrididae > Schistocerca > Schistocerca piceifrons. Next base: position 894,429,405 of record NC_060138.1, read on the forward strand.
AGAGCGATCATGCGACAACGGTGGATGGAGGGTGGAGGCAGGAAGCTGGGTGGTGTGAGGAGCCAGGAGCCGCAATGGGACCAACACATAGTCCCTGGCCGCGCCCCGACATCCCTCCTGCGTTCCGAGGGGTCGGATAAACCCCGAAAAGGTACCCACCGTCTTCCTGAGCCAGTCCGACGAACAATGGCGACGATGACGACGGCAGCGGTGACGACGATGGCACTGGGTCGACGACGGCGCCGAGGCGAGCGCCGGAAGGTCAGCTGCTTCGGCAGTGAAGACAATGGGTCTAGTTTCATCGGTTTCGTAAGCAGTGCCGAAAAAGCAACTGGGGTGGTCGCGCCAGCCGCAAGATCCTGGTAGGACGCGAATCTGGACACAGATAATCTGCGGAAGTATCTCGCAATTGACTTGCATGAATCTGGTCTTTTGGCGATGCAACAACCCAGCAGGACGTTGCATTAAATACATGCAAGCTCCAAAATTGCGATGAATCGTTCCTCTCTCCCAGAGCCTGGTGAGACCAAAAACTTTGAAAAGAATAACATCAATAGGTGCAAAGCAATACTTGCGGGGAGTTGGATGCGCTGTGGCCTGTGGTGGGAGCAACAACTGGAACAGAAGAGCCATGAAGAAGCTCCGCCGGCTACAGACCGCCGCGGGACTGGGAGCCTTACGTTGCGAGGAAGAGCAGCAGCGCTTTCACCCCTGGATGGGAGACATGTAGTTTGTTTATCTGTTGCTTGAACATGCGCACAAATCGTACATCTTCTCCGTTCGACTGAGGATGAGACGGAACATTGGTAAGGTGAGTGATACCATTGACTAAACAAAAATGTTCAAAGTCCTGATCCGTAAACTGTGGTCCGTTGTCCGTAATTGACTTAAGGCAAACCTTCCAAGCAAAAAGTAGATGACAAAGCCTGAAAGGTCATTGGCACTTCAAGGAGTCCACAACAATAAGCCAATGAGCGTTCCAAAAGGGACCAGCATAATCAATATGCACTTGTTGCCGGTGCGATTGAGACTTGGGCCAAGCTGAAAACGTTTGAGCGGGGGCCGATAAATTTTCAGCACAAGCGCGACATTGTGACGTCATCAGTTTGATGTGGTCGTCCGTAAACGGCCAAGTACAGTGCTGATGCGCTTTCTTGAGCGTACAGTCCCACAATGTCCTTGACGGAGCAGTCGTAACACATATTTTTGCAACACTTTAGAAATAAGCACATGCGATTGTCTCAATTCATTTTGCGATAATACCACACCGTGCTGGATGGAGAGGCTATGGTGACGAGCAAAATATATGCGAGCAAAAGAATCCTGAATGTTTTCATTGGACGAGGGCGAGCAGTGCAGATATAGTGCAACAAAAGGCTTAAGTCAGGGTCTGCTTCTGTAGCCTATATTATTTTCCTATATTGCAGTGGAAAATTTTGTGGATGTTCAGCGTCGAGCACGTCGATCTGACAAGCAGATGCGGCAGTAACATCGAATTGAGAATCATGACCAACAGGAAGGCGAGAAAGGATATCAGTTTTTGCATACTTCGATGTTGACCAGTACAATATTTCGTACTGATTCAGGATTACGGTAACAAAATTCACCCCCAAGCTTGGACTGATCAGTTCCCATATTCTTTACCACCAAATTGAGAACCCGAACACAAATTAGAATTTCTCTGCGTTTGTTTAGAAAATGAACCCACAGCAAGGATGCGCTCAGTAGTGAGAGATTACTAAAGCGTAAATAATTTCTATCGAGTATTATTGTCGGTCTATTCATCGCCGGCCGCACAATCTGGGGTAAAATATAGCAAAATGCTACGAAACTTTGGACAGTCTGACTTTTCTAACCCAGAAAAATACTTTGAAGGCACGGTACGCAGAAACCAGTACTTGTCAAACCCATACAGTTCGTCAGAGCTAATTAGCATTTGTTTAACAAAGTTACCTACACTTTTGATACACAGAATTTTGACCGGCAGATGTAAATATTATTATAGAAACATTTCAAACTTTACTTCAGGAATTGGAAATGGACTGTGACAACGGTTTAACGAAAAAACGCATTAACAATCAGAATCTATGGCATGGAAAGTGCTTTTGTACCGCGTGAAAACAATAATTATGGGAATTCGCATAACAAACACAACCACAGAAATGATTACGGATGGAATAACCGACATCGTCCGCATGACGAACAATTCCCGCAGCCGAATAGCGATTATTGTAGTAGAAGTAATTTCCGGGGCGTAGAGCCTGCACGCCCCGCCACTCACGTGAATTATCACTCTCCACGAAGAAGCGGAATATCGTCCCCCTAAACACAACCATACGCAACAACGTGCGGCGCCTCTATGAGAAAGTGGATGGCTTGCGGGACACTGTTCATGGGTTACGCCACGTTGGGACCACACCTCCACGCAGCTGGCCACACTTCCACGCCGCTGGCATCGACATCCGGTTCCCCTAACCATCCTAGAGGAAACGGATTCCGACCATGGCTAACGATAGGTCTGGCACGTCCACCATGGACGCATCCTTTGGCGGGACCAGCCCCCATTCTACGTCCAATACCTTCCAATCATACCTGCCCATGTTAGGCTAAATTTTTCTGCCTGACTCATGTAGTACTGTCACCGTCAGAGGGTGGTACGGGACTACAAGTCCCACCGCCACACCTCCAAAGTGAATTGCAGTGATGCAGTCACTGCCCTGTGAAATTTACTGCCTCACCAACACAGTTAAACCGCAATAGACCGGTGATGCTGTAATGTAACATATCACAAAAAAAAAGAGCTGTCGCCGAACAGTTATCCTGCCTGCCCTCACGTATGGACCTGCTACATGGGCCACGATTAGTGTCACCAGGATGCGGACGTTGCAGCGCCTGCAGAACAAGGTGCTCAGGTGGAGCCTGCACGCCCTGCCACTCACGAGAATAGTCACTCTCCACGAGGAAGAGGATATCGTCCCCCTAAAGACGATCATACGCAACAACGCGCGGCGGCTCTATGAGAAAGTGGATGCCTTGCGGGACACTGTCCATGGGTTACGCCACGTTGGGAACACACTTCCACGCCGCTGGCCACACTTCCATGCCGCTGGCATCGACATCCGGTTCCCCTAACCATCCTAGAGGAAACGGATTCCGACCATGGCTAACGATAGGTCTGGCACGCCCACCACGGACGCATCCTTTGGCGGGACTAGCCCCCATTCTACGTCCAATACTTTCCAATCATACCTGCCCATGTTAGGCTAAATTTTTCTGCCTGACTCATGTAGTACTGTCACCGTCAGAGGGTGGTACGGGACTACAAGTCCCACTGCCACACCTCCAAAGTGAATTGCAGTGATGCAGTCACTGCCCTGTGAAATTTACTGCCTCACCAACACAGTTAGACCGCAATAGACCGGTGATGCTGTAATGTAACATATCACAAAAAAAAGAGCTGTCGATGTAGTTATAGATGACTTTAATATTATGGTATTGAAAGTAGGTTAAATCATCATGGTAACAGTCAAATTAACCACAGACTGTAGGGTTGAGATGGTAATTAGGCCTCTTTTCATGGGCATAATTCAGGCAAATCAAATACGCAGTATACGTGACATAACAACAATTATGCAACTAGCAACCAACACAGTTGCAGTAATCAACGTCATAACACACAACGGCAAAATTCCGGAACGGCAAACCCAGCGGACAGATAAAAACAATTGAAGTCAGGTGACAAATACCAAGAGTTGATCAATGACGAGTAAGCAATAAAAAAAATAAAAAATTAAAAAAACCACGCCGCTTCCGAAACTTCGAATTTTGTGCATTTTGAAGATATTAAAGACTTTTACTGAAGGGGACTGGTGACAAACAAAACTCTGTGGTACATCCAATAATAAACAATTCAGCTGGCAACACTATTCTTTCCTCTGTTCTTGATTCAGGTAGCCCTATTTCTGTTGTCATTGACACTGTATTCCACAACCGTATGACAACAACAGACTATTCGACTTAACGTAAGATTAAAACACTAGGAGCGATTTGTGGAAAAAGCGTTGACGTGCAGTATCAAACCTATTTAGACGTTTTGTGTCAAAGGTATAAGTGGACCCTCTCCGTCCAACAGACGGTGCTCATGCATGGTTGTTTACATCTTTGCGTGGGTTTAGTGACATCTCTGAACAGTCAAAGGGACTGTCTCTGTGATACAATATCCACAGTCAACGTCTATCTTCAAGAGTTCTGGGAACCGGGGTGAGGCAAAACTTTTTTTGATGTTTGTATAACAGCCCATTACGTATTGTAAATGGAAAGATAATAATAAAATTTCTTGGTCATATAAGTTCATTACGAGGTACCGAACCAGACCCAGAGAAACTTGAAGCAATTAGGGCTCCCTCCTTCCACAAAACGTCAAATTCGAAGTCTCCTTTGATTAGAAAACTTTTCCAACCGTTGTTTAAATTTGAAAATTCTTACCACATCTATGTTATCTTCTCTTGTTGGATGAAGCACCTTACGGCACTAACACGAACAAGCACAGTTAGAGTTTCAAAGTTTGAAAAATGCATTTCTTAATGGTCCAACACTTTCTCATCCTGAAGTATCACGAGAGTTTAGCTTATCAACGGACTCATCCATACTGGTACTCATATGCTCCACAAATTTGAAGAGAATGGCGTAACTGTACAGAGAACCATAGTCTTTGCCAGTCTTGTCTTATCTAAATCTGACGGAAAATATTCTGTGACCGAGTTGGAAGCACTGGCAATCATTTGGGCACTTTCTAAATTTCGGTTCTTCTTGTTTGGGAGAAGTACTAAGGCGTACACTGATCGTCGAGCACTCCAATTTTTAATGTCTTCGAAACTAAACCATGATCGTTTGAAATGATGGGCTTTGTATTTGCAATAGTTTAACTTACTGTTGTTCACATTCGTGGTACTCAAAATGCTGTAGCGGATGTTTTGTCACGTGTTCCTGTTGGAGTTGTCAAGAACACCTGATTTGGAGAAAAACTTCAGTTTCTTGCATATACGAAAGGTAGCCTTTTAAAACTTTATCTCTTCATACGAGACATAGCGCAAGAAAAGAATAAACACCCTGTTTGGAAAGATATAAAATGTAAATGGTATGACAACAAATGGTTCAAATGGCTGTAAGCACTATGGGACTTAACATCTGAGGTCATCAGTCCCTTAGATCCCTTAGACATAGAACGACTTGAGCCTAACATATCTAAGGACATCACACACATCCATGCCCGAGGCAGGATTCGAACCTGCGACGGTAGCAGCAGTGCGGTTCCCGACTGAAGCGCCTAGAAACGCTCTGCTACAGCGGCCGGCAGGTATGACAAAACAAATAGACTACTGCAGTACGGTAGTTTTATTCGGTACATAGTAACAATCTTGTCAAAAGATGCACAGTCAGTGACTCTCTTTGGACTGTGTGCATACGTGATGTTTCGTAAATAAGCTTATTTGGTATACACATCTTAGCTATGCTCCCTTTGGTCCGAGAAAATTCTTTCACAAACTTCGCACTAATTTGTTAGTTAAACAGCATGGAGCTAAAAATACAGAAAAATTTAACAAAATGCAAATTATGTCAGAAAGCCAGACCATTAACTATTTGGTCCGAGAGAATTCTTTCACAAACTTCGTACAATTTGTTACTTTAATAACGTGGAGAAAAGAATACAGAAAAATTTAGCAAAATGCAAATTATGTCAAAAAGCCAAACCATTAACCATTATATATCGAGTACCACTATTTCTTATAATTCCTTCTAAACTAAAAGAGTTGGCTGCAGTAGGCCTGTTAGTGACTCTTGTCAGATCACTCAGTGAATTCTCATACAAGTTTTTGGTCTTGAATGGACTTCAAATTGGTTTCATTCACTTCTTTATATAAAGCTACTGCCAAAACAATATCCAAAGCTTTTGTCCATAATTTTCTACGAGAAGTTGGTCAAATTGATAAATTCATTTCCGACAAAGGTCCACTATTTCGCTCAAATATTTGGTTACGCACTTTACGACGCCTAAAAATTAGATTTGTTTTTGTCTCACACTATAGGGACGGTCGCGGTGTCCGTGCGGTTCTAGGCGCTGGAGTCCAGAACCGCGGGACTCCTACGGTCGCAGGTTCGAATCCTGCCTCGGGCATGGATTTGTGTGATGTCCTTAGGTTAGTTAGGTTTAAGTAGTTCTAAGTTCTAAGGGAGTGATGACCTAAGATGTTAAGTCCCATAGTGCTCAGAGCCATTTGAACCATTTTTGAACACTATAGGCTTTAACCCAATCCTTCAGAACGCATTATGCGGGAAATTAACGAGCTGTGCAGAATATATTGCCACTGACAACACCAGACTTGGCACAAACAGATTCATACAATCCTAGAGATTCTCATTGAGTTACCACACTATTCTACATCGTTATTTCCGTTACTTGTGCTCAAAAATCCATAACCACCGGATCATAACAGGGAGTTAATACCATTTCCAGCTTCGACAAAAATACGTAATGAGGAAGTTTTAGATGTAGCACTAAGCAACATCAAGAAGGCTGCAGAAAGAAGAAAGAAATGTCAACAAGGACAGGCAAACATCAGAACGTTAGAGGTTGTACAGCTAATTCTGGTTAAATCTCACCCTTTACCTTGTAAAATCTAGAATCATAGTCACAAATTCCTTCTTCCGTATAAGGGACTTTACAGAATTCGTAGAATTGTACACGACAATGTTGTTGAGCTTGAATCTATTTGGACACACAAGAGCAAGTGACTTAGTCATATTTCGCATATCAAACAATGCATAGAATAATTCTATTTACTAAAGCTGCACGCTGATGATAGAACTACATGTCAATTACTTCTAAAATGTATTTTGCATTACAGTGCGCAGCAACACTAGCGATATGCATTGCTATTGCACCGCGTGCCACAGCGACTCCCGTCGCACTGCAGGCAACTTTTGAGAAGAATCGGGCGACTTGCATCGCGCAACAAACTTCATTTATCATGCGACAAATCGAGCGATTTGTTACACTATGCGGACGCTAAAAAAATTGCTGCGAATTTCGAACTGTCACCTAGAATCCGAAAAATAACAAATAATTTCTAATAAAATTAACACTGGCAGTATTTTTACTACCACTTCTGAGAGGATACACAGGTTATCAGCAACGTGTTGTTCACCTGAAATATACATTTTTTGCTGTACACATTGATGAACATACGGATACATACAACATTTTCTACCACTGTTGATGACTGTTAAGATGGTAATTGTGCTGGCTGGAAAAAAGAGTAATAGGTATTTTGATGAAAAGGTTTTCGGGATCTGTTGTGAGGTAATGAAGCTGTGTTTACTGAAGTGAAATATTTCCATTATAGCTACGACTTGTGGTTTATGTGGAAATAAATGGACGAAAATAGAGCAGGAAATCGTTATTTGAAATGTATACTGAGATGAAGATAGTGAATGTGATTAATGTTGTAACAGAATAATGAGAATTATGTTGGTTAGGTACATGGAATGATAATTGTGAGATTTATGATGTATAATTATGAAATTTATGTTGCATATTGTAACAAAAGCAGTGATCACGATATTAATGTAGAGAAAGAGTAAGAGAGTAATGGTTAGGGTATAGTGACCTTATTTCTTGTTATAGTCAATTTTCATGCCATTTGGATGCGTTTCGTGTTTATAAGCGTAAAAGGTAAGTTTTTGGAAATATGTGGTTACATGACAACAGTGAATGAAGGTAACGTGACTTGAGACAACCCAGTTATTTCTTTGACGTGGAGCTTATGATTATCTGATGTAAATTATTCAGCCTTTTTACTAAATATACAGTGTCATTTTTTCTTGGGGATAACACAGCATGTAACAGTTATGCAAATTTTACAGTAATTCGTGAAGTGTACGTTTTTGTCTCCATTTGTGCATTAAAAGTGTTCTGTAAAGATGTGGCTCAGCATTGATTATCGTCCTCCTCACTGAACATTTTTTGTGACTTTTGGTAGTGTCTATTTTCATGTTTATATCGATGAATGACATTTTTTTGTGACTTGCATAAGGCTACATACATGCAAAAATAACAAACTTTACATATGTATGAAACGATGTCACAAGAACATTGTCCTTCAGTCTAGGTGTCTGAGCAATTTTGGAAGTAAAGATAACGTGGATAGACAATACACTTAGAATAAAAAGAAAAGAATGTGGGAAAGCACATGCAGGAAGCATGTGGGATACTACTTATGATTTTCGTTTTACTTTCCAGCTTTATTCCTTTTGCCATTGCATAGGATAAAATTCTTTTCTATAAATATTTCAACTAACATGTGTGACATTGCAGACTATCTGTCATCTTGTATTTACAGATGATGTAAAATAATAACATGCATTGCTTTAGCTTAATAAATTTTCAGGTTAAATTTGCCTCTTACACTTATGTTATTTATTGAATTTCTATATATTCTGTGCATAAATTGTTACTATGGGATATGGCATCATTAGTGTAATAATTATGTTAAGTGTAGTACTGTAATGAGCTCTCATAAGCCATGAAAGATGTGTAATTAGGCAGAAAAGCGAAATAGGTAAGGAAAGATATTGTACAGAATATACACTCCTGAAAATTGAAATAAGAACACCATGAATTCATTGTCCCAGGAAGGGGAAACTTTATTGACACATTCCTGAGGTCAGATACATCACATGATCACACTGACAGAACCACAGGCACATAGACACAGGCAACAGGGCATGCACAATGTCGGCACTAGTACAGTGTATATCCACCTTTCGCAGCAATGCAGGCTGCTATTCTCCTATGGAGACGATCGTAGAGATGCTGGATGTAGTCCTGTGGAACGGCTTGCCATGCCATTTCCACATGGCGCCTCAGTTGGACCAGCGTTCGTGCTGGACGTGCAGACTGCGTGAGACGACGCTTCATCCAGTCCCAAACATGCTCAATGGGGGACAGATCCGGAGATCTTGCTGGCCAGGGTAGTTGACTTACACCTTCTAGAGCACGTTGGGTGGCACGGGATACATGCGGACGTGCATTGTCCTGTTGGAACAGCAAGTTCCCTTGCCGATCTAGGAATGGTAGAACGATGGGTTCGATGATGGTTTGGATGTACCGTGCACTATTCAGTGTCCCCTCGACGATCACCAGTGGTGTACGGCCAGTGTAGGAGATCGCTCCCCACACCATGATGCCGGGTGTTGGCCCTGTGTGCCTCGGTCGTATGCAGTCCTGATTGTGGCGCTCACCTGCACGGCGCCAAACACGCATACGACCATCATTGGCACCAAGGCAGAAGCGACTCTCATCGCTGAAGGCGACACGTCTCCATTCGTCCCTCCATTCACGCCTGTCGCGACACCACTGGAGGCGGGCTGCACGATGTTGGGGCGTGAGCGGATGACGGCCTAACGGTGTGCGGGACCGCAGCCCAGCTTCATGGAGACGGTTGCGAATGGTCCTCGCCGATACCCCAGGAGCAACAGTGTCCCTAATTTGCTGGGAAGTGGCGGTGCGGTCCCCTACGGCACTGCGTAGGATCCTACGGTCTTGGCGTGCATCCGTGCGTCGCTGCGGTCCGGTCCCAGGTCGACGGGCACGTGCACCTTCCGCCGACCACTGGCGACAACATCGATGTACTGTGGAGACCTCACGCCCCACGTGTTGAGCAATTCGGCGGTACGTCCACCCGGCCTCCCGCATGCCCACTATACGCCCTCGCTCAAAGTCCGTCAACTGCACATACGGTTCACGTCCACGCTGTCGCGGCATGCTACCAGTGTTAAAGACTGCGATGGAGCTCCGTATGCCACGGCAAACTGGCTGACACTGACGGCGGCGGTGCACAAATGCTGCGCAGCTAGCGCCATTCGACGGCCAACTCCGCGGTTCCTGGTGTGTCCGCTGTGCCGTGCGTGTGATCATTGCTTGTACAGCCCTCTCGCAGTGTCCGGAGCAAGTATGGTGGGTCTGACACACCGGTGTCAATGTGTTCTTTTTTCCATTTCCAGGAGTGTACATGGACAAATAAATGGTTACAAAAATGAATTTGAGATGAAATAATTTGATAGCTTAAATATCAGATGAAATATGATTATGTTCAGGCAAATGATTAGATAGGATAAAGATGAAAGATGGTTAGGTAAGGCAATGGAGCTAAATAATATGAACTTATGAGAATATACGAAATATATGAGAGAGAGAAGCAAAGAGATAAACTAACAGTTGTACTTGTTAGAAGTTTGATAAAACTATAGACAAAACGTTTAAAAGGTGCACAAATTAAAGGATGAAACATAAGTAGATAGTGTGCTAACCACTGACCTTATTACTAATAGACTGACGTTTGACTGACTGAATAAAATATTCTTTGACATGAACCTTTGTTACTCCCTAATCCATGTTTTTCTTAATTATATATTTGTGTTCTCCCTATACGTGTATGTGACCACTATCCTAGCGTGTTTATTTCCTGTGTGTGGTCGCTATCCTTATGTTGTCTCCCTGCTTTACTCGCTACAATTTTGTGTTGTTTACTGATTTTATTTACACATATTTATTTGAATAGTTTTAGAATTATCTGTAGGTCATTCTGTACGCATATAAAAATCGTTTCTTATCGTGCCTATTAATGTACACTTTTTCACATGATTTACTTGTCCGATGTTTCTGTAATTAGTTTGGTATTTGTCTCTGGCATGGTGTATGTTTAACTTATGCAAATATTTTATCCTGTGACTCCTGCTAGGTCCGCAGCTCGTGGTCGTGCGGTAGCGTTCTCGCTTCTCACGCCCGGGTTCCCGGGTTCGATTCCAGACGGGGTCAGGGACTTTTCTCTGCCTCGTGATGACTGGGTGTTATGTGATGTCCTTAGGTCAGTTAGGTTTAAGTAGTTCTAAGTTCTAGGGGACTGATGACCATAGATGTTAAGTCCCATAGTGCTCAGAGCCATTTGAACCATTTGACTCCTGCTATAATTTTATCTTGACAAGAGATTTTGGCACAGGGAATTTATTCTGAATCATACTGAATGCAATCTGGCTGCTGTCTATGGCCATGAAATGTGATAATTCCTGTTTGTATGTCAATGTTACACATGAAAAGAGCCGCTCAGCTTCAGCTAATGTAACGTACCACAATGTGATGTAACAAGGCCGTCTCCTTCTGAAGAACAGATTTTTAAAAATATCGAAATGTAGGTCAAGGGCTAATAAACCTTTTTTTGCAACTGGTTGGCTGATTTTTTCAACCTCTTCAGTAATATTATTGTTTTTGAAGAGATCTGAGGTAAGACTGCAGCACTGCTCAGCTAAAATTTTATAACTGTCAGTTAGTTAAGCCGCTCAGAACTGAGAGCCAGACCATCCCTCTTCCTTAAGTCATGCATTAAGGTATAAACTGATTAAGATGTTTGGTTTTTATAGAAGTTCACTGTTAACATGTACCCTTTCACAAATCAGTGTTTACTTTATTACCGAGCGAGGTGGCGCAGTGGTTAGCACACTGGACTCGCATTCGGGAGGACGACGGTTCAATCCCGTCTCCGGCCATCCTGATTTAGGTTTTCCGTGATTTCCCTAAATCGTTTCAGGCAAGTGCCGGGATGGTTCCTTTGAAAGGGCACGGCCGATTTCCTTCCCAATCCTTCCCTAACCCGAGCTTGCGCTCCGTCTCTAATGACCTCGATGTCGACGGGACGTTAAACACTAACCACCACCACCTGTTTACTTTATTAAGCACAGTTTTCACAGTCGCGGATTCCCCAAGTCTAACACAAAATTTGGCGGTTTAACGTTAATCGTAGTTCCGCTACTCCATTTCCGTAACACACAACAAAAAGACAGTTTCACTGATGGTAGTCTCAAAAATCACGTGCTAACTGTACGGAGCTGAAATTCGGATTGATCATCTGGAATAGATGGACACGACAGTCTACACAAATAATACGTTACAACTTTGCCAGATCGTTAGGAGTGCTGCCAGTCTCCTTACTTTTCTCACACACCTCGGAATTTGCTATTGTGATTGAAGTTAATATTTTTTCTTACAGAGTTTTATCCTCTTAGCATTTGAGATGCAAATACGTCTGAAGATTTCATTTGTTCCCTGAAAGCCGATGCGCATCCTCGAAGCTGACACCAGTCCTGAGAGGAGTAGATAAAGAAGAAGGACGTGGCGGCAGGGAGGGGCTGCCGGTGCGAAATTGGACTCATCGGATTCCGGAAGACGAGGGACACGTTCGGGTCCTCCGACAATAGCGGTCGGCGTGACTCACCGCCAGAGCCGAACGCCGGATGTGATTGCGGCGGCAGCGCGTCGCGGCGACGGCTTCCGCTGCCGGCGTCGCAGACGGCGCGCCGCTACGCCTCCCCCTCCCCCCACCGCCCGGGGGATTAGACCTTGATGGATGGCTGAAACAAATGTGACTCGATGTCGCCGGCAGCTCGCGAACCTGCTTTTGCATAGATATTAGTTTCCCCGGGCCGCTCGGCGTCTGCGGCGGTCGCGGCCGCTCCGATGCGCGCCGAGATACGGGCGCCGCGACGCCAGCCGGAGAGACGCGCCCCCGGCCGGCGGGCGGGCTGGCGCGTGACCTGCACGCGGGAGCGCCGCCCTTGATGCGCCATTAAACCAGTCCGGGCTGACAAATCACGCGACCGAACGGCCGGGGCAATCGATAAATTCCAGGACCGCGGAGAATATTACCATCATCGCTACATATCCCTCTGGACTTTTAGTAATCTCTTTGTCGTTTTTATATGATCTGTCAGACACCATTTCCAAAATGAGTGATGATCTCAGTCTGTCACACCTCAATCTCTTAGCCAGAGGCTCACATATTTCTCACACACCCGGTGTCTTATTCGTCTCATTATCAGCAATTTATGCGTTTCCATCTGTATCTTTCAACTGCTAGTATCTGAGCATCCCCCTCCTTCCACCTGTACAATTTAATGGTTCTTCTGTTACCTTCAATTCAGCGACACACTCCAGAACCTAATCCACATTCAGAGTCAGTTAGTTTTTCCAAAGAACTACTCAGTATTTCCACTGAAGGACTGAGGGAACAATCTCTGCACGAAGTCAGTACAAATGTTTGGAATATGTGAAGTGTCTTCGTCATTAGTAAGACATTATTAGATTTCAATCATTTATTTGCCATGTTTACAAGTCATCATTCTTCAGCACCAGCCTTAGCTGCCGCTAATTCAGTTCCATATTGGATTCTAGCTGACCTGTGGCCAGTCAGCTCAGCACTTGCACATCAAGGAGATGCTGTTAGTGACTCTGTTATCACGGTGGACTGCTGCCGAGCAAGTACTCCCGTTGCCTAGCATGAGCCGGCCGTTGTGGCCGAGCGGTTCTGGGCGCTTCCGTCTGGAACCGCGTGACCGCTACAATCGCAGGTTCGAATCCTGCCTCGGGCATGGACATGTGTGATGTCCTTAGGTTGAAGTAGTTCTACGTTCTAGGGGACCGATGACCTCGGATGTTAAGTCCCATAGAGCTTAGAGCCATTTTTTTGTCCTCTTTATTCTGCGATATTTACTTAAGACGTTGTTGTCTCCTGTGTCAATTCAAAAATGGTTCAAATGGCTCTGAGCACTATGCGACTTAACTTATGAGGTCATCAGTCGCCTAGAACTTAGAACTAATTAAACCTAACCAACCTACGGACATCACACACATCCATGCCCGAGGCAGGATTCGAACCTGCGACCGTAGCGTCCGCTCGGCTCCAGACTGTAGCGCCCAGAACCGCACGGCAACTCCGGCCGGCGTCAGTTCCTTGTATAAGAAATAGAGTTTCTTGCTCTATGTCTTACCAACTAATGGATATGCTCGTCTTGCTTCCTTTGGTTGTCTGTTGCAACCTCCTTTCTCCTCAATGCATATCCTCACTTGACAGATGATGTCATAATGTGTTGATGACCTGACCAAAATCTAACACACTGGCTCCCTTCCTGTTTCCACTCCTGCCTGTGGCATGACTTGATTTAGCCTGTCGCAGATAATGAGTTTTAATCAAAATTTATAATTTCCTGACCCTTGCTATTCAGTGCCTTAACGTTCGTTTGCAAGATGTGATCTGTGCATATATCTATCTGTAGCCCTACGCTCTGCAAGCCAACTTATGTGCTTCCCTGGCACCACTATCATATTACTCATTCTCTGTTCCATTTACGAATGGAGAGTGGTAATAACGACTCTCGAAAAACTTTCCTAGAGCTCTAATATCTCAGATCTTTTTCGTCGTGCTCATTTCGCAAGACATATGGGAAAAGAAGTAATAGACCGCACGACTTAACTTCGAGCGAATGCTCTCGGAATTTCAGCAGTAACCTTCTCTATGATACACAACGCCTCTCTTGTAGTGATTGCCACTGGAGATTGATTAGCATTTCGGTAACGCTCTCCCACTAACTGAAAGACCATGTGACAAAACATAGAACAAGTGTTATGTAAGCTGTGGACACGATTATTCAGAACAAACTTCCATGTTTACGGTCGCACTATTGGGTAAGATTGTATGGGTGCTTTTTAAATTGCTCTTACTCCATTGGTTGCCCCAGTGTATTTCGTTATGTGTTTTTGGTACTATTATTAGTATCTTTGGGCCTGTTCATAAGTTATGGATTTTAATTAATTGTAATGGTTCTTTCATTTTTCCTTGAACAAGAAGACATTAGTTTATTTCTTAATATTTGTTATTATTCTGCCACTTGATGTATTTTAATGCATTGTTTTTATGAGTTTCGTTAAAATTGGTTGCTATTTCTACCACGTTTTAAATAAATGTTTTAAAATATTATGATCCCTCATCGCTCAACAGAGCCCTACAGCTTATTGTTACATTTTTATTTGGTCATTCCACTTTAGGTCACTAAGGAAGGCTACATTTGGATATTTCACGGTTTTTACTCTTTCTATTTATTTTCCCAAGGAGCATAATCGAAGAGTAATTAATACTTCCCCTAATTTCCCAAAATAGATTACGTTCAATGTCAACCGCCGATCTCTGCATCCATCATCGATTCTCTGCAGGTCATTACGCATTTCCCTATAGTCTTCCGGTGTTGAAACCTTCCTGTACGCAAATCATCATCTACAGGGAGCAGCAGAAACCTTCCGTCGTTATCCAGTAGGTAATTGACATAAGTTATGAACAGTAATGGCCCTGTAACACTCTCTTGTAATACCACAGGAAATACCTTTACATCTGTCGATTTCATCTTTCTTTCCTTGTGGCCTTGTCCTGCATGGATGAAGGGTCGACATGGTCAGCAAAGGATTTGGCGTTGTTAATTAAAGGGGCGGCGGGATGCCCTTCCTGTCACCACCCCGTTACCTCCTGGAACGGAATACGCGTACCGCAACTGTTTGCTGGTGTCGTTGTTCATGCGAATCCGAGCGAAAGTTTTTTGTATGATTACGAATTGTGTAACTGAGGCGGAACTTGCGTAGCACCCCGGTATTTACGTAATGGGACATGAGAATACGCGTAAAAACATATTCCGGCTAGCTAGCACACCACGTCTCGTCGATATCCCACTGGGCGAATTTGACACAAGCGAAGTTTTAACGAGGATGGCTACCCAGATAGGTACACCTGTCAATTTCATTCTGTTAAAAATACGTTACAGAGTTCTCTCGGTCAGAAAGTCCTGAATCCAGCCACAAATCGGTCCTCACAGTCGACAAGTTCATATTTTGTTCTTTATATGGCATGCCCATTACATCGAGGAAGCAGTTAGGGTGAGATTATTTAGAAAAGACGGGGCAATTTGCATGGTGCTTTCTTCATTAATGGTATTTCTGCACCTTTTGAAGTGTGGCCTCTTGACGGAGAAAGCTGTACGCTGGAACAATCCTCCAGCTGAACGAAATGAGAATGATTCAAAGTTACGGGAGAGTGGTTTTGTCCCGTTAAGAAGGTACATTCCAACAGCGATGGAATTTTCATTGTGTCTTGTAACTGACATAATCGCCTCTGTAAGCTACTCGTTCTAATTTTTAGGAAAATAGGAGATACCATTACTAGTTCCCATCGCTGAAGAGAGAAAGATAAGAAAGATACGTTTCAGCCAACCCGTTTTGGTTGACTGTCATCGTTGTTCAGTGTCACTAGACCGTGGATGTTTAGTCAAATTCTTAAACCGAAATAACGTAGGACTTACAATAACCGGACGTCGATATTGAGTAAGATAGGTTTTTTCGCTGTGAAGCGAATAGTTAACGAAAGAGCAAAAATAACGTTCGAATCATTTCGCAATGAACAAATTTGTTCCAGCATTTTGAAAAACGACCTCTCTAAACATAAATAATACATTTAATGGAAGACATTTGATTTCAAATAAGGTACGTCATCTGATCTTGAGAAGTGAAACACAGTTGAGTAATTAATTCTCAGCTGGTTCTTTGGTAAGAGAGAGAAGAAGAAACTTTCATGTTGCCTTTGCAACGTTACGACGAAGAAACGTGAGCTAGTAGTGAAAAAATAATTGATGGTAAAACACAAGCTTGAAGAACAAGGTAGGATACACGACGAGTAGCCTCGCAGACTCAACTTGTTAAAAATATGCATTGGTGTTATGCAATCATTGGATTACAAATTTTAATTCTTTTGACTATCAACAGAAAATCAGAGAAAAAAAGAACATTTTGTCACATATCTTCGTTTTGTGATTAAAAGTAACGCTATCAAATCAAATGGTTCAAATGGCTCTGAGCACTATGGGACTTAACATCTCAGGTCATCAGTCGCCTAGAACTTACAAGTACTTAAACCGAACTAACCTAAGGACATCGCACACATCCATGCCCACGCAGGATTAGAACCTGCGACCGTGGCAGTTGCTCGGTTCCGGACTGAAGCGCCTAGAACCGCTCGGCCAGTGTGGCCGACGTAATGCTATCGTTTTCTATTGTCTGGTATTTTCCCTGTGTAAGATTTTGATTATAAGCTGATTTTAGACCATGTTTAGGCACAAGTGTCTCCCGAATTTCAGAAGACGACTCCATGAAATTATCAGACATATAGAAAAATAAGATGAATCAGTAGATAGAGAATCTCTTCAAGTTTCGATTCGTAGTACACACTCGTAATACGCACCATCATGGGGGAGGCGTTTGAGAACATGGTGAATAACGATGCGATGCATGTCTTTTATGTCATTGAATTCCCTAAGTGTGAGTCAGTTGTGATGGTTCAGCAACGATTTCGTACCAAAGATAAAGTAAAAACTATGTCACCCGAGGTAACCTACGGATGGTACAACACGTTCCCTGAGACTGACTGCTTACATTGTGCGAAGGAAACAGTGGCCGTGGCCATCAGCACGTAAGGTGGAGCCTGTGTGTCAGGAGCCAGAAGGAATCGGAGATTTTTGTGAGCAGAAAACTGAAAATACGGCCATCAACTGTCCTGCACAAACCACTCAAACGTCTTTGCTTAAAAAACATTAGCTGCGGTTTTTACACGCGCTGACTACTTGGGGCAATGAGCTTCGTTCTGACTGTTGCAGTGACTTGCAGCAGCCACTGGAAAATTTAGTTTTCAGTAACGAAGTAACGATTCATGTGTCTGAAAAAATCAATCGTCACAGCGTCAAGGTTTGTGACACAGAAAGTCCACATGAAAGTGTGAAACACATTTGTGATTAACCAAAAGTTTAAATTTTGTTATGTCTCTGCAAAAGTTAACGGACAATTTTTCTTCTCGGTAAATATTGCGACTGGTTTCATTTACCTGTATACGTTTCAGCAGTGGCCTACGCCACTGGACACGTCATTTTGGTATTAGACGAGGCTTCGCCACATTATATTGCAGTCATTAGTGATTACTTCAGTGTCGAATTGCCTCAGGGTTGGATTGAAAGTGCTTCACATCCTGACTATCTTCGTTTCCAATGCCCAACACGGTCTCCTGATTCAACATCATATGATTTCTTCCTTTACTGCTATATCAAAGGTCATGAGTTTTCCCGCCACAGTCACTTACTTTGTAAGAGCTGCTACGACGAATACTTAATATGGCTTCTTTTGATCCATCGTGGATACGGGACAGCGGCCGCTCAGATTTTTCAAAATAAATACCACCTAACAGCCGTATGTTTTCATAAGTTATTTTATTTACACGACCAGTTTCGGCATCTCAATGTCATCTTAAGACCCCTTTGCACTCCATGTATAGAGAATCTGATACACGAATGCATGCGTAATCGGAGCCATCAGTACTGGGATTCCGTGAAATTTTTGTGGAGTGTGTACTTCGAACACTTGAAAAAAACCCACGCATTGATTTGATGGTATTAGGATTGGTAATCACTAACTAGGCGAAGTTAGGGAATTCTAGTACTATGGCCGTAAAATAACCCATCACGGACGGAGCAAGGAGGACATAAAAAGCATAGTAGCGCTGTCAAAAAGGGCATTCCTGGCCAGGACCAGACTGTTAACATCAAGCATAGACCTCTATCTGGGGAAGAAATATCTGATAATGAACGTTTGGGGCACACCATTGTATGGTAATGAAACGTGGGCTGTGGGGAAACTGGAAGAGAAGACAATCGAAACATTTGAGATGTGGTACTACAGAAGAATGTTGAAAGTTAGGTGAACTGATAAGGTAAGGAATGAAGAGGTTCTCCAGAGAATTGGAGAGGAAAGGCATATATGAAAAATACTGACGAGAAGAAAGGACTGGATGGTAGGACACCTGTTGAGACATCAGAGAACAACTTTCATGGTACCAAAGGGAGCTGTAGAGGGTAACAACTGTAGAGAAAGACAGAGGTCGGGACTCATCGAGCAAATAATTGAGGTTATAGGTTGCAAATGCAAAGGAATTCGTGGCGGTCCGCATCAAATAAGTCACTAGACTAATGACACACACACACACAAAAGAAAAGGTCCATGCGCACGTTTATGAGAATATCGTGTAAAATTTGAAGTAAATCACTGAAAAACTTTTAGAGATTTTTTGATAGCAACATTAAGATAACACTGGTAGTAGTATTGATCACCCGTCTTTCGGAATACCTTGCCCATATTTTTCTCAGAATTTAGAACATCTTGCACCATTTTACATTGTCAAACGCGTTTTTCAGGTTTTGGTTTTTTTCAGTCTTACTTCCACTATCAACCGCAACGTCAGAACTGCCTCTCTAATGCCTTTACCTTTCCTACAGCCAAAATGATCATCATCTAACAGATCCTGAATTTTCTTTCCTTTATTCTGTGCACTATTCTAGTCAGCAACTTGGTTGTATGTGCTGTTAAGCTGATTGTGCTATAATACTCCCACATGTCTGTTCTTACAATCTTCCGAATTGTGTGGATGATCTTTTTCCGAATGTCTGGTGGTTTATCATCTGTGTTAAACATTCTACTCACCAACGTAAATATTCAAATGCTTGCCACTTCACCTGGTGATGGAATGTGACCTTTACTTTCTACTTTATTTGATATTAAATCTTACAAAACTGTTTTAAATTCTGATTCTAATACCGGACCTCCTATCTGTTCTATATCGACTCCTGTTTCTTCTTCTTTCATGTCATCAGGTAAGTCCTCATCCTTATAAAGTCCTAACGCTCACGGACCTGTTTAATATGCCATCTTCACCTATCTATTCTTTTCTATGGATTTAACTCTGGAACTCCCATTGCACTGTTAACGTTACCGCCCTTACTTTTAACTGCACTTTAGGTTGTTTTCACTACTTTATATGCTGTGTCAGTCCTTCCGATGACCATTTCTTTTTTGATTTCTTCACATTTTTCGAGCAGCCATTCCCCCTTCCCAGCACTTCCTGTTTACTTAGTTCCTAATAGACTGGTTTTCCTGTATTCCTGAAGGTCTATGTTCTTTCTTCTTTCGTCGATGAGCAAAAGTATTTCTTCTATTACCCGTTGTTTTCTCGCAGTTTCATCTTTGTGTTTAGGGATTCGACTGGTTACTAGCTTCACGATAATGTATTATTTGCTTTACATGAAAGCTTTTGATTGTTGTCATTCCAAGATACTGAAGGTTTGTCAAATATGACGTCGTTTTTATATGGGTTATTTTTCCTTTAGTAATTATCTGGTGCTTTCAGATTTATGGAGACATACCACTTGCTAATTGAGTTGGAGATTAGATTTGGTCGGGTATATACAGCATTAACCCATGGCAATAATCTGTCCAGTCCTACCGAAACACATCAATGAAGTTTTGATAACAAGTCCATTTTCGGTATTTAGCGACTTAAAGTAGTGGTAAGTAGATATTAAGTGGATAACACTATCTATAGACTGAAAAGGTTTTTAATGGTGGAGTGCTGTAGATAAATGGATGTGTCACCTGATTTCACGTGGAATGTAGAGTCATTGTACACTATTGGAACAGATAGAGTTGGAGCAGCACAGTAAATGTCTGGAAGAGGACAGCTCGGATGATACTCAGCAGTCAATTGCTGCTTGATGTAGACTTTTGCACGACACAGTTAATCTCATTCCACCTCTGTGAACAGCACTTTAATACTTCCAGCGGCATTCTCGATCTCTATCACAACAAGCCAGTCTCTATCTGCACTGGTCTCTACACCAATATGTGAACGCTTCAAACCAATAGCAGTTAAATTATACACTGACGTGAAGAGAAGTGGTGCACAGGGCTTAAATGGTATTTTCTCATTCACTACATCTTCACTTTGTCCATGTAGTACAAATGGAATATTCTGCGATGGCGCGTATGATGGGGTCCATGACTTACGCCATGCTGATTAGGACTCCCAGTGCACTTCAGCGAATCAGGCGCTGGCTGGGTGTCTTCAGCGGACAATAAAAGCTGATTGACCTGCTCCATCAAGATGACCGGGTGCGCGACTGGATCCCAGGGCGCCGCCACTGCGGCGGGTCCCAGTGGGCTGGGACACATCGCTGTTGCTGATCCCAAGAGGGTGGAGGACGTCGCGACCACTGGTGAGCAGAGAAGAAAAGCCATACAAGTGATGACAGAAGCACAAAGCCATATCTTCCTCACACGATAGTAAATTGGCCATTCCTCCTGGAACAATTTTAAATTCTTATTATTAGCTGCTTAACTAAGAAAAGAGATTAACCGTCTGAACTATATGTCATTTCATAACAAATTCTGTACTTGGTCCCTCTTAAACTCGTTTTCAAACGTGGCATCATAGGTGTGGACAATAGTATTCAAGGAAGCTGACAATTTTAAACTTAACATCTACTTACCATTACTTTAAGTCGCTAAATAACGAAAATGGACTTGTTATCAAAACTTTATTGATGTGTTTCGTGTAGGTCCATCATCATAAACGAACTTTATACTAACACACATGCTCATCTTCGTAGGGGAGCTATCACTTGATACTATACGTTGTATGTTCATTGTTTTTAATACTTTAATCATGTAACTTGACCGAAATGCCTCAATAAGGTTTTTATAGCAAGTACATTCCCGTTATTTAGCAACCCGAAAGAGTATTGAAGGCAAGCACACTTAATCGCATTATGATCGCAGGCCTCTCTGTGTAACGTATGTTGCATGTGAGATTGCATAATTTTTATTTGGACGTTAGAAATGAAAACACACGAATATTTTAGATGTTGTTGTTGTGGTCTTCAGTCCTGAGACTGGTTTGATGCAGCTCTCCATGCTACTCTATCCTGTGCAAGCTTTTTCATCTCCCAGTACCTACTGCAACCTACATCCTTCTGAATCTGCTTAGTGTATTCATCTCTTGGTCTCCCCCTACGATTTTTACCCTTCGCGCTGCCCTCCAATACTAAATTGGTAATCCCTTGATGCCTCAGAACATGTCCTACCAACCGATCCCTTCTTCTGGTCAAGTTGTGCCACAAACTTCTCTTCTCCCCAATTCTATTCAATACTTCCTCATTAGTTATGTGATCTACCCATCTAATCTTCAGCATTCTTCTGTAGCACCACATTTCGAAAGCTTCTATTCTCTTCTTGTCCAAACTATTTATCGTCCATGTTTCACTTCCATACATGGCTACACTCCATACGAATACTTTCAGAAATGACTTCCTGACACTTAAATCAATACTGGATGTTAACAAGTTTCTCTTCTTCAGAAACGCTTTCCTTGCCATTGCCAACCTACATTTTATATCCTCTCTACTTCGACCATCATCAGTTATTTTGCTCCCCAAATAGCAAAACTCCTTTACTACTTTAAGTGTCTCATTTCCTAATCTAATTCCCTCAGCATCACCCGACTTAATTAGACTACATTCCATTATCCTTGTTTTGCTTTTGTTGATGTTCATCTTATATCCTCCTTTCAAGACACTGTCCATTCCATTCAACTGCTCTTCCAAGTCCTTTGCTGTCTCTGACAGAATTACAATGTCATCGGCGAACCTCAAAGTTTTTATTTCTTCTCCATGAATTTTAATACCTACTCCGAATTTTTCTTTTGTTTCCTTTACTGCTTGCTCAATATACAGATTGAACAACATCGGGGAGAGGCTACAACCCTGTCTTACTCCCTTCCCAACCACTGCTTCCCTTTCATGTCCCTCGACTCTTATAACTGCCATCTGGCTTCTGTACAAATTGTAAATAGCCTTTCGCTCCCTGTATTTTACCCCTGCCACCTTTAGAATTTGAAAGAGAGTATTCCAGTCAACATTGTCAAAAGCTTTCTCTAAGTCTACAAATGCTAGAAACGTAGGTTTGCCTTTTCTTAATCTTTCTTCTAAGATAAGTCGTAAGGTCAGTATTGCCTCACGTGTTCCAGTGTTTCTACGGAATCCAAACTGATCTTCCCCGAGGTTGGCTTCTACTAGTTTTTCCATTCGTCTGTAAAGAATTCGTGTTAGTATTTTGCAGCTGTGACTTATTAAGCTGATAGTTCGGTAATTTTCACATCTGTCAACACCTGCTTTCTTTGGGATTGGAATTATTATATTCTTCTTGAAGTCTGAGGGTATTTCGCCTGTTTCATACATCTTGCTCACCAGATGGTAGAGTTTTGTCAGGACTGGCTCTCCCACGGCAGTCAGTAGTTCCAATGGAATATTGTCTACTCCGGGGGCCTTGTTTCGACTCAGGTCTTTCAGTGCTCTGTCAAACTCTTCACGCAGTATCATATCTCCCATTTCATCTTCACCTACATCCTCTTCCATTTCCATAATATTGTCCTCAAGTACATCGCCCTTGTATAGACCCTCTATATACTCCTTCCACCTTTCTGCTTTCCCTTCTTTGCTTAGAACTGGGTTTCCATCTGAGCTCTTGATATTCATACAAGTCGTTCTCTTATCTCCAAAGGTCTCTTTAATTTTCCTGTAGGCGGTATCTATCTTACCCCTAGTGAGATAGGCCTCTACATCCTTACATTTGTCCTCTAGCCATCCCTGCTTAGCCATTTTGCACTTCCTGTCGATCTCATATTTGAGACGTTTGTATTCATTTTTGCCTGTTTCACTTACTGCATTTTTATATTTTCTCCTTTCATCAATTAAATTCAATATTTCTTCTGTTACCCAAGGATTTCTACTAGTCCTCGTCCTTTTACCTACTTTATCCTCTGCTGCCTTCACTACTTCATCCCTCAAAGCTACCCATTCTTCTTCTACTGTATTTATTTCCCCCATTCCTGTCAATTGCTCCCTTATGCTCTCCCTGAATCTCTGTACAACCTCTGGTTCTTTTAGTTTATCCAGGTCTCATCTCCTTAAATTCCCACCTTTTTGCAGTTTCTTCAGTTTTAATCTACAGGTCATAACCAATAGATTGTGGTCAGAGTCCACATCTGCCCATGGAAATGTCTTACAATTTAAAACCTGGTCCCTAAATCTCTGTCTTACCATTATATAATCTATCTGATACCTTTTAGTATCTCCAGGGTTCTTCCACGTATAC
The DNA here is from genome assembly GCF_021461385.2 of Schistocerca piceifrons. NCBI lineage: Eukaryota > Metazoa > Arthropoda > Insecta > Orthoptera > Acrididae > Schistocerca > Schistocerca piceifrons. The sequence continues at coordinate 894,453,355 of NC_060138.1, forward strand.
AACCTTCTGTCATGATTCTTAAACCAAGTGTTAGTTATGATTATGTTGTGCTCTGTGCAAAATTCTACCAGGCGGCTTCCTCTTTCATTTCTGTCCCCCAATCCATATTCACCTACTATGTTTCCTTCTCTCCCTTTTCCTACTGACGAATTCCAGTCACCCATGACTATTAAATTTTCGTCTCCCTTCACAATCTGAATAATTTCTTTTATTTCATCATACATTTCTTCAATTTCTTCGTCATCTGCAGAGCTAGTTGGCATATAAACTTGTACTACTGTAGTAGGTGTGGGCTTCGTATCTATCTTGGCCACAATAATGCGTTCACTATGCTGTTTGTAGTAGATTACCCGCATTCTTATTTTCCTATTCATTATTAATCCTACTCCTGCATTACCCCTATTTGATTTTGTGTTTATAACCCTGTAGTCACCTGACCAGAAGTCTTGTTCCTCCTGCCACCGAACTTCACTAATTCCCACTATATCTAACTTCAACTTATCCATTTCCCTTTTTAAATTTTCTAACCTACCTGCCCGATTAAGGGATCTGACATTCCTCGCTCCGATCCGTAGAACGCCTGTTTTCTTTCTCCTGATAACGACATCCTCTTGAGTAGTCCCCGCCCGGAGATCCGAATGGGGGACTATTTTACCTCCGGAATATTTTACCCAAGAGGACGCCGTCATCATGTAATCATACAGTAAAGCTGCATGCCCTCGGGAAAAATTACGGCTGTAGTTTCCCCTTGCTTTCAGCCGTTCGCAGTACCAGCACAGCAAGGCCGTTTTGGTTATTGTTACAAGGCCAGATCAGTCAATCATCCAGACTGTTGCCCTTGCAACTACTGAAAAGGCTGCTGCCCCTCTTCAGGAACCACACGTTTGTCTGGCCTCTCAACAGATACCCCTCCGTTATGGTTGCACCTACGGTACGGCTATCTGCATCGCTGAGGCACGCAAGCCTCCCCACCAACGGCAAGGTCCATGGTTCATGGGGGGGATATTTTAGATAGCCTACGTAATTCATCCATTCACATTAGGATTGATAACAGTGCGTTACTTATACCACCAGAATGTAATATAGTTCCTACTTCACGCACTGGCTGATAATATCACATCTGCACTACTTCAATGTGCAGTAACTTCCGTAAGCTTACTACTGGAAAGACAGGGAACGCTTGAAAAATAAGAGTTAAGTGGAACAAGCTTAGCAAATACTGACAACCTTGCAGATTTGGACTCACCACAAGTAAGAGAATCGCAGCTTATTTTAGCAATTAAATAAGACACACATGAAATATCAAACTGTTTTCTTATGCCTCTGTGAATTTCGCTTCATTGGTCGAAAATAATAACATGTATGGCTGACTAATGCATTCAGTAGGCACAGTATTTCGTCTCTTAATACCATTTTCGATTTCGTAGGTTCTTCTCTTCAGAAGAAGTGTTATATGTTTCCGTACAGTAAAATACTGATGAATACAAAGGTAGTAAAGAAATGACAGAGAAGCACCTACCTTAAATACTGCTGCATTCGATCTTGACACAAAATCTTCTTAGGAAAAAAATTTTAAGCGCAAATATTGAGCTATCAGCCGAGCTAATTAGTCATCCAGCCCCGACGTCCTGTGAGAATAATGAGACTCTGAAAATTTTCAGTTACCTGTCAGGGACATTATTCGTTAACTAGGATTCATTAAGCTGTTCAGGTGTCATGGAAACTGATAAAATGAGGATATGTCGTTCTCATCAGCTCATCTATCAACAGATCGGGCTATCAGCTGTCACACCCGACTGAATAATTACTTGTGTTGTTATCCTCACGTCTCTGTAGGCACTTATAATGTAACTTCATTTCTCCATCGTATTTGGAATTTATCTGCCTTCACACATAGTGTGGATTGTGCCGTATCTTCATCCGCAAGTTTAGTTCATCGCATTATGAACAAAACTGACATCGGAGCAACTCCATCTCGGCATGTTTACTGGGATTTGTACGTTACTGTGCAGCCTCAAGTAGCAATGTCTGAGTTGAGGAATCATTTTATCTCAAATGTTTATTTTGGCCACTAAAGAGCATGTTATTACGAAGCTTGAAGGTTTATAGGAGACATATAATTTTAGGACCCCGAATATGATATTCATTTTGTGATCATAATTCCTCGGATCTTGTTTCCTGCTTGGCAAATATTTTGATGTTCACGGCTCTAGATAGTGTTTGCTGAACAATTCACGTAAAATAAAGTGACGAATACGATATTCCAATTTCGTACGCTGCTAATGATGTGTCTAAACCACTACGATTTATTGCGCTGGATGAGGAACATACAAGGGACATAATGGACGTTAAGTTCTAGGAGGCACTCTGTGACAGGGTCAGGCTACGTGAAAGTGCAAAAGAACAGTATAGGCGCAGATGTCTTACCTCACTTGCCACATTTTTTAAGATAAAAGACGCTGTTACCTTCCCAATACAACTTCGTCTCTTGTGCATCTACGCTTCGCAATAATCTTGCCGGCTTTTAAGCGCGTTATACAGTTAGGCCACAACAGGCCATTTACGAAGCGCGTTTGTTTTGATCTCTTCAGGTTAAGGCAACGTACCTGTTTCCTAATGATCTTGACTGATTACCAGCTATGTAGATCACTTCTCTGCTGAGCTAAAGTTGGCTATGTGGAACACTGAAGAACGTATGCTATTAACCCACAATGTTTATCTGTAGTGCTGGAAACAATTTCTTTCCCTCCAGTCTTTGATCGACCACCAACTAAGGTAGCACTTCGTACCAAGTGATCTCGAAACAGCAAAACAATGAATGTAGCAGTCCTCCCTTTTAAACTGCAATTAGTTCCCTCTAACACACTGACCATCGGTCTCTGCCTCAGAGAGATGGATGGGTTTGTTTACGCATTCGCGGGCAAACGCTGTTAATGCAGGAATAATTCTCTGTGGTCAGTCATAAGCGATAATGACCAGGACGTGCCAGAAGACATTTTTTCTTTCCTTTGTAAAAGGTAATTTATATACATTTTTCTAAATGTTCTTTTATTATTAATTCTGACGGGATCGTGAATGCTAGGGAGTGAAACAACTTATTAAAATAATCAAGGAATTTCTTAAATAAATAATGTTTGTAAATACGTTACGTTTGTTAGACGCGCTTGTCAATGGCTTTCTGTGTAAGGTCCGTTCTGACTCTTTTACTAATCGTCAACATCTTTTCAAATGAGATCTTCTTTTATCGGACTTCGAAAACATTTACTCCCCTAACAAATTGCTCTTACTGGACTATTTATGTAAATTTAATGAACACAGAATCTTTCGCCATGTCAAGACGCAGATGAGATGACTTTTAACATAAAATGAAACAAATATTAAGTAATATCACTATATTCATTATTACACATAAACAATAAATTTACAATGAGATTTACATTAAGCAAAATATAAATGATAGTAGTGGTGTGCCGTATAAAACTGTCGTAATCATAGACAAGCAACCGTCTTGGCTCGCTTCTGAAACAAAAAGGTGCAGTCCCCTCCACAAAAATAAGTGAGTGACGTAATTCTACATTTGATTCTTCAGTTGTATCCTACAGTCGATACAACCATTCATAGAACTTAATTTTTAATTAATACTTTACATATTTATTTATTACGTTTCAAATATTTCGTACGGAAAATCCGCACTGCCCTCTGATGTGTCTTTAAATTGCCCCCTGAACTGCGAGGCGAAAGGACGTACCTGCAGGCGGGTAGTTTACCCTAAAGCACATCTTTTTCTATATTTGCAAATCATGTTCGCATACAATGCAATGTATGGAAATGTGGTGGGTGCGCGAGGTACATTTCAATGGTCGTGCGTTTGCCGCGCGCATGCGCAGTCATCTATTCTCAAGTGTGGCTAAGAGTCCTCACTTCCATAGTCCATCTCGCAACACGCTGTTGAATGTTTAGTAGCGGTTCCATTAGTGCGTGTGCGGAAATTATTACAGTGACAGAGTACTATATGCAGTATTCAGAATAATTACGCACTTACATCTATAACAGGTAAAATAATCTTAACACTATTACACCTGTTTATAGAAATACGGTTCTCCTTGGAAAAAGTTTATTGCTTTTAGAATTTCTTTGGTTTCAGATTTCCAGACTTTCTTGCACGAGTCTTCGTTCAGTATTCACACTCACAACATATACAATAATAATGCAGGTGTAAGCACTGTTTCCAGTATTTTTTGTTAAGCAAACGTTGTTGCTCATGGACATTACTGTTTACTGTTTGATATCAGACACGTGACTTTCTTCACATGTTTCACTGTTTATTTACATTTACCTTCACTGTTTTCCTAGGTCATGTGTTGCGTCGATAAAGACCAGTCGATAACCATACCACAATATTTTGTTTCATGAAGGCATTGATAGGAGACTTCGGACGGCAATATCGGCAATATTTTGGCATCCATTCACGATGAATCCAGGTGAGAGACCGTCGAGTCCCGAGGTCATTTCATTCCCTGAAATCTCATCCACAGACCTCCACACATAGAGGTGTCGTCAGGCTTTTGCATCTGGACCATCTGTGCAAATAGTTTAGGCGTTGATAATTTGCGCACGGTAGCATCGCAGTAGGCGATGTACGAGAAATGTCATTGCAGTTTCACTTATACTATACCAACTTGATTACAACCTGTCTTGTCAATTACAGTCATTGCGATGAACGAAAATGTTCCTTCATCCTCCTTTTTTGCATTAGTCTTATTCTTTTCTCCATATTTTTGTTACAGATTATAAATTGTGATAACTACTGCGTTACAAATAATCATATTACATTTTACTTTACAGATATTTACAAATTTTACACGTTTTATAGATTTCTCAACCAAACTTTTTATTAGCGAATGACGTCACCTGAAACCAGAAAGATTGGATACGGCATTTTGATAACATCACCAAACAAGCTAAAGCGCAAACGTATTAACAGACAAATGTCCTACGAAACAAATACTAGTTCAAAACTGCAGAGACTTCGCATTTCGGCTGTGTACAGTTTGTGTGTATGGCCGTGGCTTGACCTGATAGTAATTTATTCTATGTAACGTGTACCTAATTCGCTTCTAGGTTGAATTGTTTGGATGTCATCTAGTATATCAGTCATGGATTGGCGTCTATCGACAGTACAATTTGTCAATTTCACTGTCTCATTAATATCTTTTGCATTGATTAAGCGTAAATATCGTCATAACATTTGCCTTAAGATTCCTTGCTGATAATATGTAGATATATATAAAGACGAAGTTCAGTTCTCTTCTTTCCTTCTTTTTCTTCTTGCTGCTGCAGGCTCCTTCTGCTGAAAGTAAAATTTCTCACACTACCTACATTTCGTACTGTAAAGATGTGAAGTACATGTAACGCGCTGGTATTCTGTTTGCTTACCAGTTACAGATAAATATATCCCGACTGCTTAGAATGAAATACCCCCAAATCTATGTGAGAGTAAATTCAACGATTTTGTTTGTTTTCTGGCTTTGTAACAGATACGCACCAAGATGCGGTATACTAGCAATTACATATGGGCCTTCGTATAGCAGACTCCACTTTGCATTGCGCCGCATTAGTGCAGAAGATGTGTGGTGAGTATGCAGTAATACCAGCGTACTAGCTTTGAATTCTTGCCCTTTCTTTATCGAATTAACGTAAAATTGGTTTCTATCATTAGCATTCTCTGTCATAAGAACGTCGGTAATCTTTTCATTATACGACACCAGTTCATTTGGAAATTTCGGCAACGGATTGAACCACGTGTTAGATTCCTTGCGGTCATACATTAGTTCATTAGGAGTATACTTAGTATCGTACATGATGAGATTATTGTGCACATATTCAAAAAAGAGTTAAATACCTTAGCCATTTAGAATGTTGTGTACGTCTTCATAAACGTGTTCAGTTCCCTGAAAATTCGTTCTGTGGGATTAGATTGAGGGCTAAGTATCGATATAAAAATTCTCTTGATATCATTATCTTTTAAGAATTTGCACCATTTGTTCCCTGTGTAGCATGTGGCGTTAGTGGCCTCGTGAGGAATGTAGTCACGTGCAAGTCGTCTTATGATAGTGTTTGCAGTCACAGATTTTATGGTGTAAAGCTTAATATGCTTAGAAAACATTTCATAAAATGCTGATACATATTTTGCAATACTGATACTTATCGAATTGGGTCCACTTATGTCTGTACTAACGAGTTTCACAGGTTTCCTGGGTAATATGGAATGTAAATCCGCCTTTGATGGTAAATACTCTAGTTTTTCTTTCTAACAATATATACAAGTTTTGAGTATGTTGTGAACCTTTCTCCTCATGTTGGTAAAATTACAGTATGTGTTGAGTTTTGCTAGACACATTTTCGTCCAATAATGTCCCCAAACTAAGTGTGTGTATCTAATTAAGTTATGTTCTGCGTCCTTGGGTATACACACACACACACACACACACAGCAGTTAGAGCCATTTGAATGTCGACGATAGAATAAGACATATTATAACGGCTAGACAGTTAACGATTAGGTTGATTGGTCAGCAAGATCAACAAAATGGTTCAAATGGCTCTGAGGACTATGGGACTTAACTTCTGAGGTCATCAGTCCCCTAGAACTTAGAACTACTTAAACCTAATTAACCTAAGGACATCACACACACCCATGCCCGAGACAGGATTCGAACCTGCGACCGTAGTGGTCGCTCGGTTCCAGACTGTAGCTCCTAGAACCTCTCGGCCACCCCGGCCGGCCCAAGGTCAACACCTAGTTCCAGTGTGGATCTGACATTTGTGAATCTGCCATGTTTTTACACAAATTAATGTAGTATTTGTAAGATTGTTTATTCTGCATTAAAAGTATTCTATAGTGGTTCTTATTTTCTAGATCAGTCATTCACATCTTGTGGAGAGAGTGCGTCAGCGAAGACGTTGTCCTTTCCCTTAATATAAACAATCTTAAATGAGAAATTCTGCAACTACAAAACCCAGCGTGATAATCTGGTGCTACAGTCGCAGGTTCGAATCCTGCCTCGGGCCTGGACGTGTGTGATGTCCTTGGGTTAGTTAGGTTTAAGTAGTTCTAAGTTCTAGGGGACTGATGACCACAGATGTTAAGTCCCATAGTGCTCAGAGCCATTTGAACCATTTGATAATCTGGGATGAACTAACTTACAGGTTAATAAAAATTTAATGGCTTGGGGATCAGTATAGATATTCGTGTGTTTGTCGTATACACAATAGTTAAACGTTTTAAAATGCCAGACAATTGAATGACTTTATAATTCAGTTCACTTTAGATTAAGGTTCGGCTTGCAAATCCAATGATCATTACCTGTTCTGTTTTCTGTCCTTAACCAACTAAAACAAGCAAGATTCCAAGCCACTGCATGACGCGTCACATGTCAGACAAAAATCTTGATTAAAATCTGAATGGTTTAAAATGTTTTAATTCTCTGGCAATGTTCTGTCCAGATGCATAGATGGCTTTTCTTAACTAAGGCTGGAAGGTGTTTACTGTTTAATGGTTGTGGCAGGAAACGTCGGAAGAAAAAGCAGTGACCTATAAACGACTACAATTGTTTTTAGTACATGGACTTTGAAAATTTTTAATAGCATCTCACTCATGCGGATCAGGCCGTAAACCTTGAGAATTAATTATGTACCCTAGATACCTTATCTTACTACATGCAAATTTAGATTTCTTAAGGTTTGTTGTTTTAGCTTGTGCAAATTCGTACATAATTTTTTCGAGTGTTTTATTCTATATTCAGGTCACTGTTCAATTCGCGACCACGCCGCAGCCTGTGAAATTTTATGATGTTCTTTCCACGTCTTTTTGACGATGAGAATGTCATCTGTGTAAAGTGTCACACTTTCTACTAATTCGTCTCCAAGCACTTTATCCAAAGCCGTTAGGAATACATCAGAAATGACGTTCAATCCGAAATGTAGAACGCAGAATTGATGTGTTCACCCCCTCTACCTCCCCCTTCTCCCCCCCCCCCCCCCCACCGAATACAAAAGTAATATATTTCCTGGACTCAGGAGTGATTGCCACTTGCCAATACGAGTTTGTCATGTCAATGGTGGAAAAGCACTTAGCATCTAAATTTTTACAATTGTTTCTCTAAGTTCTCAGGCTTTGCGCACATTGGTACTATAATCTCATTTACAGCACGGGCATCTGTCACCAGTCTAATGTTTCCATCAGGCCTCGTTACAACACGTAACGGACTACTATAAGGAGGTATCGAAGGTTCCATAATGTTACATTGTAACATCTGTTTGATTTCACTTCACACCACAGGTATCTAGGATAAAAGCACATTGTAAGACTTATGAAAGAAAATCTGGTGAAGCTAGACCTCAATTTTGTAAATATGCGTCTTAATGACACTCAGTCGTTTTATAATAATCTGTATACACTTAGTATAGTTGAAAAAGTTCATTACGTTCATCATCAGTAAGAGCATATGTTTCTTCTAACTTACGACTAATCAATGGTCTTAAATCATTACACTGTTCATCTAATACAAGTGTCCTTGTGTTTGTTTCATCGCCTTCTTGTATTAATCAGATTTTGCTTACAGTTAATTCTTGCCATGTTTTGGCTTCCTGCTATCTAAATCAATAGTGATTTCACTGCCTTCATGTCTCAAGATACACGTTTCGAGAAGTCAGTGATACTGTACTCCTTACATAACATGTATAAACCTGTTATACAATTAGCAACTAGATTTTGGACCACGGGGAATGACCACTCTACTGTTCCATTACTTACCTTAACGATCACAAAAATTAGTTTCGTAGGCTTACTTGGTATGTTTTCCTATGGCAGTCAAAATCTTACATTTTTGTATAGAAAACTGAGGCACTCGTTCAAATTCTATCATTTTCTTATAAAAGTTGTGCGATAAAACACTCACAGCAGCTTCCGTATCCAAGATAATACCTGTTGGAATACCTCCTAATTTACCACCAGTTGCAGCAAAGGTATTTCATTGGCCAGTGAACGATATTGTGTGTTTTTCTCCAGCAGTTCATTGCATAAATTCTTATCGTGATCGTAGCGAATGGACAATAGGGGTTGTTGCTTAAAATTATTTACAACTTTGTCATTGTTTTATTATTTTACGGCTGCATTAAACGATGATTCAGTACTGAAGTCGCCCCCAAAGTTTCATCAACCACGACCTGGGGTTCAGTTGTGACAGCCATTAGTTTGTCGACGTGGTATTCGGTGCAGGTGAAGGTGGTATTTCATCTGATACTCCAGTTATATTCGCCTTTGGGTACTGCCGATTCCACGCTCCAGTCTGTTCAACCGTGACTTACTTGCTATGTTGTAGTCCTGTTTTGTTTTTGTATTGGTTGTGGTGGCACATGCCACAGACCTCTGTTGTCGGTGTTGTTTTATGGTGGTGGCCCAGTGTTTTGGTACCCATTTCCGAAATTAATGTTCCAGTTTTGTTGTTGGTTGTGTCTTGGCTGATAGCTGTTTTTGTTCTTATCCCAGTTCCAATTGTTTCCGTTCCTATTGTTAACATCTTTGTTTTGGAACCTCTTGTTTGGGTTGCCACCTCTCGTGTATGTGCTATTATAATTACCATCATATTAGAATGTGTCTGCTGATTCTGATAAGTAAAGTGGTTTGCGGAAGCAAGCTGTGATTTCTACTGCGCTACGTAACCGATCGCAGCTGATGTGCCAGGATTATGTTGAGTAATCTGCGTGAACTGCATGTCACTCATGTAAACATTGTGGTTGCTTAAATATAAAATAAGGCTTCCGCGGCCACTGTCAGTCAATAGGTCAGAAGTCACTTGCCACAGGAACCCAAACGTGGGTAGTTTTACATATTGACAATGCGGTCACAAACCAGAAAATTTTTATTGAATTGAGGTTGCTGTTTTGCCGCCCGCACCGTTGATCTTCATGCATCAGATGAACTAAATCAAGCACTGTAAAATAATATTCCGCATCACTGTTGGGTATGAGCAGTAGTTTCTCTTTGATATAGAATAGTAGTCTAGCTTTTAGAGGGCGGACTACCTCGCGCGTAGCAACGGGTTCGTCTAGAATATGTGTCGTATTGAGGTATTTCGAAAAAATATCATCGTAAATTGGCATATTTGGCGCTGAAAGGCTCTGATTCCATGATCTGTTTTCTGAGACGCTCTTGAGCAGTTTGAGACAAAAATTTGGCCAAGAAAGCTTTTTCGAATTGTTCTAAGTTATGCGTCAGTCACCTTATTAGTATGCCCAGACAGCTGCGTCCATGGATGTAACCTGCTACATACTAAATTCTTTACTAAATTCTTTCCCAATCACTCCACGGTCTGACGAACGCGTATCTGAATGCTTTGAGAAAAATCACAGGTTGTACGCCACGTTTTTCCGGAATAAATGGTTGAAACTGGCGATGAATGATTAAGTCTTTAGCACTGTTGTACCTGTTTTCTTCAGTGTAATTACTGTAGTGCTCATCTACTGAATTCAAGGGAACATATTGTCCATTGACATCACTATTGCGATTGGGCAGTTTATTTAAATACTCACCTGCTGAATGCAAGCGAACATAATGTCCGTTGATATCACGATTGCAATATGGTGATTTGTATGCTGGTGTGTTTTGTTGACAATGTGATGTGTGCATGGAATACGTGTCATACTCGTATCGATTTTCATTTTCACATTGAACATTTTGACTGTGACCGTTAGTACAGTCCGACTGCACATAGTCATTAAATTGTTTCTGCTGGGCTGTGCTGCGTTGGTAGCGTCAGTTATGTGTTTATTGTTTCTAACAAATTCAGTCACAGTATCATGTACAACTGTCGATAATTTTCATCTATGCATTTATCGAATTATTTGTTCTTCTGGTCAATCAAACTGTGAAATTCTTCGTTTATGTTTGCGAAATGGTTGTCTGTGTCTAACTGAAGCTTGTCTGTTAATTGTTTGGTGAATGTGTTTATCTTTTCTTCAGTTTGTGTAAGTCACGTAGTTACTGATTCATGTACTGATGGGCAAGACTTCACTCGACAGCTCCGCACGTTGGCGTTTAACTATTTGACTTCGCTCTGAATGTTTATTACGTCCTTGATAGTTTTTTCCTGTTGTAAATTTAATTCGGATTTTTTTTTTTTTTTATCAAGTTCAGTCACTAGTCCGCTCAGTCCAGCGCTTATTCCGTCTATCCTTTCTCTTAAAATGACTTTTAGTGCTGTTACATCTTTTTGTATGTCTGCTCGTAGTGCGCTCATACGGTATTGTAATGGTGTCATACATGTATCACTATCTTTTTTATTTTTGGTCATTTGTTGGATTACAATATTAAGCTTATTAGCAATATTGGCCAACTGAAACTGCTCTGTCCCCGCCAAGCCTTTCGATATGACTTCATGGCCAAGAGCTGATTAAGAGCTGCCTTTTAATAATGGACTAGTGGTCAGGACGTTAATAAAATCTCTCCCCACTACTGATTGCTAATTAACGTCTATGTCAACATTAGAGTTATTGTCAAGATTCTGTTCGATGTCCATGTCAGATTCTGTTTCCATTTTCTGCCTATCGTGCTCTATTTTCGCGAACTGTTTGCGTGTTATTACCATTCTACATAAAGTATATTTTGAACGGAAAAAATCTTTTAACTCGTGAGAAATTAAATTCCTGAAAATTAATTTCGTAAAATTAAGTACAGCAATAACGAAGGTTTTAGTTTTAAGAATATCAATAGAACTGAAAATATTTTGCTGCAATGGCTCCTCGCCATTTTGCGCTCTACACGACATAATTCGGTCATTTTGTAAAATAGTTTAAGTCTATTGTTGTAGTGGACTGTTCGGCAAAATTAACAGCAGTTCGTGGTTTTGAGCAAGAGTGATTGCTACAATTTCGCAAAATTTTAATGGAAGCTACGAAACAAATTAGAATTACGGAATGCGCTTGAAATAGTGTGCTAAAGTATAAATGTGGTATCTTACCTTGGGTCCTGTTTTTCGATGGACATTCCACATTTCATCATAATTTCCGTTAAATTTCTCTCCAGTTTGGATGTAAAAATGTTTCAATGGTGATGATTCCTCATGTATGCTCGCATCTTCTGTGCAATAAAAAAATCCCAATATTTGTCCAGACACGAAGCAGCCAGTTTCAATTTTCTTTTATTATTAATTCTGACGTAATCGTGGACGGATAAATGCCAGGGTGTGAGCTGCCTTATTAAAATAATTAAGTAATTTCTTAAATAAATACTATTTGTGTATACATTACGTTTGTCAGGCTCGCTTGACGACGGCTTTCTGTGTAAGGTCTGTTCTGGATACCTCTTCAAATGAATACTTCTTTTATCGGACTTCGGAAACATTTACTCACCGAAAAAATGCTTCGTATTGGACTATTTATGTGCATTTAATGAACACAGAACCTTTCGACATGTCAAGACGCAGATAAGATGACTTTTAACATAAAATGAAACAAATATTAATTAATATCACTGTATTCAACTATCACACATAAACAATACATTTACAGTGAGACTTACATTAAGCAAATTATAAACGATGATGGTGGTGAGACGTATAAATCTGCCGAAATAAAAAAAAGGCGTCCGTCTTGGCTCGCTTCTAAAACAAATAGGTCCCCACCCATTCACAAAAATAACTGATGGACGTAATTCTACGTTTGTTTCTGCGGTTGTACCCTAAGGTCGATTCAACCGTTAATAGTGTTAGTTTTTATTTAATACTTTATTTATCTACTTCCGTTCTTCCAGTAGGTATGCCTTCAAAATTTTCGCTCCGTACAGCTTTACATGTGTGAACTACAAAGAAAGATTGTCTAGTAATGAAAACATATGAGAACGGTAGTTGCTACCAGGAAATATTTAAAAAGTTGATTGTATAGGTAAATAACGGACTGTCTATTCAGGTTCCATAACTGTGTACGATATGTGATCAGGGGAACTCGGAATCGATGCCTATAAGACGACGTGGGATATACACAGGTAGCCCTTGTTGCAGACATTGTTCCTAAAGTTGGTTTGATGCAGCTCTCCATTCCTGTTGCTTGTCAGCAACAGTTCTAATTTCTGGAAGAATGTTGCATCATACATCATCAATGATCGGAAATAGTTCACACTCCACTGGAGAGATGAAGACTCACTCTGGAATACGAGGGCGTGCTGAAAAGTAAAAATGTAATGCCTCCGAATGTTTTATCTGAAAATCTTAAAGCTACTTGAATTAAACTTACTTTATTAACCTTCTGCATCCTTTTTCTTCATGTTTTCATATTTATTTCTCAATAATACACCCGGGGATGAACGCATTTCTCACAAAGAGACACTAGTTTGCTGATACCGTCACTGTGGAATGTTTGACTTAGCTGACGGAGCCACAACCTCACCTCTGCTTGCACCGTTTCATTACTATCAAAGTGAAGCCATCGCAGGTGTTCTTTAAGTTCTGGAAACAGATGGAAATAAAATGGGGCCAATTTTGGACTGTATGGAGGATGATGAGTGACCGTGAACCCAAGCCGTCGGACCGGTTCAGATGTCGCAGCGCTCGTGTGTGGTCCGGCATTGTCTTGCTGAAGAAAAAGGTGTTAAATGTGTAGACGAACGTTTGAGTCGTTAGAAGCTCAATTATAGCTCGCTGTTCCTCACGCAACGACATAGTTACGTCACACATCGCTATGTTATACGCAACAATTCGGAATCCGCTAGCGGCAGCGGGTTGCAACTTGCGTAAGCGAATTGGGAAGTGGACTGAGTAATACGCATGACATGTAATACCTTAACCGATATTGGGAACAAAATAAAAAATTCGGAGGCATTACTTTTCAGCACGTTCTCGTATATTCCTATCTTGACATGCACCTGCTATTCTTCCTTCAACTATTCTTTCAATTGCAATTTTCAGAACGTGTTATTTCATTATATGTGACCACTCAGTCTGTCTCTTTTTTTCGTTATCTTTGTCAGGCATTTCTTCCTCCTCGTTTCAGAACACCTTCACTGCTTTTTAGAAAAATCGATCTGATATCCAATAACACTTGTAACACCATATTTCAAAAACTTGCCGTGGTTTCATTCTTCCGTTTTCAATTGTCCACCTACGTAGAGTTACGCTTCAAATATTGCTTTCCTGGTTCTTGTTCTGGATTCAAGGTCTATGTTTTTGAATTTCAGCAGGTGTTAAAACTCTATTCCTGACTTACACTCTAAGACTGGTACTCGTACCTGCAATGTTGGTTTTCCTGTGCACGGCTCTCAACAAGTGAGTTGTTCAGTACCAACGAACGAGTAAAGTCTTCCCTTATTTTTCGTAGCGTGAGTGACTGGACATATGTATTGTTTTCAGTCCTCTTAATAACAGTGTAAACAGCAATAAATACAGCGTTTGTTGCATCTTATCACGTTAATCCCATCTTGATTACAAGCAACGTGGGGTTCACGCTTGCATCTCGGGATGTGCAACAATGGCGCGTTTGGTTTATTTAAAGCATCAAATTCGCTTCGCAGTTTCTTGGGATATGATTGACGTATTGCGATGCAACTAATGCCATTAACTTCGTGATCTTATTTATGTTGTTATAATCGAAAGAAATAATAAAAAAGAAATAATAAAAAAACATGAGTTTGTTCTGAAAATAATATTTGCTTACACTTTACTGTAGAAATAGTATTACTCATAGTATTAACTTTCGTAAGCCCCTATCTTACAATCATTCCGGTGGAAATCGTTTTTAAATATCTATTGTTGCTCCAGAGACATCTGCCCTGAAATTTTTAAGTAGGCCACCCTGTAAAGCAGAGATGAAAGGCGAATCACGTTACTAAAAAATGAAGACAAATGGGGAAATTCAGTGACGTAAGTGACTTTCCCTAAGAGCAGACAGACTGTTATAGCCCGGCGCCTGGGCAGGAGCATCTTGGCAAAGTTGGTCGGACGTTCATGTGCTACTGTTATGAACATCAGTGGAAAGAGCCTGAAAGACATGGAAACCTCACGTAAGGAACAAGATGTTGCGAGTCCACGCCTCGCCACAATAGAGTGAGATCGAAGGCTTGCCCAGTCTGTAAAGAAGGATAGGACGCCATCTTTGGCTGATGTCACGGCAGAGTATAGTGCTGGTGCTGGCGCGAGAGTTTCGGAACACACTGTCCTGCCACACATTGTTGAACACGGGGCTCTCCAGCTGGCGACCCCCATGCGCTCCCATCTTGCGTCAACGATATTTCCATTTACGACTGCAGTGCGCATTAGATCGACGAACCTGGACAGTGTATCAAAGGACCTTTTCGCCTGGTCAAATGATACAGTTTCTTGTTGCACTTGGTGGATGGTAGTTTCCAGATATGCCGTCATCGGCGATCGGCTGCTCGAAATATTCACCCCACCACGTGCTCTGGTCGATGGAGGCAACATTGACATACTTTAACCAGGCCTTTAATGGGAACTACGATACTAATCATCGAAGGCACCGCCACAGCTTTGGCCTTGGAGAAATTATTGCGGACCAGCAGTATCCCTTCATGCTTGATGTTTCCCTCTAAGGCGATGGCACCTTTGAGCAGGATAACTGTCCATGTGAAATGGCCACAATCGCGCTACAGTGGTCTTCTGAGATCGATGGTGCAGTCACGTTGATGTGTTGGCCGTGAAATTTGTCTGCTCTCACATCTGGGATGCTATCGGACGTCTTCTCCCCGCCCACAAACTGCCATCCCGCCGGCCGGGGTGGCCGAGCGGTTCTAGGCGCTACAGTCTGGAACCGCGAGACTGCTACGGTCGCAGGTTTGGATCTTGCCTCGGGCATGGATGTGTGTGATGTCCTTAGGTTAGTTAGGTTTAAGTAGTTCTAAGTTCTCGGGGACTGATGACCTCAGAAGTTAAGTCCCATAGTGCTCAGAGCCATTTTTTTGAGGGTAGACGTTTGATGCAACAGACACCATGAATCTACCGAGGACTTCTCGATTCCATGCCACTCAGAACAGCAGCTTTATTGGAGATCGAAGGTGGATTAACACTCTATCAAGCAGGTGATGTAAGATTTTGGCTCACACTTGTAGAATTCAACACACGGCGTTAACTCCTGCGGACGGATCGCAAAGGAAACAGCAACTGATAAGTCAGACAGACTTTGCGCATATAGACGCTGCTATCTCGTCAGACACCACTTGTTCTTGTAGTAGGACAATGTTCGTTACCATTGGAGGACAAATGTGCAAAAGTTCAAATACTTGTGGGTACTGCCGCTTACAGACTTTCAAGACACGTCACCAAACGCATGTATTTACGACAAGATAACTTTTATGTAAGAGAATTCCAGCAACAATGGTTGTACCTTCATGGGCTCGCGAATAAACCCTCTCCATTGAGATTATGTAGATACATATCTAGCCCTTCTTCTTTTATTCAATACCAGGATGTTTAGATGTTTGAATGGTAGCATTCTGGGTCTCGCATTATAATGACTCTGGAAAGTTAGAAGTCTTGTACAGTTCTACAATCCTAATCATTTGTGTATTGTCACACACATTAGTAATGCCATAAAGTTATTTTCAATCCAATAATCCTTCTGATGCTAGAGAACGTTCCTCAGAAGCCAACATTTTTGAACACTTTCTGTTCAAATATGTTACTAAATTAAAAGTTAGAGGTAGTTTGCAAGAAAGTTTTAGAGCTTAGGGCCGTTGGTTACCGTTAGTTACGTCTTTGCCTTGTCAAGACAGGCTCACACATTTATTTATGTGCAGCTACGTCGTTGTGGATTCTCAGATAACACTTAACACCTTATCTGCCAAACGTGTAATGCGACGTACATTTGTGTGTGATAAGTAGGGGCTATGCGTTACTACTCGCACGGTAAGAGTTTAACACATTTACCAGTATCACATGTAACACTTCCATTCAATCCTCTCAGGCGAAATCCAAGTGCAAAATAAGTATTTTTTATCCTAACCTAACAGAAATACAACTAGAAGGGTTTAATGAAGCAGTTGCAGCAAAATGCTAATGCGAAAATTTCTTTATGTTCCTGTATTTAAGGAGTCTTGAATAAAAAAGTAAAATTTATACCAGTTCTTATCTGACCTGTTTGGGAAGAACTGAAGCAAATGAAATGTATGTTATTCATAATTATCAAGCACTGTGGGCCTAACGAACGCTACCTTTCTTCAGATACGAAGATATGTCACATCCCTAGATGTTAGGCAACATGCAACTTTATATTTTCTATGGAATTAATGTACTGTGCGGGTAACTGTTTGTTTCTGAAATGTATACAGCATTGATCTTGGTCGTGTTACGCTATTGCTTAATATAGATGACTCACTTGCAAACAACTTCAATATGAGGTCTATGTCATACTTATGTAACAATCATTGAAAAACTCACATTGATTTGCCGACCGAATTTCTTTTAGAAGTGTTTTGTCAATGTCTTCATCAGATCTGCCGTGATATATCGAATGCTCATCTGAAACTAGTGCAGAGCTCCTATAGGCAACTGTGCTTATTTCATTAAGGTGGAATGATAGGGAGTAAGGAGGTGAAGCTGTCATATTGGTGCGTAGCCTTCTACTCCTAAATACCTGTAAGGATTTGTCCGACGAACAGCCCACGAAAAACAGTATCAAATTCTGTTACTTCATGCACACACTGAACGTGGTTGGAGAGTGCAGATCATTGTGGTGATCAGGCACTGTGCGCCACCGCCACTACCATAGCTTCTGTATCTGCCAGCCGACTTCGAAGCAATGGTACAGAACCAAGTGGTCAATAGTCTAAAAGTTTCCTCGGTGTTGTTGTGGTCTTCAGTCCGAAGATTGATTTTATGCAGCTCTCCAGGCTACGCTATTCTGTGCAAGTGTGCAAACATCTTCACCTTCGCATAACTACTGCAATATACATTGATCTGAATATACTTAATGTATTCATCTCTTGGTTTCTGTCTACGGTTTTTACCCCCTAAATCCCTTACCTTATTAGACTGGCGATACCCTGATGTCTCAGAATACTTTCTGTCAACCAATCTGTTCTTCTAGTCGGGCTGTGCCACAAAGCTATTTTCTCCCAATTCTGTTCAGTACCTCTTCATTAGTTACGTAATTTACCCATGTAATCCTCAGCATTCTTCTGTAGCACCACATTTCAAAAGTTTCTATTCTCTTTATGTCTAAACTGTTTGTTTTCCATGTTTCACTTCCATACATGGCTTTACTCCATACAAATAATTTCATAAAATTTTTTAACACTTAAACATATACATGATGTCAACAAACTTATCTTTTTCAGAAACTCTTTTCTTGCGATTGCCGTTCTACATTTTATATCCTCTCTACTTCTGCCGTCATCGGTTATTTTTCTGTCCAAACAGCAAAACTCGTGAACTCTTTCAAGTGACTCGTTTTCTAAATTAATTCCCTCAGCTCCACGTGATTAACTTCGGCTACAGTCCACTGTATTCGGTTTGCTTTTGTTCACTTTCATTTTGTATCCACATTTCAAGACAATGTCCATTCTTTTCAACTGTTGTTTCAAGTCCTCTGCTGTCTCTGAGAAAATCAGAATATCATCGGCAAACCTCAGAGGTTTTTGTTCTTCTCCCTGGGCTTTATTTCCTATTATAAATTTTTATTTAGTTTCCTTTACTGCTTACTAAATACACAGATTGAATCACATCGGCGATAGGCTACAGTCCTGTCTCACTTCCTTCTCAACCACTGCTTCCCTTTTTTGCCCTTCGACACATAAAACTGCCATTTAGTTTCTGTACAAGTTGCAAATAGTCTTTCACTCCCTATACTTTACCCCTGCTACCATCATAATTTGAAAGAAAATATTCCAGTCAGCATCGTCAAAATCTTTCTCAGAGGCTGCAAGTGCTATAAATGTAAGTTTGCGTTTCCTTAATCTGTGTTCTAAAATAACTCGTAGGGCCAGTATTGCCTCACTGGTTCCTACGTTTCTCTGGAATGCAAACTGATCTTCCCCGTCAAAATCTTTCTCAGAGTCTATAAGTACTATGAACGTAAGTTTGCCTTTCCTTAATCTATCTTCTAAAATAAATCGTATGGTCAGTATCGCCTCGCTTGTTCCTACATTTCTCTGGAATGCAAACTAATCTTCCCTGAGGCCGGCTTCTAACAGTTTTTCCATTCTTTTATAAAGAATTCGTGTTAGTACCTTGCAACCATGACTTTTTAAGCCGATAGTTCGGTGATACATCTATCAGCACCTGATTTCTTTGGAATTTGAGTTATTATGTACTCCTATAAGTCTGGGGATATTTCGCCTGTCTCATAGGCCTTCCACACTAGATGGAAGAATTTTGTCATGGCTATCAATAGTTCTGACAGAATGTCACCTACTCCTGGGGTATTGTATCGATTTGTCTTTCAGTGTTTTGTCAAATTCTTTTCCTAGTATGGTATATTCCATCTCATCTTCATCTGCGTTCTCTTCCATTTCTATAACATTCCCTTTCGCCTGCTTCATTTTTATATTTTCTCTTTTCACCCATTACATTCAATATATTTTTTGTTATCCGAAGATTTCTGCTAAGCGTTGGCCATTTTACCTGTACGATCCTCCACTGCCATCACTATTTCATACCTGAAAGCTACACATTGGTATTTTACAGTACCCCTTTCCTGTTTTTGTCAGTCGCTGCTTCTGGTTCTTCCATATTATCTAGGCCCCATCTTCTTAATTTCCTACCTTTTTGCAATTTATTACAGTTCATAACCAATAAATTGTGGTCAGAGCCCGCATCTGCCCTGGAAACGTCTTACAGTTTAAAATCTTGTGCCGAAATCTCTTTCTTACGATTACGTACTCAATCTGAAACCCTTCAGTGTCTCCATATCTCTTCCACGTATACAATCTTTTTGCATGAGTCTCAAACCAGGAGTTAGCGATGATTATATTATGCTCTATGCGAAACCCTACAAGGCGGCTTTCTCTTTCATTCCTTTCCCTCATTCCATATTCACCTACTATTTATGTACATCTACATCTACATGGATACCCAGCAAATCACATTTAAGTGCCTGGCAGAGAGTCAACGAACCACCTTCACAATTCTCAATTATTCTACTCGTAATATTATACAGGGTGATTCAAAAAGGATACCACAACTTTAAAAATGTGTATTTAATGAAAGAAACATAATATAACCTTCTGTTATACATCATTACAAAGAGTATTTAAAAAGTTTTTTTTTCACTCAAAAACAAGTTCAGAGATGTTCAATATGGCCCCCTCCAGACACACGAGCAATATCAACCCGATACTCCAACTCGTTCCACACTCTCTGTAGCATATCAGGCGTAACAGTTTGGATAGCTGCTGTTATTTCTCGTTTCCAATCATCAATGGTGGCTGGGAGAGGTGACCGAAACACCATATCCTTAACATACCCCCATAAGAAAAAATCGCAGGGGGTAAGATCAGGGCTTCTTGGTGGCCAGTGATGAAGTGCTCTGTCACGGGCTGCCTGGCGGCCGATCCATCGCCTCGGGTAGTTGACTTTCAGGTAGTTACGGACAGATAAGTGCCAATGTGGTGGTGCTCCATCCTGCTGAAATATGAATTGTTGTGCTTCTTGTTCGAGCTGAGGGAACAGCCAATTCTCTAACATCTCCAGATACTGTAGTCCAGTTACAGTAGCACCTTCGAAGAAAAAGGGACCAAAAACTTTATTGGCTGAAATGGCACAGAAAACGTTCACCTTAGGCGAGTCACGTTCATACTGAGTTGTTTCCCGCGGATTCTCAGTGCCCCATATACAGACATTGTGACGGTTGACTTTCCCGTTAGTGTGGAAAGTTGCTTCATCACTAAACACAATCTTTGAAACGAAAGATTCATCTGTTTCCATTTGAGCAAGGATAAAATCACAGAAATCGATTCTTTTAATCTTATCAGCTGCAGACAGTGCTTGAACCAATTTCAGACGATAAGGTTTCATAACTAACCTTTTTCGTAGGACTCTCCATACAGTTGATTGTGGAATTTGCAGCTCTCTGCTAGCTCTGCGAGTCGATTTTCCTGGGCTGCGAACAAATGCTTGCTGGATGCGTGCTACATTTTCATCACTCGTTCTCGGCCGTCATTCTCTGTAAACTGTTTATACCAACGTTTAATACACCACCTATCAGGAGGTTTAACACCATACTTCGTTCGAAATGCACGCTGAACAACTGTCGTCGATTCACTTCTGCCGTTCTCAATAACACAAAAAGCTTTCTGTTGAGCGGTCGCCATCTTAGCATCAACTGACGCTGACGCCTAGTCAACAGCGCCTCAAGCGAACAAATGTACAACTAAATGAAACTTTATAGCTCCCTTAATTCGCCGACAGATAGTGCTTAGCTCTGCCTTTTGTCGTTGCAAAGTTTTAAATTACTAAAGTTGTGGTATTCTTTTTGAATCACCCTGTATATCTTTCCGTACGAGCTCTGATTTCCTTTGTTTTATCATGGTGATCGTTTATTTCTATGTAGGTCTGTGTCAACAAAATATTTTCGCTTTCGGCAAAGAAAGTTAGTGATCGGAATTTCCTGAGAAGATTCCTCCGCAACGAAAAACGCCTTTGTTTTAATGATGACCATTCCAAATCCTGTATCATTTCGGTGACACTCTCTCCCCTATTTCGCTGTAATACAAAACGTGCTCCCTTCTTCGAACTTTTTCGATGTACTCCGTCACTCCTATCTGGTAAGGATTCCACACCGAACAGTATTCTAAAAGGGAACGGACAAGCGTAGTGTAGGAAGTCTCCTTAGTAGATCTGTTGCATCTGCTAAGTGTCCTGCCAATAAAACGCAATCTTTGGTTAGCCTTCCCCACAACATATTCTATGTGTTCCTTCCAATTTAAGTTTTCCTTCCCCTTCTTTTTCATATTGTCGAATACCAGTCCCCCATCACTATTAAATTTTCGTCTCCCATAACTATCTAAATAATTTCTTTTATCCCTTCATACATTTCTTCAATTTCTTCACCATCTGCGGAGATAGTTTGCATATAAACTCGAATTACTTGATGGCTGTTGGCTTCGTTTCTGTCATGGCTGCAGTAATGCGTTCGCAATGCTGTTCATAGCAGCTTACTCGCATTCCTATTAACTTATTGAATATCAATCCTTCTGCATTACCCCTGTTTGATTTTGTATTTATAACAATGTAAGCTCCTGACCAGAAGACCTGTTCCTCCTGCCACTGAACCTCACTAATTCCCGCTATATCTAACCTTAACTGATCCATTTTCCGGTTTTAAATTTTCCAATCCACCTGTCCGTTTAAGGGGTCTAAAAATCCTTTCAAGAGGACGGAGTCCCACCGCACTGAGGCACAGAGCACAGTGAGCAACACCAATGAGGGATAGGGTGCAACGGGCGTAAGGATGTCGCATCGCACCTCCAAGGTGGCCTAATATCACGGTATGTGATCCTTTATTATTGAGATTTACAAGAGACTCCATATATGTGCCTCCTCTTGGAACAACTTCGAGTGAGTTGTGTAACTGCATATATGTACTTCATCCATACTGGATGCTGCTGAACACCGTGACTGTTCCTGTGTAGTGTGTTGAATACTAGCCGTTACTAGTCACAACAGAAAGTGGTTCTTATTTAACACACAATAGGTATCAGGCGTGTGCCCAGCTTAAGGAGACTTACATTCATGTACATGTTTCCATACTCAATGGTGGAGATCACTATTTAAAGCAAAACCAAACGATATGAAAATGACTAAATAGGCACTAATGAAACATTCGGAAGTGGTTAACCGACGTGTTTTATAAACATTACACCACTTATATGTAGCTGATGTATCCATACAATTTTCAGGTTACATTTATGTTTTCACGGACATATTTAGTTTTGTACATGTTAACTATACATTCGTCACCACGCTAATTATTGGTGCTTCATATTATGTATTTGATAAAGTACTGGCGCTTTATATGTTATTAACTTCAGAAACACAAGTACTTGCTACGTCCTGCGTGTTCACATTGGGAAACAGATATTATGCTCAAAGAGCTTAGTTCAAAGAAGTACGTAAATGCTACGTACAGACATACGTAACACATACTACAAATTATGAAAACGGAATTATTACGCGACTGTGGAACCACACTGTCATTTAAAATGGTTGCTGGCGTATTTTATAAAGTTAAATGAACACTGTCTTTTCTTTAAAAAAAATTGCTGATTGTGATGGACCACGTGTTACAGATTTTGATTTCTGGAATATTCATTAAAAATATGTAGAAATGATTTATTTGCAATGTGTACTTGCTCAACGAAGATTAGGTGTGGTGGTTTGGAA
Organism: Schistocerca piceifrons; assembly: GCF_021461385.2. NCBI lineage: Eukaryota > Metazoa > Arthropoda > Insecta > Orthoptera > Acrididae > Schistocerca > Schistocerca piceifrons. The sequence continues at coordinate 894,476,738 of NC_060138.1, forward strand.
CTATGTATGCAAGATTCGAGCTCCTCAAGAAGATTGATTTTCTTTCCTTTGCTGACATTGTGTAGTATCTGCAGGTTGTCTTTAATGGCTGTCGCTGAGTGTTCATTTTCCTTTTTGCTAAACAATGTGATAAATAAAATCTGGAAACTATGCGGCTACACCATAATATTTTGTGAAACATATCGTTGAGCCTCTTCCAAATGTTTCTTCTGTGTCGACTAAGTCTTTGGGTCAGCACGTTTATTTAAAGAAAAAATAATTTATTACACAATGTATGTTGATGATACCATTACCCTGTACAATGATACAACGGAAGAGATTGAAAAAGCAGAATGCTCTGAGTAGCATGCACAAAAGCAATAACTTCACTGTTGAACCTCAAGTAATAAAGAAAATAATTTTCTTGATCTTACAATATCTAATGTAAACAACAATCATGCCTTTCAAATTTACCGGAAACGCGTCATGAATGATGTTGCCATAAACATCTCCTGTCACCCAATACAACACAAAATGGCATTCTTTATATCTACGCTTAATCTTATGCATAAACTCCCAATCGGTCCTCTTGATGAACAAATAGCAGTCAAGATTATGAAAGGAATTACACACAGGAATGGGTACAATCCAGATAAAATTGATAAAATTCACACAGGCTCAAAAAGATATAATGCACACCTCCTAAATCAGATTCACAAGAACAAATACACATATTTACTCGCATCTCGTTTCTTGGAAAAATTTCATACCAAGTAACTAATCTTTGTAGTTTTAGTGGTGTTGAAATATTCTTCATCACTAACAAAAAGCTACAACAGCACATCATTCACTGCTACAAGACAAACAGCCAGTCTCACAGAAAATCTGGTATTTTCCAACTTTTATGTGACAGTTCCCCACAATTCTACATAGGCTAGACAGGAAGAAGTTTCGCTGTAGAACACTGGGGAGACATGGATACGTCGAGGCTAAATATGTTCAAATATGCAAAACATCTGAAAGAACATGACCACTCTGCCACACCCATTAAAGACAACCAGCAGATACTACACACTGTCAGAAATGGAAAGAAAATGAGTCACGGCCATTAAAGAAAACCAGCAGATACTACATACTGTCAGAAAAGGAAAGGAAATGAGTCTTCTCGTAGATTTTGAAATTCAGATTCGTTGCTTCAGATCCCCCTCAACCAATTGTCGCTAAGAAGCAGACCTAGCAAACTTTCATAACTTGTAAAATCAGTTATGCATCTGTATGTCTAACATTTCTGTACTTCTTTGGCCTAAGCTCAGTTTTCCTATGTAAACACGTTAAATCTTGCGGGTGGATGTGTTTCTGAAGTTAATAACACACAAAAAGGCCATTGCTTTATCGAAGAAATAATACGGAAGCGCCAGTAATTACGGCGCTTCTAATATTTTATCTTAGATAAATACACAGTTAACATGTAAAAAAAGGTATTTTTGCGAAAACATGTTACAAATGTAATCTGAAAACTATATGGATACACCAGTTACATACAAGTAGTATAGTATTTATAATACATTTCGCATAGCTACTTCCAGATATTTCATTAGTGTCTATTTAGTCGTTTCACTTTATTTGGTTTTGATTTAAACAGTCATCTCCAGCAATGAGTATGTAAACATGTACATGGATGTAAGTCATCTGAAGATGGGCACAAGCCTGCTACCGGTCATATGTTAAATAAAATAACCTTCTATTATGATTGGAAGTGGTTATTATTCTACAGCCTAACTCCAGGCATCCTATCAAAAGTATGGGAAAACTTTGAATACCGTCTGCATGTTTATCGTACGGCTGGTGAGGTAAGGGTGAACAATTTTGAAATATATGTGGCCATTGTGATTTTAAATTTAGTTGTAAAACGGCTCTCAATGTTGTAATGCATGCAAATAAGACATATTCCTACAAAATCGTCTTTGTAAAATAACGACTTTGTAATCCTGCGCCTAATTTAAAAATTACTCAAGTTTCAATATGATTGACGTACAAGATAAATTATCGTCCTGTGAAATCGGAAGAGTATTTTTGAAACATTCCGAATATAGCGCTGTAGATCTGTTGCGTTTGGTTTGGTGCTCCATCTTTCCAATGTAAAGTACCGAAAATTCCTTGATACGCTCATGGACTCGAAGAATCAAATTATCGACAGCATAGTTAGTGGAACTTTTTTCTTATTAGTTTAGTATACTGCTGCCTCTATTATTTCTCAATAATGCTACAAATTTATTAAATTTCATTGAAAGTGGCTTTCATCTTCCGTATCACTGCACTCATGCAATCTGCCTCGCTGATGCTATCACAGTACCTGCGCAGACCTTCAAATTCTTCTGGGTTTCATTCAAAGGAGACAAGGTTAGTTGACCATGTCTGTTGATTTCTCAACGGTGTATCTCGTCGTTAGAATGTGGAGCATAAAGACTTCAACGTCCAACTGTGGTAGGAATCGAATCTTTTCGATTCTGATAGAAAATGTCAAGTTGGGATGATACGGATTTATGTGCTGGTGGAGGCTACAAATCTCGCGTTTCTCTTGTGAGTGAATGAGGAAGCAAAACCAGCATTTTTGATGCATTGCAACGGTGGGTGACATCCCCTCTTCAAAAGTCACGTTAGCTACTAGCCACGGACTGTGCATGTTCACAAATCACTGTGTCCTTTCGTCCAGAAGGAAGATTTCCTTCCCGACTGAGTCATGTATCTCAATATATCACTTATGTATCAATGGAAACTTCCTCATTAAAAGCTCTGCTTGCTATTAAGCTTTCTTGAAGTTAAGATCATTTCAGAGTGTGACTCTATAACGGTTGCGATATGATTTTGTTTAGCGGAGACCATCGGAAGTCCCATGAGGCTTTTCTTGGATGATAATGCAGTATATAGGAAAGTGAACGCGCTCGAAAACTGTAGTGAAATGCAGGAAGACCTGGTGATGATCGACGGTAATGTGGTGACTGGAGTTGATCCTCATCTTAAACAAAGTTGACGAATTGCTCATAAAGAGGTGGAACGAACCGTTATTGTGAGATTACGTGATTGCCGAACAATCACTAAAAGCAGTCACATAATCCAATATCTGTAAGTATGCGAACGGGCCGGTTTAAAGTGGGATGACGGCATAACACACATCGTTTTAGAAGTAGATGTCTAACTGAGTTTCATTGGAAGTGTAGACCACATACAAAGGAAGGAACTTTTTAAATCAGGTTGCATCAATACTTGTTAATTTCCCCTTATTGTGAAACCATTACCAGATCCGGAAAAGAGCGGCATCTTTAGTTACAGGTTGTTTTAGCAAGCATGAAACCGTCACCGAGGTGCTGAACCAACTCCAGTGACAGATGCTGCTATATAGGGATTGTACTTCACTGTGTGGTTTACTGTTAATATTCCAAGAGTGTACGTTCCTAGAAGATTGAAACAATATAGCACCACCTGATATGCATATCTCTCGAAAAGGCCACGGAGAGATTCGAGTTCATATGTTGGGAAGTGAGAGTGGTACACGAAATATCCGTTGGCGCGCACCATATGGTGGCTAGCAGGGTATATACGTAACCGCAGATCTGCAAAAACATCATCTGAACGTAGAATTTTCATTCTTCCTGAACACGTTTCACAACTACCGCTGGAAAGTGGTGAAGTGGCAGCAGTATACGAAGTGGTAGCAGTATACGATGTAACCTCCACTGCTTACTAAAGGAGGCGTTTAGAATACAGATGTTTACACTGAGGTGACAAAAGTCGTGGGATAGCGATATGCACGTATACAGATGGCGGCAGTATCGCGTGCACAAGGTATAAAAGAGCAGTGCATTGACATAGAAGTCATCTATACACATATGATTCATGTGAAAACGTGTCCGACTTGATTATGGCCGCACGACGGTACTTAACAGACTCTGGATCCGGAATGATAGTTGGAGCTAGACGCATGTGACGTTCCATTTTGGCAATCGTTAGGGAATGCAGTATTCCGAGATCCGCAGTGTCAAGAATGTGCACAAATACCAAATTTCAAAAAACGGTTCAAACGGTTCTGAGCACTGTGGTACTTAACATCTGAGTTCATCAGTCCCCTAGAACTTATAACTACTTAAACCTAAGTAACCTAACAACATCACACACATCCATGCCCGAGGCAGGATTCGAACCTGCGACCGTAGCGGTCGCGCGGTTCCAGATTGAAGCGCCTAGAACCGCTCGGCCACAACGGCCGCCAAAAACTTTCAGGCATTACCTCTCACCATGGACAACGCAGTAGCCGACGGCCTTCACTTGAGGACGGATAGCAGCGGCGTTTGATTGGAGTTGTTAGTGATGGGAAATGAGCAACACTGCGTGAAATAACCGCAGAAATCAATGTGAGACGTTTGACGAAATTACCCGTTAGAACAGTAAGGTGAAGTTCGGCGTTAATGGGCAGTAGACGACAGACGCGAGCGCCTTTGCTAAGCCGGCCAGAGTGGCCGCGCGGTTCTAGGCGCTACAGTCTGGAACCGTGCGACCGCTACGGTCGCAGGGTCAAACCCTGCCTTGGGCATGGATGTGTGTGATGTCCTTAGGTTAGTTAGGTTTAAGTAGTTCTAAGTTTTAGGGGACTGATGACCTTAGAAGTTAAGTCCCGTAGTGCTCAGGGCCATTTGATCCTTTGCTAAGAGCACACTGGAAATTCGTGGCCTGCTCAGACAAGTCTCGATTTCAGTTATTAAGAGCAGATGGTAAGTTTCGAGTGTAGCGCAGACCCCATGAAGTCGTAGTCCCAAGTTGTCAAAAAGACACTGTGCAAGCTGGTGATGGCTCAATAATGTTGTGGGATGTGTTTACATGGAATTTCGTTGGTCCTCTGGTCCAAGTGAATCGATCATTGACTGGAAATGGCTATGTTCGTCTACTTGGAGACCATCTGCAGCCATACATGGATTTCACCTGTCCAAATGACAATGGAATTTTTATGAATGACATTATATCATATCAGAAAATTATGGACAGTTTCAGCGGATGATTTGGCCATCCAGATCTCCCGACATGAATCCCATTTAATTTTTATCGGATATAATTGAGGGATCAGTTCGTGCACAAAATCCTGCATCGGCTACACCTTCGCAATTATGGACTGCTATAAAGGCAGGATGGCCCAATATTTCTGCAGGCGACTTCCAGCGACTTCTTGAGTCGACGCCACGTCGAACTGTTGTACTACGCCGATCAAAAGGAGGTCCGACATGATATTAGGAGGTATTCCATGAAATCTGTCACGTCGGTCTATGGTAAATCTGCCAAATGTTATATTAAATGTCTCCTTTCTTAACAAATGCCCATCTGCTGTCTCGACTCAGGGCTTGATCCACATTTGTCCGCCAGGCCCAGAGGCGTCCAGCCCGCGAGCACAAGTTCGCGCCTTCGGCGCCTCCTGGGCCGCCGTCGCCACCTGTAAACCCCGCCTGACCTGACAGCGGCCTTGACGGCTGCCGGCGCCGTCAACGGCGATAAACCACGCGCCCCGCGCGTCGCCGCTATTAAACTTAACGTCAGGGATTACCTCGTCTCCGTAAACATGCTTACCGCACGGGCTCGGTTCCCTAATGCACTACGTGGGCGCCGGCATTTTTAACGACGCCACTTTACGGGGCTGGCCCACTGTAACGAGATAAGTTCGATCATCTTTGTGCCGCAAGTCCTCCGCTCCGTAAACATATTGCCAAGCATGGTCTGACATAAATTTTGAGGCACGAACGTGTTTCAGCAGTGGGGCTTCCAGATATTGCCCTTAAACCCGAACCTTATAAGCGAGGTCTCTGAAATGTAATTTATGTCTTTTGGGCGTCGACAATCACGGAGGATAGTGACGCCGGGGGTCACTATCGTAAACGAATCTCTCGGCGTGATATGCTGCTGAGATTTATTGTGTGGATCCATTAAGTTTCCGCCCTCTGTGCTGAAAAACATTCCATTTCTTGTTCGTTTATTTCCTTCAACCCCTTCAATGCGTTCACATTTCTTACTTTTTTTGTTGCGTTATATTACGACTCCTGGATTAACTGATTCAGTCACAAACACCAAGTCTATGGAGGAGGAATATTAACACTAAAATCTGATGAAATGCCTAGTAAAACTGAAATGCCTTGACAAGAAACAGCTAATTATTTATTAATACTTATGGTGACACTCACTTTGTAAAAATTATCTATATTGTAGAAAGAAAAGCAGCATCTCCCATCTGCTGTGTCACATATTATTTACATTCATCGATCACTCACATGTGTCTCTACTTTATTCTATCAGATTTGTTGGTAATCCAGTACCCAATCGACTCATACTAATACAAGCTGAGTCAGGTGCCCCTACCTATCGATTTATGCAACCCGCAACACCTTCAACATCCACGTTTCTGATTTTCATATTCTTTCGCTCACTAAGTGCAAACTATCAGTCCGTTAACAAAAATGAATTCTCACTGGAGGCCAGGATTTTCTAATTATTCAATAAAAACGCGTTTGACATCACTTTTGTAAGTTTTTCTCGAATAATTCGAAAACTGCTGCTTACAACGAAACCGTATTCGAGTACAAAATTTAACTAAATTTAATCTGCTACAAAGAAGTTCTTTCCATTTCTTCTGTAGGGCTCATAATTTGCACATAGTGACTAAGGGGATTCGAAAATATTGGTCATAGTATCTGAAGGTCATGCAGATTACAATAAATCCATCGGTAGGGGCAGTTGAACCAGCTTGGATGGTTTCACAAATACGAATTACATTAGTTTCTGTCGAATTCTCCCCTCAAAGTGTAGCTCTTTTGGATTGTATTGCTTTTGTCAAACAAGGACGTAATCACAGCACTTTTACATCAGTTTATAAGCATTCATTGTTTGCTTTCCTATTCCCTTAGTTCCGGTACATAAAGCACAATTATTTTGTCTAACAGTACCTAAGCTCATATGTTTTTACTGTGCATCATTCCCGCGCTGACCATTGTCTCTTGTGGAGGTGAAATATATTTAAAAACTAGATTATTGTCAATGGGCCTGGTATACAAGCGATAAAGCGCTTGCCTGGAAACCAGAGGTTGCGAGATCGATTCCCCGTCGATCAAAGGAAATTTTCATTGGGCCTTTTACGAACAATGACGTAATGAGCTGCACTCTTTAATGTTCTCTAAACCAACACCTGAGGCGCCCGGTCCCTATTCAGCTTACAGCTACACGATGATTGGATGGATCCAAGTGTGAAGACAGCAAGGTTTTCATTCCTCATCGAGATACGGAGCCAGTTACTGAAGAGGTGGTACTGTACGCCAGTGCATAAGCAACACCCTCACTTTTCCGTCACGTAGCTGCTATAGATGATGGTCTGCTAAATTCATGATGTACAATTTATAGGAAAACACTTAATCAGAGACTGAAACTCAGTAATCTCAGAAAAAAATCAGGCTTCAGAAAGGAACCATCGTGTAATGATAATAACACAAATTACTGAGAAACTTCGGGAATTTGCCTTAGAAACGCATATAGCATATACTGATAATGAGACAGTCATTGATAAAGTAAAAGCGCTCCTTTTATGGAAAACAGCGGAAATAAAATGTTTCCATAAATACCTTATTAATACCATGAATTGTCTATATGGAAACAGGAAAACTGTTAAAACCTTAGGTTCGAAAATGTCAGATGAAATTTTAATAAATCAAAGTGTTCGACAAGGTGCAGTCTACCACCCACTTTTTTTAGTTTGTATATTGACGACCTAATTACGTAGTGGAAAGGTGAATAGGGTTACGCATTAAAATATGATCTAGCGTATCATTAAACACTTTGTTATATGCCGATGATGAGATAATTACACAAGGAACAGAAGTTAATTTACATTTAGCAGTATATAGAATGAGCCAAAACGCGATATATTACAACTTAATCATTTCTACAAATAAGACTAAGGCAAAGGATTTCTAAGGAAAGAATCCAGTCAAATCTAATATGACAATAAATGAGAATATTTTTGAAGTAGTATCCCATTTCAGTTATCTAGTGTGTGATATTAGTTTTAACTATGACAAAGAGATTGAGAAGAAGCTTAATAAACATCAAGCTAACTGCAGAAACACTGGAAGACCTTTGGGAAGAAAAGCAAGAAAGAAACACAAAGGAAATTCTATTACGTTATGGGCGTATGTGGTTCAGAATCAAGATTAACAAAGAAAAATTCACGTATACAGACTGCAGAGATGAATTTCAGGGACATGTAACAGTGTGTAACAAAATGGATAAGAGATGAAACTTTAAGATCAGATTTAAAAAGATTTTTCACTTAATAACAAGGTAGAAGAGAACAGCATGAAATGGAAGGTTCATGTTAACAGAATGATAGAAATGGATTGACGAAAAAGATAATGAATTATAGGCCGATTGTATAGGGAGAATTTGATAGACCACGTAAGAGATGGAGAATTGGATTGATGAGACAGACAGGAACAGGTCACTAAAACACCAAATATTTAGAAGGAGATGACAATGATGTGACAGTTCGGAGTAACAAATTTCTCATGGGGCTCACAATCATGCTGCTTAGTTCCCTCACCCACAAATCATCATCATAAATTTCTCATCTGTATACTCCCAAGTCTACAAATTTCACTTTATTTTCTTCTTTCTGTACAGTGTAGGAACAATAATTAAAATTTTGTTGTTTTTTACCATTATTGGTGTAATTAAATATTTCGTTTTGGAATTTGGAAGTAATGGGATGGGGAGGCTGCACGCTCAGAAGCCGACGAACTAAACATATGGTAGTCACGTAACATGTTTGGCCGCAACCATCCCTCCATGCTAAGTTTTCACTTGTCATCAATCACGCAGAAGAATTTATTCATGGGACACGGCAAATGTCGAAAGACATCCCTCTCCATGCGAAGGGTCGGAGTTGGGCTATCGCACAGTTCATGAGGGGGGCCTTCCGGAAGGACCAGACTAACTCGGTTGCCACATGGCATTCCTGGTCCGGTGCGCGGGTAATTCCAGTCTTTTCATCCGCCGCTCTGCACCCCCTGGGGACGCCCGCCGGGCTTTCTTGCGGGCCCCGGCCCGCAGCCCCACAGAGTGACGCCCCCGCCTCCCCCACCGCCCCCGCCGTCTCCGCCCCCTGCAAATCTCGTGAGCCGCCTTGGAGATGCCGCGGACGTCGCACGTGTTTCCCTTGCGCCCCGCTGCGCCTGTGCGCGATTCCGCACGTAAGCGCGCGGCATGATTCGCCTTCCCTGGCGGTCCGACGAGTTTCTTTGTAGTCCCAAGAGCGCATGTCATGCGGCCAGCCGTGCGGGTCGTGATTGGCGTTCAACGTAATTCCAAGGAGACAGCTTTCTGAGGCCAGAAATACGCGTGCACCATAATGACTCTTATTTAAAGACAATTTTTTTCCATTTCAGCATGGCAGGTATGTATGAGAGGCGGTCAGATGAAAACCGAACACCCGCCACAAAGGGATTATGGAATAATGCCATTCAGAAGTAATCACCATACGTGTTAAGATCTTTATCACATTGGAGACGATGAAAGCCTGTATCGTGGAGCGCTGTCGGTCACTTATGGATCCACAATCGATCCACTCTTGCGCTTCCTCATCCAGCTGAAACCAACGTCTACTTACGTCTTTCTTCAGGTTCACCGAAGATGTGAAAATCTCATGGTGAAATATCCGGGCTGTACGGAGGTTGTTGCAGTGTTTCCCGAGCAAATCGCTGAAGCGTAGCCTTCGTCTGAATGGCAGTGACAGGGCAGGCATTATCGTGGATTAGGATGATTCCTTCCGACGCCATTCCGACACCCGAGGGCAAACGGCAAAGCCAGCAGTAGGAACATCCCACATCTCACCCACCAAAGAAACTCAAAGCTGCTCACAAACGTTGGGGTAAGGTGACGATGACCTGCTTCTTCGATTGCAGGGGCCGTCTACTCATCGATTTCCTCGAGCGTGGAACTACAATCAGTGGGCAGTGCCATGCAGACACTGCAACAAGTCATAAAGCCAAAACGACTAGCAATGCTGTCGGACGGGTATTCGATTTTCATTTGACTGCCCGTATAATCGTCGATAAAGGAACGTAGTTTAAAGAACATAAATGAAACAGGGTGCTAAGTATTAGCAGCATAAAACAAAAATTAAGTGGATTGAGACGAATCTATAAAAAGCTGAACATTCAATTCTAGGGAATAAAAAAAATACTCACGAAGGTATGATTATAAATACTGCACTGTTTCGAGAGACTGATATTCTTAAAAAGACAGATAGAGGGGGTTAAAAATTTCATTCTAGAAACATCCCCCAGGCTGTGGCTAAGCCATGTCTCCGCAATATCCTTACTTCCAGGAGAGCTAGTTATGCAAGGTTCGCAGGAGAGCTTCTGTCAAGTTTGGAAGGTAGGAGACGAGGTACTGGCGGAATTACAGCTGTGAGGACGGGGCGTGAGTCGTGATTGGGTAGCTCCGTTGGTAGAGCACTTGCCCGCGAAAAGTAAAGGTCCCGAGTTCGAGTCTCGATCTGGCATACAGTTTTAATCTGCCAGGAAGTTTCATATCAGCGCACACTCCGCTGTAGAGTGAAAATTTCATTCTTGGCATATAGTTTGGTATCCTTCTGGGATATTGTCGAGAGTACTTCATGAAAATTATGTTATGGGCAGACATTCTAGGTTAAGATATTTGAGAGTTACTAACTACTCTGTGCGGGGATATCTTTGCAAATATGTGTTTAAGATAGTGACTTCTTTTGGTATGATGGGTACGACCAAGTTGATGTAACGACACATACGAATATGTTGGCATCCACTTAAACCTCGCACAGGAAGAACTACTGAACAAAAATTTTATGTTAGTGTTACCAGCTATAATTATATGCTTGTATGTATATTCGAGACCTGAAACAGCAATTTCGAAGCGAGCAAACTCGCGTACTTTAGGAGGCGTGGAGAGGATACATTATCAGGCACTTTCTGTTTAGGGATTTGATCTCTATGAACATGTATTTCGTTTGTTTATCTTCATTATTATTGATTGTGAACACAGTAAGCGATAAATCAGAGCGAAAGCACACCCCTCCTCCACCACGATGTCTGTTACACCGGTCGTGTCTTAGAAAGATGTAGCTGTCTATACTTACCGAACTTGTGGGACTGGATGTCTATGCCTTGAAACATATGACGCAACTCGTCGAGATGAGCTGACAGAGATGGAGAATTTTTGTGTGCGTTCAGATGCAGACCGTGCGAGAATGTCACTGCTGGATACTAGGGACTCTGTGTCAGCGCTAAGAAGGAAACAAAAGATAGGGGTAATGCTAAGGTGTGGGAACGCAGATTCCCTGATGTGAAAACAGTAGATATCTTCAGCGAGGAAGGAGGTTTTGCGGCCAAGGCCAGTAGGGTTTGTAGAGGTTTGCATCAGTAGTTAAACTGCCGAGTGGTGACAGGAAAAGAAGCGCGCTAATCAGAGTGTGCGCTACAGTAGGGAAAGCGAGATAAACACAATAAAAACAGTGATTGCGGATATGGATAAGACGTCGGCAGCCGTCGTGGACAATGATTTGGATTACACACAGCAGGGGCTTGCTTCTCTGCTGGTCCTCATCAACCAAGTCAACAAGAGCAGTGCTACTACCGTGAATGCATCCTCGCGTAAGCGAGATGCTTCACTACACTGAGGTGACAAAAGTCATGGTACAGCGATCCATTTCGAAAATCTTTAGGGAATTCAATATTCCAAGAGCCACAGTGCCAAGAGTGTGCCGAGAATACTAAATTTCAGACGTTAGTCTCACCACTGACAGCCAAGTGACCGGTGTACCTCATTAAAAATCGGTAACAGCAACGTCTGCGTAGAATCGTCCGTGCTAACAGAGAAGCAACATTACATGAAATAATAGCATAAATCAACATGGGAGTGCGATTAAAGTATCCGTCACGACATAATGGTGAAATTTGCCTTTACTGGGCTATGGCGGCAGACGACCGACGACAGTGCGTTCGTAACAGGGCGACATCGCCTGCAACACATCTCTTGGGCTCCTGACCATATCGGTTGGAACGTTGGCTACTGGAAAATCGTGGCATTGTCAGATGAGTCCCGATTTCAATTGGCAAGACTGATGGTAGTAGTCGAGTGTGATGCAGACTCTATGAACTCATGGACGCAAGTTGTCAACAAGGTACTCTGCTACAACTGAACCTGTCGTTGACTGGAAATGGTTATCTTAACCTACTTGGAGATCGTTTGCTGCCACTTGCGATGGAATTTTTGTGGATGACAATGCATTATGTCACTGGGACACAATTGTTCGCAATTGATTCAAGAACATTCGGGACAGTTCGAGCGAATGGTTTGGCCACTCAGATCTCCGGACATGAATCCCATCGAACATTTATGGGACATAATCGAGAAGTCAGTTCATGCACAAAATTCTGCACCTTCAATCTATCGCAATTGAGGGAGGGTTAGAGGTAACATGGCTAAAAATTTCTGGAGCGGACTTGCAACGACCTTCCAGTCCATGCAACATCGAATTGCTGCATTACACAAAGAAAACGATTGTCCTACACGATATTAGGAGGTATCCCTTGACTTTCATCACTTCAACACATTGCGACAATCAACCTCCAGTATACAGACGCCAGCTTCCAGAAAACCAAACGCTCCCTTAAAGCACTCACCTGTAGGCCACCGAGCAGCTCCAGACGAATAATTTTTTCGAAGCGGTAACTGAAGACGGCGCAACAGCAACTTAAGAAGAGATAGCAGAAAAGCCAAACTGCGTCACCGAACCAAAACCGTCGACACCACCGGTGCTTGTTATACAGTACTCTGGAAGGGACATCGCCGTGTATCACAAATTGAGAGACGTCGTCGATGGTCAAGTCTCAGTAAATGTCTTGACAAGACTCGCCTACGAACGGCCGAATATCATTGCGAGGTAGCGGAATGCTGCACGTAGAACAACTTCACACCTTTGCTATTGTATCAACATACACATTGTAATATCTCTTTATATTCGATGAATTATTCTGATACAATTCTACCCTTGAATGACGTTTACTAATTTTCTATCCTCATACTCGCAGAATCCATGCGCAGAGTAGTTATATACAATAGCTATGCCATGAGCGCATAATTATTCTTTGTAGTACTCTCTCTGGGAGTTGTTAGAAAAAGAAAGCTTCCGAGATGGTCTTCGTGCTGATTAGCCTGAGCATTGTTTGAAGAACTGTAATCTGAATATTGAGATTTATGACAGAAGATGTTGTTTTTGTTGTTGTCTTCAGTCCTGAGACTGGTTTGATGCTGCTCCTCATGCTACTCTATCCTGTGCAAGCTTCTTCATCTCCCAGTACTTACTCCCCCTCTACGATTTTTACCCTCCACGCTGTTCTCCAATGCTAAATTTGTGATCCCTTGATGCCTCAGAACATGTCCTACCAACTGGTCCCTTCTTCTTGCGTGCCACAAACTCCTCTTCTCCCCAATTCTATTCAATACCTCCTCATTAGTTATATGATCTACCCATCTAATCTTCAGCATTCTTCTGTAGCACCACATTTCGAAAGCTTCTATTCTCTTCTTGTCCAAACTATTTATCGTCCACGTTTCACTTCCATACATGGCTACACTCCATACAAATACTTTCAGAAACGACTTCCTGACACTTAAATCTATACTCGATGTTAACAAATTTCTCTTCTTCAGAAACGCTTTCCTTGCCATTGCCAGTCTACATTTTATATCCTCTCTACTTCGACCATCATCAGTTATTTTGGTCCCCAAATAGCAAAAATCCTTTACTACCTTAAGTGTCTCATTTCCTTATCTAATTCCCTCAGCATCACCCGACTTAATTCGACTACATTCCATTATCCTCGTTTTGCTTTTGTTGATGTTTATCTTATGTCCTCCTTTCAAGCCACTGTCCATTCCGTTCAACTGCTCTTCCTAGTCCTTTGCTGTCTCTGCCAGAATTACAATGTCATCGCCGAACCTCAACGTTTTTATTTCTTCTCCATGGACTTTAATACCTACTCCGAATTTTTCTTTTGCTTCCTTTACTGCTTGCTCAATACACAGACTGAATAACGTCGGGGACAGGCTAAAACCCTGTCTCACTCCGTTCCCAACCGCTGCTTCCCTTTCATGCCCCTCGACTCTTATGACTACCATTTGGTTTCTGTACAAATTGTAAATAGCCTTTCGCTCCCTGTATTTTACCACCGCCACCTTTAGAATTTGAAAGAGAGTATTCCAGTCAACATTGTCTCAAGCTTTCTCTAATTCTAGAAATGTATGTTTGCCTTTCCTTAATCTATTTTCTAAGATAATTGCCTCACGTGTTCAAACATTTCTACGGAATCCAAACCGATCTTCGCCGAGGTCGGCTTCTACCAGTTTTTACATTCGTCTGTAAAGAATTCGCGTTAGTATTTTGCAGCTGTGACTTATTAAACTGATAGTTCGGTAATTTTCACATCTGTCAACACCTGCTTTCTTTGGGATTGGAATTATTATATTCTTCTTGACGTCTGAGGGTATTTCGCCTGTCTCATACATCTTGCTCACCAGATGGTAGAGTTTTGTCAGGACTGGCTCTCACAAGGCCGTCAGTAGTTCCAATGGAATGTTGTCTACTCCCGGGGCCTTGTTTCGACTCACGTCTTTCAGGGCTCTGACAAACTCTTCACGCAGTATCGTATCTCCCATTTCATCTTCATCTACATCCTCTTCCATTTCCATAATATAGTCCTCGAGTACATCGCCCTTGTATAGACCCTCTGTATACTCCTTCCACCCTTCGGTTTTCCCTTCTTTGCTTAGAATTGGGTTTCCATTTGAGCTCTTGATATTCATACAAGTGACTCTCTTTTCTCCAAAGGTCTCCTTAATTTTCCTGTAGTCAGTATCTATCTTACCCCTCGTGAGATAAGCCTCTACATCCTTACATTTGTCCTCTAGCCATCCCTTCTTAGCCATTTTGCACTTCCTGTCGATCTCATTTTTGAGACGTATGAATTCCCTTTTGCCTGCTTCATTTACTGCGTTTTTATATTTTCTTCTTTCATCAATGAAATTCAATATTTCTTCTGTTACCCAAGGATTTCTACTAGCCCTCGTCTTTTTACCTACTTTATCCTCTGCTGCCTCCACTATTTCATCCCTCAGAGCTACCCATTCTTATTCTACTGTATTTCTTCCCCCCATTCCTGCCATTTGTTCCCTTACGCTCTCCCTGAAACTCTTTACAACCTATGGTTCTTTCAGTGTATCCAGGTCCCATCTTCTTAAATTCCCCCCTTTTTGCAGTTTCTTCAGTTTTAATCTACAGTTCATAACCAATATATTGTGGTCAGAGTCCACATCTGCCCCTGGAAATGTCTTACAATTTAAAACCTGGTTCCTAAATCTCTGTCTTACCATTATATAATCTATGTGATACCTTCTAGTATCTTCAGGATTCTTCCATGTATACAACCTTCTTTTATCATTCTTTACCATGTGTTAGCTATGATTAAGTTATGCTCTGTGCAAAATTCTACCAGACAGTTTCCTCTTTCATTTCTCTCCCCCAATCCATATTCACCCACTATGTTTCCTTCTCTCCCTTTTCCTAGTCTCGAATTCCAGTCACCCATGACTATTAAATTTTTGTCTCCCTTCAGTACCTGAATAATTTCTTTTATCTCATCATACATTTCATCAATTTCTTCATCATCTGCAGAGCTAGTTGGCTTGTACTACTGTAGTAGGCATGAGCTTCGTGTCTGTCTTGGCCACAATAATGCGTTCACTATGCTGTTGGTAGTAGCTTACCCGCACTCCTATTTTTTATTCATTATTAAACCTACTCCTGCATTACCCCTATTTGATTTTGTATTTATAACCCTGTATTCACCTGACCAAAAGTCTTGTTCCTCCTGCCACCGAACTTCACTAATTCTCACTATATCTAACTTCAACCTATCCATTTCCCTTTCTAAATTTTCTAACCTACCTGCCCGATTAAGGGATATGACGTTCCACGCTCCTATCCGTAGAACGTTAGTTTTCTTTCTCCTCATAACGACGTTCTCTTGAGTAGTCCCCGCCCGGAGATCCGAATGGGGGACTATTTTACCTCCGGAATATTTTACCCAAGAGGACGCCATCATCATTGCCATACAGTAAAGCTGCATGCCCTCGGGAAAAATTAGGCCTGTAGTTTCCCCTTGCTTTCAGCCGTTCCCAGTACCAGCACAGCAAGGCCGTTTTGGTTAGTGTTGCAAGGCCAGGTCAGTCAATCATCCAGACTGTTGCCCCTGCAACTACTGAAAAGGCTGCTGCCCCTCTTCAGGAACCACACGTTTGTCTGGCCTCTCAACAGATACCCCTCCGTTGTGGTAGCACCTACGGCACGGCCATCTCCATCGTTGAGGCACACAAGCCTCCACACCAACGGCAAGGTCCATAGTTCATGGGGTGACAGAAGATAACTGACACGAAATTGTACTATTAAAAGGGAAATACATATATATTGCTCCTTCATACAAAACGTGTGTATTTGACATTTGAGAATTAATAATATTCATCGATATATTGCGCAGTTATTAATCAGAAGGGAACTTCCGAAAGATTGGATACGAACCTGCATTTAATAATCCAAGAGCTCCATTACTTCTTCGGAAGGTTAAACTTCATCAAAGCCAAATATCCGCTTGATCTGAGGTTTCCCGACTGATTATACAACACTCCCAAAAATTAGGAGGCATCTTATTTGTACAGAGTAGCAGACTGCCGCAAAGCACGAGCCTGCAGAAAAGAAGAATCATCGTCTGATTTCATTCTAACAAGTAAAATTTCTGAATCATTTTGAGTGACTGACTTATGACTGTGTTTCCTATTATGAATGATTGATTGCTCGAACGAATTGAGAACAACATAATTACATAGATAGGAGGAAAAATTACAACATTGAGACTAGTTCTCTGGGACCAACCTATTAATCTAGATCCGAAGTACAGCCAGAGCATCCTCGCTGAGTCTGGCTTTACTATCGAATTGGTGATTCATCTGAAATCCCTGAAACTTTGCTGCTCATGTTGATGGCCCCAGACACCTTTTCCAATAGGATGATGTACGCCATCACTTATCTTGCCGCCTGCAAAGCTACGATCAAATACTTTCGTGAAAACGTGGCAACCTTCAGTAATTTCATTGTCTGCGGACTGGGAACACTCGACACTGCAGTTTTCCACCTTGCCGCGCCAAATGGTTTGACAGACATCCGAATGCAGACTGCCAGCTGAAAAAAGGAGTCGACTTGCCAAAATGTGTCAAATGTGAAAGTCCGCAAGTCGCCAGTTACAGCGACTGTGATACCGCCAAGAGTGCAGAAAGGCATCACTTCCACCTGTCGTAAAAAGAGCTCAGCTGCATAGATACCTACGGTTTCTTGTACTTGCCGTCTCTGGCCAACCAACTGCCACATCACAGATGCAGCCGTCGGTGAAACCTGTATTGCAACCATCCACCTATGGAGCTTCAAGAGCATCACCTCATCAACGTGCTCTCCGAACAATCAGCAGGCGCCACCACGATGTCAATGTCTTGGGCCTGGCAATGGAACTCAATCCAACACCAGAGGTCTGCGAGGTACAGCTACGAAACTTCATTCCTTCTGCACTGTCTCGCCCTGTGGCCACTGACACCTCCTCCATCGACAACCTCACTAGGCTACTGATGATACTTACCACAATGATGACCAACGTCCTGGACCTCATCGGGAAACTGAAGGATTTCTGTAGCAGCTTACTGTAGTTCAGGTAGTAATCGAGGCAGGTATCGAGACTTCACAGCAACCTGACATTAGCTTTGCATAGAATTCCAATAGTCTCCAATCACAACGTGATGCACATCGTCTATTTCTCCGTAAGAAAGATATTGATATCGGTTTGATAACGAAAGTGCACCTCACTTTCTGCTATTATGGGACCCAGTGAGCGCCGGCAGGTGACAACATGGCCATTTACGTGCTAAGCACTTCTTTACACCACTTTTTTTAACTTGCTCCTCCAGACACTGGAGGCTGTGACGGTAGCCACTGCCGCAGCAACGGCCACATTAACTTCATGGCTGCTTACCTGCCTCCACGAGGCGAGTCTGAAGCCATCTAATCTTTCCATCGGGCTTTTCTCCAGGGAAGGCTTTTCCTCAAGGGAGATTTTAATGCGAAACTCATGGAGTGGCATTCTTGAGCCACAAATATCAGTGGCACATCCTTACTACTGTGAACATGTACAAGAATTACTCACTCTTTCATTTAACGCCTTATAATGAGTGATTCTGGTACATGTTCACAGTATTCTGACTTCTTACAAGCTCCAGTATTTGTAATATGGTCCAGATAGCCATTCACACTTAGTTATAATTATCCACGTTGAATATGGTGGTGCTAGGATGTTTTTAGTCATATTCATGGTAAGTCCGAGTTCTGGCCTAAAATTAGGAAATAAATCCTTAACCTTTTTTAAAAAACCTTGAAGTGACGTCGTACGTCTCTTCGCGCATATACACATAACTTTGCATACCGTTTTGGTAACACCTGATAGCACTAATCACTTTGACCTCTGTCGGTCAATAAATAATAGGGGCGATGAAAGCGACTTTGTACGCATGAACACTGCAGATCAGTAGAATAGACATCATAAACAAAAGTAACACTGATCGAATGTATTTATGTCCGAAGCCAACTAGAAGCTTAATGTGAAATACGTTGTATTACATCTTCAAAGCTTTAGAGTTAATGAGGTAAAAAAGTTTCACATGAAAGAGAGGGAATTTTGTGAAAGGTATGCATATAAACGGAGGGATGCTGAAATAAATTTAATATCTGCTAAGTTTCGCTATGACAACAAAGCAACACTTACCATTTATCGTTAATATCCAGTAACGTAATGGTTAGCACGAACGAAGAAGAAGAGCTTGGGAATTTAACCCAGATGGAGTGACAAATGTCACGTAATAAAACCGCCTGGACAGGCAGCTGGTCGACATCCATTGTGGAGGCCGTCACACGCAAGTGGTAGTACATTAGCTCGCCAGCCAAAGCAATTAAACCGGTGTCGAGCACAGCGCGCCCTGTCCGGACAGCCGGCGACCTAAGCGCCTGGCGCGTACGCAGCCACACGCAACAGCTGGACTGTGAGACTTGCCTGCCAAGAAGAAACACGCCACAAAACGGAGGCTCCCACTTTTCGGCCAGCACATTTTTACGTTTCAGTGGCAGCAGTGAGTTTTGGCAGACCGGTAAGAAATATTTCCCCATGAAACTTACTGGAGACTGAAAGTACGCACTTTGCTACGAGTCCAATTACGTAGCTGCCGAGAAGACTGGAAGCGAGGCGTGCTTAAAAAGTCGCATTACCGGCAAATGGTAAAGATCCGAGTTTGTGTCCTGGTCCGGCACACTATTTTAAACTGTCCGATAATTTCACAACAGCTCACGCTCAGATGAGTAGCGAAAGATTCATTTTATTCTTCAACCGTTATCAGCAGTTTTCTTTAATTCGTTTACTTTATCTCGGACATTTAAATCACTAAATCTACGAATCATCAATCACACACACATCAATAAGTTGCGTCAGTAGCTCTTGGTAACTGTATCAGATCACAGACCACTATAGCGCTATTGATTTACACTGTAGTACACTGTGTATAGGCCACATGTCATATCTCATGTTTCAGATACATGTTGGGGAATATAAAAAGAGTCCGTAGAACAGAGTTCCAGGGTGCAAAGAAATACAACAGAGGAAAGGAAATGCGATACCAACTTGACTATAACCGATGTTGAAAGTGACCACCATTCATCTCTAGGCAATTTTGGTGCCTGATCAGCAAGTTGCTGTACGTGGATCGAAGCTAGACTGCTGGAATTGCTGCAGTCTCATCTGAAATTTTCTACTGCAGTTCTTGAAGACTATGAGGGTCGTTGCGCAACATCTTATACTTGACGGCTCGCCAAACAAAGTAATCGCACACTGACAGACCAGATGACCTGGGTGGCCAGATAGGACCGCGACCAGTCTTACCTCTGCTAATAACTCTGCCAGGCATACAGACTGTGTATGGACAGTTGCTCCAATGTGTTGGAAGTAACTGTAGAAATTTTCCTCCTCTCTTAATGCTGTCACAAATGGTTTCAAAATGTCTGGGCCACTTTTATTTGGCCAATCTTGTACTTCATCTCCTTCTTTGGGTCATTTAGTTTATTTGTCATTTAGTTTACTTATCAATTACGCTCTCGGACATCAACGATAAATTCTGTCCAAAATTTGTGTTAAAGAACTATTAGTTACATTTAAATTTACTTAATGTTGAAGTTAACATAACGCTACGTGTTTCGACTATGTTCTGTTCGTCTTCATGCGTATGTACATATACACTCCTGGAAATTGAAAAAAGAACACATTGACACCGGTGTGTCAGACCCACCATACTTGCTCCGGACACTGCGAGAGGGCTGTACAAGCAATGATCACACGCACGGCACAGCGGACACACCAGGAACCGCGGTGTTGGCCGTCGAATGGCGCTAGCTGCGCAGCATTTGTGCACCGCCGCCGTCAGTGTCAGCCAGTTTGCCGTGGCATACGGAGCTCCATCGCAGTCTTTAACACTGGTAGCATGCCGCGACAGCGTGGACGTGAACCGTATGTGCAGTTGACGGACTTTGAGCGAGGGCGTATAGTGGGCATGCGGGAGGCCGGGTGGACGTACCGCCGAATTGCTCAACACGTGGGGCGTGAGGTCTCCACAGTACATCGATGTTGTCGCCAGTGGTCGGCGGAAGGTGCACGTGCCCGTCGACCTGGGACCGGACCGCAGCGACGCACGGATGCACGCCAAGACCGTAGGATCCTACGCAGTGCCGTAGGGGACCGCACCGCCACTTCCCAGCAAATTAGGGACACTGTTGCTCCTGGGGTATCGGCGAGGACCATTCGCAACCGTCTCCATGAAGCTGGGCTACGGTCCCGCACACCGTTAGGCCGTCTTCCGCTCACGCCCCAACATCGTGCAGCCCGCCTCCAGTGGTGTCGCGACAGGCGTGAATGGAGGGACGAATGGAGACGTGTCGTCTTCAGCGATGAGAGTCGCTTCTGCCTTGGTGCCAATGATGGTCGTATGCGTGTTTGGCGCCGTGCAGGTGAGCGCCACAATCAGGACTGCATGCGACCGAGGCACACAGGGCCAACACCCGGCATCATGGTGTGGGGAGCGATCTCCTACACTGGCCGTACACCACTGGTGATCGTCGAGGGGACACTGAATAGTGCACGGTACATCCAAACCGTCATCGAACCCATCGTTCTACCATTCCTAGACCGGCAAGGGAACTTGCTGTTCCAACAGGACAATGCACGTCCGCATGTATCCCGTGCCACCCAACGTGCTCTAGAAGGTGTAAGTCAACTACCCTGGCCAGCAAGATCTCCGGATCTGTCCCCCATTGAGCATGTTTGGGACTGGATGAAGCGTCGTCTCACGCGGTCTGCACGTCCAGCACGAACGCTGGTCCAACTGAGGCGCCAGGTGGAAATGGCATGGCAAGCCGCTCCACAGGACTACATCCAGCATCTCTACGATCGTCTCCATGGGAGAATAGCAGCCTGCATTGCTGCGAAAGGTGGATATACACTGTACTAGTGCTGACATTGTGCATGCTCTGTTGCCTGTGTCTATGTGCCTGTGGTTCTGTCAGTGTGATCATGTGATGTATCTGACCCCAGGAATGTGTCAATAAAGTTTCCCCTTCCTGGGACAATGAATTCACGGTGTTCTTATTTCAATTTCCAGGAGTGTATTTTGCTACTGCTGACACATTGGATTTTTTCCAGTTTGTGTATCCATAAGCTCTTTAAATTAAGTTCTAAAAGTTCTGCCACTCTGTCAATATAATACTTGTTTCATTGCCAGCAGGTAATTTTGTAATTGCTGCTTTTGTGAAGATCGGCACCTGTCAGATTCATACTGCGAATAAGTCTCTTACTTAGGTGATGCTGAAGCTGTATACAGATAATTATTTTGTTTGTTTCTTGTTTTTGTAGTGAAACTTGAAATGTTAATGCTGTTTCATCCTGTCACTATGCTTGTATGTATCCCTTTGTCCTAAGTTTCCCTCTCATTCATTGTGATTCCATTTCTGGCGAGATGTTTTGCAATGTGGTTCATTAAAATTACACGTATTTGGTAGTGAAACACCCACCTTCAAGGTTTACCAGTATTATATAACGTTCATCATTGCGACATGGTGAATCAGTGACGTCTGTATTGTGCAGGGAAATGCTGCACTCTTTTTTCATGAAAATTTACTTTCCTTTTTTCACCTTTAGAACACACAGATGTCTCCCAACAAACTGGTCTACGAAACGCTGGTTACAAGTGACCAATAGAAATTAGATTTAGAAGCAGATAATGGGCTTTTACCTATAAAGTATGTATATTAATAGTGTTTGTTTGTTTCGTCTTCTCTGTATTCCTTACCCATTGTGAAATGCAACATCTTCCCCACTGGCAGGGATTTCCTCAGTCACAAGACGTTTCCACACTTGGTCCATAAGCTTTCGAACTCGAGAAGCACTAATCACTTGTTACTCATTCTTGCAACGTCTGCAGATGAATTACTTTGTAGGTGATGTACTGACGCCACTTACGGAATCTTACTTCTGGAGTTGATAGAATCCGAAAAGTCACTGATCAGAAAAACTAATGTAATACATCACTTACGCCGTCATTGACCCACAGAGCAGTGTAAAGCGTTATTACTGAGTTTTGACTCATGACATAGAATCTGGCACTCAGAATAAAGTCAGTAGGTGTGGTGTGTTTTTGGCAAACAATAGACACCTGACTGAGTTACAGCCTCAGTGAAATTCAGAATAGTGGTTTAACTGTTTTTCATGGTTTGGACGCAAACCATTATCGTTGGTCGATCGCCAAATTATCGCACCTGCAGCTGCCAAAAAGTCTTCAGCTGTATTTATTGGTATCAACGTAATATTTTCCTCGTAACACTAATGGCACTCGAAATGTTGTTTTAACAACGTCAGAACGATACAGTTCTATGAATTGTTCATATACCAGGACTGAAAGTCATTCAACATGAAACAACCTGGAAAATTAGAACTGAGTGCCGAACTGCGACTCAAGACGAAAACTGTACTCTTTGGGGGTGAATTCTGTACTAAGGGAGCTATTCAGACTCAGATCATTATGTTCACAATTTTACTCTCACGAGAACCCCTACAAAAGGTCCCAAACTTAACAAATCTCTCCTGCATACCCAGCGGTTATAGTACTCCTGGACGAAATTACAGCATTTGCCCCTGAACGTCAAGGCTGCCATGTTCGAGACATGACAAGCATAAAATTTTTATCTACCAAGTTGTTTCAAATCATTGAAAATATTTCATGAAATCGTTCTAAATCTGCAGGAACAATCGGGTCAGATACCGTCTCCATTGTATCGGAACAAAGTGAAGAGCCTTCCTCTAATATTAAACGTCGTAATACTAGCAAAAGAGAGCCCTTAATGTCACAGTAACAGATCTGGAGCTTTTTCACTAATGAATCTGCACACGCGAAGGCTTTTGGCCTTAGTCTTTTGTGTAGCTCAGAAATGGGGTTTGTCTGGTTCACTTTCTTGGAATGTTATTTGTAAGTCACGTAGATTCCGCAACCTAACTGGAGCTCCGTTGAAGAAGGCAGCCGAAAGTCCGGGAGTAATTTCTTCTACACTCCGGTACTAATTTTACTATTAAGTCGCTACAGTTGCTGTTTTCATGAAGGACTTTTGAAAATAACGTAGCCTCCACGCCGAAAAAAAGATGGTCATAAGATTTATCTGCATGTCTACAGGCGTCCGTGGTCATTGTCATTGAAGGTAAAATGTTCTGTGTTGTTAGGCCGCGTTATATTTCTACTACAATATAGATGTCTCGACCCCACTGCTCTGATCATCTTCTGGATGTTGTGGTGTCCACGGTTGACTGAACGATGTCAGAGAGCACAGTAACGTTCTCTTATAAAGGGGGAGCTTCCCTCCTTTATGCTGGAGAGGTAGGATTACTAAGCACTGAAAAATAAAAGAAGATTTACAACCGAAGAGGTATTTTCATCATCTACCTTAAAGTTACAGAAAATCTTACGCGAGGTGAAATCGTCAAAGGTACAAAGAACAACTCGTGAAAATGATACATTTCCCCAGCTTTCAGGATTTCAGTCGGATGACGTCGACATCTCATTACGTTGCGAAAAGTCCAAGGATCACAACGACGTATGTAACAGAATTACCTGCTCCTCACCGTAGTGAGCAGGTAAAGTGACAATATGCACCTTCTCTCGCGAGGCAAAATCACAGTAAACATTTATGCGACACAGCATTTGTTGCGGCGTTTACGAAGTGCTGTAGGACTTATTTTGTCATCAGGCCTTTTACAACTTCGATGCGGTCCACCACGAATTCCTCTCTTGTGACACCCTCTCCACCTCAGAGTAGTATTTGCACCCTATTTCCGCAGTTACAAAGTGCTCATGTTTGAAGTTTCGGTTTCAGGACGCTGTGGAAATAGAAAAACTACTCAGAACGACGTCAAATTTGAACTGAATATTATTGGCACAGGGGGAAATGTCACTGGAAAAAAAGAAATTTAACGGAAATTTTACCAGTAGATGGCCCTGTAAGCGTCTTAACGTAAACGGGATCGGCTACAAATGACAGATGAATCCCAATACAATGGTCCTGGTTAGGGTTGGATGTTACTCCATCCGTACTGTTAAATGTGCACAACTGCGAAAGTTCGGCATCAATGGTCGTGGCACTGTTATTTAGGTATTCACATCCATCACGGAAAGGTCGCACCACATCGAATAGGAAAAAGCGGCTTGTAATTGTAGTGAAGCCAAAAACCGCATGAAAAGCAATATCTGAATTCGGAATCTCTGCCTGACCATGATGTAAACCAGCTGGAACCTTTCCTTGGATCCGGCAGTTTTCCAAGTATATCTTCTCATCTCTCATTCCTGCTAGCTATCACGTATTCTCCCTTACCTCCTTCGTTTATTTCTTCCCCTACTACAGCGTTCAATCCCACATTATAAAAAGACCATCATCTCCATTTACATATTGAATTATTCTTTATGTATCTCTATCTCTTTTTTTTCTGCTTATGACATCGGTATATATACCTGAATTACTGTCGTTAACGTCGGTCTGCTGTCGCTTCTGGTGAGAATAATCCTATCATTAAACTGATCACAGTACCGATAACTCACTGCCTGCCCTGCCTTCCTAATCATAACGAATTCTACTCCAGCTATACCATTTTGTGCTGCTGTTAATTTTACCGTGATCATAAATCCTCATTTCTTTCCACTTTATTTCACTGACGCCCGCCACAGCTGTATTGAGCCTTTGCATTTACCTTCTCAGTTATTCTTTCTGTCCTACCACGATCAAATCTCTGACATTCAACCCTACGAATAGTAGAATGTTACCTTTCCGTTGGTTATTCAGTCTTTTTCTCACGGCTACCTCCCACTTTGCGACTCCTTCCATCATATTATAGCTGAGGATAATCCTGCATCTTGTGCCACTGAAGATATCACCATGTCTGGTTTTTCAGTAACAGGCAACTTGTCCTACCGATATACAATCTGCGTATTTAACTCATTGGTTTCCTTGCCGGCCGGAGTGGCCGAGAGGTTCTAGGCGCTACAGTCTGGAACCGCGTGACCGTTACGGTCGCAGGTTCGAATCCTGCCTCGGGCATGGATGTGTGTGATGTCCTTAGGTTAGTTAGGTTTAAGTAGTTCTAAGTTCTAGGGGACTGATGATCGCAGAAGTTAAGTCCCATAGTTCTCAGAGCCATTTGAACCATTTGATTTTTCTATTTCCTCTTGCGTCCTCACGCCGTTGAGCATTCCTGATTTTTCCGCTTCCAGGGCAGTTTCCAACTCTCCAGGGCAAATGTTTACCCTGAAACTTCACACGTTCCTCCACCCTCTTTTGCCAAGGCCGTTGGCACGATGAAGATGACCTCTCATACCAAAAACCTTCGGTCGCGACTGCTGATCACTTTTATTCAAAATTTAAGCTGTGATTAAATTCGAGTCTCGGACCGGGGACGTTTTGGTTACTCTTCAAAGGCACTACGCATTGGCGATGTGTCCAGAATGGAGCCATTAAACTTAACTAACTTATTAAAGGAGGTCATACCTCATTGTTGGTATTTCAGAAGCCTCAACTGTCATCACTGTAAGAACTTTTAGGGGGGAATATAGATTAACAACGGTGTGTTGTTTTATTTTCCTTGTACTAAATTAAACCTCTTAACCAAGGTGTCACTGCATGCTCAAGTGAAATATAACATATCATCTGTGGTAAAAGAAATCTTAGGGTCTGCCTAATTATTGGCGATCATCTACGTGATTCCACTCCATTCACCGGAAAACGTCGACAGTCCATTAACAAATCTTAGGTCGACATCCAGGAAAAAATGCAAGATGTATCTGCCAACGGACTCCATTAATGTACTTCTGTTGGCACGATTCCGAAACGTTCATTCATAACAACAGAAAAGTCCATAAGTCAGCCGCTTCACAGTGTTCGGATTTGCAAACAGATGAACATGCTCGAGAAAAATTGGTGGAAGGAATACGGAAGACTAAGCAGATTCGAAAGCGGAAGAGAATCTTAACAAACATTATTCTTTTAATTGTATCGTCTTATTAAATTCGTGTGTCAATTCAACATATGTCATATTCGTACATGGTGATACTTCACGGGCAGAACCACGTGCGAGACTGTAATGCTAGATTCTACTTCCAATATCTGGGCAGCATCTGTACCTTATGGCCTGTCCACATTCGAACCGTGGAATTTGTGAAGAAGAAAAGCATTTGCTGTCTTTACGATGGCGTTGAGGACTAAATAGGATTTTATTGGCGCAGGGAAGTCGTAAAACCGTTCCATGTGAAGAATGCCACACGCTGTTAGAGGAGTCGTGTTGCAGGTTCGAAAAGCGCAGGGTTAGGCTAACTGTGTTGTCTCAGTGGTACGACAAAGTACTCCCAATCGATAGAAGCTGCGATCAACTACCGACACAGTTATTACTGTATTGGTCTTCTACAATTTTATTAATATGTATCAGAGCATCTCGTTAGGTATGGAACCTGTTGTCGGCGCTACAATGGCGCTCTTTTAAAATACTAGGGCGTGTCGTCTGAATTGTTTTTTGTTTTGACTAAACATTACAACGTAGGGGCAAAAATCTAATACTACCTGATCATCATCCGAGGCAAACTGTTTCTTGTTAGGCTGATACTTCCACTCTCGCAGTAATAATTAGGAATAAGTTTCGAAGCCTTTCTACGAGGAAAGGGAGGAACGTTGAAATGATAAGTGGAACTTCATGTCACTTCACCATTTACGTCACTAGCGAGGGATCTAATAGCTCATTAATTGAAAGTTTTGGTACTGTTAATTGTTTATGTGCGCTAAATACCTGGTAAAGAATTACGATTCTGAGAAACCCAGTACGTAGCCAATATGAGGTAACCGTAAAGGCGTGACTGCTAAATATGAACAATGTCATGTTGACATGAAAAGATACATTCGTGTGTTCCGAAGGTACTCTGGATGTTGTTTTCAGGTCTATTGTTCGGTTTTTCAATGGAGAGCCAAGTTCTCTTGTTATTCTTCTCGAAGATACTTCGCCAGAAGCAATGGAAACGCGCCTGCTTCTGGTGTACTCGAATATATGTCAGCATGCTCTTGTAGCACGTGAGTCAACGTTAGGCGTTTACTAATTCGGCGTTTCAGTTTCTTGGCTATGGAAACGAAGTTTGTGGATCACATCCATAAATGCTGTGGTCAATAGAACTGCAACACCATGTAGACGCCATACAAGAATCGTAAAATTGACACGATATTTATTACGTGCTTGAATATTCTTGTGATCGAACAACGTTTGTAGCGGTGAGACTATATAAATTCAGTATACAGGGTGTATCAAAAGATATGTTAATATGCTTGGTGGTCGGTAGCATATTGTCTACTAAAATGATGTTTGAAAATGCTTCGTTTGAGTACTAGCGTCTCTGAAATGCGGACCAGGACGTAGTGAATTTGAATAACACGAGCTTGGATGGGAGTAAAGGACACAATGTACATTACTGTCATTAAACACGGTTACATTCTCTTACAGAAAGTGCTGGAAATGACCACACCAATGAAGATACATTTTGTGTATCAAACTGAAAAGAGGAACTTCAAAACGCCTGCCACGCGGGGTAGCAGCGCGATCCGAGGCGCCTTGCCACGGTTCGTGCGACTCCTCCGGTCGAGGGTTCGAGTCCTCCCTCGGGCATGGTTGTGTGTGTTGTCCTTAGCGTAAGTTAGGGTACGTTAGATTGACTAGTGTGTAAGCCTAGGGACCGACGATCTCAGCAGTCTGGTCCCAAAGGAACTTACCACAAATTTCGAATTTTCAAAACGCCAAGAGCGACAGCAAAGCATTTATTTGGATACCCGGTTTCGGTGAGAGCACATTACTATCTTCGGCTCTTATGCTCCACAATTTCACATAATCTACCCCATCTGTGCTATGCGGGGCCTGTGTGTTATATCACGAATATGTATATGAAGATCATGAAAATCACTGAATGCCGTCATATCAAATTTAAAATTAACAAAATTTACAAACATAAGTATAGTGCGCAGAATAAAATTGCTCATGGTTACACAACAGCCGACTATAGACCGAAATGCACAGTAAACACATTGCTATTCCAAAAATGGTTCAAATGGTTCTGAGCACTATGCGACTTAACTTCTGAGGTCATCAGTAGCCTAGAACTTAGAACTAATTAAACCTAACTAACCAAAGGATACCACACACATCCACGCCCGAGGCTGGATTCGAACCTGCGACCGTAGCGGCCGCTCGGTTCCAGACTGTAGCGCCTAGAACCGCGCGGCCACTCGGGCCGGCTTGGCTATTCCATAAGCCGCTCATAACACACATGGAGGAGATTATTTGAATTTGTAGAGATTATGGAACATTGCGTTTCCCGGTGTAGAGACAAATAATTTTGTGGATTGCTATACTTGATTATAAACCTATTACCCTGTCAGCTTGGTTCTATCCATTGCACATCCGAAGATGGTAACATAATCTTACTGATATCGGTTATCGATACAAATACTTTACTAGCGTTCTTGGCTTTTTGAAGTTTTTTTTTCGATTGTGAGGCTATTCCACTGCAGATCCTCCATTCTTGCACATCATAAGTTCTTGCATTGCCTGATGATGTCTTGCCGAATGCTTGGGAAGATTCCCATCATATCACTAATGACTGCAACCTGTACTGGGCCACAACATCTTGTGTTGCCTGCACGGTTGCCTCATACACCAGGGTTTTCATGTCCCCTCAGAAATGAAAATCCATTGGCAATAGGGCTGGTGAGCTAGGGACCAAGTTTCGGCAAGACGTCGTCAGGCTGTTCACAACATGAATCGAAGTTGCTGGCGATCATATTGAGCACCTTTTCTAACTGAATTAGACTGCCGGTAATATTCAGTGTCTCCTTTCCTCCGTGCCTAGCTTGGGTGGTCCAAACTGCCTACATCCCCTTCCACATTTCTTGGAAGCTAGGACGCAAACCAAACGTTTTCGAAAATAAGTTTATTAGCGAAATAGACTCACACGTTACCCATCTACCAACTACAGTGTTTTGTAACACACGCTCTGATACGTCTTTCATACGAGGAAAGATTGCGAAACCGGTATCTCATTCAGAAATCGATTTGAATTTGCAAGAGAGTTGTTTTATACGTAATAAGAGAACCTGAATGGGACATTTTGACAACATCTGGAGCACTGGAGACCGTCAGCATGGCGGCCCAATGTGGCGTTCCTTCACGCTCCGACAGTGGAGCGTCCAACAACAACACTGAACATAGTGGTTACCTTCATATTTTCAGACTAGTCCCAGTTCTGTACACAGCGTCAATCAAGATAGATGTATCCGTAAGTGGAGGTTCCGAGGAAAATGAACGCAGTCAGGTTGCATTCGTCATCATCCTATAGCGCAGCACCATGTAGCGTGTCGGTATGGGGTGCCACTGGGTATACAACACCATCACCTCTGGTTCGTATAACTTGTTACTTAGACAGCAGCCGTTAAATTTCTAATATTGGTGGCTGTGACCTATCTTCAAGGTATCTTTCAACAGGATAACATAAGACCCCATGTTGTTAGTCCCACTCTGACCTACTTCGAACTGTAATCGATTGTGACTCTGGCGAGCACGGCTTCCAAATCTCTCACCCAAAGGAAACAACTGGTCATGAGTTGCTGGTAGACTGGCACGTTATCGCTCGCGAGCCACTACAGTTGATAAGATAAGGTATAAGCGTGAAGCAGCAACGTATCCTCAATGCACACTTTGATCGACTGGAGGCCAAGCTGAGTTAGAGCCATTGTTACTACACTGTATATTAAATTTCGCACACCCTACAGCCCCAAATCGCCTGCAGATTTAATCAACTGCTGTAGTGTAGCACAGTGACTGCGCAGCAGTATATAGTCAGAAATAATGTTCCTTCGGACATGCATGCAGGTACTGTGTAACACACCATGGCACGGGAATCACGGTAGTGTGGTGCGAGCTCTGCGGAAGGTAGACACCAGGGCAAGTGGAATTTTTGGCCCCTGCTGGATGCGTCCTCGGATAGCCGAATGTGTCTACAAACTTCGGTCTTGTTTTTTCACTAGTCTTCCAAAGCTCCATCAAAATCAGATTCTAGAACTAGACCTCTTACATATTCCTGACAACAACCATCTCTTCTTCCATCATGTCAGAAGATAGTTCTTCCCTCTAGTATAGACCCTCAGAGTATTCTTACTAATCTTTCTTCAGGTTTTGCCAGTGGAATTACATTTACTCTCTTAATGTTGATGCCATTGCTCTTGACTTTTCTCTATGTTGAATCTATCCTCCAGACCACCGTTTCATTTCAGTTTCTTCATATTTTAGTGTGGCGATCTCCCTTTACCTTGTTTGTTTTTCTTATTGATTTTATAGTCAAGTGTACTGCTGTAGTCCTTTCTTTTCATGGACTCCTTTTATGCCCTTCTTTCGTCGATCAGTTGGAGTACTGCTTTTGTTACTCAATTTTCCTTGCAGTTGTGTACCTTGTATCTATGTTTGCATCTCCTTCTGAGTTTTATCCTTTTTAGGTCTGTCCATTATTCTGCAACTGAACTACTTGTTGCCGCATACATTATCTCAGCACCTACAGCCTTAGAGAAACTCTAATGCATTTTCTAATTTTCAGTACTTCAGCATCCCACAACTTTACACACTGATTCTTTCTAAAGTTTCTCTTAAAATTATATGTTCTTTTTTAAGATGATGATCTGTTTGTGTATCTGCTCCTAGGTACGCCTTACAATACAATATCTGACTTCGGGAAAGTATCACAGCAGTGAATATAAACAGTTATCTCGGTGTAAATACTAGGTCGTGCTGAAAGTTAACGCCTCCGAACTTTTAATGAAAACTCTTAAAGCTTTTTAAATAAAACCAACTTTATTAATATTCTACATCTGTATTCTTTATGTCAACATAATTATTCCTCAACATAGTCATCCTCCAACGGGAGATCAGTTTGTGGATTGTGTCACTGTAGAACGTTTGGCTTTCTTGACAACACCACAATCTCACCTCTGCTTACACTGCTTCATCACTATCAAAGTGAAGTCCTCTAAGGTGTTCTTTTCTTTTTGGAAACACGAAAATCGAATGGTGCTAAGTCGCCACTTTACGGAGAATGATCGGCGACAGTGAAACCAAGGCATCAGATTGTTGGAGATGTCGCAGCGCTCATGTATGAGTTGGCATTATCGTGCTGGAGGAGGGAGTACTCGATCTGTGGAAGAATTCTTCGAATCACGGCAGTTTTCTGAGGAACAAATGGTTCAAATGGCTCTGAGTACTATGGGACTTAACATCTGAGGTCATCAGTCCCCTAGACTTAGAACTGCTTAAACCTAACTAACCTAAGGACATCACACACAGCAATGCCCGAGGCAGGATTCGAACCTGCGACCGTAGGGGCCGCGCGGTTCCAGACTGAAGCGCTAGAACCGCTCGGCCAAAGCCGGCCGGCTTCTGAGGAACTCGCAAAACCTTGCAGACTCTATGGCGGTGTCTTAAGGCATGAATTCCAGATGCATCACACTTTGAAAATTCCATCACATATTGAGCAAGACTTTGCCT
Organism: Schistocerca piceifrons; assembly: GCF_021461385.2. NCBI lineage: Eukaryota > Metazoa > Arthropoda > Insecta > Orthoptera > Acrididae > Schistocerca > Schistocerca piceifrons. The sequence goes on from NC_060138.1 coordinate 894,509,116, forward strand.
CCTGATGGCATGGTCTTGAACTGTCTTGGCGACGGTGATCCTTTGTGGTGGAACTCAAGTGATGCTCAGTTGTTTTCGGGGTCAAAATAGTGAGCACAGCTTTCATCACCTGCCACTATGTTGTTAACGAAATCATCATCCTCAATCTCAATACGTAAAAGAAATTATTGACAAATGTTCAGTCTCCTTTGCTGCAAGTCACGAGTGAACATTCAAGACACTCATCGTGCTTACGGATCTCTACATCACATATCGGCAGCGATGGCCGTAAACGCTCTTATCTGAGAGCTGTGTCTGAGTTATCCGAATACTTTCTGTGATAAGTTCAACAACCTGATTCCAACGTGTCTTGTCGGTTGCCGTACGCGATCGACCACTCCGATCTGTGTTATTCACGTTGAGGTTAGCACCAACGTTCGCTTCATTATGAGCACGGAAATCCCAACGTCGCACGTTACTGATGTCGCAATAATCATCCTGCACAGCTTTGGCACTTCTATGGATTTCAATTGCAGGCATGGTCTCTACGGTTAGAAACTGGATTACAGCACACTGTTTTCCATGCACCGACGTAGTTATGTTACACACTGCTATGTAGTACGCTACAATTCGGAACCGTCTAGAGTCAGAGGGTTGCAACTTACGTCAGACAAGTAGGGCAGTCGATCGAGTAATACGGACGACATGTAATACCTCAACTGATATTGAGAACACAACAGAAAATTCGGAGGCATTATTTTTCAACAAGATCTCGTAGTTACTCCTGCTAGTAAACGAGATAAGAAATAGCAAATGTTAACCATATTTCCTACTATTTCATGTTTGTACCATCGAAAGTTACGTTAACGTTATGCGCGTTATGTTTGTCTGTCCTGCCACAGCAGTTGATACTTCAAGCTACATGTAAATCACAGTCTAAAAAGGGGACCCTCCATACTGTAAATCACGGAGTTTGATGCCCTTGGAATTTGTTGTAGAGGCACCTACCCTGAGTACCTGGCTATCCGATTTTTTTGGCGACGGGCCTTGGTTTTTGAGAAAATCAATTTTGAAGGTCGTTGCGTACTTTGTATGCCCGTAACATTACACATATTCCGAGCAAGTCAGAGTAGCGCAGCGATAAAGGTCCCCGGCTACCGCGCTTGGTGTACCGTATTCGAATCCTGCTCGCGGAGTAGATTTTTGGCATATTTAATGGCATTTGTGATTTCGCCTTTTGATTCTTCGTCGAACTCCTCTACTTGTGGATCTTCTTCTGGCTGCTTTACTGCAGAAACACTAGGTTCTTCCATTTCACAGAATTTTTCTAACACACGGCACTAGAGACGCTTAGCTACTGACGCTGTAGTTAGATGCGAATGTAGAGAAATGCAACTCTCATCCTCATTGGCCGCAACTACGAGCTGGGGTTCACGTTATGGCTAACGGTATTCACTGGAGGGGGGACGATAATGGGCGGAGATCGATTTCGGGTAATACAAGGTTCAAAGGTTCAAATGGCTCTGAGCACTGTGGGACTTAACATCTGAGGTCATCAGTCCCCTAGAACTTAGAACTTCTTAAACCTAACTAACCTAAGTACATCACACACATCCATGCCGTTGTACGAACATTTGGAACTCAGACTGCGAACCACAAACGGAATGAATATTTGAAAAAATTAATAACTGAATATATAATTGTAATTTCGCACACCTTACACTGTTTGTGGATATTCTTTGAAATAAAATTGAAAAATTCGGTCGATTTTGAAAAAAAAAAATACACGAGCAGGATTCGAACACGACACTTCCAGTGCGGTAGCCGTGAATCTTCGCAACCGTTGCCGCTGCGCTACGCTGATTTGTTCGGGATGTATGTAATGTTACGAGTATACAAAGGGGGGAATGAACTTCAAAATCGATTTTCTCAAAAACCAAGGCCCGTCGCTAAGAAGCCGGATAGCCAGGTACTCTGGGCAAGTGCCTCTACAACATATTCGAAGGGCATCAAAATTCATGATTTACTGCATGAAGGGTCCCCTTCTAAGCTGCTTTTTAAACTGTACCGTAAAAAATGGTTTTTGTCGCCTGTACGCGTTTCACCAAGTGTCCAAACACTCCACCAGGTCCCAGGTACGTACCACTTTCTGATGTTCGAGGAATGCAACAGGTAGTGAATCTTAAAATGGTTTTAAACTTTTGCATTGAAATTTGAAGTTAGTAGTTTGAGTGACACCCAACATATACTCCTGTACGAATGTCATTTACTCTCGATGGCCTTGATTGTGTGGCTAGCGAGATCTGCAGCGTAAGGAGTCTGAAGAGCCACTAGAAAAACGATCTCCTTTCGATGCAGCCAGGAGAGGAGTCTGGATACTGGGATAGTTAGGGTGCCAAGGGAAGTGGAAGCTGTGTGCCGCACGCAGTCCAGCCACCTGCCGCGCTCCGGCTGTTGTCGACGATTGGCACACTCCTCGCTTGCGCCTTTCTCCTCAAAGGGCTAGTTACGCTATTTCTCTGCACAAGAAAAGCGAGGGCTAGAGAGGCAGCTCTCGCAGCGCGCAGAGGGCACGGACTCGCACAGACGCGAGTACGCCGCCCGGTGCGGACGAGGGCAGCTGTTTACATGAAAAGCGATTCATTACACAGGAGAGAGCTTCATTGTGCTGCACAATTAATTTGCAAATTACGCACTAAAGGGTCACTCGTAAAGCGAATGGCCCTACTCATACGAGAGAAGGACAAGGAGCGGAAAAGAGGGGGCGAGCCGGACAAAAAAAGGGAGGCATCTTTGGAGCCAGGGCGTCGTTCAGAAACGAATGCGCGAACACGGCCTCTCAATTTAATGGCCCCCGGGGCGGCGCAGGCGAGCTGCCCGGAGCATATTGCGGCCATTAGCGGCGTGTGTGCTGCGCTTTGTAGTCGCGCAGAAACAATTGCAGGCGGTGACCACGCGAGGCGATTGTCCGCGCGCCCCCTCTTCAGCACAGTAGTTTCCGCCACAGCCCCCCTCCCCTCCCCCCACGGCGCCCTTCACCACCGCGCTGGACGCGCTGCTGAATTCACTGAGCCTAACTGCACTTGACACGCTGCAAATGCTAATCGAACACACACTTCAAAGGGAATTACCAAACGAGAAAACGTACCGGGTAAATGTGTGTCATCTGCGAAGTTCGAAAATAATTGCCTCGGCTTAGAGCTTTTTTGCATTATAGACTGTCTAAAGGGATCGTGCGAGCAGGATGTGATACAGTCTAGCGGACAGCCTTGCAACAGACTTGAAGGAGTAAGTGGTTACGCATAAAGTAGCGTGCTAGCGTAAAGATGAGTTAATTTAGAATTTCAGGCTCTAGTAAGGGCAGTGGTAATTGTTCTCTCGTTGGGTGTAATTTCATATATGCCAACTGTCCTCACGAAACGAAGCTTTTCTCCTATCCAAACGAAAAGCTACACGCAACCAGACTTGAAAGCTTTGGTTACGGCACTGACGATGAGGAACGGCCGTGCCAGTTGATCATAATCATAATTTCTCAGTGTTTGAATTTTGTGAGCATGTCGAGTGTAGCTCCTCTCTTCAAACTATGCTGAACACCCCGACTGATTCCTAGTCTGAAACTCAGTATCATGTACCTCACTAGCTTCTAATTTCATCCGGGCATTACAGAATTTCTGCACGCCTTGGGAACCATGGTGTTTGAAAAATAATGGAGTCAGTCCACATACATCCCTAAAACAATGGACCGCCTTCAACCAGACTAGCTACAAGTTTCATTTACTGTCTGGAATGAATCGCTGTTGGGGTAAGAACCACCTACCTATCAAAGGGGTGGGGTGGGGACGAAAAAGCACTACAGCCAACTGCGCGTTAACCCTTGTACGGGATGATTCAAAAAGAAAAAAACAGATTTGAGTTGTTTATTACAGGCAAACTATGAAGGATACAAACACATTGTGCATGTCAGTGGATAGGGGAACGTTCAAGGATTTATGTTCGCACAGACACTGTACCATACGCTCAACAAGAGCACCATGTGTTGTTCGCGAAACATTGAAACGGTGGTCCAGGAGATTCCATACAAGAATCAACAGGTCCATGTTTACTGAATAGACAGCTTCAACAACTCCATTTCTCAGCTCTTAAAGAGTAGCTGATATTGGTACGACACAGCCTCTGTCTTTTATATACCGCACAGGGCCAAAAGCAATCAATAAGGTCTTGTTGCCCATCTCCTCCAATCCTATGTTGTGGGATGGTGTTAAGATATCTCCGCACCTCAAGTTGATAGTGAGGTGGGGCTCCGTCATACATAAAAATTAAATCACTAGAATCCTCGTGAAGTTGAAGAAACAGGAAATTTTGCAGCATGACCAGGTATGACATTCCTGTCATAGTTCCCTCCGAAAAAAAAAGATGGTCAATAAAATTTGTGGACAGAAACAGAACAAAGCACATTCCGTTTCGGTGAGTCTCTTTCACGTTCGATGACGACATCGGGATTTAGACACACAAATTCTTACATTACGAGGTATACCTTAGTCAACCGATGAAACGTCGATTCCTCCGAAAAGATTAATCATTCGGTAAAAGTGTCTTCTGCCATACTCTGGAGTAATGAAATGCAAAATCCGCGCTTTATGTTACGGTCACTGCGACGCAGTCGCTGCAGTAACTGGAAATTGTAAGGCTTCACACGTAGGCATCGTTTCAGAACACGCCACGCTGTTGTTAGGGAAGTTGAAGATCCTAGCCTGCCCGTCTTATGGACATCCGAGAGGTCCGTGTGGACGCATCTCGGATAAGCTCGACAATTCATGAGACGACCATGGCCGACCAGTGGTGTTCCCTATGCGTACGCAACCAACTTCCAAGAACTTTGTACGTCATTCGTAAAGCTGCTTGTGCAGAGGCGGCTTCTTGCTGAATCGACGGCGGAATGCAAGTTGCTCTTGAAGAATACAATGACTTCGCGAAAACTCCATCACACAAAATGACCTGTTCTACGTTGCAGTCGCCATGTTGACACAAACGAATAGCAGCGCAACTGTCACAAAACATTGAACCTGTCTCTATCCAGTGACATGTGGACCCTGTTTCTATCTTTTATAATTTGTCTGTAATAAACAACTGAAATCTGTTTTTTTTAATCAACCGATACTTTATTCATCCAATATATGAGAACGAGAGTACTTAGAGACGTGCAACAAAACTAATACACAATTTCAAAATCTAATTAAACTTTTTCTCACTGAGGAACTCCACGAAATGATGAAAGGAAGAAAAGCTTACAACTTATTACATTTTCACTGTTCATAAAAAAAAAAAAAAAAAAAAAAAAAGTTCAATTGGCTCTGAGCACTATGAGACTTAACATCGGAGGTCATCAGTCCCCTAGAACTTAGAACTACTTAAACCTAACTAACCTAAGGACATCACACACATTCATGCCCGAGGCAGGATTCACACCTGCGACCGTAGTGGTCGCGCGGTTCCAGACTGAGATGTACCTCCAAAACGTACCAATGTACAGCATGTAATTCAGGAGATACGTCATAAACACTGCATTGCATGCAAATGAAACTGTAGGACTAAATTCGATGGAGGTACGGATGAAATACACTAAAGCGATAAAGAAACTGGTATATGCAAGCGTTTTCAAATAGAGAGAGATTTAAACAGGCAAAATACGGCGCTGCGATCGGCAATAAGAGAATTAGTGTCTGGCGCAGTTGTTAGTTAGGTTACTGCTGCTAGAATGGCAGGTTATCAACATTTAAGTGAGTTTCAGCGTGGAGTTATCGTCGGCTCACGAGCGATGCGACACCGCATCTCAGAGATAGCGACGAAGTGGGGATTTTCCTGTACAACCATTTAACGAGTGTACCGTGAATATCAGAAATCCGGTAAAACATCATATCTCCGACGCCGCTGCAGCCGGAAAAAAATCCTTCGAGAACGCGACCAACGACGACTTAAGACAACGTTCAACGTGACAGAAATGCAACTCTTTCGCTAATTGCTGCAGATTTCAATGCAGGGCCACCAACAAGTGTCAGCGTGCAGAATATTCAATGGAACATCATCGATATTGGCTTTCCGAGCCCAAGGTCCACTCGACTCGCCGGCCGGGGTGGCCGAGCGGTTCTAGGTTCTACAGTCCGGAATCGCGCGTCCGCTACGGTCGCAGGTTCGAATCCTGCCTCAGGTGTAGGTATGTGTGATGTCCTTAGGTTAGTTAGGTTTAATTAGTTCTAAGTTCTAGGGGACTGATGACCTCAGAAGTTAAGCCCCATAGTGCTCAGAGCAATTTGAACCATTTTTCCACTCGACTCGTGTATCCCTGATGAATTCACCATACAAAGATTTACGCCTCGCCTGGGCCCGCAACAACGACACTGAATTGTTGAATGGAAACATGTCTCTTTTCAAATTGCATGGAGCAGATGGACGTGTACGGGTATGGTGACAATCTCATAAATCCATGGACCCTGCATGTTAGCATGGAAATGTTCAAGGTGGTGGAGGCTGGTTGTGGAGCGTGTGCATTTGGAGCGATATGGGACCCCTGATACGTGTACACACAACTCTGACCGGTGACACGTATGTAAGCATCCTGTCCGAATACCTCCACCGCTTCATGTCCATTGTGCACTCCGATGGACGTGATCAATTCCAGCAGGAGAATCCGACACCTCACACGTCCAAAATTGGTACAGCCTGGCTCCAGAAACACTCTTATTAGTTTAAACACCACCGCTTGCCACCAAACTACCCTGAAATGAACATTATCGAGCACATCTGGGATGCCTTGCAACGTGCTGTTCAGAAGAGATTTCCATTCCCTCGTACTCTTCGGGATTTATGGAGAGCCCTGCGGGATCCATGGTGTCAGATCCCTCCAGCCCTACTTCAGCCATTAGTCGTGTCCATGCGACGTCATGTTGCGGCACTTCCGCGTTCTCGCGAGGAGCCTACACGATAGGCAGGTGTACTAACGTTTTGGCTCTTCAGTATATGTTAAACATAAGTGAAATATATTTGAAATATGCGTACACGGGAAAAATCATGGGTAGATAGCTCATCCTAAATCCCTAGAGAGATTTGAACCAAATCTGGTACACATATTAGTTAGAATCTGAAAAAAATTGGTACAGAAAATGGAGAGGAAGAAATGGACAGAGGTATGGGACAGAGAAATGGATACGGAAAGTGTGCAACCGGTCGCTTGCCTAAGTCATAGATATATGTCTGAGTAATGCTAAATGTCATCATTCTAACATAAAGAAAAGCACTATCTTCAAAATAACCTTCAAATAGTGAGCTACACCCTTAATTTTTAGATATGAATTAATTAGTTTACTCATATCACTTTTGTTGCTTATGCCTGCGGTCACTTTCAAAACTCAAATTAATAATTAAATTAATTAATTTAATTAAATTGAACCTTAAATTGCTGGTATAACCATGTAATATCAAAATAAAATAAAAACAGTGGTTGGCTGAGGCAGTATCAGTGTTAACAGTGGAGTATTTAAGTTTACAAAATGATGACAAGTTTTATTAGCCTTTTTCTTTCACAAAAGTGACAAACACAAATCAGAAGAAGAACAGAGTTTGTAAAAGCATACATTGGGTAGAAGCTATACAAATTCTCCCCTGAATTAATCCCTTTTACAACGCAATATGACTTTGCTTACACTGTGATGCCCAATTGTCTTCAAATAGAATCAGCTACGACCAGGTGTACCACACCGGAGAACAGGGTGCTGTGAATATCATTTAACAATCCTACGCCAGGGTCGCAGTATCTTACCCTTTCCCCTTGATTCAGGCGGCAGCAGAAAACAGCGCGCTGTGGGTGGGAGATGAAGCGCTGCGGCAGCAATAATAATCTGACGCGTCCATGAAAACTTGGCAAACTACGCGGTCTAGCATTCGGATTATCAGAATTTCCCTATCAGACCACTGAAATCCCAGCATATTTCAGTGTGAGGTGCACCCGTTCGCTGGTCTGGCCAAACCAATTTGACTCACAGGCAGGACGGTGCTTGCTGGAATTGCCAAAAGTCGGACGGCCGACTCAGGACGAATAAGTTCATTCTCGTGACACACAATATATCCGAGATGATATGCAGTTCCACAACCGGTACAGTTGTAAACTGCCACTGGCTCTTAGTCCACCACAAGATACAAAACACAAGTGTCACCCTTAACGAAAAACCTTAAATTCCACACCAGGAGAGGTTCTAAAATGGTTCAAATGGCTCTGAGCACTATGGGACTTAACATCTAAGGTCATCAGTCTCCTAGAACTTAGAAGTACGTAAACCTAACTAACCTAAGGACAACACACACATCCATGCCCGAGGCAGGATTCGAACCTGCGACCGTAGCGGTCACGCGGTTCCAGACTGAAGCGCCTAGAACCGCACGGCCACACCGGTCGGCACCAGGAGAGGACCAGAAGACGAAGAAGAAAAAGAATCGCAACAACTTTCCACCAAGCCTCGGTGCGGGAGGCGAATTATCAAAAATGAAACCGCCCTCACATTGCGCAAACCATTCGAACTATCCTCTACTCGTTGACCCACCCCTCTTGTCTATTCAGTTGGCCTGGTAGCCAATCCAGACACACCACCGGAGTTCCTGTGCAGCAGGAACAAGCCTCTCCTTTGCATGTCCTGAGAGGAGCCAATCAGCGACTCCTAATGTCTCTTGTCTGAAAAAAAGAAGATTTTAAACTATGTAGACGTCGTTCTCACGGTAAGCATGGGCAGGTCTTGGCAAAAACCATCTACCTACATGGGACCACATACCCTGCTTCGCAGAGAGATCTAATCCTCCCAGGCCGACAATTTACGATTTCTGAAAGAAGCCTGTTAAGCTTCTCCGTGAAATACATGTTTTGGCCACTTTGCGACGGGCTGCTGCCTGGTCCAGGTAAAATGTCTTGCAAACTGGTGCCCTTCTCTCCGACCCTTAGTGGAAAGAGGAGAGGGTAGTCCTTTTGCAGGTATGATCCACTGAGGGCTGCTTCCCAGAATCACTCATACACCCAGGTCGCTGCACTCAGCATTTATGGCTGGCTCCCTGTTCTGTCACCTCCACAATGGCCCCTCGGGTACGACTTCTCTACAGGCTACACATGCAATTTTAGAAACATTCTGCCTACAAATTCCTATGTAAAAGAGTACTACACCACACATATCAAAGTAGCGCTGGAGAACACCGAAATCATGACCTAAAATATGAACTTTAATGTGACTGACAATGCTGTTAAAGAGAGAGAGTGGCATGCCGCATCTCAAAGAAATGAGGATATAGACAGGGAGAGGAGAGAAGAGGACACAGACAGGAAAGTAAGGAGAAGATATACAGAGACTGGTGGGGAGGAAGGGATTGGAGAAGATAAACAAACAGAGAGGGGGTCGGGCTGTAACTAGACAGAGAAAGGGAAGAGGAGGAGATGGTTACAGAAAGGAAAGAGGAGGAGATGAACAGAAGAAGTGGGGCGTGGAGGTAGACAGAGAGAGGGGTGGATTGCAGGTGGAAAGACAGGGGGACAACGAGAAGATAGACAAAGAGAGTAGGAGAACGAGATGGAAGTAGAGTTGAGAGAGTAGAAGGACAAAGGGGAAGGACCAGACTGACCGAGGGAGGATGACCAACTGATAAAGAGATGGGGGAGTAGGATACTGAGTAGTAGAAGATCGGAATTAACACCAGAGCAGCACCGGGTACTAGACCAGCAATAATATATAAGTGCCTTGATGGTAACTTAAGTGCAGATACACACTATGTTCGAGCTCTTGCGAGAAACACGTAAAGCTGAGTGCAATGAGGGTAATGAACAATGGATGCTACATGTGAAGTGTGTGACAAATGTAGAATCTGGGCTGGAGAGGGTGCTACATCGAAAGCTCAGCGTTGCTTTCCAAAGACACATTCCCAATTGGCGTCTGGTGTCTTCAAAACAAGCGGTCGCTGATTTGCTTCCTTAGAGCACCTGGGAGCTATTTTTTCCCTGTTTCCTGTATTTACTAAATGACTTTCCCGTTATGCTTTTTAAACTGTATGATAATAATGATAATAAAATAACAATAAAACATATAAAAGTGATTCCTTAGTTATCTGTATTCTGTAATTTCTAGTGAATGGACTAATGGTAATTTACAAACCTGCAGCATACTGTAGGTGTAAAATAAGCCTGCAACTTGTTTTATGATTGAAATAAATAGTTGTAGCTCCGTCATAAAATCCATTGAGAAGTATTTGGCTTTATTTACTTTTTTTTTATTTCTTGATGGCGACTAACTTCGGACACTTGTGTCCGTTTTCAAAACATTCATATCGATAAGTGTGAGAATACAGGCGGTAGCCTATGTACAGAAAGTGCCCCTCCAGTGATGATTGAAGTGGCAATGCGGCTGACTTGCTGAGTCGACAATGTGCCTCTTTGATCATCACTGCGGGGGAAGTTTTTGTACAGAGGTTACCGCCTGTAATGTCACACTTCCGATACGGATGCTCTGCAAATGGACGCACGTGTCCGAAACTAGTCACCATCAAGAAATAAAAGAAGGTACTTCTCAATGCAACTTATGATGGAGCTACAACCATTTACTTCGATTATAAAAGGTAACTGTACAGAAAGTGATGTACTAGTTAAGGTGGGATAGGAATAATCCATGCATTTATGCATCCTTCAAACGTATTTTGAACTAATATAACTGCAGTGTAAATAATTCATTCATGATCTGAGGTCTATATAGACGAGATATCAATACTGACAGTTTCTTGTTTGCCAGATAATATGATATTTTTGTGTCCATTTTACAGCATTGATTGGTGCATTATTACATAAGGGGAAAAATCGTATAGGCGGCCACTTGCGTAAAACGGGAAATCCGCCCAGTAGCTGCTGCGGTTTGTTTTTCTCTTGAAACCCTTGCTTCCAGTAACAGCGTAGTTCACCTCCCTCTCATAACACGTGAGAAAAAACGCACTAAACCTCTTTAACCCTTTCAAATATCAGTTGTGCATTAAGACATTGCTGATCCGTTGCTACAAATCTAATACGTGGGCTGTTCGGAAAGTAAGTTCCGATCGGTCGCGAAATGGATACCACTGTGAAAATCCGATGAACTTTCGCCACAGATGTGTTGGGCAGGATCTCAAGTATGCCCGTCTATAGCGGCACGTCGCTCTTTTCAATTCTGAGTGCACAGTGAGAACGTAAAGATGCTTAGAAAATCGTGTCTCCCCCCAAGTATGAGGGTCTGGTGGGAGGTTTTGCCTGATGTCCTGAGCCCACAAAACGTAGCTGTTATGCGTTTCGTTCTTCATGACAATCATGACAGTTCTCAGACGCTGTTTGCAAGGGCTACGAGGACGCTCCTGCAGCGTTTTCGATTGGAAGTATTTGGTCACCCACCATATCGCCCATAACTGGCTCGTCCTGAGTTCCATCTCTGCTCACATGAACCGCTGCCTATGAAGACCATATTTTGGCACAGGCAACGAGCTGTAGCCGAAAATAGAGAATTCGCTGAAAGCACAACCGGCTGCTTTCTATGACAAGGGAATTGGAAAGTTGGTACAACGGTGCGATAAATGTCTAAGTCGGAGCAGCGACGAGGTAGAGAAGTAGCTGTTGGGTGTAGCTAACTAGTTCAAATAATTTCCATTTCGCGACCGAACGTAGCTTACTTTCCGAATATCCCTCGTAGATATTGTAAGCTTTATGCTGTGAATCGTATCTTCAACCGTTTCGCTTTTGTCGTGCAAATTGCAACGAGAACAACCTGAATTTTTGCCAATGTTCCAATGTGGTTTTAGAATAATTTCTTTTACTACCAACGAAATGGCACAATGCAGCAACATGTCTGCAGCAAGCCGACAGACCTGCTTTACACTGACATGCACCTTGCATCACCATTCGTATACAGTCTATCTGAAAAAAAAGCGAGTTAACCCACTGTATATACTGCATATTACTCATATAACATTCTCATATTATACAATTACAGTAAACGTATTTACACAACTTGCTTTGATTTTAGCCGCTTACGTTTGCTGATTGACACCAGTTTCTCCTCTCCCAATATTTCCTTAACTTCAAAAATATGGTTACTGTTTTGAAGGGGGAGACCTGAAATACCACTACATTCTGGAGGCCAACATAAATTAGGCTTGTATTTTCGGAAGCTATACGCAAGACATGTACTGGAATACGGCTGATCTCTCGGTCTCTCATTCGTAAAGTTTGCCGCTCATGCTGCTAGGGGCACTCTCACTCACAAATGCTGTATTAGCGCACTCTCTATACATATTAAACTTTTCTTTTGATAATGAAATAATTCCACCTCTTCTAAAATTGTTTAGTAATACCTTTCCTCGATGTAGAAGCAATTTCAACCGTGACTCAGGGACATACATTGGTCTGCCTGCTGTGCATTTTGAAGATTGATGGTTTCACAGTCGGTAGGAATTCTAACTGCAGACTTACTTCAGATGACTGAGTATTTACAATGAAGTTTGAAAAAACCTTAAAAACATTCCATTACGTCTTGATAAGATTTCAATGTGCTGCAGAGGTTAGGCAACTTACTTAAAATGTACAAAAATATAAAACTGTCCCATAAAAACAACACAGAGCAGTAGCACCCCAAGACTACCATATCAATGAGCCACACTACGAATTAGTCCTCACTCAAATACCTGGGTGAAACAACTTGTTCTGAATTAAAATTGGATGACCACGTTAGCCGAATCGTAGGTAAAGCAGTCGACAGACTTCGGTTCGTTGCAAAGGTGCTGGGAAAATACGGTCAGTCAACAAAAGAGACAGCTCATGTATCACTTTTGCGTCTCATCTTAGACTATTGCTCAAGTTTGTGGGACCCATACCAAACAGGACCTGAATGTCACAGAATTATTTGAAACGGGATGGGGTGGTCACGGGAATGATGAAACATCTACACTCCTGGAAATTGAAAAAAGAACACATTGACACCGGTGTGTCAGACCCACCATACTTGGTCCGGACACTGCGAGAGGGCTGTACAAGCAATGATCACACGCACGGCACAGCGGACACACCAGGAACCGCGGTGTTGGCCGTCGAATGGCGCTAGCTGCGCAGCATTTGTGCACCGCCGCCGTCAGTGTCAGCCAGTTTGCCGTGGCATACGGAGCTCCATCGCAGTCTTTAACACTGGTAGCATGCCGCGACAGCGTGGACGTGAACCGTATGTGCAGTTGACGGACTTTGAGCGAGGGCGTATAGTGGGCATGCGGGAGGCCGGGTGGACGTACCGCCGAATTGCTCAACACGTGGGGCGTGAGGTCTCCACAGTACATCGATGTTGTCGCCAGTGGTCGGCGGAAGGTGCACGTGCCCGTCGACCTGGGACCGGACCGCAGCGACGCACGGATGCACGCCAAGACCGTAGGATCCTACGCAGTGCCGTAGGGGACCGCACCGCCACTTCCCAGCAAATTAGGGACACTGTTGCTCCTGGGGTATCGGCGAGGACCATTCGCAACCGTCTCCATGAAGCTGGGCTACGGTCCCGCACACCGTTAGGCCGTCTTCCGCTCACGCCCCAACATCGTGCAGCCCGCCTCCAGTGGTGTCGCGACAGGCGTGAATGGAGGGACGAATGGAGACGTGTCGTCTTCAGCGATGAGAGTCGCTTCTGCCTTGGTGCCAATGATGGTCGTATGCGTGTTTGGCGCCGTGCAGGTGAGCGCCACAATCAGGACTGCATACGACCGAGGCACACAGGGCCAACACCCGGCATCATGGTGTGGGGAGCGAACTCCTACACTGGCCGTACACCACTGGTGATCGTCGAGGGGACACTGAATAGTGCACGGTACATCCAAACCGTCATCGAACCCATCGTTCTACCATTCCTAGACCGGCAAGGGAACTTGCTGTTCCAACAGGACAATGCACGTCCGCATGTATCCCGTGCCACCCAACGTGCTCTAGAAGGTGTAAGTCAACTACCCTGGCCAGCAAGATCTCCGGATCTGTCCCCCATTGAGCATGTTTGGGACTGGATGAAGCGTCGTCTCACGCGGTCTGCACGTCCAGCACGAACGCTGGTCCAACTGAGGCGCCAGGTGGAAATGACATGGCAAGCCGTTCCACAGGACTACATCCAGCATCTCTACGATCGTCTCCATGGGAGAATAGCAGCCTGCATTGCTGCGAAAGGTGGATATACACTGTACTAGTGCCGATATTGTGCATGCTTTGTTGCCTGTGTCTATGTGCCTGTGGTTCTGTCAGTGTGATCATGTGATGTATCTGACCCCAGGAATGTGTCAATAAAGTTTCCCCTTCCTGGGACAATGAAGTCACGGTGTTCTTATTTCAGTTTCCAGGAGTGTATATTGGCAGACCCTTGTAGATAGACGCCAATAATCCCACGAAAGGCTACTTTAGTAGTTCCAAAAGCCAGTATTAAGTGAAGAATGTACGGATATACTTCAGCCCACAAAGTGTCAGTTCGTAGAGACCGCAAACACCAGATCAGACGAATACAGCACAAACACACACACACACACACACACACACACACACACACACACACACACGGACGCACGCACGCACGCGCGCGCGCGCTCATTTAGGCAGTCATCCGCGACTGGAAAGGGAAGAAATCCTAACGTGTCCTAGAGTACTCAATATCCTGTCCTGTGCTTTACAGTGGTATGTGTGTAGATGTAACAGTTATGGTATAGTGATTAATTAATCGGTACGCATGCGACAGCATACGGATTCATGATACGTTTCAAAACGCGCCATTAAAAACTACATTTTTTCGGAGCTCTAACCTCGGGTTCTGTTCGTAATAGGAAGGTAGCGTCAAGTGGTCTGAATAGCCCTTGGGATAGAGACCACTTATATACCCAACAAAAACATCGTATTTCTATAACTATCCTTTTGTACAGGCTCAAATGTTGAACATTATACACTTTCTCCAGCTTAGGTAGATGGAGCGGATCGATTGGTTCTTTTTGTGTTGGATGTTGTCTACGGTGCGCCTTTAAGAGGCTTATCGAAGTACCATTTACTTCACGGGCAGTTCGTTAGAAAACCCGGAAAACATGGTTTCTGGGTTTTGGGTACCAAAACCGAGCCGTGGATCCTATGCACAGCGAATGACTGTAATTTTTAAGATATATTCGTAAGATCTCTAGTTCCAACGACATTGAAAATTTTCTTGCTATCTGTATCCGTTTTAGAGATACACAGTTTCAAATTTACCCTACTTGTACAAGTAAAATATACACCTAATATCCGGTGTGAGGCGAAAACGTAGTTTATAAAGTGACGTACCACAGAGACCTATGATGTAAAGTGCCTTCGTTTTCATTAGGAGGGTTTTGTGAAAAAGCATCCAAAGCTTTTACACATACAAAATCCAGCCTGAAGTGTAAAATTACATAGCTTTATTTTAGTTTCACGTAAGTAAACTATCAAAATTTAGCTTGCTCATAAAGTCCTTTTTCTATGAGTGACAAAAAGGGAATCTGCAGAAAAATGCTTCATTTGGAGTACAAGAAAGGCGAGTATGGTACTGTTTATTAAAAGGCTCAGACTCTCAGACTGCCTCTCTCGGTCCCTTTAAAATTTTTCCCAAACGTTTTGGCATGCGAACATGTTCAACCTTTCCTAATGCTGAGAGAGGACGAGACAGTGACAGTGGGAAAGGGACGGAAAAGTAAAGAATACTAGAAGAGAAGAGAGAAGAGACAACAGCGGTGAAAACGAATGAATAATGAGGTAGCAGTAAGAGGGAGCATGAGGGAGGCACTGACAGTGAGAGGAGACAGTGTTACTAGGACGGAATGAAAGAGACTGTGGCTGTGAGACATGAGATAGGGACGCAATGACACAAACAGGTAATGACAGTGAGTTGGGCTGAATGAGTGAGTGAGAGTAGAGAAGTGGGTGTGGATGTGTATGAGCGACTTTACAGCGATGGAAGAATGGGTGTAAGCGAGTTACAGGAGCTTATGGACGTTTTTGAGGTGAGTTTGCATGTTGAAAAGAGCGAGAATAATTTCGCATGGCAAAACTTATGGTAAAAGTTTTAAAGGTGCTGAGAAAGGTAGAATGAGATAACTGGTATCCCAATTTTCAGTCAGAGTCTTTTAATAACCTGGAGCATATTCACCTTTTCTGCGCTCCGATAGGAACATTTTTCCGCTTGTGATGAGTTATAGTTCACTGATCTGCCGCTACAGAAATGCACGCACGATGCTGGTTAGCCGATATGAGAAAGTAAACCAAGACTCATGCGAAATCTGTACGACGGGTTTATCACCCTGGTGTGGTTTTCAGACGTTCTCTACGTTATAGTCCCAATCTCCGCCCCAGGAGCTCAACTTACGGATACGTAAAAGATGTTTACACACAGAACAGAGTTTGCACAACGTTAGCTGTTCCGAGTTAGCAAATCTTCAAAGTTCTGTAGGAAATATTTGTTATTAGTCTTCCAGTTCTATCTCGTCAACTGAGAAGGTGATGCCGGCCGAAGTGGCCGTGCGGTTAAAGGCGCTGCAGTCTGGAACCGCAAGACCGCTACGGTCGCAGGTTCGAATCCTGCCTCGGGCATGGTTGTTTGTGATGTCCTTAGGTTAGTTCGGTTTAACTAGTTCTAAGTTCTAGGGGACTACTGTCCTCAGCAGTTGAGTCCCATAGTGCTCAGAGCCATTTTTGAGAAGGTGATCCGGTACTATATGTGTGTTGACAAAAATTTCAATTTGTTCAGTAAGGACAAGTCCTTGTTATCAAGAAGAAGAACTTGCAGGTTCCTCTCTACGCTGTTCGCAGGATGGCTGTGTTTCGCCATACGTGTGGCAATAATGGATCCGCTCACGTCGTTAAGGCGGATTGCATCCATGTGCTCTTTCAATCTTGTCGAGAAGTTTCTATGTGCTCGTCCATTACAGAAACCTGAACATCAGTTACAGATGACAGCATTCTGATATGAGATTTAGAATGGACAAGACAGGTTGGTGACGCAATTACTTACATCGGCAGATGATCCAGAGTTATCGAAACGTGACTCGTAATTAAAAGTGTGTAACTGAGACTGAAGAATAAATGAAAATTACTTTATAAGGGTACAAATGAGTTTGTACGCAGTCAACTTTTTGACGCTGCTGCATAGCACTTGTAATGATGTGACTTGTATGTGTCCTATCTAAAGATAAGACTGAAAAGGATCGTAAACTGGTTTACGGGTATAAACAAATATTTCAAAAGTGACAGGTCTCAGTTTTTAGTATTTATATTCAGTACACAGCCACAGATTCTACAATATCCGTAATGGATAAGCTTAGTCAGGTATCAGTATCTTGGTATTTTCCTTGACGATATGTCACCATTGTAGCAAAAATGCCAGAAATTCTGTTGGGTTTCTTTAAGATTTATTTATCCTTTATCATTTCTCCACATTTACCACCAGTAACACGTTTACCTTATTTATTTATTTCCTTATCCCCGGGACACTGCCGCAGTCACCACAACATAGTTACACACTTCCAGAACCACTACACAGTTTCCTTAATTGTGCGGTGATAATTTTCCGCATATCGTGGTAGAGTAAACAACAAATCATCATGTAACGCAGGTCTCAACAGTACAGGGTCTCTCGAGTCATCCACACCGTTGCTTAGCAACAATTAGAGACGAGTCAAATGACGAGCAACAGGAATGTTTCCGTCTCTATTTATGACTATCCCACAAAAACAGGAAATTCAATAGGAGCACGAAGAAACGATTGCAGCCAGAAGGTAAGCTACCAACATACTTCTGATTGCTGCCGGTCCGTTGTGTCTTTCTGCGGACACTTAACATAAATTTTCGCAAGTATGTAGACAGAGGTAACAAAAGTCATGGGACGCGATCAGATTTCAGGTATTACCTCTCATCATGGGCAAAGCAGTGCCGACGGCCTTCACTTAACGACCAAGAGCAGCGGCTTTGGCGTAGAGTTATCGATGTTAACACAAAAAGTGGTTCAAATGACTCTGAGCACTATGGGACTTAACTTCTCAGGTCATTAGTCCCCTAGAACTTAGAACTACTTAAACCTAACTAACCTAAGGACATCACACACATATATGTCCGAGGCAGGATTCGAACCTGCGACCGTAGCAGTCGCGCGGTTCCAGACTTTAGCGCCTAGAACCACTCAGCCACTCAGGCCGGCCTAACAAGAAAGCAACACTGCGTAAAATAACGTCAGAAATCAAGGTGGGACATACGACGAACGTATCCGTTATCACAGTTCGTCGAAATTTGGCGTTCGTGAGCTTTGGCTGCAGACGAAAGACCGATTGCCTTTCTAACAGCACGACATCGACTGCATCGCCTCTCCTGGGCTCTTGATCGTATCGGCTTGACCCTAGTCAACTGGAAAACCGTGGCCTGATCAGACAAGTCCCTATTTCACTTGCTTAGAGCCCCTGGTAGGTTTCCATTGCGGCGCATACCCCATGAAGCTATGAACCCAAGAATCAACAAGGCACTGTGCAAGCTCATGGTGGCTCCATAATTGTGTGAACAGTGTTTACATGGAATGGACTGGGCCCTTTTGTCCAACTGAACAGATCATTGACAGGAAATGGTTATGTTCGACTAAGTGGAGGCCATTGGCAACCATTCTGGGACTTCACATTCCCAAACAGTGACGGAATTTTTATGGATGACAATGCGCCGTGCCAACGATCGACAATAGTTCGCGATTGGTTCGAGCGAATAATGTGGCCTCCCAGATCGCCCCACATACACCTTAAGGGCCATAATCGAGACGTCAGTTCGTGCAAAAAATCCTGCTCCGGTGACACTTCCGCAATTATGGACGATCTGTAGAGGCAGAAAGGCTCCGATTTGTTTGGTCCACACCATGTAAAGTTGCTGCAGTATGCCGGGATGAAAGGGCATAGTAGCACGTATCCCATGACGTTTGTCACCTCTGTGCATATTTAACGGGTATGGAGATCTTCATCGCTCAGTTACGTTCAGGGTAACTTGGTTTGTAAGCAAATCATCCAGACAGTTCATGTGAAGTGCCGGCCGCGGTGGTCTCGCGGTTCCAGGCGCTCAGTCAGGAACCGCGCGACTGCTACGGTCGCAGGTTCGAATCCTGCCTCGGGCATGGATGTGTGTGATGTCCTTAGGTTAGTTAGGTTTAATTAGTTCTAAGTTCTAGGGGACTGATGACCACAGATGTTAAGTCCCATAGTGCTCAGAGCCATTTGAACCATTTTTTTCATGTGAAGTTGGTATTGGAGAAACATGAATTTCAGAATTTTATAAATCTTGTAATTATTGGGAAATCGGAATATAACATCTTGGACTTTCTCCACCGAATTTTCCGAGCCAAGTCCTCTCTGCATTCACTCGTATAGATAATATTCGACAGGTCGAGTTACATCACCATACCGCCTTCAAGAATACGTTTTCCAGGTATATATTACCTAAAAATAACACATTTTAATAATAATTTGTAAAGCGTTCTTCATATGTTTCATGTTTTAAGCGGTATCTTCGTCAGAAATCAAATTGATTTTGCGTCTTATTAATGAAATTGGGAATTGGAAATTCGTGGTAAGGTCTTATGGGACCAAACTGCTGAGGTCATCGGCCGCAAAGCTTACACACTACTTAATCGAACTTAAACTGACCTACGCTAAGGACAACACACACACCCATGCTCGAGGACCGGCCGGAGAACGTAGAACTACTTAAACGTAACTAACATAAGGACATCACACACATCCATGCCCGAGGCAGGATTCGAACCTGCGACCGTAACGGTCGTGCGGTTCCAGACTGTAGCGCCTAGAACCGCTTTTTTTTAATTTTATTTTTAAATCTCATTTGTTCGCTTTTGTTCGTTGTATCTGCAAGGGGAGGACGTCGTAAGATATCCGATTAAGTTCGTTGATGAACGATTAACTCAGTTTTTTTTTTTTTTGTTACAGGGGGTACGTATCCCTCTGACCGAACACGCTGAACTACCGTGCCGGCTCATTTTGTTCGCTTCTGTTCGTTGCATCTGCTCGGGGCGGACGTCGTAAGACATCCGTTTAAGTTCGTTGTTGATCGATTAACTCAGAGTTCTTTTACTACAGAGGGCAGCTATCCCCCTGACCGAACACTCTGAGCTACCGTGCCGTCTATGTCATTGCGCCCATATTTTTCTGCTTATCTTCCTAGTAGTGAATCAGTACTCTTTAGCACTCGAGCTGTTAATGTGATAATTCTGCTCGCTTTCAACTTTGACGATCAAACAGTACGCTGCGCGATAGGCCTGACACTCCAGTTGGAATTTCTTAATGCTGTGTTACATTTCGGCGATAAATAATTTGGATCAGCATCATTTGCACACGACATCACTGGCCATTGTGTATCCTTGATCTGACGTATCCAGCAGTTGCGTCGTCGACGAGCTCATTGTATTTGATATGTCTATATTATTGAATTTATTGCATTATTTTTTCGCACTGTGTGTGTCCGGTAGCTCTTCCCAGTTTGTATTTCCCAGATATATCTTGAATTCTTCAGTTTCGTCGTAGTGTTGGCAGCAATATTTCCTCACGTTCCAAAACTTTCTTTCCATCCCCAAATTATCTGATATTCGAGTCCTCATGCTGATTGATCCTTGACCTTTGTAAAGGGCGTAAACTATTATTTATGCCCTTTTATTCTCAAGGGTTTCCGAAACAGTTTTGGTTACTTTAGCATGGAGTAATACAATTTAGTGGAGGGAAACGGAAAATTTTGAACGTTAGTATTGTCCTCATTGTATTGTCGGCAGCGGTTTGGAAACGATGAACAGCTGTGTGAACGCGTCGTCATTTAACAATCACGTTGCATTGGAGTGGAGTTGAACGTGATTTCACATTGAGAGCGCTTTACGAGCAATTTGACTGCAAATGATATTTCGACAGCATTATAGCCAGGACGTCGTGGACGTGTCCCGTCTGCTCATGAAACTGCTACGTGGATGCATAATTTTGAAGAAGCAGTTTCAACGTCCAGTTGACGCTCGAACGGTACGTACCCAAGAGAACACTGCAGCTGTTCGAGTTTCTATCGACAGGATACCTAGCTGCTGCGCTCGACAACACGCATCTGCGCTAGAGATTTGGTGACGAAGCATGTAAAGGATACTGCACTAATTAAAATTCCAACCCAATAAGATACAAATTGTGCACCAATTAATTCCACGAGACACAGTGCGACGTGTCTGAAATCAGCGTGGACGCCAATTCCCTTAGTAACATGTAAATATATCACATAACTCTAAGCTTACAATATAGTTTGCTGTATCATGTCATGGTGAAACTAGCACCTATTTTTGTGAACGCGGGGATGGCATTGCGACAGCAATAACTTCCGCTCTGTATGTTGGTATGTTGTAATATTCTTTACGCCGGGACTGTACTATATTAACATCGAAAACATGTGGTTTCAGCAGGACCGAACTACGTAACATAGTACTCGACAATCGATGGGAGCCGTTCGCCAGTTGTTCGAAAGGTGCGTCATTTTACGGAACGGCAATATTCCAGGGCCCGCGAGATCGCATGGTCTTTTTGACTTCTTCCTGAGGGACATCTTAAGAGCAATGTGTGGTGCACACGTCCTCCTATTACCCATGAACTGAAACAGAAGATTGATGACAAAATCGCTGCCGCTCCCCGGGTCATACGTCAACGAACATTCCGAAATTTCCATAACAGGCTGTCATAATGTGAACACGAATAGGGAGTACATCTTTCCGACTTCATTCTTAAGAACTAAAGAGACTATGTGACATTTTCTGAAGGAAACATAAATAGTATACTACACACGTGTATTTTCGTCAGTAAAATTTATTTTTCTTTAGTTTTTTCTTGGAAACTGCGTTACTTCAAAATTTCCGATTTCCCTGCGCCATCCTCATTCATTTTACTATTTTGTCCCACATTCCTTTCCATTTCAATTCTTTCCTTGTTTTTCCCATTTCTTTCTTTTCCTCGTGGGGCTGTGGGGCAATGCGCTCTTGATGGAGCCTGGTTGCGCTCCTTTACTCCTTGCAAGACAAGTTTCAAAGTACTTCGCAGCAACTGTGTCTTTGCTTCTGTACCACACAACACATGGTCATCAACATTTCCCACAATTTCTACATGTCAACTACATCAACTTTTATGAGAGTAAGTCCACAGGAGTCAGAGAAAATAAAACATAACGGTATAGGCGCAGCTACTGAAACTATGGTGAATCTTCAAAAAGGGCGCAATATTGCCGTTGAATCCAAAAAACCGCCGACCGGAGTGACAGCCTGGCTTTAGCTGTCGCCGCGGTCGCACGCTCCTCAAGTTTTCTCCGTGAACGTTCAGTGTTTACGCCAGTGTTTTCGTGTTTCGTGATTGTTTATTGGCGTTTTGCACGTTAATTGTTATAAATTGAGCTATTGGTCTTCGTTCGTGTCGTCTTTCTACGTAATGCCGTTGGGATTTCGGCGTTGTCCGAAATTTCTTCGCTGCAGCACACCATGGCAAACTCCGTGAGAAAAAACACCGTGATTTTCACCTTCTACAAGTACACCCGTCGAATACAGCCCTCTGCACCTGAAATACACGTCTGGATTACCGAGTTAATTGGCCTTCATTCTGAATCTGTTCATACCATGCAGCTAGACTCTGATGAATACTGCATTTTTGTAAAGTTTAACGATCCCGTGAGTGTAGACCGCTTTCTGGAAAAATTTGGTTATGAAACGGAATTTATACACCGTGATGGTACTAAAAGTACTGTAAAACTCAGGAATTTCGAGTCTGTAATTAGAAATGTTAGGGTTATGAATATTCCCATAGAAGTAGACAACTCGAAAATTAAAAATGTCCTTTCAAAGTATGGGGTTGTCAGGCAAATAGTAAAGGAAAGGTGGGCTTCGCATTTCAAGCTGCAGTGCTTTAACGGCATTCGCTCTGTGGAGATGGAAGTGAAGGCGACTGTTCCCTCCAACATCCTTGTTGACGGGCACAGGGCGCATGTTATTTACTCAGGGCAAACCCCTACATGTCATGTATGTAACGAGTCGGGTCACCTCCGTCAGGACTGCCCTCGCCGTGTTTTTGTGCTGAAAAATAACCTTACGCAACGCCGGAAATTAACACCCAACGATATGTTGCCAGCCAGTAACACAACAGAGCGGCAGTCGTGGATCGTGTTACTACCTCTGAAAATGTTGCACTTAATGTTAATGAATTCCCGTCTTTATAACCTGCATTAACTGGTAAAATTCCGTCCTGTGACAGCGAGATTCCCACTAAAAAGCGTCCTCTAGAGGACACTGTAGAAAATTTTGATGAGGACTCCTGTGAAACACCCGTTGCCAGGAAGCCGAAGCCAAGTCCTGAAGATCTGTTGGAAGTGGAAAAAGGAGTCGGAATGCAGGTCGATGTGGCTCCCACTTCCGAACAAGGAATTATACCGCCACGAATAGATAGTGACGCAGCTGGTAGTGACCTTTCACGGAAATGTGACCCTGAGCCTGAGGTAAACACCCTGCTGACTCCGAAGCGCAACACCGCGCCGAAGGAGGAAATAAACAAGCATCACCACCTCGCCAGCAAGACAACACAACAGACAACACGCCGGAGCCAAATATTGACGACTGGCAAGCCACCGCCGTTGCGCCAGACGGCCACCGTCGGAGTCTGCGACCGAAACCACATCTTGCTGTCACGCGTCATCAAGTGAAAGCCACACCAGAGAAGAAAGACATCAAGAAAAAGAATGTTAAATATGAAGTCATCAGGGCCAACACTGACGAGGAGAAAGAGAAAGACCACAGTGACTTATAGCAATGCATTGTCAGGATTTCAGGATAATTTTCTTTTCAAGCATTTTGTTTAAAAGCAGTAAAAATTTGTCTAGGAAGTTAGTACATGTAATGGGCACACAGCTTGTAAAGATTGTGACTTGTAGAGAAGCACGTTGCTGCTGTAATGATACCGATCCTCATCCCATATAGCTTCTTCTGATATGTCTGTGATGCAAGCTTATTGCATTACTACTATTAACATTAATAAAATACAGTCAGCCTTAAAATTGGCAGCACTAAAAGAATTCTTGTACGAGTCTGGGACAGATGTCGCGTTGCTACAAGAAGCTGCGATAACGGAATTTCGGATCCCAGGCTTTTTTGAAATTGTTAATGTTTCTACAGAAGCCAATATCGGTACGGCCATTCTTATAAGGGAAGGCATTTCGGTGACTGAAATCGAACGACTAGAATCAGGAAGAGCCGCAGGCATAAAAATTTTCGATGTGACCGTGCTTAACCTTTACGCCCCATCAGGAAATTCCCATAAATTGGATCGTGCTAAGATTTTTCAAGATGAACTTATTTATTTATTGAGGAAAAATCGGTGTTCTATTATACTGGGTGGAGATTTTAACTGCGTTTTAAACCAGAAAGGTCAACAACCCAATTTCAACTACTCGCCACAGTTAAAAAAGTTAGTAAGTGATCTACAACTTAAGGATGTGTGGGATCTTCAGCACTCGACGTCAGTCGAGTTCACATATACAACCAGCCACTCCCGCAGCAGACTAGATAGAATTTACGTGTCACCAAATTTGCAATTTTTTTTATTAAATGTTGAAACTGTTCCCGTGTATTTTAGCGATCACAGTACACTTTTAACTTGCTTTAATTTAAGTGTACAGCCAACCCGTCGATTCAGAGGCCAATGGAATTTGAACGTCTCTGTTTTAACTGATTAAGAACTGGAACAGAAAATAAGAGCAGCGTGTACTATGTGCCTCAGCACAGCAGACAAGCACCCAACAGTCATTGACTGGTGGACTAAGAGGCCTAAACCAAGGCTGCGGAAAGTTGTCATGCAGTTTAGTGCAGCGAGGCACAGGGAGTTGAGGAATTCAATGGAGTTTTATTATAATGTTTTAAGAGACTTATATCAACAGGCACATGATGACGTAATTCGTCTGAATGATATCAGAAAAATAAAAGCCAAGTTATTAAACATTAAACGGCAACAGATGGAGGGGCTAAAAATTAAATCGAAAATCACATCAGTCGTAGCAGATGAAACAGCTTCTCTGTATCACTTGGTGCGGCATGCTAAAAACATACGTTAAACTTTTATTGATGAAGTCCACACGCATACTGGTACAAGGCTCACATGCCAGAAAGAAATACTGGACGAAGTCCACAGATACTGTGACAACTTATATGCCCCTACCACAGTGGACGATGCAGCTCTCGAGGACTTACTTTCTCACTATTTTAGGTCAACAATTGTCGGGAACAGAGAACGCTGACATCCTGTCACCTATTACTAAAGATGAAGTGCATGAAGCAGTGCGTAACTCACCTCTCAAAAAATCTCCAAGACTTGATGGCCTCCCTGTGGAGTTTTATGCCCGCTACTGGTCTATAATTGGGGACAAGATCACTTCCGTGGCAAATGAGGTCCTGAACGGAAAAGCGGTCCCTGCAGAGTTTAAGTAAAATAGTACTAATTCCTAAGAGTAAAGGCAAAACAAGCTTATACAATTTTCGGCCTCTTTCGCTACTAAATTCTGATTACAAAATAATTTCGCGTATTATCAACAAAAGACTCTCTGCCTTTTCCAACAAAATGTTGAGCCATCATCAATCTTGTTCTCCAACCAGAGCGATATTCGAAAGTCTATCTGCATACAGAGACGTCATTGCAATTACCTCAGTTACAAGTATAAAATGTGCTTTAATCTTTATAGATTTCAAAAAAGCTTTTGACCGCGTTAGTCATAGACACCTCTTTGCGACGCTGTCAAGAATGGCTTTCCACCCTCAGATTGTCATCATGCTAAGAAATATTGCAACAGGTATAAATGCGAAATTAGAAATCAATGGCCAAACACCTAAACCCATAGAGATAAGACGAGGGGTTCCACAGGGGAGTCCCTCATCTATGTTTTTAGTTTCCGTGTCTTTAGAGTCCTTTCTCCGCACTGTCCACGCAAGATCAACAGGAATAACATTGAGTGATGAGAAAACTGTCATACGAGCTTATGCTGATGACGTGGGTGTTGTAATAAGGAATAAGGAGGAGACAGATACAGTGGAAAGAGAAATCCAAAAGTATTGTCTAGCGTCGGGAGCAACAACAAATGAAAAAAAAAGTAAAATATTGAATCTGAGGGGCCTAGATCATCGTCAACTGGCATGGGCAAAACAAGTCAACAAACATTAAACTTTGGGAATAACGTTAATGGCATGTCCGATGAGGATGGTTGCTTTTAACTGGACGGAAACTAGGAGAAACGTTCATGGTGCTGCAATGGAGAACATCCATCGAACTATGGACCAGGTACAAAAAGTCTGATTCAACAACTCCTGCATAAAAAAAAAGAAATTAGTGGCCGAGCGGTTCTAGGCGCTACAGTCTGGAACCACGCGGCCGCTACGGTCTTAGGTTCGAATCCTGCCTCGGGCATGAATATGTGTGATGCCCTTAGGTTAGTTAGGTTTAAGTAGTTCTAAGTTCTAGGGTACTGATGACCTCAGAAGTTAAGTCCCATAGTGCTCAGAGGCATTTGAACCATTTTTGAACCATGAAAACCACTGCATGATCAGTAGCAAAGAAATTGACTGAAGAAGTGTCCAGAAGAACTGGAATTGTTGTATCTTGCCTATTAAATTGTAGAGTATTAAGTATACAAATGTTTTTTTCTGTCTTGCGTAAACAATTTTGTCACCAACCATCCAGGACCTTTTTCTAGCCGAAGCAGTCGTTTATGAACGATTTTCGTCACGGATGTGGTGGTAAGGATCTCAGTTGTACTCCATAGTTCAACCGATGGATTCCAAGGACGTAATAGTGACTGGGGAAGTATCACGTTATCACGTATGGTGGTCCCCAAGGCTCAATCTTGGATCACTAATATTCCTCAAATATGTAAACGATTTTCCATCTAATATACAACAACGCAACAAGTAAAATTAGTAGTTTTTGCAAATGACAATAGTATTATAATCAGTCCAAGCATACATACAAAAACAGAAGAAACGGCAAACAACGTTTTTAAAATTGTCATTGACTAGTTTTCTGCAATGGTTTCACCCTCAATTTCAAGAAGATGCGAAATATTCAGTTCTGCATATACATGTATACTACACCAATGATAAGTGTTGCAGATAGTGAAAAATGACAAACAGTACGGTGTAATCTTCAAAATTCCTTAGTTGTTCATATTGATGAGAATTTAAACTGGAAAAAGCACATTTACGCACTCCTAAAACAACTGAGTTTAACATTTCCACTTGGAATCATTGGAAATCTTCGTGAGACATGTCAGTAGGTCAGTAAGTGTAACGTATTTTGCCTATTTTCATTCTATACTGTCGTATGGAACAATGTTCTGGGGTAACTCATCTTTAAGAAAGAAAGTCTTCATTGTTCAAAACCGTGCGTAAAAATAATATGTGATGCTCTCCGACGGTCATCTTGTAGTCATCTGATTAAGGAGTGGAGCATTTTAACTACTATTTCACTACCGCCACAGTAGTAAAAATGCCCAACGCCTTAAGCAGATGTCTACACGATGACCTTCGAAGATCATCACATACTATTTCCTTGTGACTTTCATTGTAAATAAGCCATTACACTTCAAAAGGAACAATGATGTACATAATTACAATACCAGAAAATGAGTGAGATTTATTACTCCACATGAAGGTTGTTTTTCACAAAAAAAGAGGTGTAAAACCTCGAAGCAAATTTTTCATCACTTCCAGAGTGGTGTATATTGTCTAACAGATAGCTAAGTACAATTTTAATACAACCTAAAGAAGTTTCTCCTTGACAACACCACCTGTTCCGCAGAAGAAGTTCTATTACACTAATGTGTGAACGGTGGTGGGTAGGAATTACTAACTCACATCAGCATGTAAACTTATTTAGAAATTAATATGCAGTTTCAATGCAAAATCACGCGTTCCACTCATTATGATTTATAAGGCAAAATGATTCATAGAACATGAAACTAACTAACCGTACTGATAACACATCTTTTACGTGTGGAATTTCGACGGCAAAGAAAGAAGAGATCGAGGCACGTGGTTACTTAAGAAGTACTGAATATCAATGTTCTCTTTCTGTTCCAAATATCTAGCGACACTAAGGAAAAGCCATCTTATTCTGGAGGAGCTGATTTTAAATCCCAGTCCAGCCATCGAATTAAGGTCTTCTGTGGCTTTCATAAATAGATTGCTGTAATTAATGGCACGACTGCTCTAAAAAGAACCAGTGACATTTTCTTGCTTTCCCGTGCTTTGATCTGAATTGTGTTCGCTCTCTAATGACTTAGTTGCCAACATGACGTTAAAGTCTAGTCTAACTTCATCGCTTCTAGAACCCTAAGAATTTACATAATAGAAAAAAGATAAACCTCAGAGTTTCTTATGGGGATCTGCATGCTCGTTAAGAGTTTGTGTTAAACAGTTCAAGGATAGTTTTAGTGGAAAGGAAATTATGAGCCAAAGGTGGATTTCAGTCCCTCTTTGCCTTCTTGCCACAGTATCATACACAACACACAGGTAGGTACATTATATTACGAGTAACATCCAGCCCCAATAAACCGATTTACAAAGCGATACATTACTTCGACTAGAATGATCCTACGACATTTCCTTGTACGCCTCCAGAAACACTGAAAAAATAACGATTCTTCATCACTGGAAAGAAAATGGAATTCAGTCCGCTAGGAAAAGTGATTTTCGGTGATAAAATTCTTTTTATTTTAAAGGCAGTCAAATAATATATGGGGACTAATCCGACCATCCTTAGATTCTACAAGTCATAAGCAGTGTTTGGATTACGTTCCTGTGACGTACAGGATCTGAAGATGCCCAACGTATGTGCATAATCGGTTGTGACTGAGATCACATTATGTAACTATGTCTGAAATAGAAACGAGTGTATGTATATTAGTGTACTATAGCATCTAACTAGATATAAATCACCACCCATGTAAATTTTATAATAGATCATGTACACGGAGGACTATCAGCAACTATCGGGTTTCGATTAGGGATGCTTACTAGTAGTTAATGGTAAGAAGATTGTTCTGAAGATTCTCGTGTCGGTTGTTATTACGACTCGTAGGGAAGCCGGCACGCTTTATTCAGAATGTACATTCCGGTGGAAGGTGAACTGGTCGTACGGCGTGGCAGTTGGCACTCAGTACTTCTGCTTCCTACAGCTTGCTCTTGGGGTGCCAGAGTATTTGACAGTTCATGAACGTGCACACTGTTACGATCGTGTGTGGTTGAGATTTTAAACAACAGTTTCAGATTAACTTTGCAATGCTGTGCTATGCAAAAGAAGAACAGTTATATACGCTACAGAAACAAAGTTGGCCACACATGACAGGTTCACCGCACTAAGATCCCATGTGTTGATCACCTGTTCTGTACACATAATGTTAAGTCACCTAACACAACGAAAGGACGATAGACGCTTATAGATATCAAAATACATGTCTGAAAGTATCGAAATGTATCCCTTTACGTAACGTTCACAGGAGTTCTTAGAACCGTTGCTCATTGTCTCCTGTTTTATGTCCTTACCCAACTTCATGATTTCTTTCCAGATACACCAGCGATGTTAACCATTCTCCATATTCTTCAGGAAAATATCAGAATATCGTGGATGCCTTAATGCATTTCTTGACCACCTGCCATCATTATGGTAATTTTGTCCCACCAAATCCTTTTATTGTGGAATTGTTTGCTATTGTATCGATAATTTAATCAAATAAAAGCGATTAGCTAAGACTTCAATCATGAATTTAAGAAGAATGTTTGTAAATTCAACCTGTTTTCACATCTAGGTACTATCTACGTTCATTGAGTGTGTTTCTCGAAGATAAAATTTGATTTTAACGTTAATGTAAATTTACTGGCTAACTTGTGTCTTGCGACTGAAAGCCTTTCTAGTTAGGCCTGTGCTTATATCTAACGGGTATTCTGCGTTCTGCCTCTACTGCATTTCGTGGACATATACAGCAAGAAACTTACATTATACGTCGAAAGAAACTACATTTGTACTGCTGATAGACGGGATGTGTAGTTGTAACGGACGCGAATATCCGTAATTACACGCTTGAGGAACCATGGAATTATTGACCTGGGTTAAATAAATTGCTTAAAGATCTTGTATATGTGGTGTCACCGCCAGACACCACACTTGCTAGGTGGTAGTTTAAATCGGCCGCGGTCCATTTAGTACATGTCGGACCCGCGTGTCGCCACTGTGTGATCGCAGACCTAGCGCCACCACAAGGCAGGTCTCGATATACGATAGAGCACTCGCCCCAGTTGTACGACGACATTGCTAGCGACAATACGGACGAAGCCTTCCTCTCATTTGCCGAGAGCCAGTTAGAATAGCCTTCTGCTAAGTCCATGGCTACGACCTAGCAAGGCGCCAATTGTAACAGTGCATGTATCTTACGAGTCGCATTTGTATAGTCAAGAGAGATGTATCACAAGGATCAGTAAAGTTAAGTATAAAGCAGCTACGTACTTTTCTTGCTACCATTCAATAGTTATCCTGTTCCAGAATTCTCGCCCGTCGGCGTGTGTGTACGCGTGCCTTTCTTTCGGCTACTACCGTGTGGCGTAACAGTCTTGTTACGTCACTACAGTATAAACCACTCTATTGTGAGCAAAGTTACTACAATGAATGGCGGGTCCGATCCACTCACTGTACGCGTAAATACGTGGCTAAAAGCTAAAAGAACACAGTGTCTAACAACGTGTGACTGATGAACAAATGACACCAAATTATACATAGCTACTGACAAAGCGCATTGAGAGATGATGCAAGGTGTTACTGACATAGAACACGAAATATCCACATGGGCGTGAACACTCTCTGAAATATTTGTCGGCCAATGAACAAGCCGTAATTCAAGTGTAGGACTAATGAACGCCATCTGATTGCAGTTCAACAAGAGAAATAAGTCCAAACAGTGCCTTAAGTTTTTGTTCCGAAACAACCCACGAAACATTTACTAGTTACGCAATATTCACCCACTGTAATTATATTTTAACCCCAGGATGTTCGCCTTGGGAGAAAATTCAGTACATACATCCTCTTACCAAAGAAGAGGTGGGTTAGAGGCCATTACAACATACATAACGAAAAGTGAAGATTTCCGTTACCAAATCCAAAGCTTGGAACGTGGCCCGTCTAACGCGCCAGGATCAGGTCTTTGCTCTCCTATGGCCTTTTACCTGTGTATCCGCCAATGGAAGTAGCCGTCACATTCTCAGACTAACGTCACCAAAGAAAAGCGGGTTCATTTGGTCTAAATCTTTATATGTTCCTGGAGGTGCTTTACAATCCTCTACCCAAGCACGACTCACGCCCCGCCCTCACAGCTTTACATCTGCCAGTATCTCGTCTCCTACCTTCCAAACTTTACAGAAGCTCTCCTGCGAACCTTGCAGAACTAGCACTCCTGAAAGAAAGGATATGGGAGACATGGCTTAGGCACAGCCTGGGGGATGTTTCCAGAATGAGAATATCCTTTCTTTCAGGAGTGCTAGTTCTGCAAGGTTTGGAGGAGAGCTTCTGTAAAGTTTGGAAAGTGGGAGACGAGGTACTGACAGGTGTAAAGCTGTGAGGACGGGGCGTGAGTCGTACTTGGGTAACTCAGTTGGTAGAGAACTTGCCCGCGAAAGGAAAAGCTCCCGAGTTCGAGTATCGGCCCGGCACACAGTTTTAATCTGCCAGGAAGTTTCTTCCAAGGCCTGTTCGGACGGAGTTTATTTTTTTAACAGAAGTACATCCTTCCGCGAATTGGTGTAGATTTTGACGCTGGGCCATTAACAAGTGTCAGCGTACGAACAATTCAAAGAAACATCATCTATATGGGCTTCCGTAGCCCAAGGCCCACTCGTATACTCTCGATCACTGCACGAAACAAAGCTTTAGGCCTCGCCTGGACCCGTCATGACTGACATTGGACTGTTGATGACTGGTAACATGTTGCCTGGTCGGACGAGTATCGTTTCAAATTGGATCGAGTGGATGGACGTGTACGGGTATGGAGATAACCTCATGAGTTCATGGATCCTGCATTTCAGCAGGGGATTGTTCTAGCTGGTAATGGTGTGGGGCGTGTGCGTTTGGAATGATATGGCATCCCTGATACGTCTACATACGGCTCTGACAGGTGACACGTTCGTAAGCATCCTGTCTAATCACCTGCACCCACTCAAGTGCTGCAATCGATTTGACACAATACCCATCTAACAAGAAATCCTCATCCTCTTTCCAGTTAATTTCACTAACTCCCACTATATATAAACTGAGCCACTGCATTTACCTATTCCTATTTTATATCTTCCCTACCACATTCAGACATCTGACGTTCCACGCACCGTCTCGTAGATGTTACCATTTCGTTGCTTATTCAGTCCTTTTCTCAGGGTCACTTCCCCCTTGGAACTCCCCTGTTGGAGATCCGAATGAGGATTAACTCGGAATCGTTTGATAATGGACAGACCATCAGGATGATGGTCACATTTGTTGTGGATACACGGTATATGTTTTAAATGCAGTGGTCCCTATGTCTTCTGCCTCCTCGTGCTGTTGATCATTGCCGATTTTTTCTCCCTTTTAAGGGTAGTTTAGCACCCTAAGTACAAGGCGTTGCCTCCAACACCTGCTTGCTCCTTCCCCCAATATGAGCAGGCTACTGGCAGAATGACGGTGACTCTTTATACTAGAAGTCTTTGGCTGCGTTGTTGAGGACCTGGAATCAAAGCTGGGACCCATGACGTTGTTAATAGTAATCAAAGACTATATTTCTCTTACAACAAGTTTTATTGTTGTGAAATACAATGAATTAAAATGTTTCACAAATGTCGACGCATAGCTCAACCATCATCGTTGTATCCATCAAACTGTTTACATAGCCAGGGTGTGCAATTACGTCTAGCAGATCTTTATTTGTTGTTTTATTTGGCAACGCGATTCTTAATACCCTACGGCAGTATTAGTTTCAGATCTTTCACTTTTATGCGCACCAGTATATTCACTGCAGATCCATAGTGCAGCCGTAAGGTATGACTCAGTGGTTAGTGAAACGGACAGGCAATTGGGAAGACGACCGAACTAAATCGTGTCTCACCATCCAGATTAAGGTTTTCCGCGATTTCGCTAACTCACTCCAGGCAAATGGAGGAATGATTTCCTTGAAAGAGCGTGGCCGGCCGATTTTCTTCCCCATACTTAAGAAGTCCGAGCTTGTGCTCCGTCTCTAATGACCTCGTTGTTGACGAGACAATAAACCATAATCGTCCTTCCTTCATTTCTTCCAAAGTGTATATACACTACTGGCCATTAAAATTGCTACACCACGAAGATGACGTGCTACAGACGCGAAATTTAACAGACAGGAAGAATATTCTGTGATATGCAAATGATTAGCTTTTCAGAGCATTCACACAAGGCTGACGCCGATGGCGACACCTACAACGTGCTGACATGAGGGAAGTTTCCAACCGATTTCTCATACACAAACAGCACTTGACCGGCGTTGCGTGATGAAACGTTGTTCTGATGCCTCATGTCAGGAGGAGAAATGCGTACTATCACGTTTCCGACTTTGATAAAGGTCGGATTGTAGCCTATCGCGATGGCGCTTTATTCTATCGCGACATTGCTGCTCGCGTTGGTCGAGATCCAATGACTGTTAGCAGAACGTGGAATCGGTGGGTTCAGGAGGGTAATACGGAACGCCGTGCTGGATTCCAACGGCCTCGTATCACTAGCAGTCGAGGTGACAGGCATCTTATCTGCATGGCTGTAACGGATCGTGCAGCCACGTCTCGATCCCTGAGTCAACAGATAGGGACGTTTGCAAGACAACAACCATCTGCACGAACAGTTCGACGACGTTTGCAGCAGCATCGACTATCAGCTCGGAGACCATGGCTGCGGTTACCCTTGTCGCTGCATCACAGACAGGAGCGCCTGCGATGGTGTACTCAACGACGAACCTGGGTGCACGAATGGCAAAACATTTTTTAGGATGAATCCAGTTTCTGTTTACAGCATCATGATGTTCGCATCCGTGTTTGGCGACGTCGCGGTGAACGCACATTTGAAGCGTGTATTCGTCATCGCCATACTGGCGTATCACACGGCGTGATGGTATGGGGGGCCATTAGTTACACGTCTCAGTCCCCTCTTGTTCGCATCGACGGCACTTTGAACAGTGGACTTTACATTTCAAATGTTTTACGACCTGTGGCTCTATCCTTCCTTCGATCCCTGAGAAAACCCTACACTTCAGCAGGATAATGCACAACAGCATGTTCCAGGTCCTGTTGGGCCTTTCTGGATACAGAAAATGTTCGACTGCTGCCCTGGCCAGCACATTCTCGAGATCTCTCACCAACTGAAAACGTCTGGTCAATGGTGGCCGAGCAACTGACTCGTCACAATACGCCAGTCACTACTCTTGATGAACTGTGGTATCGTCTTGAAGCTGCATGGACAGCTGTTCCTGTACACGCCATCCAAGCTCTGTTTGACTCAATGCCCAGGCGTATCAAGGCTGTTATTACGGCCAGAGGTGGTTGTTTTGGGTACTGATTTCTGAGGATCTATGCACCCAAATGTCGTCAAAATGTAATCACATGTCAGTTTTAGTATAATATATTTGTCCAATGAATACCTGTTTATGATCTGCATTTGTTGTTGGTGTAGCAATTTTAATGGCCAGTAGTGTAGTAGGCCTTTGTCATTTTTCTTTGCATTAACCGAACCAACGAAGTGTGATAGCTAAATTGGTGTTTTCTATCCGGTAGAGTTAGTAACAGATACATACGGAATTATAAATATGATCGGACAAACAAGGAATCACATCCGTTACTAAAGACTGCTGGCCCTGTCTTTACTTGAGTCAAAAATTCTGAAGCCGAATATTTACTGACTTTATAAGAAAAGGTGCACCAGATAGATTTTGAGTCCAAAAGCCTATTGTAGTTATCTTCACTCTTTTATTCTGAAATGGGATTCAGTGCTGAAGACTACTAATTATTATCAATTACTGCTATTTCCAAGGATCTTAGGTTAAGGTAAAGACAACACATAGAAACTATATCAGACCTTCAGCTGCAAATCATGAATAAACGCTAGACGTTAGAATAGACCAACGATCATGTGCTGTGTCGAAAGAAAAGGACAACAGTTACTTCGTTTTTACATTTCATGTAACCGGCGAGTGGGCGGTAGTGCTTGCATGGAATCTTGCACATCTAATCAATACAGCTTCCTTGATTACCAACTCCCTTGATATAATACAGCATCTGGAGCGCACAGTACTCGGTAATTAATTATGTTTCATTTATTCATTTGTCTCAACCGACTTTTTTTTAATTGCTCCTTTCCATTTTCTGTCCTACATTATTCTCTGAGAGTCATAAATTGTAGCACAGTGACGTGCAGTCAACCATACTGACGTTACCAGTCATATTCACTGCGGCTTCTGCTCCTCAATGTTGTTCTCCTGTTAACATGTAGAATTGTTATTTGAGCCTGTATGTCACGACATCAATTACGTACTCATTACTGCGTTCCCTTGGGCGTTAATCCCCACCAGGACGCTAACTGCGGCAATTCCAGCCTGAAATGTAATCTCGAGAGATGTTTCTCCCGCGTGGCGTGAAATACGTGTTTATGGAGCTGAAAGCAGAAGCGGTCGTTTTGTGCAACTCCGCGACGACAACAACTTCAACAGAACACAGCATCCGAGTTATTAAAACCGCTGTGATGAGGTCTTGCACATCAGTTCACAGAAAAGCATGTTGCTGTTCTTCGCAAAAATAATTGCTTTTTTTAATTTACTTTGCTACCTACATGTCTGCGGACATAGTATGAATATCCGAACTTGTATAGATAAGATACCAGCACTCTAGAAGGTAGCAACGGTTATTCAGGTTTCTTCCTTAAACAGCTTGAAACACATAAACGAGTGACGTATTCATGAACAGTATGGCAACAGAATGACAGCTAGTGCCCACGTGGTGGTTTGCTTATTTACGAGGAGTGAGTCGGCGAGATCCGGACGGCGAACATTATGGGCAGGGAGTGTTTTACATCACTCTAGAATATGGGCTGTCGTTGGCTGGGGGTGGTAAATACCTAACTATTTTGAACAATGTGAGCTACCTAAGCGTCAAGAGAAGCGGCTCTCAGACTAAAAATGGCTCAATGGCATTTTGTGTGGCTCAACGATATGAACTTTTTGAATCTGATGGATCAGTGCAGTCTCGCCTGGATATCAGTAATGTGGATGAAGGATAGAAATTGTGAGGACTATTGTACGAGACGTATGCAGGATACCTGTGTCTTTTTGGACGGCAGTTTAGCCATACTGATAAAGTATTTGTCACGAGAAATGCCAGAATCAAGACATGAACTTTCTGGGGAACTATGTGTTTTGTAGCGTGTGGACAGCAGCTCATGACACTTTAACTTTTAAAGGGAGTGATGCTAGGCTTCATACGCTAAAAGTTGTTGGGACAATTGAGTCTGACTAGTCCTATGATACAGTACACTACGCACATATGTGTGGCAGGATAAGAAACAGTTAATCGAACTTTAATTCCCAAGTGTGTTGACTACCGTGATTTGTAATTAGCCCTATATCTTAATC
Organism: Schistocerca piceifrons; assembly: GCF_021461385.2. Classification (NCBI taxonomy): domain Eukaryota; kingdom Metazoa; phylum Arthropoda; class Insecta; order Orthoptera; family Acrididae; genus Schistocerca; species Schistocerca piceifrons. The sequence continues at coordinate 894,545,870 of NC_060138.1, forward strand.
ATTCAGGAATACGGGTAGTTACATATGTTATCAACGCAGAATATTTTCAGTAACAGAATGTGACGGTGCACGGACATCACTTGCCGTAGATGATCCATAAACCTTAAATAGTTGTCCGTGAATTGCCTTCCACATTCCGTGTATTGTCGTCGACATTAAAAAATAAAAATTTTAACCCCATGTAGGAGCAGAAACATTGTCATTTTATTGATCTTTACATTTCTTTTAACTGTATCAGATTTTCTCATGTGGTTAAAGTTTTCTAATTTAGCTTCTCTTTTACAAACATGCGTTAGAAGTCAGAAACATCTCTTATTAGCTGTTACCTAATGCATTTCGTAGAGTCGCTTCTGTGATCAAGCACTTGTATGAGAACTATTTCAATACTAGAATGAGGCAAAATATCTCGATTTTGAGATCTACTTTTACTTAGAAGACGAAGTTTAAATTCCAAGTAATTAATAAAATAACAACAAAGGTACATCGAAAGTTCTCGTATTACACTGGCTGAACTGAATCGTAACCTCAGTCTCGCAGCCTTCTGATCAAAGGCAACCTTTGATATACATTTCAGTATTATTCTGTTTTATTTTGGGAATTTCCTTTGATTTTTGTTTGTATATGTTTTGGCCCTACTGCTTCACATTTAACCCGATTCAATCAATATATTTTAAAGACAAGTTACATTCGGGCAGAATCGGTCATTTGTGAGGACTGCGAATGTCATTCAAACACTCTAAATTATGCACATAAATGCTCATCAGCATAAATTAAAGTTACATGAAGCTTAACTCGTTTCATAAGATACGTCCTAATTATGAGGCAGGGCTTGTTTGACGCCATAGGAATGACTTCTCACAAACCTCCTGATTTTTCGATATTCATTAAATAATATATTGGTAACACTGATCTAAGTACAAGATTTGTTTGATGGTGAACTGAACAATAATAAACAAACATTACTCGAACTTTTTGTCAATGAAAACGCCGTCAAACAAGTAATGAGGCCGTGGACCGACAGCATTGAGAAACCAACGACCACAAATAGGTAGACCTCGGTTTATTCTGCAGAAAAATGATGTCGTGGAAGGGGAAGGCATCAACCATAAAGGGATACAGGTTGTCCGCAATTATGTTCACGTAGTCCACAGTTCTCATGGCGCTTCCATTACTATAACAGGTCCCATTGAAGTCCAGAGGAATGTTGTCCACACCATAGTACTGCCCCTTGGGCCAGTGACCGTGCCGCATGACGATGATATTCCTACGTGGTGTAACAGAAACATGATTCATCCGACCAGGGGGCAAGATTCATTGATTCACGACGGAATATCAATGATCTCACGCAGACTGCAATCGTAATTTACACTTTCTGTTATCTGCTGCGAAGCCGGAAATTTAGCAATGTGCGCTGAACGGCGTTCCCCAAAACAATTGCACCTGCCCCAACCTTGCACTCCATCGTCAGGGCTGCCACAGATCGCGACCTGTCATACTTTACAGAACGGGTGAGCCACCGATATCTGCATTCTGTGACGGGGTGTGGACCTTATCTCCTATTCGTGGTTTCACTGTCCTTCAGCCGCTTTCCATGAATGTTCATGACAGTAGCACGCGAATCAGCGATCAGCTTGGCCGTTTCCGAGATGCTCGTTCCCATTCGCTTACCGTCTCGTCGCTAGAATAGTTGCCCATTCGGCTCTGTTCTGTTTATTTGCTTTCCTTACCTCGCCACGTGCCGTAAACACAACCAGATGCTCTTCAATCTCGCGGGGATCTGTGGTCATCATGTTTTGGATCATGAATGTACTTGAGAAATTAGTAAAATTCGTAGTTTCGCGTCTCTGGCTTGTTGACATCGCAATGAAATTTCTTACATAATAACTTAAGTCCTGGTGATGGAGCTATGAGTTATAAACGTACATTAGAAAAATAAAAAGAGTGTTGAGGAGGCAGTAGGTGATTTATTAAGATTTCCCAAAACAGGATATGAAAGCTATGGTTGGTTGGTTTTTGGGAAAGAGACCAAACAGCGAGGTCATCGGTCTCATCGGATTAGGGAAGGACAGGGAAGGAAGTCGGCCGTGCCCTTTCAGGGGAACCACCCCGGCATTTGCCTGGAGCGATTTAGGGAAATCACGGAAAACCTAAATCAGGATGGCCGGACGCGGGATTGAACCGTCGTCCTCCCGAATGCGAGTCCAGTGTGCTAACCACTGCGCCACCTCGCTCGGTATATGAAAGCTATGATTAAATGTATAAGTAAAACCGATTCTTACGAGAGAAAACTTTAAAAGTGTGTGCGCGTTAGCGGATGTATCTCTCTCTCTCTCTCTCTCTCTCTCTCTCTCTCTCTCTCTGTGTGTGTGTGTGTGTGTGTGTGTGTGTGTGTGTGTGTGTATGTATGTGTCAGTGTGTTTGTATGTGTTTGCTTTCGTGGTCAAGCGCATGCATGTTATTTGCTGACCTTTCTTCCTCCGCCTTTTGCGTCTGTCCAGTTGAGGCGTCCGGTGCCGCTTGGCGGCGTAGTCTCGGTGAAAAACGGATTTGGCAGCGCCGTATATTTTATGTATATCCGGCGGAAGGATGAAAAGCAGAGCCCTGCGGCGCGCTGCGCTGCGTTGGGACATTATCCGCTCTAAGCGGACTGAGCAGCGGGCTGTACCACGCGCTCACCCATTCCCTCCTACAACCCCTCAAACCCCGCCCCCCCCCCCCCCTCGCACCAATCTTAGCAGTGGATGCTGCCGGTCCGGCGCTGCCGCAGACAGCTTAATGAGCTGCTCTGTAGCACAGCGTCACGCAGTGGGAGTCGCCTCCTTTAAAGATCTTTCATACTTTCTGATTAGACCAACCAAATAGAAAAAGAAGATTCTAGTGCCTTAATCCTAGACGTCTCCTCTCAAATGCAGGCTTACGAATTTCAGATATCACTAGCTGTGCAATAACAGTGGTTCGTTTAACCTGTCAGTTTCGTATTTCACAATGCGAGTTGCAAATTTGATAGTGGAACGCACAAATGACACTAAACCCATCGTACAGAATATTAGTCTCCCTCTTAAAATACCAAGCTGGTAGCTTTGGAGCGCTGTAGTTAGCGTAAGAGTGGTAGGAGGAGGTCATATGACTCTCCACTTCTGACCCAAGTTGTATTACAATGGGTCGACATGGAGACGTGACAGAATGGCAGAAAGAAGTTGCCGTGTTAAGATGTTTCCTTGATCACACGATTACTGATGTATATAAATAGTGAGGAGACAAACTGAACAGCCCTCTTAGTATGTCTGCAAATGATGCTGTCGTTTACCGTCTTGTAAATTCATCAGATGATCAAAACCATCTGCAAAATATGGTTACCTGACATTGTCAGCAGGAGAGCAATCCTTGAATCTCAAAAATGTAACATTCTTGCAACGAAAAATTTTATTTCTCGATAAAACAGAAAATACTTAGATAGATGGCTAGTTTCGGCAGTGTGAAGTGCCATCTTCAGATCACCTTTATACGTTCACCATTGTGCCACTCTATCCACTGCAGTGCTATAAGTCATAAACATACTGGGAGCCATTGGTTGAAGACGATGCACCAGTGTAACCTCATACACAATAAAATCACACTTATGGTAAACACTCTCTAAAGTTTGTGATAAAAGCACGTGGTTCACAGGGTATTGCTTGATGGGTCTGTATTGATAGCTGATAGCACACAAAAACTTTTGTGTCTACCAGAAGTATACGACGATACACTGGTGCAACTTTTTCAACAAGTAGCTCCCAAAAATGTTTAGGTATAGGTGGCAGTGCACTAAATGGAGAGACCCAATGGTTTATGTATGTAGATGATTTGAATATGGGAATTTAAACTCCCAAAACTAGTAATCTACATACATATACTGATGTCCAAAATTAAAGCAACAAACGGAAATTTTGCGAGATTGCGTTTATTTTGCCACAAAACAGTGTAAACAGGTGATGGTAAAATAGAAATAATGTAAAGAATATAGAACGTAAAGAACTTCAACATGATAAGCCTAGATAATGTACTTCGTTTTCTCCAAATTAAGGGATTTGCACACACATTCCGACAGCTCGTTAATCTGCTCAATACGTAGTGTGACCACTTCTAGCTACAATACCGGCCTGAGATTGACGGGACATTCTGCGAATGTTGTCGTCAGTCCCATGTCGAGGAATAACGCCCATTCTACCTGGACAGCTGCTCGCGAATCTTGGAGAGTAGTTGGTGGATGCTGATATGATGCAATCCGTCTCCCTAGTGCATCTCAGACATGCTCTATAGGATTCAAATTGGCAGTTCGAGCAGGCCACGTCATACATGCAGGATCTTCGATATCCAAGACAACATCAATCACCCGTGCTCTACGAGGTCGAGCATTATTGTCAAAATGGCTCTGAGCACTATGGAACTTAAAATCTGAGGTCATCAGTCCCCTAGAACTTAGGACAACTTACACCTAATGACATCACACATAACCATGCCCGAGGCAGGATTCGAGCCTGCGATCGTAGCGGTCGCGCGGTTTCAGACTGAAGAGCCTAGAACCACTCGTCCACATCGGCCAGCAGCATTATTGTGCGAAGTCTGGACCTACAGCAGCTCGCAGCAACAGCACATGAGGTTCCAAGATACCGTCACGATACCTGACAGCAGTTAAACCTTAGCGATTCACACATACAATTTCATGAAGAGGTGTTCGAGTTGTCAACACAGTCTGTGCCCACACTATTAGGGATCCTCCTCGATACTGGTCTTTCTCCACAATGATTGGGTCCCGAAATCGTGTTACACGTTCCCTCCGGATGCGAATCCGTTGAAAATTACTCTACAGACGAAATAGGGACTTGTCTGTGAAAAGAACATCGAACCACTTTTCGACGGTCCAGGTGGCTTGTTGACGAATCCACTCTAGACGTACCCTTGTGTTGAAGCAAACACAACTCATTTGATAGATGCCCTGACATCATCGTTGGGGTGGTTCTCCGTTGATCGGAATGCCATCTTCCGTAGAGAACACGATTGTACGAACATCAGTTGACAGTTTGTATCATTATATCGTGAATTAGACACAACGGTGAAATAGCAGTTTACTGCTCTAACTTTGGACACTAGTATATTTGTTTTGATGTGTAAAAATAAAACTTCTCTACGAAGAAGATTAATTTTTTCAGTTGAAAAATGTTTTAGAAAAGATATCGGTATGATGCGAAAAATGGCAATTGATTCTAAATAATGAAAGGTGTGAAGTCATTCACATGAGTACTAAAAGGAATTTGCTAAATTTCGGTTACATGATAAGTCACACAAATCTAAAGGCTGTGATATTAACTAAATACTTAGGGGCGCTTGGAACGAGCACATAGATAATGTTATGGATACAGCGACCCAAAGACTGCGAAGTATTGGCTGAACACTTAGAAAATGCAACAGGTCAACTAAAGAGACTGTTTCCAGTACGAGCTTGTCAGTCCTCTTATGGAGTACTGTTGCGCGGTACGGGGTCTGCATCAGATAGGACTGACGGAGAACATAAAAAATTTAAAAGAAACGGGAGCTCATTTTGAATGATCGAAAAATGGAGACAGACTGCCACGGATAAGATATGTAAATTCGGGTGTCAACCATTGAAACAAGGCGTTTTTCGTTGCGGCAGTATCTTCTCATGAAATTTCAATCACCTATAAAAATGGTGTGTATGAAAAAATGATGTGTATGAACGCATTCATGTAAGTGATTTATCTGTACAATTTGCTGCCTGACACATTTCTCACTGCCCCACTGTACTACAAGGCCTGTGAAAGTAACTTGAGGCATGGCTACATATATGACTGTGATGCCATTGTGTAGGTCTAATCACTTTTTATCTCGGAGACTTGGCAAAGTATCGTTTGCAAACCTTATGGGAACGAATTTATGGCAGAGGTCATCCACCGATCGGTACTTTAATTCAAGTGAGGTTCTCTCATGCACTAAGTTCGACTCCAAAACCAGACAAAATTTGAGTGGCATTTTCGTGTTTTCGAACTGGCGACGGGCAAGGTGCAGCTGTAAGATCTAACCATGTGTGATGGGAGAACGAGTCAGCTACGAGAAAACAGAGACAATAAACAGCTTTTTAGGGAACTTTCAGAAGACGTTGACCTGGCATACCTGGGTTTAAGTGAATTTAGTATTACCGCCAACAGACATCACGATGGAGGCAAATGAACTGGCCTGGGTTGCGCTGCGGAATATTGCGGAAACCTGCCAAGGAAGGCGCACGTGGTACGTGGTATGGGCAGATTTGCTGACGGAGGTGTTTACCTGAGTAAGGCAGTAAGACAAGCAGGCTGGTGCTTATGCTAAGTTCAACTACATGGACCCTCGCGTTGCGCCTTTTGTTGAGTGCTGTTACCGAGTGCTCAGTCGACAGCCGACAAGCCAGCCGCGTGCTGAATTTAATCCCGTGCATGTCTCTATAATGATTCGGACATTATGCGGCACGTAGATTGACTTGCATTCTCCTTACAGGTTTCTCCTCTCCAGATATTACTGAACCCGTCGTCGGCGCGTGAAGTATTCGTGCCAAAAGCACAGTGTAGCGGCGTTGTTACGCTAGTGTAAATACTGAAATGAACAAACCTATATTTCTGTGAAAGTGGCCTCTTAGCTGGTGCATCCTGTACAAAACTTGTAAATCTACATCTCTTATCTGGAACAACTCTACCCCGAGCATTTTATCGATAGTTTTGGCGGCAAATTTTGTCAATTATCACTGTCCAAGGTGAGCCACTAATTATTGCCACCCAGAATAACTCCGAAAGTATGATAGGAGCAGAAACGTTTGTGGGGCAAAAGTTGTATGGGACAACGCTGGCCATAATATGACGTTGGTTTTTTGTTCCTAGGTGGGGTCACGTTGTGATATGAAACTAAACTTTGTTTTTTAAAAAAGGGATACAATAGTTTGGTACTTAATTTCTGCTAGCGGCTATCGAGACGAATCCCATGATGTGTAACAGTAAGGTCTTCGAAGGTCAGCAAAGGACTCGAAGGTGGCATGAACGTTCATTTACAGAAGGTGTTGGAAATGATGGCCATTGGTATCAATACAGTGCTGCTATCTTCTTATCAGGGATTGAGTGGTATTATTTATCACATCGGCACTTATCGAAGCACATGCTCTGACAATTCTCTCTCGCATATCTTCAGTTGTAGTTGGAACGTCTTTATAAACAATGTCTTTTATGAACCCCCCCAAAAGAAAAAATTCAGAGGCGTCAAGTCTGGCGAACGAGCCTGCCACGACACATCTCCTCCGCGTGCAACCCAACGATTCGGGCATTGCCTCTGTAACTCATTTCTAGCCATCAGCGAAAAATGTGCCGGACACCCATCGTGTTGATACCACATTCTGTTCCTTGTTCCTAAAGGTATTTCTTCCAATAACATTCCTAATGTTTCTTTCAGGAATGAGGTGTACTTCCTACCATTAAGATTTCCTTCTATGAAATAGGGGCTTATAATTTTGTCCCCCAGAATCCCACACCATACATTGAACAACCACGGTTTTTTGTGTGCAACTTGCCGCACCCAACATGGATTTTCAGTTGCCCAATAGCGCATGTTATGCAAATTAACATTCCATAGTTCGTGAATGTATCCTCGCCAGTAAATAAAATCTCATTAATAAATGTGTCATCCCTCTGAATCTGAAGTTAAGCCCATCTGCAAAATTCAGTGCGACGCATACAATCCTTACCAGTTAATTCTTGGTGGAGACTGATATGGTGATCCAGACACGAACAACACTACTCTGGCTCATGCAAAATTCCCTTGCGGAGAAGTTCGTTTGCATTTTTCGTGGGCGAGTGAGTCAGCACTACCAACAGAGACGACCAATAGCGCAGCGAAGTGTTTTACTGAGAGCCATCGATCAGCTTCAATGAGAATGTCTGCACTTTTCAGCGTTCCAAGAGTCACAGTTGTGTGTAGCCGGTCGGTACAGGGGAGATCGCACGCGTTTGCGCCACCTTGTTGCCATGATGACAGACGACTTGCACAACGACTCACTGTGCCTTTTATTCGCTGCCAGGCCTCCGTAAACATTCTGCGAGCGCGTGTTCATATCTGCGATGCTACTGAATTCTCCAAAAGAAATTCAGTGACAGCTCCCGGCTTGGAATGAACCTTCATTACAATTTACGATATCACGCTGTACATAGATATAGACTTTGTTTTAGTATCCTTTCTTTTAAGTTTATGCTATTTGTAATTTGCTTAGAACAAAGATACGTTTAACCTGTTGTGTGCAATGTTTTCATCAATATACTTCATTTAAGTGGCATGTTTCAGTAATGCTTCAGTTTTATAAGTCATTCTTATAAAACTACAAAATCTGCTAAATATCTGCAAAAAAATTGCAGAATGGTAGTTTTGTGATGAGATGGGGACGAGGAAGGGCAGCTTTGACATTTCTGTCAGGGGCGCAGGATTAACTCAGTGCGATTCTGTAGAATTAAGATGATGTCCCATTATCCGTACTTACTAATCTGACCTCACCCGAGATTCCAAAGCGATTGTTTCTGTGACTCATGTGTAGTGATTGTTGCCGGCCAATCTGGCCGAGCGGTTCTAGTCACTTCAGTCTGGAGCCGCGCTGCTGCTACGGTCGCAGGTTCGAATCCTGCCTCGGGCATGGATGTGTGTGATGTCCTTAGGTCAGTTAGGTATAAACTAGTTCTAAGTTTAGGGGACTGATGACCTGAGGTCGGGTTGACAGAGGAGATAGAGAATATCCAAAGAAGAGCGGCGCGTTTCGACACAGGGTTATTTGATAAGCGTGATAGCATTATGGAAATGTTTAGAAAACTCAAGTGGCAGACTGCAAGAGAGGCGCTCTGCATCGCGGTGTAGCTTGCTGCCCAGGTTTCGAGAGGATGCGTTTCTGGATGAGGTATCGAATACATTGCTTCGCCCTACTTATACCTCCCGAGGAGATCACAAATGTAAAATTAGAGAGATTCGAGCGCGCAGGGAGGCTTTCCGGCAGTCGTTCTTCCCGCGAACCATATGCGACTGGAACAGGAAAGGGAGGTAATGACAGTGGCACGTAAAGTGCCCTCCGCCACACACCGTTGGGTGGCTTACGGAGTATAAATGTAAATGTAGATGTAGATGTTCAGTCCCATAGTGCTTAGAGCCATTTGAACCATTTTGTAGTGAATGTTTATCTACTAAACAATAATGAAGGCATTTCCTGTCAACTACCTGGGAATTAAGTTTGCTTGCTACAGAGCAAGTTGGCTTTGTGAGCAATTCAGTTGCAGCTTTGGGGGGGGGGGGGAGGTCTTTCTTCAAAGTTATGACACACTGTGACGGTGCTCCTCGGCTGAATAATTAATCGTAGTGGCCCCTTCTTCGTGGCGCTATACATTTTCGTGGTGGAAAGTGATTAGGAAGTCATTTACCGCGCGAGAGGCAAAACAGAGAGGAACATTCCGAGAGGGCGGAAGGGTATAACCTCGTCCGTAACATCCTGTCTTCAGGCAAAAGGATTGCTATTTTTCACAGGCGAACTTGCCCCGCCAACTGCCTCGTTCTGTTAGCGCAGTACGGCGGAAAATTAAGCGCCACTGTGGCTCCCCGCCGTGCATCTCCGTCGGATTACCCCGTGTTAAACCTCATTACTGCAGCATGCCTCAGCCGCACCTGCTTTCCTTCGCTGCAGAAACGCTGGCTCCACAAAATAAAGCGCTTTCCTTTTCTCTCGATCGTTATTGAGGTATACTATTGATTGGCATGAAAGTTTTATGGGTAGGGTACCAAGCCATATTGCAGATAACTACCAATGGTAAGAAAAACGTTTTGAACACGGTTACAGTGGTCTTCTTATGGGTCTGCGGGGGTATTTCGTCGTTCCACATCCGTTGTGTTTTGTCATGGCAGATATATGGACAAGAGACACGTCTCGGCTCGAACAGGTATTTGTATTTAGACATTTATACACAGACCCATCACAAGTTTGTTGCTAAGGCAGCGACGGCGTGTGATTATGAGGTTCTTGGTTTGTACACAACAGCGCTTGAAGTCTTCGAGGAGAGGAGTTAACACGCCAGTCAAACAGTCATCTCAGCAACTACACTCATGCTCATAAATTAAGAATAATGCTGATACATGGTGAAACAACGCTCTGGTGGGCGGTTTGCGGGTTTAAATCACCTCGAGGTGTGACCATGCGGTGCATTTAACCTGTGGTCGTCGCACGGTGGCGCTGGAAGCAGTACAGATACAGAGAGGTGTGTTGGTGCATATCAGCGATATCAGCAAAAGTTTGTGAAACATATTGCAATTACACACACAGTCATCCAGATAGCATTAGTTCATGGTATGCATAATCCTAAAACGCCCAGTAGTAAAATGTAAGAATAAATAACTGTTCTGTATTTCGTTCTATATGATTGCAGAAAAGAAACTGTAAAACAAAGCAAGTGCGCTAAATAACATAAAATCCAAGAAATTCACAGCGTCGTCTGTTTTCAAATACACATATCAAAATAGTTTTGCATCACCCCGGTTCCCAGAAATCCTGAAGATAGACATTGACTGTGGATGTCGTATCACAGACACAGTCCCTTTGACTGTTCAGAGATATCACTAAACCCGCCCAAATATGTAAGCTACCTACGGATTATGGTTCGGAGGAACCCGACAGCAACATGTTGAATAAAGCTTTTCGTGCAGCCACAGGACGTCATATTACGACTCCAATGGGTTCCCAATAGGCTGCCTGATGCACGACTTCTCTCCCGACGTCCATGGCCAGGTCCATCTTTGCAACCACTACACATGCCGAATGGACCGCTCAGGATTGCATCACGTTCTTCTCACCGATGAGTGTCGCATATGCCGTCAACCAGACAATCGTCGGGGATGTGTTTGGAGGCAACCCGGTCAGGCTGAACGCCTTAGACACACTGTCCAGCGAGTGCAGCAAGGTGGAGGTTTTCTGACGTTTTCGGGTGGCATTATGTAGGACCGATGTACGGCGCTGAAGCTCAGGGAAGGCGCCGTAACGGCTGTGCGATACGTGAAATCCATCCTCCGACCGATAGTGCAATCATATTGGCTGCACATCTGCAAGGCATTCGTCCTCATGGATGACAATTCGGTCCCCCATCGTGCACATCTTGCGGATGACTTCCATTAGAATAAAGACATCGCTCGACTAGAGTGGCCAGCATATTCCCCACACATGAATCCTATCGATCATGCCTGGGATGGTTTGAAAAGGGCTGTTTATGGACGAAGAGACCCATCAACCACTCTAAGGGATCTATTCCGAATCGCCTTCGAGGAGTGGGACAATCTGTTGGTTCAAATGGTTCAAATGGCTCTGAGCACTATGCGACTTAACTTCTGAGGTCATCAGTCGCCTAGAACATAGAACTACTTAAACCTAACTAACCTAAGGACATCACACACATCCATGCCCGAGGCAGGATTCGAAACTGCGACCGCAGCGGTCGCTCGGTTCCAGACTGTAGCGCCTAGAACCGCACGGCCACTCCGGCCTGCCGGGACAATCTGTATGAACAGTGTCTTGTTGAATTTGTGGATAGTATGTCACGACAAATACAGGCATGGATCGATGAAACAGGACGTGTTACTGGGTATTGGTGGTACCGGTGTGTACAGTAATCTGGAGTACCACCTCTGAAGGTCTCGCTGTACGGTGGTAAACATGCAATGCGTGGTTTTAATGAGCAATATAAAGGACGAAATTGATGTTTACGTTAACCTCTATTCAACTTTTCTGCACATTTTCCGGAACTCTCGGAACCGAGGTGATTGAAAACATTTTTTTATGTTTGTATGTAAGTACTGTCTTTAAAACTCAAATATATATGTGTAAAAGCAGTAAAAAGCATTTTTCCTGTCCTGTAGAAAGATAATAAATAACCAGTGACGGTGCTGAAACTTCAGCGAAACGTGTCTGGGAAATAAAAAGTAAAATTGTGTTTTGCTCAAGGCAGACATGCTCCAAAAACAAATCTGTTTGCAAGCAAACGTGGACATAAGAGCTTCAACCTCAAGATGACTATCCTAAAGTAAAACATCACTGTATTTTGTCGTATTTGTACAATAATGGACCTTTAATATACCCTAACTTAAACTGATTCACAAGTTACAATTATTTCTATTACAAATTAGTTCGAGATTGGTGAGCTTCTCTTTAAATGACCCAGTACAAATTAGAACTCTTGTATTTTAAAATATTTTAAATAAAAACAGTCTACGGCCAGCGAGCTAATGTTGTCCTTGGCGACTGCCTGCTGTTGGTGTCCTTCATCGGTCGGGGAGCACACATTGGCTCTTTCTGCAATATTCTTTTACTACGATTAGAAACAGAAATTCCCTCCCTTGTGGACCGTGGTTGTCTTCTCAGCTTCCTTTACGTTAAACAACATCTCCAAACAAATAGACCGATGGATTAGTTACTAAAATAAATTGATACTATCACTATACAGTAAGTGGTTCGTTAAAAATTGTAAGGGCTTCTATCTGCAATGTGAATTAGCCTTATTTCAAAATATGCAAATTTTCTGCTTTCTCTGTTGTAATCTGCCATCATCCTCCTCTGCCTTCTTATTAGTTATACTGTGTAATGGTTCTTTATTTACGTGACCATTACGGCACTCCAACCCCAGTTCTCGATACCAGTAATATCGTACTACTTTCCTGCGAAGTAACAGACATATTTTTGTGACAATATTCACATTTTGTTTTATTAATGTATAGGTACTCCGATGTATCGGTATATTACAGTGATATGGTTCTTGTGTGTATTCATTTCTGTGAGGCTGTCATAATCTTTGACTTCCTTGTAACCGTTTTTGCGCGAATGCGCACAGAGCAGTCTTTGTTTCACTTTGCAGAAGTTGTTATTTCGCTTTGTAAAAGAGCAGTCAAGTCTTGTGTTTGGTTAAAGTGAAAATTAAATATATGAAGATTGATATAAAACTGTTTTCTTGATGATGTGACAATTAAGAAGAAGTGTATGTGAATTTAGAAGAAGTTTAATAAAAATGTGGATCGTGAACACCAAGTCAAAAATTATTTCTACCATACCGTTGTTCTGATCTGGGATTGTTTGATCATTAAGAATTTCCTGAAGAACGCATTTGTTAGGTCTTCAAGTATTGCTAAAATACAGATCTGGACCTTCTAGCAGTCAAAACAGAATCACCCTAGAATCAACAAGATGAGCCATAACACCTTCGACGAAATCTACGTGGGAAACCATTCAAGTAAGTCCCAAAATTAATGACTTTTTTTACAGTGACTTCATTATTTCCATTCTGACGATACCATCCACAGTCAATAACTTTGTTGTTGCCCGATAAAGCGAACATATGCTGCGTGAGCAACATTATTAATCTGATTTCTAACCTACTTTGCAAGTAGTGGTATTGTTAGAACTGGAAACCATTGTGAGTTGATTTCAACGGTCGAGACAGAGAAAGAAATTAAGAGCGATTTCCTACTGCTCATCCGCAGCGGAAGTTATGACGTAGCCGCACGGACATAGCAGCATTACCCGGTGGTTTAGCACTGCGGCGCCTCGCGCACGTATCCCGCACGTCAGCTCGGCAGGTGGGCCGATCGCGCCACAGCAGGTGGTGGGGGATCCCCGGCGTATTCGTCACGCTGCGCGCCCTCGCGGCCGCGGCCGCTGTCGCAGGGCATATCGATTGTGTCGCGTGCCGCTGCCGCTGCTAGAGCGACGGCCAGCCGGCTCTCCTGTCTGACCGCCACTTGGCTCTTCTGCGCTTCACTGCGCATCACTCCTCTGTCGCTGTAGCGCACCCGCGCAACTTCTTCTTCTCCTTCCTTCATCCCTCCACATCCACCCGACATTTTTATTGCTTCCACTATACTTATAGTCAGTATCGGCAATTTTTCATAGTCCCTGGCCTCTCCTCTTCCCCCTCTGGTGTAGTTATTGTTTCGTATTCCTCGGGATCCCTTAGTTTATTCTACAGGCTCTGCGCTTCTGACGTTTCCTGGCAACTGTGATTACCTTCTTTCAAGAAACAGCAGACAGAAGTACTTCTAAAGTCCGTTATTTTTTTCGTTCCTTTCCGTCCCATCAGTTTCCCTTTATAAAACTTTGGCTTTTCTCTTTCCCTCTTCCTACTGCGACTGCAGATCTCAATTTTACGTCGGCATTCCTCATTCCACGTTCGAGACGCTCCTTCTTCCGTCCGTGCACGATGTCCGTGCTCTGTTCTTTCACGTCTCAGTTATTCGACAAAGACGCCATCCGGCGCCCACTAGTAGCTCCCGACAGAGTGGTCATGCATATTTCCAGCAGCTCATCACCATAGCTATAACTTTATACCCACTTTTTTTCAAGAGGACGATGATTTTAGAACGGTGTAAGACCCAAATATGCGGGACGCCTTTGGCATTTTGCTGTGTTCTCTTTTTACCAGTCTCTTATCCTTCCACTGCCAAATATTGTTTTATGCTCCTTTTTCGTGAAACACGTCACTTAAAGCTTGTGAGCAGCTGACGAATATATTAATTAGCAGATGTAACGAGGAAAAGTCTAAGCAGATATCACTCCGGACAATGTTTCACATCGGGAGAAACACCTTTACCGCAGTGAAGGCCGCAGACTTCTTGTCGACTCAAACTGGTGGTTTGCTGATTTGCAGCTCGTCATCTAGTTTTGATCTTAATCAACGACAATTCAGTAATAAATTATTGTCAGTAATCAAGATCAATATATAAGACAAAGTGCAAATAAGCAAATCACCAGGGTGGGGGGGATGTTACAATACGATATCGACAAAGTTCGAGGTATAGTGAAAGGTGTCGTGAGGAACAAATCAAGGTCTGGAACCCGTGTCCAGTAATGTTATCCAACGACACTACAGAGCGGCGAAGTTACAGGCAGCGAAACTTACATTTTGCCACCCCTTCAACAGCAAATGTGACTTCGTACGCTGGCGTACCACAGGGGAAACGTTTCGCAGCGTAGTTTGTTATTTAGTGATCAGGACTGAATACCATGACCACCAGTGGAGAAGAGTGGGATAGCTGCTGCATAAACAGGCCTTCCCTTCCATGGATGTAACGTTCCGTTGCCTCGCTGGATGATGGTTTCGGATACACGTCTCATCCGCAATTTATTTCTCCCCTGCAATCGTGTAAAGTCTCCAGTATTTTGCAGTATTCAGGAGAAAAATAAACTGAAGATGGAGAAATATATCCGAAGTCATCACCGGTGACAGAGCATCGCATTCGTAGGAGACGATGCCTTTCTGCGCAGCAGGTAGCTCCACGTTCTCCACTGGTGGTCATGGCACTCAGTCACCATCATGTGAAACGTTCCGCATACAGTCCGTCGCACACAAAGTCACATTTGCTGGTGAAGGGGTGACCTATCGGCAATCTGCGCCACCTGTAACTTCGACACACGGTAGTGTCGTTGAATGCCGTCTCTGATCACGGGTTCTTGTCCTCCATTTGCTCCTCACAACACTCTCTACAACCCCTCGAAGTAACCTCTTGTATGTATATGTAATTCCGATCTAAAAATGATTTTGTTTTTAATAGAAAACAACCGACGCTTTCTGTTGACACTGCGTCTCATGAAAGATGTGACGAACAGTAGTTATTTTAGCTGGCTCCAGCTACACAATGCAAAAACGAACTTGGAAACATTTGGCGAAATAATAGAGAGAATGCTCCTGATGACTTCTGTATAATGATGAGCGAAATTTGAGGACGCAAATAATTTTTGCGAGATATGTCACTGCCAAGTAACATAGCTCGATGAAACTTGGACCATACAAAGAAACATCTGCTACAGTGTGGCACAGGAGGTAACCGAAAGAAGTATGCAATGAGACGAACAGAATGACGCTTTTATTGAAAGGCAATAACTACGCCGAAGTCAGCCCGCCCGGCTAGCCGCGTATTCTAACGCGCTGTTTCTCGAGCGGGAAGGCGTGCAGGTCCCCAGCACGAATCCGGTTAGTGGATTAGTGTCAAGGTTCGGGGTGTCTGGCAGCCTGTGGATGGTTTTTAAGGCGGTTTCCCACCTGCTTCGGCGAATGCGGTTTGGTTTCCCTTATTCCGCTTCAGTTACACTATGTCGGCAATTGCTGAGCAAACACTGTCTCCACGTATGCGTACACCATCATTACCACGCAAACATTTGGGGTTACACTCGAATGTATGAGACGTTCCCGGGGTTGGGGCGTCGGTGGGGTGGGTGGACTGCTGTGGCCTGTTGTGGGGTTCTGAACCACAGAGGGCTAAGGCGGGACGAAGCCTTTCCGTCGATTCTACGTCCCTGGTTCAATACACAAAACATATGCACACGCTGAAGTCACCGGAACTCATGATGGTCCCCTGGACATCATAATATATAGGACATGGTTGTTGGTAGGGTGTGCGCTCACCATGGCCGGCTGTGGATGCTCTGCAACGTGCCCTCGTGATGGTCACAAGCTTGGTAAGGTCTTCTTGTGGTTCTGCCTCTCATGACTCCACCAGAGCGGTTAATAACTGCTGGATGGTCGTTGGTGCATGTGGACTTCGGCTTTGAGGATGTCACACTGGTTAATGTTAGTTAAACATTTTTTGATACATCCCTTAAGAGATTTTGCATCTGGACAAAAATTGTTTTGGGTGCTCAACACAAATACGACATCCATTACACAACTGCGCATCAGTGAAGAGAGTTATTGAGTATCCGAAATTATCGACATGGTTATTTGTATACGGAGTCATTCATAGTACCTCTGGGGGTTCAGGAAAGTACTGCAAGAAAACGACAAGACAAACAGAAGATACACAAATACCAATGGATAGCGCAACTCTCATTACAGATGCTCGACAAGAGCTCTGTTTGTGACACTGCAGTCGTCAGGACACGCATTTAATTTATTCAAGTCGACGACACGAATTGCCCAGGAAGTGACGACGGCAACCAGCTTTAAAAATCTGTTGATCTGGTTGCCTATCACCTGGCGCGAACTAATTCGATGCGACAATGCTGATTCGTCTACACGTACCGACTCGCCTGTCCCCTAGTGGAACCATGCCACGGTTCATATTACGAGATGTTCTGTCCACTGGGATGTGTCATTTTCTGTATGACTTATTTTTGCACAGCCGTCTTCGGAATTGAAGTTTATTGCGAACTGTATTGCTTATTACACTTCTGTCGAGTACGCTGTAATTTGTTTATTAGAAGCTGTTCAGTCCAGGAGAAAAGAAGGTCTAGTTTGACCATCAGGAGACATTGCAGAGGTATCGAACTCCTTCCAGAAGTCAAGAAACACCACTGCAAGTTTTCTTTCTGGTACTGTTCTTGTGAAATGCATGCTGTTCACTGAACTTTTACCTCTTTGCCCGATAGTTTTGTTGGAGTCTGATGACGACTGTAGATTTGCACAGAAAGAGCACGTCTTCCCAGCAGACGGAAACGCAGCAGCCTGCACCAGTTGTGGACCTCGCAGGGAGCTGCCGCTCCCGGGTAGCGGCGGCTCCTTCTCTCACGGTGGTGCGGGCGGGGGGGGGGGGGGGGGGGGGGGCAGGGCGCGGCTTCCTTACGTAGTCAGCTCACAGTCGCGGGCGAAGAAAATTGAATAAATTGCCAACCGAGGAGAGACTTGCAGATTGCAGGCGGCGACTACCCCCAGGGGCATGCGGGCATTACGGGACATGAAGATGAAAGGAATGAAAGTTTCATCGTGCGCGGCGCGGGGAAGAATGCCCGCGTGCCGCGCAACACAGTTACCCGGGTGAGGGCAGGCCCACTCCCACTGTGTGTTTGTGTGTGTGTGTGTGTGTGTGTGTGTGTGTGTGTGTGTACGCCTATGTGTGGGAGGGATTGGGGATAGGTGGGTCGGTGGGTGGGTGCTCGGCACTGGTCGCTCTAGCCGACGTGAAAGGACACTGTGCAGCGCTTCGTCCAGAGAGCACGGTCGAGTTCTGGCGCGCTAAGCTACTAACAAGGCAGCTTATCGTTTTCAACGTCCTTTTTCTTTCTTTTATTCAAACTACTCACGTCTGTTATCAATGATTGGAGAAGGTACGAACTGGCACATTTCCATCCTTCTGGGCAACAACTTCTCAGTTTTTAAAGGACATCATATTCGCCCTTGACCGCAGAAATTATTTATTTCACAATTGCACTTTCGGCCTTTGGGCCATTCTCAAGTAGCACTGCAAAGGATTTTGCTACAGCACATGTCAGACTTTAAAATCTCCGATACGTATGTATGTCATTGTCAAAGCTAAGCCTTTCCACTGTATAAATATAGCAACATCAAGCGAGTGCGAAGGTCTGCACATCGTGAATAGATGTAAATTTCGTGAATTGTTACACTGTTTACAACTTTCACACAAATCGGTACAACTCAATGTTTTTACACACTATTTACATGTGAACTAAGGCCGCTGGTGTGAAAATAAATTCACAAGTAAGTATTTTCGCACCACCGGTAAACAGTGAGTAAGAACGCTCAGTTCTACTGTTTTTTGTGTGAAGCATGTTAACATTGGTAACAATTTACGTAATTTACATCATTTCACGATACGGAGCTTCGCACTCGTTTGATGTTACTATAATTCTACAGTGGAATGGCTTCGTTTAGACAATGACATATATACATATCGGAGGATTTTAAAGCCTGAAAAGTGTTGATGCGGCATCGTTTGCAATACCGCTTGAAAACGGCCCAAAGGCTGAAATTGCAGTAGTGAAGTAAATAATTACAGCAGTCAATGACTGTGAACCCTGACTATGAGTAGTTAATTGCTTTTCAGTTCTTATGGTAAGAGTGTAACATTCATCACTTCATCCATAATTGTTTATACAGAGTGGTCCATTGATCGTGACGGGGCCAAATATCTCACGAAATAAGCGTCAAACGAAAAAACTACAAAGAACGAAACTTGTCTAGCTTGATTGGGAAAACCAGATGGCGCTATGGTTGGCCCGCTAGATGTCACTGCCATAGGTCACACGGATGTCAACTGCGTTTTTCTAAAAATAGGCACCCCCATTTTCATTACATATTCGTGTAGTGCGTAAAGAAATTTTTAGTTGGACCACTTTTTTCGCTTTGTGATAGATGGCGCTGTAATAGGCACAAACATATGGCTCACAATTTTAGACGAACAGTTGGTAACAGGTAGGTTTTTTAAATAAAAATACAGAACGTAGGCACATTTGAACATTTTATTTCGGTTGTTACAATGTGATACATGTACCTTTGTGAACTTATTAATTCTGAGAATGCAAGCTGTTACAGCGTGATTACCTGTAAATACCACATTAATGCAGTAAATGCTGAAAATGATGTCCGTCAACCTCAATGCATTTGGCAATACGTGTAACGACATTCCTCTCAACAGCGAGTAGTTCGCCTTCCGTAATATTCGCACATGCATTGACAATGCGCTGACGCATGTTGTCAGGCCTTGTCGGTGGTACGATTCCAAATATCCTTCAACTATCCCCACAGAAAGAAATCCGGGGACGTCAGATCCCGTGAATGTGAGGGCCATCCACCTGCCATGAAATATGTTATTCAATACAGCTTCAACCGCACGGGAGCTATGTGCCGGACATCCTTCATGTTGCAAGTACATCGCCATTCTGTCATGCAGTGAAACATCTTGTAGTAACATCGGTAGAACATTACGTAGGGAATCATCATACATTGCACCATTTAGTAGCCATCGATAAAATGGGGTCCAATTATCCTTCCTCCCATAATGCCGCACCATACATTAACCCGCCAAGGTCGCTGATGTTCCACTTGTCGCAGCCATCGTGGATTTTCCGTTGCCCAATAGTGCATATTACGCCGGTTTACGTTACCGCTGTTGGTGAATGACGCTTTGTTGCTAAATAGAACGCATGCCAAAAAATCTGTCATCGTCGCGTAATTTCTCTTGTGCCCAGTGACAGAACTGCACGCGACGTTCAATGTCGTCGCCATGCAATTCCTGGTGCATAGAAATATAGTACGGGTGCAATCGATGTTGATGTAGTATTCTCAACACCGACGTTTTTGAGATTCTCGATTCTCGCGCAATTTGTCAGCTGCTGATGTGCAGATTAGCCGCGACTGCAGCTAAAACACCTACCTGGGCATCATCATTTGTTGCAGGTCGTGGTTGACGTTTCACATGTGGCTGAACACTTCCTATTTCCTTAAATAACTTAACTATCCGGCGAACGGTCCGGACACTTGGGTGATGTCGTCCAGGATACCGAGCAGCATACATAGCACACGCCTGTTGGGCATTTTGATCACAATAGCCATACATCAACACGATATCGACCTTTTCTGCAATTGGTAAACGGTCCATTTTTACACGGGTGATGTGTCACGAAGCAAATACCGTCCGCACTGGCGGAATGTTACGTGATACGAGGTACTTATACGTTTGTGACTATTACAGCGCCATCTATCACAAAGCGAAAAAAGTGGTCTAACTAAAACATTCATATTTTTTTACATACTACTCGAATATGTAATTAAAATGGCGGTCCTATTTTAAAAAACGCAGTTTCTATCCGTTTGATCTATGGCAGCGCCATCTAGCGGGATAACCATAGCGCCATCTGGTTTCCCGCTTCAAGCTAGACAAGTTTCGTTCTTTGTAGTTTTTTCGTTTGACGCTTATTTCGTGAGATATTTTGCACGGTCACTATCATTGGACCACGCTGAATAATGACTGAAAAGTTGAGCCCCGCGAAAATAACATTAAATATCCGGAAGTTATGAAAAAGGAAGCGAAATTGAGTAATGATATACTATTCGAATACTGTAAGCAAAATGTTATTGAAAGGAATGGCAATAATATTATAAGGAAGACTTAGCACACACAACTACTTTATTTTACGTATCTCAACAACGGTCTGGGAAGAGGTATGGGTCGGATCAGGTGGTCAGCCACGCAGTGAACAGTGTTTTAAATTTACAATGCACATATAAACTTATGACGAGAAAAAGCAACGATAAGGGTAGGAGGAAATGAAATGAAACTTCACGAGTTGAAAGAGTATGATATGTTATTTCAGTGATTAAAAAAACGAGTCACATTTTCAAACAACTTCGAAGCATGATACCACTTGTCAGTATGTGGCTGCACTCCCTCTGGCCTACATATATGTACTGATTCGGTTGGAAGGCCGACATAAAGTCGTTGTATCATCTCCTGAGGCAAGTTGTCCAAAGCTGTTGCAAATGGTCTTTAATATCCTGGATACTGGCGCAATTGACGTCCGAGCTGGCCCCGAAAGTGTTCTGTTGGTAAAGGATCTGGGGACCTTACTGACCCCAGGAGTACCTCAGCATCACACACTCAGTTCGTAGAGACACTTGCTGTTTGAGTGTGAGCATTCTGTTTGAAAATGGCACCTCGATGCCCCATGAGAAATAACACGTGGGGAAACAGGACGTCTTCCGCGCTTCACATTTTCTTTCGGACAGGCTATATCTAAACCGTTTAGTAGCATTATTTTCCCATATAACAATTAAGCGGTTCCCAAGTATCACTACAGGGATTATAAAGAGACAACTGACGAATCTCCAGCTCGTGTTAGTCGCTAATATTCTTCAACTCTCATGGGACTCCACTGAAAATCTAAGTAGCAGAAGGATATCTTCGTATTCTAAAGATCGTTCCTTTGTTTTGTGTTAACAGAATGGATGATGACGTCTCTTTTAAGCAATCTGTCTACGAGGAAAAGCCTAAGCAATCTGTCTGACTAAGTACAGAACAGGAAACAAGTGATGATAACGAGGTTACGGCACTGTGTGCTGTAAATGGTAATATAACGAAAGGTAGGAACACATCTCCGACAAGAAACAAATTTCAGATTATCTGACAGGTCAACACCAAATTTTCATCCGAAGCAGTTATAATGTTGGATCGATGGTCAAAGTTCAAGAGAATTACAGAATATGCCTTGGACAATTATGTGTCGAGGAAACTTGTGAGGGATGGGAAAGACTCAACGTGGTTCAAAAGCCGTGTTAGAAAGCTGCTGCGAAAGCAAAGAGAGCTTTCCTGCAAATTTATGCGTAGCCAACGTCTCAAAGAAATGAAAAATCTGAACATAGTCAACATTAATGTAAGGACAGCCTTGCGTAAAGTGTTCAACAAATCCGAAAATTACATTATATTTACTTGGCAGAGCATACTACTAAGTTTTGGTCTTACGTTAAAACAATAAACAGACGGAAACCAACTGTCCATACTATCCGACGTTAAGAACATCGAAATAGAGAATAAGAGAGAGAAGGCTGAAATAATGAATCTCATTTCCCAAAACTGGTTCGCTGAAGGAAACGAGACAGTAGTTTCTGATTTAAAATGTCACACGAGTGTCTAAATGGCAGTCATAAAAATAAGTGACCGTAAGACAGGAAAGCAACTGCAGTTGCTCAATAGAGCAGAGGTCACTGGATTTGAAAGAATACTAGTTCGATTCTACTTATAGTATGCGAAAGAACTTGCTCCTTTTCTAACAGTAATGTACTACAGGTCGAATGATGAGCGAAGTGTTACTGGCGATAGGAAAAAGGTAATTGTTATAGCCATTTCCAAGAATCTATCAAACAGGCGCATCATTAATTATTCTTGATTATTCGTGCAGTTATTTGAAAAATACAAGCATCTAAATATTTTTGTTTTTGCTGCCAGTTTTTCTTATAACGTTGCCACCAAAGACAAAATTTTCAATGGTCGAGTTACGTAACTTCAAGCTACGATATTAACAGAATCAGAAACTATGTTAAATATTAGATCACACAAGGGTTGTTATGTTATAAACCTATTATGAATAGCAAGTAAATAAAAGATAAAGCTTGTGAGACACTGATTTGTTACGCAGTCTGTAGAGACGCCATCTAAATTTAACTTAACACAGTCAATTTCCTTCTTCAAACTGAAATTCATGGAATTAATTTTGCTTATGTTCAGTGTCACTTTATTGTTTATTGACCAACTATAAACGTCCTTCAGGGTTTCATTACATTTCTCTGCAAGGAGTTCTCGTATTTTCTCACCAACTGTAATATTGCTGTCATCAGTAAAGTAAATATCACTAAGCGGTAGGATACTATTTATGACGATTTACTTTGCCCAGTTCTTGTTCCATGACGCATGAACACACGAAGGAATTTGTTAATTTCTGAAATAAGTTGTTTCTTTTAGATATGCTATTGATAGTGGGAAAGCTATTGTGCAGAACCATTCTATTACCAAACCCTTTCATATTTTAGTTAACCATTTTCTGATCGCAGGCTCCTGTATAACCATGTATTCAATGGATCCGTCGGCTGGTCTATGTAAAACATCCGAACGCGTCGATGTTTTTCTTTTAGCAACAGTCTCTTGTTGATTGCACCTTCACTTCTTTTCCTCTGAAGAAACGGTGTTGTATTCGCGCTATGGAAGAAATTGCGTTTGTATAACTTTTCTGCAGTTCAACTTTCATTTCCTTTTGTTTTCGAAAAAGTCTTAAGCTGGTTGTTCCTCCCCTCTTCCGTTCAACTTTATGCTAGAACTTCATCTAGATAAACCTTACTGACACTATGGTGTTAATCAAAAGTTACAAATCTAATAAAACAGAAATAAATGCAGTAAAACTGGAAAAGTCTTGGATAGATGCTGAGAAAGGCTACCTTTCAATGTATTAACGGAGCTGTCACAGCAGTCGATGTACAATTTAATGTTCTTCTCGTAATTCTAACTAACGCCTGTTGGTTCATAAGGAGCTTTCCTTTAATAAAAATTTAGGAACATTGTACATCAGATGATAATAATCAGGTCGTAAAGCAGGCGAAAAGTGAGTCGGGCTCCGAAGCAAGTAATGGCTATGCACTGATTCATGTAACGTAATAACTCATGTGCTTTGCGTTAATAAAACTTTGCTGCCGCACTGCGAACCTGTATTTATCGCGTCAGGAAGTTGCAGTCTTCCAGCAAGAGCAAACCTATAACTCAGCCCAGCTACTGGGCGCCGGCTCGATTTATTACGTCCTGAAGTGCGGGCTCGCATACCTGGTTTACATAAAATAATAGTTCGCTACATCGGCGAAATTAAACGCCTCGGCCAATTTTCTGCGGGCAAAAATTCTGAAATATGGCTCTGTTTATGGCTCCGGGCCCCATTACGGATCGATAGACGATTCGTGACGGAATTTTTCTCAGAAACGGCTTCTAAAGCAAATTATTTACAAAAGACTTTACAGCAAAGTAACTCTAAGGAAGTCGTGTCTAGTATCCTCTTACGGTACGGGCACTATATTGACTAAAGAATGATAGCAAATACACCTTATTACATTTGAGTTATAACGAAGTTAGTATTCATCTTAATCTATATTCTGCAAATAATTGTGAGATTCGAAGCAGAAAATATACAATATCATACATTAGGTTTCTAATCATTCTATTCATGTGCGCACGAACTGATTTCTTACACCACTTAGTGTTGCATTCATGATTCATAAGGGAATGATGAGTATTCTTCACTCTTTCTTGAATTAAATGGGTTCTAATTTCGCAGTACTTTGGTCCATTATCATTCACAATGACCCTTTTTGCACTATGGGCAACTTTCTGATTAAAAGTATATGGCTGAAAGAGAAATATTTCCTATTACAATAAAAAACAACAGCATCTCGAGTATTGCAATAACCGCCTTCTTTTGTATTAGCACACGGCTGCTATAATCAGAGTTCCTGTGAACCAAAATTTCTCTGAGTTTGATACGCTGTCGGAAACTGAACACTAAAATTAGTAGTCGTACAGAAAAAGAACATATATTGAATTAAATCCAGGTTTCGAATGATGATCCGTCACATCTTATCCACTTTTCCACCACGTCCAACATTTGCTCGGGATGATCTTGACAAGCACGTAGGACGAGTTGGAGAGCGAATTCAGAATGTACCATTAAATATACAAATTGTGATGGCAGTTTAGCTTGCGGTATCGCTTTCACAAATCATTTACGAACCAACACGAAAGTCCATTGCAGCAAAGAGTGGAATTTTTTGTTAATGACAGTTTTTCGTCGTTTAATTTCCGATCAATGGCAAACCAGAGCAAACACAATAATAAACGGACATCATCCTTTTTCTTCTTACTTTGCGACGGCTGATTTGCCATAGCGATAGTGGGTCCACCTAGTAGCCGAATGCAAGAAAAGTAACTTTCACCGTTCTAGGCAAAGGTGAGAGCTATGGGAAAACGCACAGCACAGTTCGTCCTTGATCTCTTCATGATCGCATTTTACATCTTCACCCGCTTTCAATTCTTCTCCTTCGTCGTATTCCCTTTCCTACTTCTCCCTTCCTCTTCGCCTTTTCATTTGCGTTTATTCGTCCTTTCACCTATCATGAAAGTACTCCCCCATGTAAAAGGCACCCAGGTCATATCCTAGATACGCCACTGACGTGAGGATCAGCTGTATTCCCAATTTACGTGCCTCGACCAAGTGTTGTATGGGTATCTGCTGAATTGCCAGTTTACGTGCCTGGACCTTATCTAGTCAAGACTTACTCCATGTCAACATTTCTACGTTAAAGTACTTAGTTTTCCAGGACGTCAGTAAAACTAGTCTGAACACCAGAGCGGTCAATAATGTATCAAAGGTACATCACTGAGGCATCACCCTAAGGTGGGTTTTCGTATGTAAAATCATGAGGTAAACAGGAATGCCTGCTGATCGAATGAAATCGGGACTACAATGCTAAATTGGTCAAAGGAAGAGTCGATTAAAAGTTTACTTGAGTCGCTCGGGAGTAAATGTTGAGCGCAGTGAAGCGCGACTTTGAGCAGAGTGAAGTTGTGATTTTTTTTCCTTGGTTCCTGAGGGATGCGAAGCAGGGACACTAGTGATTAAGCAGTTCAATGCTTTTTCTAAATAATTCGGCTGGAATTATGTTCCAAACTGATGAAGGGTATGTAATGACGAAATCATGAAAGGCAGCAAGAATAAAGGAAAATCATCCAATTGTGAATATTAGCTGTAAGCCATGTATGAGGTCATACGTGTTAAGAAACCGCTGATTCACTGCGCTCAGATTACGAACTTGAGGTAAAAAACGACGCAGTCACATTTCATCCATAAGCGAATACACTCAAACGCCGTATATAGAAACTCTCCAACGCAAAGTAAGGCAGAGTTCGAAGGATCCGGCGACAGCAGCCTCGGATGAACAAGCCTACAGGAGATACTATGTTAATGAGCAGTCAGCCTCAATTAACTTTGTAGACTAAGAAGGACTTGCAAAGCTTGTCTGCACGTACCTCTCGGCTATAGGCCGGGATGATGATATGTTCTGGTAACTGATGAGAGAATCTAGTACGCTTCATCTTTGTACCCTGTACCATTACAGGTCACTTCCTTTCTTGTTCCACAGGCAAACAGAGCGCGGGTAGGACGACTAATTGTTTTCCTCCATACGAGCCATAATTTCTTGTATCTTCGGATTCCTTGCGTTAAATTCATAGTGGTCCATTGATCGAGACCGGGCCAAATATCGCACGAAATAAGCATCAAACGAAAAAACTACAAAGAACGAAACTCGTCTAGCTTGTACGGGGAAACCAGGTGCCGATATGGTTGGTCCGCTAGATGGCGCTGCCAAAGGTCGAACTGATTTCAACTGCGTCTTTTTTTTAAATAGGAACCCCCATTTTTATTACATATTCGTGTAGTACGTAAAGAGATATGAATGTTTTAGTTGGACCACTTTCTTCGCTTTGTGATAGAGGCCCTGTAATAGTCACAAACGTATAAGTACGTGGCATCACGTAACATTCCACCAGTGCGGACGGTATTTGCTTCGAGATACATTACCCATGTTAAAATGGACCGTTTACCAATTGCGGAAAAGGTCGATATCGTGTTGATGTAAGGCTGTTGTTATCAAAATGCCCAATCGGCGTGTGCTATGTATGCTTTTCAGTATCCTGGACGACATCATCCAAGTGTCCGGGCCGTTTGCCGGACAGTTACGTTATTTAAGGAAATAAGAAGTGTTCAGCCACATGTGAAACATCAGTCACGATCTGCAACAAATGATGATGCCCAGGTAGGTGTTTTAGCTGCTGTCGCGGCTAATCCGCACATCAATAGCAGACAAATATCGCGAGAATGGGGAATCTCAAAAACGTCGGTGTTGAGAATGCTACATCAACACCGATTGCACCCGTACCATATTTCTATGCACCAGGAATTGCATGGCGACGGCTTTGAACGTCGTGTACAGTTCTGCTACTGGGCACAAGAGAAATTACGGGACGATGACAGATTTTTTGCACGCGTTCTATTTAGCGACGATGCGTCATTCACCAACAGCGGTAACGTAAACCGGCATAATATGCACTATTGGGCAACGGAAAATCCACGATGGCTCAGACAAGTGGAACATCAGCGACCTTGGCAAGTTAATGTACGGCGCGGCATTATGGGAGGAAGGGTAATTGGTCCCCATTTTATCGATGGCAATCTAAATGGTGCAATGTACGCTGATTGCCTACGTAATGTTCTACCGATGTTACTACAACATGTTTCACTGCATGAAAGAATGGCGATGTACTTATAACATGATGGATGTTCGGCACATAGATCGCGAGCGGTTGAAGCGGTATTGAATAGCATATTTCATGACAGGTGGATTGGTCGTCGAAGCACCATACCTTGGCCCGCAAGTTCACCGGATCTGACGTCCCCGGATTTCTTTCTGTGGGGATAGTTGAAGGGTATTTGCTATCGTGATCCACCGACAACGCCTGACAACATGCGTCAGCGCATTGTCAATGAATGTGCGAACATTACGGAAGGCGAACTACTCGCTGTTGAAAGGAATGTCGTTACACGTATTGCCAAATGCTCTGAGGTGGACGGACATCATTTTCAGCATTTATTGCATTAATGTGGTATTTACAGGTAATCACACTGTAACAGCATGCGTTCTCAGAAATGATAAGTTCACAAAGGTACATGTATCACATTGGAACAACCGAAATAAAATATTCAAACGTACATACGGTCTGTATTTTAATTTAATAAACTTACTGTTCGTCTAAAATTGTGAGCCATATCTTTGTGACTATTACAGCGCCATCTATCACAAAGCGAAAAAAGTGGTCCAACTAAAACTTGCATATTTCTTTACGTACTACACGAATATGTAATAAAAAATGGGTGTTCTTATTTAAAAAAAGAAAAAAAAAACGCTGTTGATATCCGTTTACCTATGGGAGCGCCATCTAGCGGGCGAACCATAGCGCCATCCGGTTTCCCCCATCGAGCTAGACAAGTTTCGTCTTTGTAGTTTTTTCGTTTGACGCTTATTTCGTGAGATATTTGGCCCGGTGACGATCAGTGGACCACCCTGTATACGTTTGTGAGAGGAGAATCGTTCTACAGTCACCTTCCAATTGCTGCTTTAAAAATTTTCTCAATAGTGTTCCTCAAAAGAAAGTCGCTTCTCTCTAGGGATTCACATTCGAGTCCTCGAACCGTCTTTGTAATATTTCCTAGTTGTTCGCAACTATCGGTAACAAGTCTAGAAGACCGCCTCTTAATTGCTTCGAAGTCTTCCTTTAATCCGACCTTGTGTTGATCCCAAACACTCGAGCAGTACTCAAGGGTGGATTTCACAAATGTCCTAAACGTCGTCTCTCTTACAGATTAACCACACTTTTCTAAAATTCTCCGAATAAAGCGAAGTTGATCATTCTACTTCCCTATTACGATCCTCATATGCTCGTTACATTTCTTATCGCTTTGCAGCGTAGCGCCTAGATATTTAATCGATGTGACTGTGTCAATCATCACACTGCTAATACTTTATTCGAACATAACGGATTTTTGTCTTACTCACCTGCATTAACTTATAACACTTGACGTAGCTCAGTTTAACTAAATGAACTGTATAATGGTCTTTGACTGAAACCGGTCTCACATCAAAGAACCATTTAAGCAATAGAGTACGGTGTTATGTATCGTCACTCTCAAAGCTTATCAAAGATGTAGCATATAATCAACAGAAAATATTTTAGATGAAATGCGTTGTTTCCAAATACCCTTAGTGTTTTATAGGATACAAAGGTTTATCAATCTCTGTTCCACAGACTTTTCTGTTGTTCGTCGGTGACCTTGTGGGAAACATTTGGGCAACAGAGTCAAAGCTGTGTTTTATCTCACAGTACACTTGCCTAATCCGTGTGCTTTTCTGACTAGGTGACAAAATGCTACAGGGTTCATGCCTTCATTTGTGAACCCTCTCTTGTGGTTATAAGCCCTCCTCCAGAAATAACCTCATAAGCAGAGGAGATTGTAAAGTTTACGCAGATCTACCGATCATTCTTTCTCCCACTGACAGCAGCGTCGTTAATTCACATAGTGAATTCGAACACGAAGTTTCTTGCTTGGTGCTCTTGAGCTGCGACAAAAAGCCTTTCTTCTTCAGTCAGACGGAAAACAGAATCTATTTGAAAGGTATTAGGAAAAATAAAAAATATCTAGTGCCACCTCGATTTACGTAACATCTGCTGATCAGTGACTGCTGCAATTCATACAGCTTTGTAGTAGGAATCCTGGATACTCAATCGTAACGTCGATTTGGACAAAGGGCGTTCAAAAAGTAATGCAACACATTTTTTCTGACCAGCTTCGGTTGCAAAAAAGCGTAATTTGTTGTGGGGAACCCTATAATATTCCTGCTTCAGCCCCTACAGTTTCACGAAGTTCAGATAGGTCGTGGCATAATAGACAGCCTTCAAAATGGCGTCTCTAACGGACGTGCTTTCCAAGCAGAGATATGTCACTCAGATTCTTTTGGCTAGAAACCATAGCATCACTCACATTCACAGGCGCTTGCAGAATGTCTACGCAGACCTGATAATGAACAAAAGACACGGTGAGTCGTTGGGCGAAGGGTCTGTCATCATTGCAGCAAGGTAGCTTTCCTATCTCCCGCGTGATGGCGGCCGCACACAACTGCGACTCCTGCAGTGTTGGAAGGTGTACACAGTTTCATTCGAGGTGATCGACCCATCACAGTCTTCAACAGGGCGTCTCTGTTGGTAGTGCTGACACACTCGTCCACCAGTCGGGATACTCAAAGGTGTGAGCCAGCTGAGTACCTCGCCGCGTAACAGAGGACCATAAAGAGGAACGAAGGATCATCTGCGTGCAACGCCTTGCGCGTTAGGCGGCGATCATGACACTTTCTTCGAAATTCATCACAGACCCTGAAACATGGGTTCATCAGTTCGATCCGAAAACAAAACAGTAATCGATGGAGCAGCGCCTCACCACCCGTCCTCGAAAGAAAAAGCTCGAAGCCGAATCCTCAGCCGGTAAAGTTATGGCGACGCTTTTCTGGGACTCTGAAGGGAAGGGATTATTCTACTTTATGTCCTCTCTCATTGTACAACGACCAGTTCTGAAATGTGTTGCACTACGTTCAAGAAACTAAAGAAACGACTTTAGAGTGTCTGTCGTCACGAAAAAGCAAACGAACTTCTCCTTCTCCGTGATAACACGAGGAGCTCAGGAAAGTTCATTAGATTGTCTTCCTCATCTTCCTTACAGGCCGGAGCTAGCACCATCCGGCTTCCATCTGTGTGACCTTATAAAGGACGCGGGAAGCAGTACGTGGATGATGAGGAGGTTGTAGATGCAGCAAGTCGTTGGCTCAGACGTCGACCAGTAGAGTGGTATCATGGGGGCCCTTTCACTAATGTGACGTAAGACCGTCACACTGAACGGAGATTATGTTGAAAAATAAGGTTTTGTAGCCTAAAGAGTGGGGAATGGTATGACGTATCGGAATCCTGGGTAAAACCATTCTGCTTCCAGGAGAAAAATTGTGTTTCATTACTTACCGAAAGCCCGTCGTGCTTTAGTATAATCAAGTTCGGATGCAACGAATGAATTCAATGACCACAAATGAATTCAACACAGCTCGGAGGAAAACGGAAACAAGGTTATCTGCAGATGGACTGCTACGTGAAAAAGATTAGCAGTGGACACATAATATTAGTAATGAATTTGCATCTATTTCCACACTCTGCAAATCAATGTGAACTGCATGGCAGAGAGTACGTCCCATTGTATTAGCTATTAGGGCTTTTTCCCGTTTCATTCGTTCATGGTCTTGAGAAGAATGATTGTTGAAAGGTCACTGCGTTCGTTGTATTTAGTCTAATCTTGTTCTCGCGATCTCTACAGAAGTGATAGTTACGGGGTTGTAGTATATTTCTGGAATCGTCATTAAAAGTTGGTTCCTGACGCTTTGTAAGTAAGCTTTCTATTGATAGTCTGTGTCTGTCTTCGTCTGTTACTTCAGTTTTCTATGTTTCATAATGAAATTCTCCATGCTTCTAACAAAATCGTGATCACGCGTGTTATCGAGAGAGGGAGCGCCGGGGTTAGCACACAAGACTGGCATTCTGAAGGACTACGGTTCAAACCCTTGTCCGGATATTCAGATTTAGGTTTTGAATGATTTCTGCAAATCACTCCAGGCAAGCTCCGGGATTTTTCCTTTGAACGGGCACAGCCGATTCCTTCCCCCTTCCTTGACATAATCCGATATTGTGCTCCGTTTCTAACGATCTCAACGTCGACGGGGTGTTAAACGCAATCTTCCTTCCTACCTTCCATACCACGCGTTTTGCCCTTCTTTGTATAAGTTCAGTAACCCTTGTTAATCCTATATGGTATGGATACCAGCACACTTTAGCAATAATATCAACTGAGTCGCTCTAGTGTTTCATAAGAAGTCTCCTTTGCAGACTGAATTCATTTGCCTAGTATCTTGCCAAGATACTATATAGTATAGATATATGCTACTAATGACTGAGCCTGTGTTCTCGTTGAAATACCGTGAGGAAATCTGGTCCTAATTTTTTCTGCTAGTCGCTGAAATGATCCAAGTATGATTTCTATGTAAAGCACAAATGTAAATTACACCTGACTGTCCAGCACTAAATATGTTTTTCACAGCACTTCCATGTACGAAAATACGCAATACATCACAACTCATGCACGAGCTGAAATGTAGTTTAAGTTTTATTTTAGGCTTTTATTCTTAGACAGCGAAGCGAATTGGACTGATACGCTTGATTTTAATTGGATACACAAAATATCAGAAGTTGGCTTATCTCCACAAACATTAGTAAATAAATGTGTAGAATGCAGTGACTCAGCGCTTAAATGGTTTCGTTACACATCTGCGTGCTGAAGATGAGCACCGTACTCAAATAAACAACATAAAATATGGAGCAGAAAAAATAGGTCTCGCCCATAAACATAAGAAAACACCAGTTATACTGAACTATTCAATTATCAGTCGTTCATAA
This sequence comes from Schistocerca piceifrons, assembly GCF_021461385.2. Lineage (NCBI taxonomy): Eukaryota > Metazoa > Arthropoda > Insecta > Orthoptera > Acrididae > Schistocerca > Schistocerca piceifrons. Next base: position 894,578,303 of record NC_060138.1, read on the forward strand.
GAACTCTCGTGAAGTTCATATATGTGTGTATCCATCCGGAAGGTTTTCAGATATTGCTAAAAAAATTACAATCTGGAAGGCAAAGTCGGGAATCCTACAAATGTGTAATTTACCTAGGAAAGAAGATGCCTGCGGGAACCATGTTTCACCTGTTCTTGAGTATTCTTCACTGGTCTTCGATGTTTGTGAAGATGGATTGACGAAAAAGATAGCCAAACTTCAAGCAAATGTTTCTTCAGACGGTGCAAGAGATCCATAGCAATGCTCAAGGAAGTCCAGTTGAAGACGCTCCAAAAAATTAGCACTGTGCCTCACGAAGAACCTTAGGGTACGTTTATGGCGCAACTGCGCTGCTGGCACCTCCCGTTCACTGCCGGCACTTCGCAGTTTCTTGCTCACCAGGGACCCGTGGTACATTTACTCTGAAGCCTTGCTGCGCTCTGCTTGCCAGAAGTAATTACCCTGAAGCTGTTCACATAGCTAGCAGAGTCAAACACGGCACTGCTAGAGTGAGCTTTATGCAGCCAATCACGGCTCATGTTTCAGGATATGCGGCGATAGTCGTGGCGCAAAACACAAACCAACTTGTCGTCACCTGACGAGGATCGTAGCGGGCAGCAGGATGAGCAGCGACAGTGCGTGTTAAAGGAGCCGGTAAGACTCCGTGGGCTTGTTTCATGCAGACCGTGTTGGCGAGCAGTAAGCAATGAGGTGGCACCAAACGCGCTCCTTCTCTCACCATTCCGAAGCTCAAGGTACGACAGATGTGGATAAAAAATTTTAGACACTCTAATACTGTCTTACATAATGACTAAAGAAATTTAAAATTAGAGAAACTTGAACTTACAGAAAAGGATAATTGAACTCTTTATTCCTGCATGCCATCCTCAAATGGAACAGGAAGTGGCGAAAACTACACGCGTGCACAGAGTACGTTCTTCCATACATTATACCGTGACCTGTAGAGTAAATATGTACGAGGGTTGTCCAGCAAGTAAGTTCAGATTTATCATGAAATGGAAACCACTGCAAAAAAAACGGAAATGTTTCTATTTTGAGTTCAGCTCCCTCCCACTCCCAACCCGATGCTCTCTATCGTTTCAGAGAGCCTTTCGGTCGACTGGGGACGTCCCAAGGTGTCTTTGAATGCTTTTAAATCAGTCTAATTTACGATGGTCACGATCTTTTCAGAATGTGTATTTTTATTGATAACTGTCTTGTACATGTCTCACAATATTTATCCTTGTGTCATCCATTCACTGTTTTCGTTAGAATTATTGAAATGTCCATTCGCTTTTTAAATTAATTTCTCTACCCGTCGATTAGTAAATCTAGTTAGAAGCTACCTTGTCTTCTGAATTCAAACTTCACCTATCTTCACCACGGCACACTCCTTGTCATGCTTGGTGTTGCGACCAGACGAAACTACTTTCATTCTGCCATAACTGTGTATTCTTCGATTGCTCTGGGAGAAGGCACATCAAACTGGGACACATGAAATATTAGTTCACTTCATTACATTAATGAATAAAAGATTTATTTAACTTTGACACATTTCCTTGCCACAGGATTATTGTCTAATTTACGACATTCAGTGACTGTGAAAGCATTAGTTGGTGCACTAAGTAACAATGCGTCCTCTTGAAGTACAATTACAACAGGACAATTACAACAGGACAGTTTCGTCAGAAACGTTAACAACTGTCACTGTCCGACAGGATATTACTCACTGCTTTAGCTGAGGTCACAAACTGAGGTGAGCTCTTGTATGTTCGACACTATATTGACCTCAGTGTGAGGCTTTTGCCACACTGAGAGGTAAGACGTGTTTTCCGGAGTGACTCCATTGGTTGTTGCGTATTGCAGTGAGCCTTCGTTAATGTGTATGATATCGATATGTGTTGCGACTTTAATGTGGCATCTCGATCTCTGGGCGGTACCACACCAGGCAATGTTGCAGCACAGCGATATTTGTTACAGCGTTAGTGAGCGTGACAGAGAAGGAGCTGCCGTGTCACTGGGCTCTGGCCGACTTCTAGCTCACAGCACTGCCAGAAGCATTTCTAGGTAAGAAACTACATTTCCAACAACGTGATATGAATGAAGTACTCTGAAATACTTTTAAAGCCTTTAAAAACAACTTTAATCACTTTTGTTTACTTTATTGGATTTCGGTCCGTACTCATACAGCCATCTCAACAGTGGAACCTCAAGCATCACGAAACGAAAGTGATGACAACACAACACTCAGTCCCCAGGAGGACAAAATCTCAGACCCAGCATCGAATCAGAGCCGGGGCCCTTCGCTTAGCAGTCTGCCATAACTGTCCATGTAGCTACTGAGGCGGACTTTTAAAGTCTCTCCACTCCACACAGGGAGGACTGGGTAATATTCTAAAATTTCTTTGTAGATTGAAATAGTTCGCTGGACCGGGACTTGATCACAGAAAGTTGCCTGTGGTGGGTAGCCCTGGACATGGAGAGTGAGGTTTTGGGTTCGAGTGCCAGTCTGGCACACTGATTTAACTTGCCAGACTAAAAGTTTCAAAACAGCACACACTCAGCTAGAGAGTGATAGGCTCATTTTGGTAACTGACTGATTCATTCAACACACAGTACATCATTCAGTCCACGTCATTTATCTCTAGTAATTGTTTATGTATACGTGTAAAAATATTTGTAGTACCATTTCGGAAAAAGTACAAAAATGTTGATGGCAACGCGTGGAACATACAGACTGCCGACCATGTGCTAGCATTTGAAATGTTCATTTTTACTTAAAATTGAAATTTGTTCATCATACTGGCAAATATTTAGAAAAAAAACCATACATTCCACTGAATACAAGGTCGCAAACTCCTGCGAGGAGAGTAAGCAGTCTAGTACATTTGTGCTTTTCCAAATATGGTCATCATGTCTAGATTCACTACATCATTTATTCGCCTCAGCAGCATTTTAACGTTGACAAAATGAACGGGTATTATAAGAGCTGCTATAAAGTCGGTAATGATTCTCACAATGAGAATGACACAATATTTTACGAAAGTATGAGAGCTTATAGATATGACTTTAGAATTCGATTGACAGTGAGAGAATCAATAGTAAAAAAATTTAAACACTGAAAACATTAATAATATTAAACAGCAATTGAGGGACCGAAAAGAAATACATATGGTCACACACGCATAAACAGGGCAAAAATTGAAGCCCCACAGCCACAAGGTGGCAAGAACCAAAATGAACTACAGTGAAAAATCTCATTAAGACCTATCCAGTTTTAACTGTGACAGAGAAATGTTAAAAATAACAGTGGCAATTGAACACTTCAGTGTGCAGAAGAGAGCGAAGAGTTTAAAAAAATAAACCTCTCACAATAGTCTTACCATACGAACGTTTAAAAGAAAGCACACAATTTAAAAAATATATTAATTTTTTGGTAAATAAATACAAAAAGAAAATTTCCACAAAAACAATCAACATTTAAATGTAATTCTGTTAGCTTTTTACAAGTCGACTTAAATAACTAGGTCGTGTACTGGCAACTCGGACTGCAGACCCACACTGAGGACTAAGACCAACACGATGGCCGCTAATTAAAGCGACACGTGAGAAGCTAAATTCAGTCCCTGTAACAGCCCCTCACTGAAGGAACTAGGCTTTCCATTAATCACAGCCAGTACTCTAATCACACATAATAAAGAGCTGCTCACCGGTTTTCTGTCTACTCTGGTCTTTGGTCATATTTTAAGTACTTGCAGCCTAGCATTCATAATCCAGATTAAAGGAAATAAGAAACCTACCCACTCTGAAGACAATCCCGCAACCACAAAGTCAAAAGGAAGTAGTAATTCTTCAAATATGGTAGGCACCTATTCTACAGTTGAGGATCACATCGTCATTTATAACGCGACGAACCTGGTCTCAGTCTCCGGTGAGCAACCCTAGTTCCCTTTGAAACAGGAAGCAAACATTCACCCAAGGAGAGAGCGCGTGTGCAGTTAAATTAGCTCAGCGTACGGCCACGCTACCTGTGGTGGAACGGCGATGATACGAAGTGTGGAGAGGTTTGATGAACCGGCACGTGTCGATTCTAATGGACACTCGACTCGCTTTTCTGGACAGGAGCGCAAGAGAACATTAGAATCGAGGGGCACAGGGAGATCATGGTGGAGTTAGACACGTCACATACGACCTTATAGACTGAACAGAAGTCGAGTTTAATTATTTTTAGAGCTTTGTATGCACGCAACAGAAACCCTCAGAACAATCAAGTACTGTAATCCAAATCATCAAAAGGGTAATTACATCAATGGTGTATGAAAATATGGGAAAAATATGGGTCAGTAAAATTTTGATTGTTTACTATGTGAAATTTAAATAACAAAACGCTAACTTTACAGTTCAGACCAGATTTTACTTTCACAAAAATTTTGCACGTGTTTCAGTACTACAACATAGGGTTCCCAGAGCGCTTATGGTGATAACAGAGACGCTTTAGAGCATATTTCTCCGTGCCGCGTCGCTTTATAAACTACGATTTCTCCTGACACCGGATTTTACATTCGTATTTTACGTATACAGATGGGATAACTGGAACCTTTGTATCTCGGAAACGAATAAGGATATCAACAAAATTTTTTAGTTCGTTTGAGATCATGATCTCCGGAATATATAGCAAAAATTCATCCATTTCCTATGCAGAGCCGACTTGGAATCTGCAGCTTGATTTTGGTACGAATAAGTGGTAGAAAACGCAATATTTTACGTCCTGTAAGGAACCACACATGTAGTAACGACTTCGAACCTCTGTATCTCGGAAAAGTATAAAGAAGGCAATAAAATTTTCGAGGTTGTTCAAGATCCTAGGAAAAAATCGAAAAATTACAGCCATTTTCTGTTCATAGCCGTCTTCAAATCCGCTGCTCGATTTTGGCACGAAAAAATGGTAAAAGTCGTTTTTGAGAGGATTTCTAAGGAACAACACATGAACAAATAAAAATTTTTGAAAATAGGGTAATGGAGCTTCTAGATAAAAGCCTATAGAATAAACTGTTAAAATATGAGTAATTTGTTGCAGTTATTTATTATTTAGATTTCGCCTCATACCGGATATGACGCGCGTGTTTTAAGTGTAGAAATACGGAACTTTGGAACCTTTCTTTTATTTCCTTCAGTGACCACAAAACGATTGGTCCTTGGACTACTGGTTTCGGTCAGCAATGACCATCTTCAGATCCGTTTTATATCATGTCCTGATATAATAACGCCATAGTTTCATCGTCGCAAACTATGCCTAAAATCAGCTACATGTGGTAAACTGATTTCGCTCACATTTTGTGACGATACCGCTACGGCTTTATTATATTAGGACATGTTGTAAAACAGATCTGAAGATGATCACGCTGACCGAAACCGGTAGTCCAAGGACCATACGTTTTGTGACCATTGGCGGAAATAAAATAAATTTATTCTACGCTTTCTGGATCAATGTTTTAGTCAGCGACCATGCCGCAGCTTCTGGAAGTTTTTGAAAATCTGTATCTCGGAAACGAATAAAGATATGAAGAAAATCTTCGAGGTTGTTCGGGATCGAAATCTTAGGAATATACTGTAATAATTCCCGCGATTTCCTGTGTATATCCGTCTTGGAATAGGCGACTCGGTTTTGTTAAGAAAAAATGGTAAAACGCCATTTTTTGGCTTTTCTAAGGAGCTGCCCAGGGACGAATGGTGGTCCTTAAAGTTCATTGTATACCACACCAGACGCAAAAAGAGCCAACCGATCTGCTTTATTTGCAGGAAACGTGTAATATTCATACTTTGACCCTTTACTGTAGGATAACGACTCTAAGACGATACTTCTATTGGGTATGCAAATGAGTGCTAGTTCAAGGGTTTTCCAAAACGCTTTACCTTATCTGTCTATCACAAACAGAAACCGAGGAGAGAGTCCTGGAATAATCCCGTTTCTATGCGCGATGGTTTGGAACACCGGTAGCGCATGCCTTCGCATGCGTATTTAACGAATAACACAGAATTGCAAACTTTTAGCTTAAGGCAACGCTGGAGCTGCACATGACGCTGGATAATAATTGCAGATGAGTGGTATCTTAATTACATGGAAGGCTCATTCGTTAATAATAAAGTTAAGTACCGCAAAGGGTTGTAAAGTATTTATACCATACTGTGATTAACATTGAACAAGAGATTCCTTTATCAGTTAACGTCATTCATTGGAGGTGTCATTGAGTGCATTTATTATTGACAGAGCTTTGTGGAAATTCAGAGTAACTGCACTGAGAAGGTAACTCAACTCATAAATCTGAATTACTGTGAGGCATTATGAAAAATAATAAGAGGGTACTATTAATACATTGTTTATTTTCTACTGTCGGGTTTAGCGTAATCTGTGACGCTACGTTGTCTTCGACGTAGTGTAATAGTAAAGTACAGAGAGGAAAATTATTACAATAATTGGACAAATGAGGCAAAGACAAAGATGATATATATTTCAGTATCTGTAGGGCTGGGAATTCTGTTTCAAGAGGCACTGAAAGAGTAGACTACGGGAATGACATGTTGACCGAGGTACCACGGACTGGAGAAAGTAAAAGTGGATTGGGATTCCCTGTCGTCCCTTCATCAGAGGGAAGGGATAGTTGCTGGTTGAAGAAAAAAAGCAAAGTGGTAGCGAGGCCAAAGGCCTATTTTGCTGGGCGTTATTTCCGTCTAGTACGGGACCCGCTGTACTCAGTTCTTTAAAAATTTATTCTTATTTTGACTTTGCGGTCGAATACCTTTTCTTTTTTTGTATTACCTGAAGAAGGGAAGTCGTGTCTACCATGTGTCTGAGTTCTGTGTGTTATAGTATTTTAACTGTTTGCTTGTCGTACAATCTGAGGCAGGTATTGGGGACGAGACCAAAATTTCCCTACACCAACCCGAGAAACCAGCTAAAGTGACATGCAGACTGGCCTGTGCACCAGCCACGGTCGTTAAACCGCCGAGCGTATTTAGTCTTTGTCTGGCTCACCTCCCTGTCTCGCAAGTTAGCGCGTTATGTTATGCGAGAATGTTTAGTCGAAAAACATTTCCTGAAGGTGCAAAAGGTGGCAACGTCCAACTGACACGGTTATAACTCCGTAGCAGTTTATTAGTACACTCATGCTCATAAATTAAGGATAATGCTGATACATGGTGAAATAACGCTCTGGTGGGCGGTTTGAGGGTTTAAATGGCCTTGGGGTATGACCATGTTGTGCATTTGACCTGCGGTCGTCGCACGGTGGCGCTGGCAGCAGTCCACATACGCAGAGGTGTGTTGGTGCATTTCAGAGTCCGGTGCAGCCAGTAAGTGTGCAGACGTTTTCAGACGTGTTAATGGTGATTGTATGTCGAAAATGGCTCAGAGTACACATAATGATGACGTTATGAAGGGTAGAATACTAGGGCGAGTGGAGGCTGGTCAAACACAGCAGGTCGTAGCATGGGCCCTCCGTAAGCCACAAAGTGTGACCTCAAGAGGATGGCTACGATTCCAGCAGACAGCAAACGTGTCCAGGCGCTGCAGTACGGGACGTCCACAGTGTACACCACCACAAAAAGACCGATATCTCACCACCAGTGCCCGCAGACGGCCACGGAGTACTGCAGGTAGCCTTGCTCGGGACCTCACCGCAGCCACTGGAACAGTCGTATCCAGACACACAGACTACAGACGACTGAACAGACATGGTTTATTCGCCCGCAGACATGTAAGGTGCATTCCTCTGACCCCTGGTCATAGGAGAGCCCGTACAGCCTGGTGTCAAGAACACGGTACATGGTCAATGGAACAGTGGTCCCAGGTTATGTTCACGGACGAGTCCAGGAAGAGTCTGGACAGTGATTCTCGCCGGGTTTTCATCTGGTGTGAACCAGGAACCAGATACAAACCACATAATGTCCTTGAAAGTGACTTGTATGGTGTTCGTGGTTTGATGGTGTGGGCTGGGATTGTGATTCCTGCACGTACACCCCTGAATGTCTTTGACAGAGCAACTGGGACGCCATTTTGCACCAGAAGTTCGGTGGCAGGAGGAACAAGACTTCTGGTCAGGTGACTACAGGGTTATAAACACAAAATCAAATAGGGGTAATGCAGGAGTAGGTTTAATAATGAATAGGAAAATAGGAATGCGGGTAAGCTACTACAAACAGCATAGTGAACGCATTATTGTGGCCAAGATAGATACGAAGCCCACACCTACTACAGTAGTACAAGTTTATATGCCAACTAGCTCTGCAGATGACGAAGAAATTGAAGAAATGTATGATGAAATAAAAGAAATTATTCAGATTGTGAAGGGAGACGAAAATTTAATAGTCATGGGTGACTGGAATTCGTCAGTAGGAAAAGGGAGAGAAGGAAACATAGTAGGTGAATATGGACTGGGGGACAGAAATGAAAGAGGAAGCCGCCTTGTAGAATTTTGCACAGAGCACAACATAATTATAACTAACACTTGGTTTAAGAATCATGAAAGAAGGTTGTATACATGGAAGAACCCTGGAGATACTAAAAGGTATCAGATAGATTATATAATGGTAAGACAGAGATTTAGGAACCAGGTTTTAAATTGTAAGACATTTCCAGGGGCAGATGTGGACTCTGACCACAATCTATTGGTTATGACCTGTAGATTAAAACTGAAGAAACTGCAAAAAGGTGGGAATTTAAGGAGATGGGACCTGGATAAACTAAAAGAACCAGAGGTTGTACAGGGATTCAGGGAGAGCATAAGGGAGCAATTGACAGGAATGGGGGAAATAAATACAGTAGAAGAAGAATGGGTAGCTTTGAGGGATGAAGTAGTGAAGGCAGCAGAGGATCAAGTAGGTAAAAAGACGAGGGCTAGTAGAAATCCTTGGGTAACAGAAGAAATACTGAATTTAATTGATGAAAGGAGAAAATATAAAAATGCAGTAACTGAAACAGGCAAAAAGGAATACAAACGTCTCAAAAATGAGATCGACAGGAAGTGCAAAATGACTAAGCAGGGATGGCTAGAGGACAAATGTAAGGATGTAGAGGCCTATCTCACTAGGGGTAAGATAGATACCGCCTACAGGAAAATTAAAGAGACCTTTGGAGATAAGAGAACGACTTGTATGAATATCAAGAGCTCAGATGGAAACCCAGTTCTAAGCAAAGAAGGGAAAGCAGAAAGGTGGAAGGAGTATATAGAGGGTCTATACAAGGGCGATGTACTTGAGGACAATATTATGGAAATGGAAGAGGATGTAGATGAAGATGAAATGGGAGATATGATACTGCGTGAAGAGTTTGACAGAGCACTGAAAGACCTGAGTCGAAACAAGGCCCCCGGAGTAGACAATATTCCATTGGAACTACTGACGGCCGTGGGAGAGCCAGTCCTGACAAAACTCTACCATCTGGTGAGCAAGATGTATGAAACAGGCGAAATACCCTCAGACTTTAAGAAGAATATAATAATTCCAATCCCAAAGAAAGCAGGTGTTGACAGATGTGAAAATTACCGAACTATCAGCTTAATAAGTCACAGCTGCAAAATACTAACACGAATTCTTTACAGACGAATGGAAAAAGTAGTAGAAGCCAACCTCGGGGAAGATCAGTTTGGATTCCGTAGAAACACTGGAACACGTGAGGCAATACTGACCTTGCGACTTATCTTAGAAGAAAGATTAAGAAAAGGCAAACCTACGTTTCTAGCATTTGTAGACTTAGAGAAAGCTTTTGACAATGTTGACTGGAATACTCTCTTTCAAATTCTAAAGGTGGCAGGCGTAAAATACAGGGAGCGAAAGGCTATTTACAATTTGTACAGAAACCAGATGGCAGTTATAAGAGTCGAGGGACATGAAAGGGAAGCAGTGGTCGGGAAGGGAGTAAGACAGGGTTGTAGCCTCTCCCCGATGTTGTTCAATCTGTATATTGAGCAAGCAGTAAAGGCAACAAAAGAAAAATTAGGAGTAGGTATTAAAATTCATGGAGAAGAAATAAAAACTTTGAGGTTCGCCGATGACATTGTAATTCTGTCAGAGACAGCAAAGGACTTGGAAGAGCAGTTGAATGGAATGGACAGTGTCTTGAAAGGAGGATATAAGATGAACATCAACAAAAGCAAAACAAGGATAATGGAATGTAGTCTAATTAAGTCGGGTGATGCTGAGGGAATTAGATTAGGAAATGAGGCACTTAAAGTAGTAAAGGAGTTTTGCTATTTGGGGAGCAAAATAACTGATGATGGTCGAAGTAGAGAGGATATAAAATGTAGGCTGGCAATGGCAAGGAAAGCGTTTCTGAAGAAGAGAAATTTGTTAACATCCAGTATTGATTTAAGTGTCAGGAAGTCATTTCTGAAAGTATTCGTATGGAGTGTAGCCATGTATGGAAGTGAAACATGGACGATAAATAGTTTGGACAAGAAGAGAATAGAAGCTTTCGAAATGTGGTGCTACAGAAGAATGCTGAAGATTAGATGGGTAGATCACATAACTAATGAGGAAGTATTGAATAGGATTGGGGAGAAGAGAAGTTTGTGGCACAACTTGACCAGAAGAAGGGATCGGTTGGTAGGACATGTTCTGAGGCATCAAGGGATCACCAAGTTAGTATTGGAGGGCAGCGTGGAGGGTAAAAATCGCAGAGGGAGACCAAGAGATGAATACACTAAGCAGATTCAGAAGGATGTAGGTTGCAGTAGGTACTGGGAGATGAAAAAGCTTGCACAGGATAGAGTAGCATGGAGAGCTGCATCAAACCAGTCTCAGGACTGAAGACCACAACAACAACAACAACATGTACGCCTTCTCAGGGGTGCAGAGGGTCCCACCTTCCCCTGATTGACGATAACGCACGGCCCCACCGCGCTGCCATCCTGGAGGAGTGCCTTGAAACAGAAGATATCAGGCGCATAGACTGGCTTTCCTGTTTTCCAGACCTAAACCCCATCGAGCATGTCTGGGATGGTCTCGATCGACGTATCGCTGCACGTCTTCAAACCCCTACGACACTACAGGAGCTCCGACAGGCACTGGTGCAAGAATGGGAGGTTATACCGCAGAAGCTGCTCGAACATTTGATCCAGAGTATGCCAACCCGTTGTGCGGCCTACGTACGTGTGCTTGGTGATCACATCTCATATTGATGTCGGGGTACATGTGCAGGAGACAGTGGCGTTTTGTAGCACATGTGTTTCGGGACCGTTTTCTCCACTTATCACCAATACCGTGGACTTACAGATTTGTGTCGTGTGTTTTCCCTATGTGCCTATGCTATTAGCGTCAGTTTTGTGTAGTGCCACGTTGTGTGGCCCCACATTCTGCAATTATCCTTAATTTATGAGCATCAGTGTAGTTCGACGAGTGGTAGGTGGGTGACATGCACAATCAAATGCCAGACAGTGGGCAATACAGCAGCAGAAGCCGCATTCCTGAAAAACTCCATGGTTCACTATAATGCCTCCAGTGACAAACAGGATGATGACTGCGTCAGCGAGAAATTGGCAGGAGTGACAAGCGACAGGTCGCAGTCAGTTAAATAGACTGTATGTCAGTAGTCCACTTCAAGCCCGAGGAGGAGAAATGAAGTGGTCGTAGCTCAATTTTGTATCGAACGGTGCTCAATAGCGCATGCATATCTCTCTCGACACGCAGACACAACATAATACAGAGTTTTCGGAGTACATATTGCGCACCTTATTTTAAGATCTTACGTTTTATTAGCTGAAAAGAGGAAAGCCAAAGGCCTACTGAGGAACTTCCCAATGTTAGACAATAATCAGATGATCGCAAGAAAACTACTGAAATTTTGTCTAGCGTCGGAGTGCTTCCACAGTTTCGTTGGTCGGAGATCTTATTGTGAGTCAGTAGACTCATTCATTCTACGAATTGCGGGAACACCCTCCTATTTTTATCTATTAAACTCTTTTATCAGTGCTTTAAATGTGTGACAACAGTACGATCAGCGGTCCTGTTGAATGCATTTGCAACATTTTAATGATCGAGTTTTGTACGGATGTGGTCTTCATTTCTAATAAAAAATTGTAACTACGCATATCACTACACTGAATAAGAGCCCACTCTTGTGACTGTGCTTTTTAGTGCACGTCTATCACAAAATATGTACTGCAGTGACTAGGTGTATAAACTGTTGACAACTACTATGAATGCGAGCATTCTGATATGTCATTCAGTTGTTTCGAGTTTGGGTCACACTATGTTGCATAATAATCTATAGGGTGTTAGAAGTATAAGTGCAGTTATTTTTATTGATAACGGAGGGCAGAGTGCAGAACAACATTACATCAGTACTTGCTTCATTTGTAGACCAATAATTATAGCTATTAAGAGTAGTAGGTTTTTAGGTTGGTTAGGACCTTCTCATACATGTGGCAACAGCAAGCTACTAACGCTCATTTTCCGCTAGGTAGCAGGTCAGGTGCTGAAATGTGGATACGTGGACAAGAAACTGTAAGCCTATACTGACAGGCTGGTCCCCTTAGTGCTACAGAAAACATCCGGAAGGAAACTATGTGATGTGTTTGCGGGAAGACTTAAAAGCAGACAAAAACCAACGCTCACACTAAAGTGGGTACATGTTAAAGTAACTATGATCACAACATCCTGTACATTAGCATACTATGTGACTATCCTCAAACCCCAAAACAGTTATAGGTTGCCTATCCAACGCCTCAGAGGGTTAGAAAAGATAAAAAAAGGGAAGTCGTTTCCCTATTGTGCGTAATTACTAACCGAATTTGAAAATTTAAAAAATAGACAATATCTACTCATTAAGAGGTATCTTACGCTGAAAGTGTAGCATACTAAGACAAGTATTACAGTTAGAAATTTAGTCTTTTGATTGAGGTAACATAACTGACAGAGCGCAAATACACGGATTTTATTCATCTAGTGTTTGAGAATGGGAGAACCTACAGACTTTCAACAAAGTTTACACATAATTTCAAACCTTAGCGCCACATTTCTGGTTGAGACCTCCCCCCCCCCTCCCACCTCTCCTCTAGGGATAGGAAAATTTGACCGGTTTAAGTCGGTACCATTATTTTAGTTATGAATAACCGGTATTTTTCGGTATTTGTTTGGCCACGGTTATAACCAGCATCTTTTTTATTTATTTCTAATAACAGGGGAAAAGAAACGAAATATCAGTTAACCGTAGCAGCAATGCTTTAAGTACCAGTTTTTAAATAACCTTTTTTAAAACACGAGTAATTTATATACGTAAAATTTTCATTGATTTGAAAAATTGCGCTATAATAGAAAAAGGGAAAGGCGATCAGTGCTATTTTAATAACAATGCTGACAGAAATGAGCAACACGCATATGGCCTAACAACTGGTACATGTTGCAGAGACAATAATGTATCTGTTACCATGTGGAATGGCTTATCTGGTGGTACGTGAGTACATCTAGTGTGTAAGACTTGCCCATCTGGTCTATGTGGTAATTTCTCACTGTCATGGTTGGACCTCATATCTATTACAGTATGACACCATCCCTAGTGTGGAACTGCGGTAACAATGAAGTGCCTTATATGTTTGCTTTAAAATATTAAAAACGGGGGAAGCCACAACAAATTTGCGACATCATAAGTGGAGAAACGTTAAAACTTAATGCTTAACAATTCATTCATAGACTGCTGTAAAAATAGCAAGTAGTTAATTTGCTGCCCGTTTTTACATAACATGTCTTTATCTTCTTTTAGCCCTTTAAACTGACAAATTAACATGAAAAATAGAGTTCTTCACCCCCAGATTTTACCCTTTCGCAATGACTATTCGTAATGCCGAATAGTGGTATGATCATCGATTACACTGTGATTTTTCGGCAGAGTTTCAAAAAATTGGAATCAGTAGGAGAATACTGATGATGTCTTGTTTTTTAAGCAGAGATTCAAAATATTAGAATCAATAGGAGAATACCGGTGATTGTTTGCAGTATTCACCTACTTATTTTCGAGAAAAGCAGCGAAAAGTTGAAGGACTAAGTTTTCTTTTATTTGTCTATTTAATTTAATATCTTGTGTTCATGAAAGTCTTGAAAAAAAAAGGATCTAAATTTTTCAATCTGAATAAGAAAATCGGTTATTTCAGAAACCTGTTATTTTGAACTGGTGTTGAGAAAAACAGGTATAACCAAAAACTGCTTGTTTTAGCGATAACCGCCATCCTCCCATTCCGCCCCCCCCCCCCCCCCCCCCCGCACGCACACACACAAACACAGAATTTCGCTTTCCAGGCAGTAAAACTTCAGTATCAAACATGACGTTATATTATATTACTTCTTTACTTCCGATTCTATTCACAGCGGAGTTTGCAGACAGCACCCACATATACCACTGATTGCACCTGCAGAGTTATATCGTCATACAGGAGATATCAGGTCATAGACATTTAGATTCCTGAAAAAACTAGCTGCTGCTTAAAATGTCGCACAGTGAAACATCAACATTAGGCATGACGTTTTAATTTATTACTCCTTTACTACCAAATCTATTCGCAACACTACAGTCTGGAACCGAGCGACCGATAGGGACGCAGGTTCGAATCCTGCCTCGGGCATGGATGTGTGTGATGTCCTTAGGTTAGATAGGTTTACTTAGTTCTACGTTCTAGGCGACTGATGACCTCAGAAGTTAAGTCGCATAGTGCTCAGAGCCATTTGAACCATTTTTTTATTCGCAACAAACTTTGTATAGAATATCCACATATGCTGTATTTGAATGTACCCGAGAAATTATATCATTGCACGAGACATAGTTCAGGGCATAAGATATCTCAATTATTCAGCTGCGAGAAGAACTAGCGTTTTTTTTTTTTTAAAAAAAAGGAGCGCCAATTGCTCGCACTGCTTTCATCCATTGTTTCATAATTACAACACTTAGCGATTTCCAGCAAACTAAGCATTATTTCAAACCTTTTCTAAGCCTTTCCCCGCTTGCAGGCTCAACGTTAAATGTTTATCAGTTTAACTCATTTAATTAGACGTTTGAAGCTGTTGTATACGAGGTAGTTTCTTTACACATCTGCGCAGATACTTTGGAATTTTTTAACTTTTGTTTAGCGAACACCAACCTCTATACAGAGAAGAACAACAGGTAACACAGGACTTTTTGTCTGTTGTTATTTGTTCTTCACAGCAGTTCAATATTGCATTAATAAAAGACAAACAATGGAACCGTAGAGCATTGTCTTCCGATGCGGCGAACAAACTGCGCCGCCTCAGGAGGAGATCCCGGCACTCTAAGCTCCACTGTCGGCAGATGCCGGAGGCGTGGCGTTCACGGCGAGGGCGGGGGTGGCGTGGTGTGCTGGAGCGCCCTGGAAATGCGGGTCGCGTACTGCCAGGTTAATGACGTCGCCAATATCCATGCAAATCACATGCGCGCAAGGCGCGCCGCCACAACTATTCCGCAATTCTCACGGAGCAGTCGCCCGGCCGATCGACTTTGCAAGCCTTCTGTCTCCGAGCCTTCCTCACTTTTTCTCGTCTCTTGCTTCGCTCAGCAGAGGGAAACTTCTGATTCAGAACTTCATTCTTCGGTTTCTCTTCCCGTTGGAGCTGCCTAGGTGAGTTTACTGTCTTGTACAATGGATCTATTTCTTAACAACTTAATGATCCATATTATAAGAACGGACGTACGTACAATGATCAGCCACAATATTACGACCAACGACCTACTATCGATATAAACCGGTTCAGGCGATATCAGCGTCATCTGGCGACGAATAACTGCTAGTCAGACACACACTCATTGCGTGGAGTACCAGTGAGCCTGCTGTAGGTGTGTAGAATGGGTAAGACGCGTGACCTGTCTGAGTTTGACCTACGGCAGATGTTCGGCACGAACATTTTGGGAACTGCACGACTTGTGGGGTGTTCGAGGAGTGCTGCAGTGAGTGTCTTCAAAACTTGGCGAAACTAAAGTGAAAACACAGCCAGACGTCGTTGGGTTGGGCGACCACTCCTCATTACAGATGTCGGACGTCGTAGACTGGGCAGACCGGTAAAAGAGAACAGGCGGTGAACTGTGCCTGAAGTAACATCTGACTTCAACGCTGGGCAAAGCACAAGTGTGACTGAACACAGGGTGCAACGAACACTCCTAACCTGGGCCTCTGCAGCCGATAACTCATGGATGTGACAATGTTAACAGCACATCAGCATCGAAAGACTTAAATGGGCACTGGATGCTGGTGCAGTGGCAGAGCCTTGCATGGTCTGATGAATCGCCATGCCTTCTTCATCATCGTAATAAACCGTCGCCTTCCAGGGGAGGAGCTCCTTGACACCTATACTGCAGGTCAGAGACAAGCCATCGGCTGCTCCATTATGTTTTGGGAAACATTCACGTGCGCATCCATGGGTCCAGTGGAGCTCGTGGAACGCAGCATGACAGCCAAGGGGTATTTTACACTGGCAGCAGACCCCTTCACGACGATCATGTTTTCCGACGGCAGTGGCATTTTTCAACGGGTCATTGCGCTATGTCACGTGGCCAGGAGTGTAATGAAGTGGTTCGAGGAACACAGTGGCGAGTTCCGATTGAGGTGTTGGCCCGCATCTCGCCAGATCTCAATCCTATCGAACACATCTGGGATGTGATTGAAGGCGGCACCTGACCTCATCGCCCCCTCCCCGGAATGTACGGAAATTAAGTGATTTATTTGTGGAAATGTGATGCCAGATTCCTCCAGCGACCTGCATAGACCTGATTGCTTCCATGTCAAGGCGAGTAGCCACTGTTATCCGTGCCAAAGGCGGACATACCCGCTATTAGGTAGGTGGTCATAATGTTCTGGCTGATCAATGTATATATGAATGTATGTTTCACATCTTCCCCTAAACCACTGGAGCAATTTCAACCAAATTTGGTACACATATCACTTACCGTATGTAAATCATCGCTGTGAGGGTAAGAACAATCTAAATATCAAAGGGATAGGAATAAATAAAGCAGTGTTGTCCATAAAACGCGAATACCCGTACCTTACTAATCCAATGCTTGAGAATGGGAGCTCTTAGAGACTTGCAACTAACTATACCAATGATTTAAAAAGTATGCAAAACTTCTTATCGACGACGACCACCGCAAAATAATGAAAGGAAAGAAGTCTGTCTCTTACTACACATTCGCTGTTCATGCAGTAAAACTGCTGCATGAAGTTTTAATTTATTATTTGCTTACCAATAATTGAATTCGCGACACAGTATTCGCATATACCACTAAATCTACTAGCAAAATTATATGATCGTACAAAACGCAGGTCAAGAGGTACGATTGCGTGAACACCGGGATGCAAGAAAATGAAATTGTAGGGCCAAATTTGTTAGAAATGCTAGCGAAATATGTGTAGAAATAGCGAATGGAATATGTTAAATACATGTAAAATGTATCAGACATGTAAGTATGCTGGCAAAGCAATGAGTAATAAGCATGTTATAAACACCTGGAATGCCGTCATCCAAATTTGGTGCACATATTAGTCACAATCTGTGAAGTTAATTCTGGGGATTAGAACCACTGGACTCCTAATGGAGCAATCGTAATAACACGGAGAGAGATGGGGGAAGGGGGGACAGAGACTGTGGAGGGGAGGAGGAGATGGACACTGAGGGGAAGGAGGAGATGGGCATAGATAAGGAGGAGGAGACATGGACAGAAAAAGGAAAGAGAGGACGGACAGAGACAGGGATGGAAGAGAGAGATAGAGAGAGGACAGCTAGAGATGAACAGACACAGGGGAAGGAGGAAGTGGACAGAGAAAGGGAAGAGGCAAAGATGGACAGAGAGAAGGGAGAGGAGAAGATTGACTGAGAAAGGAAAGCAGTGGAGATGAACGTGGTGAGGGAGAGGAGGAAATTGCTGGAGAGAGGGGAGAGGAGTAGATGGGCAGAGTGGGAAAGAGGAATAGCTGGACAAAGGGTGAGGGGGCGAAGGAACAAGAGAGGGAAGGAGAAGATGAACAGATGCATAGAAGCATATGGACAGAGGAGGCAGGAGGAGACTGAGAAAGATAGTGGGAGGAGGGTATAGACTGAGAGAGGGGCAGGAGGAGTTAGACAGAGAGTAGAGGAGGTGACAGAGAGAGAGGGTGGGGCAGATGGAGTTGTAGAGTGGCTGAAAGAGGAGATGGACAAAGAGAGAGGGGAGGAGAGATCGACTAATAGAAGATTCAAATAAATACATACTCAGACATCCTGGGACTCAGTACATAAATGCCAATCCTCTTAAGTACTTTGATGATAACGAAGAAACGGGGTTTAGGAGAGGTAAAAAAAAAAGAAAAAGCACTCCGTCTTCAGGCCACGAGTGGCCTACCAGGACTGTCCGACCGCCGTGTCATCCTCTGAGGAGGATGCGGATGGGAGGGGCGTGGGGTCAGCACACCGCTCTCCCGGTCGTTATGATGTATTTTTTACTAAGCCGCTACTATTCACTCGAGTAGCTCCTCAATTGGCATCACGAGGCTGAGTGCACCCCAGAAAACGGCAACAGTGCATGGCGGCCTCGGTGGTCACCCATCCAAGTGCCGACACGCCCGACATCGATTAACTTCGGTGATCTCAAGGGAAGTGTATCCGCTGTGACAAGGCCGTTGCTGGTTTAGGAGGGGTGGGGGATGAAATTGCTGTCTTGGAGTTCCATCTAAGAAGAGGCCAATAGAGGAAGAACACCAGTTAATCAGCTCGGAGAAGAAGAGTGAAGGGACCAACTGTAGTAATCAAAATCAATAGTTTACCATACATGCAAAAAACGTTAATCGGTTTGGGAGAGAGTATGACGCCTTTCCCCTCCAATAGTGCAACTACGTTTCTGACCCAAAATATTAAGATCACTCCCCATCGTGAGATTGATAGCACCTGGTGGTGTTGTGGGCACATGCATTTAAGGAAATACGAAGACATCCTGAAAAGTGATCCCTTTGAATCTTTTATGTCATGGTTCTTAAAGCATTTCAGATAAAACGAACGTTGTTAACATTGCAAATGTTATTAACATTCAACCTTTCTATTCTTCATGTCCCAACATTTTCAGTCCTCTGCCGTTAGAGGGCTCCAAATTGTAGCATGTAACTAGGCTGTGACTAATGTAACTATATTGGTGAGTAAAAAACCAGATGCTGTAATCGTGTTTCGAATTGGAAGCGTTCCTCCATATATGCAGCACCCTCTCCTTGAGCTTCACAATGCTACATCACACAAGAGAGCTGCGACATCTACAACAGTCAGATGCCTTGATTATCACTGTTATCGATCATCCACCATACAGGCCTGACCTAGCCCCATAAAATTTTCAGCTGTTTCCAAAACCTAGACAACACTTACGAAGACTTCACTTTAATAGTGATAATGCTTTGCGAGTAGAGGTGAAGTTGTGGCTCCATCAACAAAGTCAAACACACTACAGTGACGGTATCAACAAACTTGTCTAAATGTGTTCATCGCCAGGGTATCCATGTTGAGAAATAAATACGTAAACTTGAAGATTAAAGACGTAGAATGTTAATAACATTTTTCTTATTTAAAATGCTTGAATAGTTTCCACATAACAAATCTGAGGCTTTACTTTTCAGCTGTGTTCCATAGGTGCATCAACACCCTATTAAGTAGAAGGTTATAATGGATTGGCTCATTGTGCAGGTATGTAGTATATGAAATTGATATTGTAGCCCTTTTTCTTAATAAAACTGTCTTTCTCTGATACAAGACAAGAGAGTGCAATGATCATGGTTGTCAGAGGATAATAAGTAAAACAATATCGTACTAATTCAACACTAGCGAGTGCAATGCTCATTGCTATACAGGTTAACGAGAAAATTAGCCATCTAGCTGGCTACTGCACACAAGGACTATGCCGACAGAGTAAAGCGAACCAACAGGGCTTACAACACGTTATATTTAGTTTTAATGTGTCGCCTTACCTGGAAAGTTGTAGGACAAATGAAAGGATTTTAAAATCCAAGTCAAGGCTGAGATTAACAGTAACCTCTTTAGTCCAATGGTCTACATAAATCACAGCATAAAGAAAAGTTCTGTACAACTCAAATTAAATTACAAAATAACGGTAGCACAGTGGGGAGGTGTCCAAAATTGTGGAGGTCTGCACTGAGTAAGCACAACAAGACCTGCTTATCTGATGAGCTTGCAAAATCAAAGTTAACGTTACAGCAAGAAGCCACAAATTATTACCATCCCAAACTGCATGGCAAGGTAAGCAAGTACCGATCAGCACAGAATATGGATCGTGCTACTGCAAATGCGACACTGACGGTGCCCCAAGCAGCTAGCGCATGACGATCAACACCAGACAGCAACTGGGGATGAGACACTCTCTGTGACAACTCACAGCAGAAAACTTTATCTACCTTCACGACTCTCACCTCTCTTCTTCCCAAAACCTCCACATGGAGAGGATGACTGCATGCTGCTGCAAATGTGAAGGGTGAGAACAGTTGGCAAATTCATAAAGAAGCAGGGGAAATGACGTAACTTTCCTCTTTTATATACAAGATGCACGAAGTTGGTACTGGGCGAAAGCAGTGTCATCATAACTGGTCAACTTTATGCACCAAGAACTGTGTCCAGAGCAACACAGTACTACTGGATGTATAAAACTTTTAGACTGACTTTTACAACTGACTCTCCCATGCCGATCGGTTCCTGCTGTTGAGTCTGGCTCTTTGGAGTACATGCAGTAAGGCAAAATTGTCATGCTAATTTATTCTCTAGGTGCTGTGGAGCGGTTCGTTGACACTTTGCCTGCATCATATGAGTCTATGAAGATTCGCCCTTCCCTTCTTTGTCTACATCCGATATCCCATATTAGTCCTACCTGGTATGGATCCAATGAAGTTGTGCAATTTCTCGGATGGATCACACAAGTGTCTATAAAATTTTGTTTTTCAAATTATCGTATTTTCTCAGTGTCATAACAGTGAATAAATCTGTCTCTCACTTCACCTACAATGGAACCTATATGCAAGTTTCATTTCATATTCACACAAATCGATATAGCCACGTACTTGTGTGAGTTGACTCCAACTGTGACATTGTAGCATATAGAGCGTTTATTTTCTGAGATTTGTGCAGTAAGCAACTTTTTATTTCTGTTCATATAGTTTCCCAATCTTTCCTTTATCTTGAAACCTTATTGACGTTTGACTGGATATTTGTACAGCACTTTCAAACAGTGTCTCACTATATATAATTGCATCGCCAGGAAAAACTCTAATGTTTCTTTTAATATTACCTCTAGGTCATTAACACACATGTTCAACAAGTGTCCCGATGTTCTACCCTGGGAATATCAGAAGTTACTTCGACGTTTCTTGATGACTCTCCGTTCATGATAACACACTGCATTCTCCTTACAGATAAATTCTCAATCCAGTCACAATTCTCTTTTGATATTCCATACGTCTACACTTTCTTTGGTGCTAACTCAAATGCTTTTCGGCAGTCAAAAAAAAATTGTAATCAGACATGACTGTCTTCAGGAGCGTGACTAAACGTAAGTTTTTCCAAATGTGTTCGGCTTCAATACAACAGTCAAGCCATAGGCGCAGTAAATTGCAGAAAGTTTACATGACTAGTTCTAGTGAAGCTCAGTCACCAATATCAAATGGAACATGTATGAAATAAGTCTGTTATTAATTACGAGAACATGACATACAAGCAACATCTCGTTACAACACCTTTGTCATAGGAAACAATACTGTGAATTTATCATGTTAAATTAAACCTCGTTATGCAGTAATGGCAAAGAAGCAATATCATTGCAGTTGATCGCTGTGAAGCTTTTATCTGTACATAACTTTAAAATATTAACGGCATATATGTTGGATTAGGATCAGCGTTGTCCGACTACTTGCATAACGAGACTGACAAGTGAAAAACTTGTATTATTAATCTTAGAAACTCTGCTATTGTAATCTTGAGTGCTATGTTACATTACAAGTTATGTATTTCAACTTTAAGCCGTTGTCTCAGAACTGACCAGTTGCTTTGGAGACAACATATATACATAATAATATACAGTATTCGTGCATGGATGTTGTTGTTTCATTAACTTCATCAAGGTTATACGGCTATAGTTGGTGGGGACTTCAACCTTCCCTCGATATGTTGGCAAAAGTACTTGTTTAAAACCGGTGGTAGGCAGAAAACATCTTCCGAGATTGTCCTAAATGCTTTCTCCGAAAATTATTTCGAGCAGTTAGTCCACGAACCCACGCGAATTGTAAATGGTTGCGAAAACACACTTGACCTATTAGTCACAAACAATCCAGAGCTGATAGAGAGCATCATGACTGATACAGGGATTAGTGATCACAAGGACGTTGTAGCTAGGCTCAATACCGTTTCTTCCAAATCCACCAGAAATAAATGCAAAATAATTTTATTTAAAAAAGCGGATAAAGTGTCACTAGAAGCCTTCGTAAGAGACAATCTCCATTCCTTCCGAACTGAGTATGCAAATGTAGACGAAATGTGGCTCAAATTCAAAGATATAGTAGCAACAGCAATTGAGAGATTCATACCTTATAAATTGGTAAGAGATGGAACTGATACCCCGTGGTACATAAAACAGGTCCGAACGCTGTTGCAGACGCAACGGAAAAAGCATGCGAAGTTCAGAAGAACGCGAAATCCCGATGATTGGCTAAAATTTACAGACGCGCGGAATTTGGCACGGACTTCAATGCGAGATGCCTTTAATAAGTTCCACAACGAAACACTGTCTCGATATTTGGTAGAAAATCCGAAGAAATTCTGGTCGTATGTAAAGTAGACAAGCGGCAAGACGCAGTCAATACCTTCGCTGCGCAGTGCCGATGGTACTGTTACCGACGACTGTGCCGCTAAAGCGGAGTTATTGAACGCAGTTTTCCGAAATTCCTTCACCGGGGAAGACGAATGGAGTATACCAGAATTTGAAACACGAACAGCTGCTAGCATGAGTTTCTTAGAAGTAGATACCTTAGGGGTTGTGAAGCAACTCAAATCGCTTGATACGGGCAAGTCTTCTGGTCCAGATTGTATACCGATTAGGTTCCTTTCAGATTACTCTGATACAATAGCACCTTACTTAGCAATCATATACAACCTCTCGCTCACCAATAGATCTGTACCTACAGATTGGAAAATTGCGCAGGTCGCACCAGTGTTTAAGAAGGGTAGTAGGAGTAATCCATCGAACTACAGACCTATATCATTGACGTCGGTTTGCAATAGGGTTTTGGAGCATATACTGTATTCAAACATTATGAATCACCTCGAAGGGAACGATCTATTGATACGTAATCAGCATGGTTTCAGAAAACATCGTTCTTGTGCGACGCAGCTAGCTCTTTATTCGCACGAAGTAATGGCCGCTATCGACAGGGGATCTCAAGTTGATTCCGTATTTCTAGATTTCCGGATAGCTTTTGACACCGTTCCTCACAAGCGACTTCTAATCAAGCTGCGGGCCTATGGGGTATCGTCTCAGTTGTGCTACTGGATTCGTGATTTCCTGTCAGGAAGGTCGCAGTTCGTAGTAATAGACGGCAAATCATCGAGTAAAACTGAAGTGATATCAGGTGTTCCCCAGGGAAGCGTCCTGGGACCTCTGCTGTTCCTGATCTATATAAATGACCTGGGTGACAATCTGAGCCGTACTCTTAGGTTGTTCGCAGATGATGCTGTAATTTACCGTCTAGTAAGGTCATCCGAAGACCAGTATCAGTTGCAAAGCGATTTAGAAAAGATTGCTGTATGGTGTGGCAGGTGGCAGTTGACGCTAAATAACGAAAAGTGTGAATGATCCACATGAGTTCCAAAAGAAATCCGTTGGAATTCGATTACTCGATAAATAGTACAATTCTCAAGGTTGTCAATTCAACTAAGTACCTGGGTGTTAAAATTACGAACAACTTCAGTTGGAAAGACCACATAGATAATATTGTGGGGAAGGCGAGCCAAAGGTTGCGTTTCATTGGCTGGACACTTCGAAGATGCAAAAAGTCCACTAAAGAGACAGCTTACACTACACTCGTTCGTCCTCTGTTAGAATATTGCTGCGCGGTGTGGGATCCTTACCAGGTGGGATTGGCGGAGGACATCGAAAGAGTGCAAAAAAGGGCAGCTCGTTTTGTATTATCACGTAATAGGGGAGAGAGTGTGGCAGACATGATACGCGAATTGGGATGGAAGTCATTAAAGCAAAGACGTTTTTCGTCGCGGCGAGATCTATTTACGAAATTTCAGTCACTAACTTTCTCTTCCGAATGCGAAAATATTTTGCTGAGTCCAACCTACATAGGTAGGAATGATGATCAAAATAAAATAAGAGAAAGCAGAGCTCGAACAGAAAGGTTTAGGTGTTCGTTTTTCCCGCGCGCTGTTCGGGAGTGGAATGGTAGAGAGATAGTATGATTGTGGTTCGATGAACCCTCTGCCAAGCACTTAAATGTGAATTGCAGAGTAGTCATGTAGATGTAGATGTAGATGTAGATGTGTGTTCTGGTACTCACACAGCAGAATAACAGCAGAACTGCTAAGATTAATAAGACATGATTTTCACTTATAAGGGTCATTATGCAGGTAGTTGGATAACGTCACTCCTAATCCAACGTATACTACGATAAAACTTTAATGTTCTCTACAGATAAAGTCTTCACAGTGATCAATTGCAATGATGTTGCTTCTCTGCCATTACTGGATAACGGGGTTTAATGCATTATGATAAATTTACAGTATTGTTTCCTATGACAAAAGTGTTATGAGTATATGATACTTATACTTCAGGTTCTCATACTTAATAGCAGACCTATTTCATAAGTGTTGCATTTGATAATGGTGAATGAGCTACACCGAAACTAGCTACGTAAACTTTCTGTAATTTACTGTGACTATGGTTTGATTACTGTACTGAAATCAAATAAATTTGCAAGTTATATTGCATTTGCCTGACTACAATGATCAATGGCTTTCAAGAGGTTATGCAAACAAAGAGCGACTGTGTTTTCGCATCCCAGTGCTTTTGGGGTCCACGATGGTTGCTCTGGAGGAGGTCATTATGTTCTGTAAAGGCCTGGGCTAAGACATGTGCATTTGCAGGATGACGAAAAGTGGAGTACTAGGGTTAATGCCAGTTTGCGCTCTGTGTGCTAAAGAAATAGCGCTAACAAGACATGTCTTTATTCAAGTCAAGAGTTAAAACTGATGATCTTTTCTCCATGCCAGCAGTGAGGAAAGCTGCACACAACATGACGAGTGGAACGCACTGATACATGTATTCAGCACTCTCACTAGGTCATTGTCTCCTCTGTGGCAGGCCATGCAATGCTTCAATGCAGTTCAGAGTAGCATGCAGCAAACATTCTCAATGCAGTGGTTTCAACCACCAGATCATAAGCTGCTTGTTACTGAGGCTCTCTCGTGGATATCAAAGGAATATGGCACAGTAAAGTGTATGTGATGTATGTGATATTGTAAATTTATGACATTCCTCTCCACGAGAGGTACGCTATGGGCGCCCGTGTCTGCTTCGATATGCTGGTTGATGCAGCAGCCTTTAGCTGGATAGAGTGGCAACTCATCCAGTTTGGCTCTCAGCAATATAGAGGTATAAGTAGTGAAGACTTCACCTCAATGGGTGAGATGTCGGCAACTCAGAGCCACCAGGTTTGGTACACCAGGGAGGCAATAGGCTCAAAGGTAGAAATATATGGCGAATGGTAGGCAGGGTCAGCATCATAGCTGGCCCACTATTACTGAACAAGATACGTTCTTGGAATGCTGAGTATTTATTACTGTCTGTCTCAGGTAATGACGTTATGTCTTGTCGAGGATGATTACATTTGCCCTCATATCCTGGGCTCATCAGCATTCTTCTCCACAACTCGGTGTCGCAACAGTGGCTTTCAGGGCTTCGGCTAGGGGCTTTTCCACCGTGTCAGTGGGCTGGTAGACGTTCTTGTGGAACATCTATTCATCCCTGTGGCAGTGTGCGATGCTGTCAGAATGACGTTATGATCAATCCTGAGCGAGATCATATCGCTGAATTAGCGAGACAGATGTCTCGCTCGAGAGAGAGGAAGCAATCGAGTCCAAGGTGTGCTATATTATTTGCGATGTTGGCTCCCTGCCTGTTTGCCTTTCTGATAGCTACATGGCCTGCTGCCCTATTTTAACTTGGATCGGCGCTGGATGGGGAAAAATTTAAGAAAATTTTTCACTTTCCAGTGATAGCTTTCTGCAGAGCAACAACTTAAAGCACTTCGTTATGTTTGATATCCGAACATGTTCTAAGATCGTACAACAGATCGAAGTCAATTGAGCAGATGGTGGCCATGCAATAAAAGAAATAAAATAAAACCAGTATTGGTGTGACCAGTTCGTCATCAAGGTTCTTACATATGTGCAGTAAAGCTAGCAGTATATCAGATCTAAACATGACAAATTTCCATACCATGGTTGATATGAAATTTCGCCGTGTTCAGATCTGATATACTACTAGCTTTACTGCACCTGTACAGAGTGAGTCAGGAGGCGAGGTATATGCTTTGAGGAGTGATAGTACTGGTGACTCTGATCTATAAACGTCAAATGAACAAATGCCCTTTTTTTAACTGTATCCCATATACCGATGTTTGAAAAAAGCGGGTGTCGGTCACATGCCCTTCTTCGCCAGCACTCACAAGCGAATATAACCAAAGCGACATTAGTCTTGATAGTTTTGTCTTTACTGATCATTTCAATGCAGACGTCACTGCCAGATGGCGGGGCGACGAGCCTGAATATGTGTGCTCAATTAAAGGACTGTACAAGTGAACTCAGATCGGTAACAGAGCAGCTGTCTCCATGAGGTGCAAAATGAATAACGGTTGACGGTGGATTTTTCCGTATATCTTCTGTAAGGAGACAACTAATCAGACCAATAGATCACAATGTTTCATTCGCTGTCATCTGGATTACTCCTATTCCCCATTATTTCCATTATTTTCGTAGAGAACTGTTAATAACAGGACATATGTTCATATGACTTTTTTGTTCAGAATCACTAATACTACCACCTCTCGAAGCATGTACATATCCTTCTGACTCACCCTGTATTCGAACCTTGGTGACAAATTTTTCACGCCAATAACAGTCCAAAGACTGATGGCTTCACCACTTCACGAAAATTAGAAATTAAAGTTTATAAAATGATTACGTAGTCTCTGAAAATCGGTAATGAAACTGTCGTGTAATATCTATTTCGTTTCTTTTTAGCACTAGTAGTTTGCGAGAAGTTAATTGAAACAGGCCTTATTTCATGACAGCGCACTACGTGTCGTTTCCGCTCGAGTCTGTGTCTAACACGTATGGAAAGTTAAAGGTCTCTCAGTCTGCTATCAGCTATCACCTGCGAATGACAAACTAAGATGGAGTTCACCTCACACAGCGAAATTAAAGTCTTTCTCACTTGGTGTGGTCGATACGCTCCACAAAGTCTCTCTCCTGTGCTGCCTGTTGCCAAACTCACCGCAGAGACCACGACAGCGACTGAGACACAAAAAGCCTCACGATATTAGCGCATTTGCTTATTAAGCGACGCTGACGTCACATTCCTCTTTTCGTTACCACGAAACTTACTTTTAAGACTTTTACATTTTATAAGTAAAATATCAAAGCTGTATGTACATGAAGACAGTTCTCTTCCTTGCGCTTATCTGCCGCCTGCAGACTGCATTGTAAGCAAACCATGGAGCTCACGGGCTACAATGCATTTAGCTTGCCACCTCGTTAGAGTCCATAACACTTCAGGTTTTCATACAACTAATTTCTTAAGGAAATTTGGGTAAATGAAATTTATTAGTATTGCTGTAACTTGTTTGTCACTTGTAGTTTCTGGCGTACGAAGAACTTCTAAACGGCGATGGACTCGTCTAATTAACACGCTCAATTTGACAGCGGCAGAATATGTGCACCGTTACTGGGTCATGTGACTCTAAATATACATTAATTTACGTGCCACGCAACCTCCTCCCCCCTCCCCCCCTTTCTCCGTTAGGTGCTTATGTATGTGACATATCTTGGCGGCAGAGGAAAAAACTGTTTTCCAGTGTCTCTCACGTTTACCCAGTGGCCAGGAGCTATGCTTAATTTCCACCCATTGTGCTGAATTATCACCACCCTCCCAACAGGCATTGTAATGTAGGTGACATTCAAGTAGTATAACTTATAGTGTATTTCAGAATTTTACTAAGAAGTAAATATGACATCTGCATTTCTGCTTCACATATACTATGCCCAGGTAACGATGAGATGTGAATAGCAGATTCAGCGATGTGGAGAGTCTTCGCATCGTTGGTGAATATTCTGCATGGGCTATTGATCAGCTGCTGACGTTTGAATTTTATTCGCTGTTACTGTATCCTGAAAAATAAAATTTTTTCTCCATGTCAACAGTTATTTATGGTACCAAGAAACAACGGCCAGAATGAACATTTTACACTGCAGGAATTCTTGATAAGCTAAAACTATATGGTGGATGGGATTCAGAGGCAGGTCATTTTCATTCATGAACAACACTCTTACCGAATGAACCATCGCTGTGAGCTTCGTGTCCTTTCTGATTACTTTATTCCCAGAAATACGAGGAGTATGTTCAAATGTAAGCTGTGACAAGAGTAGTTACACTTTAGTTGACAGATCGCTCGAAGGAAACGTGATGAAGAGGGACAAGGATCCTTGTTCGAGATGTGAGCCATGCCATGACGTAAATGTCACACTTTTTCATAAAATCGTATTTATTTTTGGTCTTGAAGCTACGCTTGCAATGTTTAACGACTGTATTGTGATACAAGATCGGAAACATTCATAGGTAAGCTATTGACAGAAAAATTTAGATTCATTCTGGTGACTAGATGTTTGGGATATCATCTTCTCATAGCTCCTGGCCACTGGTAAATGTATTCTGTTACCCACATTTCTTAATGAATTACCGGTATTCTTCTGACTGACACTATTTTCCTGAAATTTAGCTAGTTTCTCCTCACCATGCTCTGTTTTCCGCGAAATGTCCGTTCTTTTTTTGTGGCCACTAGCGAATACTGTTTCACTTTTGGATTGCACAGGAGTGGTATTCGAAACTGCGTTAAAATATGTTCAGGAATAGACTGTTTCTGCGTCTCAGCTTTTTCGTTCGTAGTGTAGTGTATCGATCATATTCGGTCAAAAAGTACATCAGAGCGGAAGTGAGTTGCAATAGAGCCAGCCACAGGCAGGCAAGAGTGTTATGCAATGGGAAGGAAAACACGGTCAACAGGTGTTGCGAAGCAAAGCCATCTGGGTGCAGTACGGCAACAGCCGACGCTGCAATAAGCTAGCAGAGGGATGGAAGCCTTTCCTCACTTGCCACCTTGAAAGTGTGTAGAGTATGTTCCTTAAGCCCTAAACAAACATAGTCTGGAGTGTGTAAGTACTTAGCCATTTGTGTACTAAAATGCTCTTGTGTCAGTATCACAGCCTACACCACGATTCAGCAACACTCTGTGTGACATTCTGGAATGCTGCATGGAGTCTGCTATTTGACCGAGGGAGGAAGCAGTCAGAGTGCCCTGAGTCACGAGACTAGCAGCTGTTGGAGCAGAGAGCAGCCCATTCACTGGAGGGAGATCACAGCTACATCTGCAGTACCGTCAGCTGCGCTGCCGCGCCGTCATCACGGTCGAAGCTGGAGACATTGCTGACAGTAGCATTCAAGTGACACCACACTCGGCACTGCTCTCTGCGCTGTCAGCAGTGCGAGATTTCTATTGTTTCGCATGAAAGGCAGCTGGACACCTCCACCAAGTTGATCCCGATGTACTATGACTGAGGGCCGGAATAAAGAAGTTAATTAAACAAATCTACTGTCGTCCTGACGTCTCATTTCACTCTCCATGGGTGAAAATCCATGGGTCACCTAACGCTAGTCGCCTTCTTAGAGCAACATCTGAACTTGTAGCCTATGGTATAGTGATTCCAAAAACTAATGGTTGTATTTTGGTCATGGAGAAAAGGTTTGACAGTCGTCCTTTTGTAAAGTAGATTTCATTGCGAGTAGAGAGCCTCTGGTTTTTATCTAATTTTAGAGGCAATGGAAGTCACAATTGGTTAGTGCCTGTTAAATGAGCACAGTGTTACCTTGAGGGATACTCAGAGCCATGCAAGGGATCAGTTACAGTAAAATACTATAGATGTAATCATTAGGTGCTTATGGCTAAGCAATGCCAGGAGTAAAGATGGCTCATGATTAGACATAAGAATTAAGTGAATGTAGTTTGTTTTCTTGTCTTATGAATGTTGGTCCTCAAAATGAGTGTTGTCAAGGACATAGCTTGGCAGAACCTGAGACACAAGGTGTGTCGGAACCAGAAGCAGTGCACATATTGTTAGGAAAGGCAGCACAGTTAGCAGTGGATAATACACAACTGTGTAGGTTGGTAGAGTTGCAATCACCACAACGGGGGGTAGATTCATCAGTCACAAGTCTAATCACTCCTTTTTCTGGTAAGGCAACTGGGAATGGGTGACCTTGGAAATCTGGCCCGACAAGGAATTATTGTGTGTTCCAAATTAACAGCCGAAGCTAAAACTTCTGTAGGATATACAGAAGGTCTTAAGTGAGCCAACACATTCGAAGATTTTATAGGAAGGTCAGTTGAGAGATGCACGAAACCAATAGTGCCACACACTGTAGGGAACAATTAGGAGTAATAACTAAACGAAATACAGAAACTGTGTAACGATTTGCGGATACGATAGGGAAGATTAATAGAGGTACCTATGAACTGAGACAGGATGCTGAAGCCAATGAAATTGTTTTGTAAGAAGCTGTGCAGAGGGCGCTCGATGGTTTTTTAAGACGGCTGCATGCGGAAATGTCAAGGCATCTACGAACGAGGGGGGGAGGGGTTTCGACGGGTTTAAGGACAGTAGAGTGGTTAGCTATAAAAATGAGGAAATCGATTTGTCGACTGGAATACAGCTAACATGAAATACTTGAGATGTGGACAAACGGAGAATATAACTACGCAGTGCGTCAGCATCAGGGTGACGTGAATAAAGTGAGAGGAAGTAATAGTTTTAGAAGTAGAGGACTGAGGAAGAATAAGGTGTTAAACGCCAATGGGTACCCGTCCCACCAGGATTCTACAAGACAATAGGCAGAGGTATACTGTGTGATAAGAGAAGTAGCAGGGAAATAGTTGTTCGGGATATACGGGTCACGGGGTGCATGTGTCACTCGCCGTTAGTGACCTGGTGCAACGTAAGCAGTGGGACCCACAACAGTACAGATTGCTTGGAGTGGGGATAAAGATGTCACACCATTAGGAACAGGGGGAATAGACTTTTGCCTGGATACAGTTCAATTTAAACAATGTGTAGAGATTGTGCTACATGTGAATGAGGACTACGAGACGATTGTAGTATATGATTACTTATATCAGCATTATGTCATAATTGATGTTTGACAACATGGGATGGAGCTTAACGGGGAAATTTTTCAGTTAGGTGAAGCCATTGACAATATAGCGATGTCAGGATGGGAGCTTCTCGTGAAAGACCAACCGATTAAACTGCAAACGATCACACTAAGACTTGATTCGTACGATTGTGCACCTAAGGGCACTGGAAAATCACTTTAGATTAATGTTGAATGTAGTTTGCTGGTAGGAATTACGTGTTTGGTGGAATCAAATGGTTCAAATGGATCTGAGCACTATCGACTTAACATCTCTGGTCATCAGTCCCCTAGAACTTAGAACTACTTAAACCTAACTAACCTAAGGACATCACACACATCCATGCCCGAGGCAGGATTCGAACCTGCGACCGTAGCAGTCGTGCGGTTCCGGACTGAGCTCCTAGAACCGCGAGACCACCGCGGCCGGCTTGGTGGAATCATTAATAGAGAGTGAAGTATTGGATTAAAAGGTTTGCTTTGTTAATCGTGGTATTGTATGTGTATAATAAAGAGATGCAAGAAGGCACCTGCTTTTATAGACGATTCTGGCGCAGAGGACATATGATTAACAAAGGGATTGTTAATCGCTAGTATGGACATCCTGGAG
The DNA here is from genome assembly GCF_021461385.2 of Schistocerca piceifrons. Lineage (NCBI taxonomy): Eukaryota > Metazoa > Arthropoda > Insecta > Orthoptera > Acrididae > Schistocerca > Schistocerca piceifrons. The sequence goes on from NC_060138.1 coordinate 894,610,441, forward strand.
GAAGAAGAGTGGCATACAAAGACCGTTAGCCATGGACAATCGCTAAACGCCATTAAAACTGTATTATGAGACAAAGTTAAGCACTTGTGGGAAGCAATATGGAACGAATTTTTCAATTTAAGTTTTTATTTTTTCCAAAAGGGCACCAATCTACCGCAAAACACACAGAATACCTAGGTACTTACATCCAATTTTTGAGGAATTAATCGATCAAAACTTGAAAGAAAGTTGAAGAAAGTAATAGTGCAGGGGTAGGGGCCAGAAGTAGTCGTCATGCCAAAAAAAGGACGAAATATCAGACTCATTGTTAAGCTACCGATTGATGTTACCCTGTACCATATATTTTCCACAGAAGAGTATGTCCTTCTTTCCCATTAACTTTATGAAGTTGCAGTACATTGATGGAGGATAGAACCAGCAATTTGAGTATTAAATTATCTTCTTCCAGTATCCGTCACAGTTGTGATAATGGTCATTTCTTTGTGGTGATTAGTTTCGTATCACCATGTCCACTTTCAAATCATGGCCTGCAAAAGATTTTGTGGTGTTAACAAAGGTAAAAGATTACACTGTGTTGGCGTAAATGTATGTGTAAGCTGAACTCTACGTCAACATCACAAAAATGTTTCATCCATGCAATACATGTTTTCACACAACTTAAACACAAGTGTAATCCTAGAGTCACACCAGCACACTTGTGCGTAACCAGATATTCGAGATTCCTAATTAGCAATCGTTACATAAATACAAAATGATACACTATGTATGAATATTCAATGCGACTTCTTCCGAGTCGAACACCAACGAACTGAAACACTGCGCTGCCCTGGCCGCCTCGAGATCTCGGTAGCGGTCGTTAGAAGTGGTATGCAACAGTCTCATACTTAACTGAAACATTACTTGCCCATTTAGCCAGTGGTAACACACCACTCTTAACAGCATAAACCTTCGGCACAACTTTTACAATTAATTACAATCACTTAGACATCTATTACACACATAATTGTGATATATCAAAGCAGCGCCAAATACGGCGTGGCCAAAAATAACATCTGTTTGTGATTACCGACATAGCCAGTTACAATTTTATGTATATTTTAGTTATTTACTATTTTTCTTAAATCAATTGTCACCGTTTTTAGGGTCCAATACATGAGTCGTTGGAAACGGAACTCTTATAGAATCACTTTGTTGTCTAACTCTCTGTTTGTATGTCGGTGTGTCTGTTCGACAGTTATAAACCATTTTCTCAGCGATGGGAGGACGTATCAATTTGAAATTTATAGTACATGCTGAGGCCTATGGTACCTTTGCGTTGAAGAATTCTGAAGCTTCTAAGTGAATGCAGTCAAAAGATACGGACATTTATGCCTCATATTTTGACATCGCAAACTCACTCTTCAAAACCTGTAGGGTATTTTCCGTTGGTCTAGAGTAATAAAATTTGGCTAGAATCAAGGTTTCGCAGTACAAGAAAAGATAATATCCGAAAAATGTTAATTTTTAGTTATATCACACGAAAGAATATATTTCTTTTGACATTTGTTATCCGATGTCAAACTTGAAATTAAAAACTATAGTAGTTCTGCATTCAGGCTGACTGGCTCGCAATAGTGGAAATCAAACATCACGCAGGGAATGACTTTACTGCTGATGTGACGCGTTTCGGAATTAATCCATCATCAGATATCCAGGTGTGATATCTACACGTAGATATGGCGTTCAAAAGTTGTGCGTGAGACAAACTTTCGCATACTTGTCATTTTTATAATAATGGTCCCCTGTCTCCTGCATGACTTTGTCACATTTATATTATTGGAATTAAAACATTCAAGAAAATCTAATAATCCCTGGGACCACTATCTTGCAGGTATCAATCTCGACAAAAGTCAAAAATGGTGGAGAGTATCGATTCCGGGATGGATGAATTTTTTATATACTTAATTAAGTTTGTTCGGAACCCACGAATCCTACTCGCACCAGGCCAGTTTTTCATCCTAGAACCATATCGCAAAATTTTAGAGTCCTGACCTTTTTAAAACCTGTCATGTGATACTGTCAGCTCACATAGTAAAATATTACAACTTTTAAAACCCGTTAATCAGTGAAACGTGTGCTATAGATGTATTTACCACACAGTTAGTGAAACACTGACGTTTGGAAATGTCCAGCGTACATCACTGTCCACTGTCCACCGACCATATCGTTGATAAATGGTCTATATCTTCTTACATGTTAAGCTACAAGCATCGCATTGATCGGATGCAATCATCGGCACACATCATAAATGAAGTATTCCGTTATAAAAATAGTGAACGTGACCACCAATGATTATCATGTTTGCTCATACATCTCTCATCTGGAATGTACATTGTGTACGTGCAAATACAGCTACTGAAATACTACCTTACATATCCAAGCAAACTAGAGCAGCCTTACTGAGAATAACAACAATTATAAATTACTGCACACAACATTTCAGTAAGCTTGCGTTAGCAGACTTTCAACCAATACCTCGCCTATGGCACGATTTCTCGTGCGCTATATAATTTAATGACCGGAATCCTATTTACATTACAAGACACATTGTCACTCCATTATCTACAGACTGTAGCCATCCTGACGTCGTAAAACATTAAAACTTTTAGATTCTAGCGTGTCCTATATTCAGCTCATATCGTAAAGTACAGGGTGCCCCACGCCTCACTTACCGGTTAATCGTATGCAGTAGAATTGTTTGTGATGCGGTAACGCTGTCTCGAAAGTAGGCTACACTGCGTTTTATCGGAAATTGAAGTAATCCTTGTGTTCGTGCGTCGGTTGTTGTGAGAAGCTCGTATTGTTTAATTGTTTCAGAAATGGAGCAGTTTGTCTTAGATCAGCGAATTTTAGAGTGTTACATAAAGACAGCTCCACCAGTGAATGTAAAGAAATGTTTCAAGCCAAGTATTCTGGTAGGAAACTCCCCACGATCATCACCATTCAAGATCTATTCAAGAAGTGGAGAACTGTAGAATTCGTTCAGAATGTGCAGAGGAATAGGCGGCCGACAGTGAGGACCCTTGAAACCATAGACACAATTCGCATAGACATTAGGAGAAGTCCTCGGAAGTCGACAGTAGTTAAACGCAGTGGATTGGTGTATTTCGTATATCGTGCCACCGGGTTCTAAAGGCCAGAAATTAAAAGCGTGTCGTATGAATGTGTTGTAAGAGTTGATATTTGAAGATCGGAAAAAAATAGTTCGTTACTGTAACTGGCTGTTAACATCAGTTGCTAACGGTTACTTGGACTCCTTGTCTTACTTCATGTCAGGTAGGGCTTGGTATCATTTTATCATGTTATGTGAACAGATACCGGTTGCAGGACAACCCACATATTGTAAATGAAGAACCTCTCCATGCAGAGAAGATACGTGTTTGGTGTGCGTCGTCCGGAATGTGCAGCCGGCCGCGGTGGCCGTGCGGTTCTAGGCGCTCCAGTCCAGAGCCGCGCTGCTGCTACGGTCGCAGGTTCGAATCCTGCCTCGGGCATGGGTGTGTGTGATATCCTTAGGTTAGTTAGGTTTAAGTAGTTCTAAGGGACTGATGACCACGGCAGTTGAGGCCCATAGTGCTCAGAGCAATTTGAACCATTTGAACCGGAATGTGCATTATTGGCCTCATTTCTTTTATTTTGTTTTTCATTTACACCTCAAACTGTGCTATATATCTAAAGATTTTTGATTATTGCCATCACAATTAGCAGACGCATGGAACCTGTATATCCAAGCAAAGTATGGCCCACATCACCAGCGTGTTCCCTGAGGACCTAGACTTAACATCGTATGATTTTTATTTGTGGGGAACACTAAAAAGCAAAGTGTTTGGTGACAACCCTCGCACAATAGACGACCTTAAACGTAACATTATTAGAGGAATCAACAACATCACGTCTGCAGAATTACATAGCGTTGACGGAAAATTCATCTCAGGGAGGCAGCGATATCTAAATGCCCACGGCCACTACATCCAGCATCTCTTACAAACAAACAACTGCATGTTTTTAGCGTTACTATTATCCATTATTTTTTAGTTAGTTCATTGCGACTAAATTTCGGGCGTGAGGCGTACCAGATTTATATGGCACACCCTGTATTAAAACTTTTGAAACCAATTAACTTCATTTTCTATGGGATTTATCTATAACTTCATAGCATATTTTACTCTTAACTTGCAGTACTATTACGAATCTACTTAGACGTGGATTAGGAAGCTCACAGATGTGGCAGAATGAAGAAACAATGATACAAAGAGCGGTGTAACGCAGCTATTTACACATAGTGGAATCCGTTAACTTAATGCAGTAAAATGAATCTGTAATTATAATCCGCTTGCCGCAACAACTTAAGGGCAGTCATAATTTTAACAAAAAAAATTTGCACTCCTCTGACCAAAGTTGACACACTGGTACATAGTGTAGCTCAACAGATAAATTTGAAATCTCTCAAGTGCTCAACATTATTAAGAGTTGTGTGGTAACGTAGCCACTTCGCATACCCACTGTACACAGGGCCACACTGGAATGTAACTGGCGCTAAATACGGCCGTCTATCTGAAACGCGTTTAGAGGAATTTTCGCGACAGTATCCTGTTACGAGAGCACTCCAGTGCAAATACTACACTACTTAAAAAATCTGCCGCATAACTGAGAGCAGTAGTATTGTATTCCATGTGCGAATGGTATGCAGAAAGGATAATAAGCGGCACCTACACGCGCACTTCGCAATTTCATATGTATGTCAACAGTATTCGTATAGTCGCGCTTCTGGTATATTGTCATTTAACACACACATTGGTACACGTTCGCAATCGTTCCGGAAAGGTAGTAGTTGTTAGCGACAAAATTGAAATACTCGATCACTCGGTGAGATGCATACGCCGAATTTTTAAACGAAGTACGAGAACTATCACTGCAGATCAAAGCATTGCTATGTTGATGTTCCAACAGCCGAAAAAAGTACTGGGAAGTATTTCTCTCTTTCATTACACCAGAAACTAAAAGATTCATAGTGAACTTAGCTTTTTACTAATTTTCCCTATCTTCAGTTTAAACTGAAAGCACTTTCTCTCTCCCTTCTTAATGTAGTACCATTCTACGTGACCTTTTTTTTCTACACATATCAAAAAACGTTTTGAATCACCTCGGTTGTGAGGGTTCCGAAACCGGTACAGATATTTGGAATAGAAGTCAACATAAATATTATTTCCACCCTTTTAATTGCTTACGAAAACCACACGCTGCATGTTGTACCACCATACAACGAGACCTTCAGAGGCGGTGCTCCAGATTCCTGTACACACTGGTACCTCTAATATCCAGTAGCACCTCCTCTTGCATTGATGCATGCCTGTATTCGTCGTGGCATACTATCCACAAGTTCATCAAGGCACTGTTGGTCCACATTGTCCCACTCCTCAACGCAATTCGGCGTAGATACCTCAGAGTGGTTGGTGAGTCACGTAGTCCATAAAAAGCCCTTTTCAATCCATCCCAGGCATATTCGATAGGGTTCATGTCTGGAGAACATGCTGGCCACTCTAGTCCAGCGATGTCGTTATCCTGAAAGAAGTCATCACAATATCTGCACGATAGGGGAGCGAATTGTCGTCCATGAAGACAAATGCGTCGCCTATATGCTGCCGATATGTTTACACTATCGGTCGGAGGATGGCATTCACGTTACAGCGCCTTCCATGACCACCAGCGGCATACGTCGGCCCCACGTAATGCCACCCCAAAAAAGCAGGGAACGTCCACCTTGCTGCATACAATGGACACTGTGTCTAAGACGTTCAGCCCGACAGGGTTGCATCCAGACACGTCTCCGACGACTGTCTGGTTGAAGGCGTATGCGACACTCATCGGTGGAGAGAACGTGAGGCCAATCCTGAGCGGTCCATTCGGCTTAATGTTGGGCCCATCTGTACCGCACTGCAGGGTGTCCTGGTTGCAAAGATGGACCTCGCCGTGGACGTCGGGAATGAAGTTGCGCATCGTACAGCCTATTGCGCACTGTTTGAGTCGTAACACGACGTCCCGTGAACAGTTATTGTCTCTCTGTATTTCCTCCACGTCCGAACAACATCGCTTTGGTTCATTCCGAGACGCCTGGACACTTCCCTTTTCGAGAGCCCTTCTTGGCCCAAAGGCACAATGCGGACGCGATCGAACCGCGGTATTGACCGTGTAGGCACGGTTGAACTACAGACAACACGACCCGTGTACCTTCTTCCTGGTGGAATAACTGGAACTGACCGGCTGTCGGATCCCCTCGTCTAATAGGAGCTGCTCAAGCATGATTATTTACATCTTTGGGGTGGTTTAGTGAAATCTCTGAAAAGTCAAAGGAACTGTGCTGAGATATAATATCTACAGTCAATGTCTATCTTCAGGAGTTCTGGGAACATGGGTGATGGAAAACTTTTTGATGAGTGTATTTTCCTCACACATAGTGACAGAAATTTGTCGAGTACCTAACATCCTTGTATCTGAAGCCCTGATGCTTAGCCTTCCTCGAAGTATCATCTTATTCGTTCTTCCCTCCTAAGGAAATCAAAACCTCTTCACCAATATTCTTGATCAAATCGAATGAGAATTTTGCGTCCTTCTACGATGTTCGAAATAGATAAGGATGTCGCAGGATACAAGACGTGCTTTTTCAAATTATATGCTGTGGCCTTCACCTTGATTTCTTTTGTTAAACCAAGAGATACCTAAATACGTTTGTTCTGGATGAGAACTAGACACTCGTGTCCACTGTCAGTAGTCGTAGTCTGGTGGCGAACGAATCGGCAGGCTTATACAGGTAATGCATTATACAGCTAAACAATATATTTTTCAATCCTTTTTGTGTGTACGACTGTCCTAATATTGACGTACGAACGAGAGACGTGTAAAAATTGTCGGCCAGGCCGTGATATATTGTTCCCCACAGCAAAATTTCGTTCTTCTTGAACGAATTGAGCTGCACAAGCAATTTTTAAGTTCAGCTAATTTTGCTGTTGGTATAACTGCTAGTTTTGGAAACAAACTAATTGGCCTCCTGACATATTTTGCACATTTCCGCTCATTAATATCTTGTGGAATAATTTTATGGGGTAATTCACCATTTAGAAGAAGAATATTGGTTGCACAAAAGTGAGCAGTAAGGATAATATTTGGCATTCACCTATGGTCATCATGGAGGTACCTCTATAAGGATTTAGGCATTTTAACTGCACCGTCATAATACGTACATTCGCTAATGAAATTTGTCTTACATAATCTATCACAATTTGAGAAAAAGAATGATCTCCATACCTACAACATTAGAGAAAACATTATCTTTATTACTCATTAATAAAGCTGTCAATGGCTCAGAAAGGAATTCAATATGCAGTAACAAAAAAAAGAGAAGAAGAGAAAGGTATTTCTGGCTAGCTACGCTTAATGGAAGTTACCTGTATTTTGGGAGTTGTACGCTGAAACTGTTTCAACTGAATTTCTGAGAACTGTCTGATTTTTAAATTCCAGTTACCGATTCACATCTAGAATCGCAAAGCTACCCTACTTTTTAACATGAACTTATTTCTGGAAATTACTTTTTGGGAATGTGATTTTAATTAATGTGAAATGTACCTGAATGTGTGTAAATTAGACTGCATACAGGAATGAGTTATAAGAATGCTCAGGATGCCTAACTGTTGCGTAATTCAAATGTGCCCTATTACAAAAACGCACATTGAATTTCCATGTTATTTCACTAATAAAAACTGTTCCTAATGTTCTGTCAACAATTTGCATTTACGCCATACAACAAATTCTTGCCTTGCAAATAGATAGCTTGAGTCCACTCTGGCTGTGCTGCAAAAGATCTGAAATAAATCACTGCACGGCAGTTAGCCTTCTTTTTCTTTTTTCTTTGAAGATGACGTTCTAACATTTTTTTGTTCTCTTTTCTAAATCATCGTTCACGCAAAACTGCATGGATAGAGTGATTTCAACGAACATATTGTTTTGAATAGTGGGAATATGCTTCATGAAATTTTTCTAAATGACAAAACGAAGCACTCAAAAATTATTTTAGTGACACAAAAGTAAATTTCAAGTAATACGAACAGTCAGTTCTCTCTCTCTCTCTGTCTCTCTCTCTCTCTCTCTCTCTCTCTCTCTCTCTCTCTGCTGTGCCATAGGCTACTAAATAACGTCAGATTCTACAAAATATTTCTATTATAGAAATACTTTTTTTTAATTCATATTGCATTACTATTTAACTAATCTAAACGGGAGAGGGGTAATTAAAATACTGAACACGATATTTAAAGTGGGAATATTCCGAATAAACAGATAATTTTCCTTATTAGTTCCATCAAGTGGTAATATACCAAACTAGCCGTTACCAGCATTTCATTTAGCATATATGAATAGTAACTATTACTTGTGTATGTTATTGTGAAAGAGTAATATCTGGCAGATACCGAAGTTCTTTAGCAAATGTAAGAATTCAGAATCTCGCTTGGTGACTGTGCGCAATATGAGCTTTTGCTACATACCATTATTTCTCACTTACAGCGGCGAACATCGATGTTGAATATGTGCTGATGGTACGGAAATAGAAATAGTTTGATTAGGTTAACAGAAAAATTATTTTTTTAATGTACAGTGTAATACAAAATATATTAAATAATATTATGAAATACTCTGATAAGCCAAAACATTGGGACCACCTGTTTAACAGTATGTTGCTTCATATTTGGCAAATACAACAGCAAGAAGTATGCTTGGCATGGATCTGACAAATCCTTCGCGGGCTTCCGATGGTATGTAGCGCCAGACGCCTACGCACAGGCGACGTAATTCCTGCTAAATTACGGGCGAGTGGTTTCCCCAGATGTGTTGCATCTGGTTCAGATCATATGCCTAAAACACCAACGTTTGTTTTGTATCATGCTACCCAAACGACTGTAGCATAATTATGCCCTTGTGACACGAAGAGACAAATATGTCAACATAAGCTGTCAGTGTGAGAATCTACAGTTGGAGTCTCGCTTTTGTAAGCTAAGTTACGAAATACAGATAGATCTGAAGGTAACCTGTCGGAAGATACTAACACCGTCGGGAAAGACACAAAACATGAAGTCGTACAAGTGGTCCGCAGTAATGTTCACGTGATCCACACTTGTCACGAAACCTTCGATTTCTACCACAGATCCTATGAAAACCTAGGTGGACGTGCACCTGCGGCAGAATATTGCCGCATGTTCGCATGGATGACAACGTGACCACACACGACCATCGATATGACGTAACTTGAAAACGTGATTCTCTGATCAAGTGTTAAGTTTCCATTGATCGACGGTGCAGTCTCGATGGTCTAGTGTCTACTACAACCGTAACTAACGATATTGTATGGTTAACATGAGAACGCATAGAGGTCATCTGTTGTGGAGGCCCGTGATAAACAATGTTCACTGAACGTTGTGCTTCGAAACACTTGTGCTTCCCCAGGTACCGTATACTGTCGTCAGTTCTGCCCCATAGCCTACTTTACAGATAGTCCAAGGGCCTAACCATCACTTACTGTGATGGAGCGTGGACGTCCAGCACGCAGTTTGGATTTCCCAATTGCGGCCACTTAGAATTTGTAACAATACCGGGTGATTCAAAAAGGAAGAACATGTTTCAGTTGTTTATTACAGACAACCTATAAAAGATAGAAATACATTGCGCATATCACTGGATAGAGGAAGGTTCAAACTTTTGACACAGCTGCACTGCGCTGTTTTTGTTTGTAGCAACATAACCTACCATCCAACACTTTTGTGGGTTGGAATTTGCGTAAAGTCAATCCATTATAAAGTGCAACTACGAGGGGCCCCCACCGTTGATTCAGAAGGGAGCCACCTCTGTAAAAGGCAATTAATTACTGGTATAAAAAATTGTTGGAAGTTGGTTGCGTATTCAAAGGGAAAAGCATGGGTCACCCACGCATATCTGATGAAAATGTGCTCACCTGGAGTCCATATGACGGACAGGTCAGGAACTTCAACTCCCTCAAACAATGGTGTGGCGTGTTCTAAAACGACGCCTGCATATGAAGCCTCACTTTCACTTTGAGGTGTGGCGTTAGCTTATTAGCACCGCCTCACAACACTGGACTGGAAGAGGTGTACAACAAGATCTTTTTCGCTGCTTTTATGCTCCCATGCCACCAGACCTCAGAACTTGCAATTTTTTTGCAGTGGGGGAAACATAAAAGACAGAGTCTTTCTTCCACCTGTGGAAACTACTCTTGAAGAGCTGAGAAGTCGAATTGTTGAAGCTGCTGGTTCAGTGAAAAGGGACTTGTTGATTCGTGTGTGGAATGAAATGGACTATCGTTTTGTTTTTTTCTCTAGCAAAGCATGGTGCTCCTGTTGAGTGTGAGTGAGCAGTATCGTGTCTGTGCGAACGTGAAACTTTGAATCTTTCTGTATCCAGTGACGTGAACAATATGTTTCTATCTTTCATAGTTTCTCTGTAGCCCTTAACTCGCGAGGTGACTTTTCTGTAACGTATACCACGAGTTGGGATCTCTATGTTTAAACGGAGATTTAAGGCAAAAATCATTTGAAATTATTAATTAATGCTATATAACATTTATTTTTACAGTTATTTAAATGTTGTTTAAATTCTTCTAGTCTATTTTATTGCACTAAACAAAACGTGCAGCATTTTTCTATTTATCACACAAAAACATATAATTTTGTGTGGTTCTTTTAAACACTACACATAAATAGACTGTTAGAATACTGATTTTATATTCAGAAAAATTATACAATCTTTGTAGCAAATAAATTTCCAAATAAAGCTAAATTACAGGGTTTAAATTTGCGCATAAAAATTCCACCCGATAGGTACAAAAAGAAAGTTAGTCAAAGTGGACTTCTTTGCTGGGAACTACATTTTTATTACCACTGAGAACACATTCGTTTTTACAGACACTTTAAGTATTTCATTGGAGAAACAGACAGATCCTCATCACACTTTCCTGAAGTTCTTCCTCTGAATGATACTCTTGTTCGATAACAGAACTGTGATCACTGGCTGATGTAAAATCGTAGTCTTTTTCGTTTATTTATTGATCTATATCACTGACACCTTCCTCCATAGACCGACTAACAGTGTCATCAAACTGGGGAAAGTTAAAAATGACACATTCGTGCCAGCACATTTTGAGTTATACCAAACCGTACTGAAGAAAATAGGTACGTAAAACTTCCTGGCAGATTAAAACTGTGTGCCCGACCGAGACTCGAACTCGGGACCTTTGCCTTTCGCGGGCAAGTGCTCTACCATCTGAGCTACCGAAGCACGACTCACGCCCGGCCCTCACAGCTTTACTTCTGCCAGTATCTCGTCTCCTACCTTCCAAACTTTACAGAAGCTCTCCCCAGGCTGTGGCTAAGCCATGTCTCCGCAATATCCTTTCTTTCAGGAGTGCTAGTTCTGCAAGGTTCGCAGGAGAGCTTCTGTAAAGTTTGGAAGGTAGGAGACGAGATACTGGCAGAAGTAAAGCTGTGAGGGCCGGGCGTGAGTCGTGCTTCGGTAGCTCAGATGGTAGAGCACTTGCCCGCGAAAGGCGAAGGTCCCGAGTTCGAGTCTCGGTCGGGCACACAGTTTTAATCTGCCGGGAAGTTTCATATCAGCGCACACTCCGCTGCAGAGTGAAAATCTCATTCTGGAAACATCCCCCAGGCTGTGGCTAAGCCATGTCTCCGCAATATCCTTTCTTTCAGGAGTGCTAGTTCTGCAAGGTTCGCAGGAGAGCTTCTGTAAAGTTTGGAAGGTAGGAGACGAGATACTGGCAGAAGTAAAGCTGTGAGGGCCGGGCGTGAGTCGTGCTTCGGTAGCTCAGATGGTAGAGCACTTGCCCGCGAAAGGCAAAGGTCTCGAGTTCGAGTCTCGGTCGGGCACACAGTTTTAATCTGCCAGGAAGTTTCATATCAGCGCACACTCCGCTGCAGAGTGAAAATCTCATTCTGGAAATAGGTACGTAGTTCACCAGGCGCTGTCTAGGAGACTCCAACACCTATCAATAACACGTGTCAACAATAAACAGAAGGCGACAACTCAACCGATAACAAAACATAGTAGGCTTGGTAGTTTAAGGAGGATAGGGGGAGTGTAGAAGCATTCCACCACAACTGGCCTTGGAGAGCGAGTTCGAAAAATTTCGCGAGTCTGAGAGACCACACCTGGTGAGTTAAGAGGTAATAAACAACCGAAATCTGTTCTTTCTCTCTGAATCATCCCGCGTAAGCAAATTTTCTGTCTTTCATAGACATATCTGATATGCGTCGAAAGGATAAAATACTAATTTTCTCTAATTTAGATGTCTGACGTTATTTAGTCACGTTTTTATCTGCCTGTACGAAGCGGTAGACGCTATGGAGTAGTTCAACACTGATAAGAAATACTAACCGTCTCTAATGACCTCGTTGTTGACAGGAATTAAGCACTCTCTTTCTTCTTTCTTTCGATAAGAATTACCACACTGACGAAAGCAGGAATTAATAGACAAGGATTCGGTACATGTGAATTACCCTACACTGTAACGAGCAATTGAGGTTATTGTCTAACGTAAAAGCACCACACGCGATAATAGATTCGTCAGCTGTCTATATGGCATTTAATCTGAGAACGCTGTTATCTAAGAGGATGGGAAGATATGGTCTACTCGACCTCACGGTTACATTTTAGCAGCACGCAATTTACCTAAAGTGAGGATTCGCGTGTGGATCAAGACATTTGCACGAGCGTGATTAGCGGATTGCGCGATCTGTTTCTATTGTTCCACTAAGCGCGGTTTTGTGCCTCTATATACGCTCGTTTTCAACCTTGCCAACGCTCCAGGAAAGGGAGAGGCGTATTAAAGCCGGCTTCAAATTTATTGCCTTCCTGAGTAGACGAAAGTGGTTCTCGGTGGATTTGCGTGTTCAGACGGCATTCTCCGAAACTACTTGTTGAACATCCACTCCTCTACCGCGCCGTCAAGAAGCTATAAAATCTCTTTCGAGATAATAGGCTACCGACAGGTTGCTTTATACGAGCTCTCCGAAGGCATCCATATTCAAGTAATGAATTGTTCTACGTTGCTGCTTGTAACGATCGTCCAGAAACGAGGAACGCCGTAAGGAGAGTGTTCTCAGTTGCATTTCTGTACAAGAACTCGCTGTGTTACTGCTTAGAACTTCTTCAACAACAGCATAGATCTTCCTGTAAATAAGGTGTTTCTTGTCTTGTAATAAAGATCTTGTCCGTCATACAGTTGTGTGGTGATCGCGCAAAAAAAAAAATGGTTGAAATGGCTCTGAGCGCAATGGGACTTAACTTCTATGGTCATCAGTCCCCTAGAACGTAAAACTACTTAAACCTAACTAACCTGAGGACATCACAAACATCTATGCCCGAGGCAGGATTCGAACCTGCGACCGTAGCAGTCGCGCGGTTCCGGACTGAGCGCCTAGAACCGCTAGACCACCGCGGTCGGCGGGTGATCGCGCAGTTGTGTGTGTGTGTGTGTGTGTGTGTGTGTGTGTGTGTGTGTGTGTGTGTGTGTGTGCATGCTTGCATACTTTCTTGTTTTACATAGAAATTTGCACTTTGGTCTACGTAGAAATGCACCGGAAAGCGTACAAAAGCTATATTTACTGCAATGTACCTATTCCTGTTGATACCACCACGTATACGGGTTCGGCAGTTTTACCGAGAGCGGCGGCAGAGTGGTTGATCGATGGTCTCGTATTCAGGGGGAAATGGGTTCTATCCCATCTCGACCAGAAAGATTTCAGTTTTTGTTGGTCCCCAAAACATAGTGACATAAATACGAAATAGTTCCTTTTAATAGGTCGCGTCCGAGTTCTTTCCCTATCTTCCTCCAATCCGGACTTGGGCGCCGTCTCTGTTGACCACATAGGAAGGAAAGAAGGAAGACTAGTGTTTAACGTCCCGTCGATAACGATGTCATTAGAGAAGGAACACAAGCTCGAATTGAGGAAAGGTATGGAGGGACAACGACCGTGCCCTCAAAGAAACCATCCCAGAATTTGCGTTAAGCGCTTTAGGCAAATCTCGGAAATCTACATCAGGAATGGCGGACACGGATTTGAATCATCATCTTCCACAACCTGAGTCCAGTGTGCTAACCACGGCGCTATCTCCCTCCCTCAGTGGCGACATCAGCTATGGGACGTTAGGCGCTGAGCTCCTTTCCATGCTCTGAGAGCTTTATTCACTTACGTGATTTTGCGCTAAACGTTTTGGGCATCTGCTAACTTTTTCTCCGGTGCAATTAACTTTATTTTTTATCTTTTCGATGTGGAAAATCTTAGGTCTACAGTACTTTAGGTTATAGTAGTTTATATGTGGTGTTTGCTCCAGTTACACCTTCCGAGTCCGTGGCTGTAGCTCTACTCGTACACTCAGTAAAAACGTCTTCAAAAGTTATCAGCTCTGATCAAGCACACAGAACCTCTGTAAAAGGCGACGCTTTACGATAACCTCGTAAAAATTTGTGATTTATAACTGTTATTAGAACTCTAACTTCAACATTTTCTTACGGTGATGAAATTGCAAAATAGCAACCTGCGGGCATTTTTTCGTTTCCCTTTCATATTTGTTGCTGTTATTTGTGTGTCTTTATAGAATAGAATGGTTTTTTCTCCGGCATAGCCACAGATAAAAACCGAGTATGTGAAACACGAAAATCAGGGTATTAGCTTCTTTATTAGCAATGACTGACGATCACAAAGGACGAACCGCTATTGTGTTTACTAGTGGTGTTGCATGCTAGTTCCATTTCTCGTTTGATAATAACTGCTATGAAGCTGTCATCAACCCCCAGGTTGATTTGGACAGCACAGGTGGTATGCTAGGCATGGTCCTGTTAGAAGTGGTACGCCATAGGCTTCGTCCGACTATTAAACTGCGGCCCACCATGAATTCGTCTCTTTCGTCAATGCCTTCCTCTCAGAGAAACTCTTTCAAAGCAGTTTTTACTCCATACACTTCCACCTCGTACCACGCATGCTGGTCCCCAATGTCCTAGAACATGTTCTATAATCCTATCTCTTCTTTTTGTGTGTGTTTTCCCGCTTTATCTTTCTTCGTATATTCTCCAGAGAATCTACTGATTCCTTATCACTCCAACTAACTGCCAACATCAACAATATTTGCTTTTTATATCCTCCGTCACTCCGTCATGTGTTATATTCATTCCATGGTAGCAGAAGTCCTTCACTTCGTCTACATGGTGGTCACCTATTTTGATATTAGTAGACAGCTCATTACTTATCTCTCTTCGGTTTACTCTCAATTGATGTTATATACCCATTAAACTATTCATTCTATTCAACACGTCCTGCTATTGTTCCTCACTCTCAGCGGGAGTAGGAAAGCCTTCACGGAATCTTATTAATGATATCCTTTTACCCTTAATTTTAATCGCTCTCCTGAAACTCTCTTTAATTTCTGTCGTTGTTTCTGTAATATATAGGGTGAACAGTACTGGTGGAAGACTACGTCCTAGGCTTACACCATTTTAAACCGAGCACTGCGTTCTTCGCCTCTCATTCTCATTATTCAGTCTTGCTTCTTGTACATATTGCATACTGTAAGTATTTCTCTATACCCAACTCCTACTTTTTTCAGAATTTCGAACAGTTTGCGCCGTTTTATATTGTCGAGCACTTTTTCCGGATCAATAACTCCCGTGAACGTTTTATGATTTTTCTTAAGTATAGCTTCCATTATCCAACGCAACATAACATCTGCCTCTCTGACACAATAACGTTTTCGAAAGCCAAACTGATCGTCATCTAACAGACACTGAAATGCGACAGAGGCTTGTCAGTGAGCTTAAACGTACTCCTGGGCTTGTACGATATGCACAGCTGAACAATGAACAGCATATTACGTAAGCGGTAGCTCGTCTGATTGCTTCATACTGCACAGAAACGTCCAATAGTGCAGCAAGTTTACCATAAGTATCGTGGTGGTACTTTTAGTCCAATAGTAACTGCTGCAGCTGATTTGGAGGTGGAAAACGTGCTCGTGTTTAATGTACCACAGGAATTGTAGGACAGATAGGTTGCGTATCCGCCGTCAGTTACGATGCTGTGTAGAGACAAATGGTCTGCGCCGTGTACCTTTCAGAACTGTAGAGCGTATGTAACAATATTCATTTCCACAGTACCTGGAAACCGAGGGACGGAATCCAGACCCTGTTTAATAAGAAATGTGGCAAGTCTTTTCAGGCAAAACTGCTCAATGCATTTTGCAACACTGAAAGTGAATTTCCAACAATTGAGTACCGCATTTTGCGTACTGCAAAGAGCTATATGATTGACAGGACTGTTATAGCTCCAAGATGCATGAGTGATAGATTACCTCGCTTTGGTTAGGCAGATTTCATGTTGTCGTCTCGACAAGGTTTATGTTTCAGAAAAATTAAAGACTTTGAAGTACATTGCTGAGCGCTGTAGTCAGTATGAAAGTGAAAATCCAGACAACCATGTATTTTAGAAGTCGGAGCGAAATCTTTTCATTACTCGTCGACGACGAGATGTAGAAAAATTTATGTCGAACATCGCATAGGTGTATGTGGGCGTTATAAAGTTTCCCACAGCAGTTGAATCGTGGTCACTATTTGCGAAACCGAAACTACGCGAAACGTAGATGAATGTGCAAGCTAAAATTCCAGTGGTACTAGAAGTACCTTTTAAATTCGATGTAATATTTTTAAGAAGCTCTATAACACTGAAGATGTAGAAAGCTCATAAAAATGCCTTAGATCAGGGATGTTTGAATGGGCCAAAATTTTGCATTCTGGCCCTAGACAGGCCTATGGGGCCCGACGGACCGCCGTGTCATCTTCTGTCAATGGCTCTCTCTCTCGTTGCCGAGTTTCTTGACTTAGGAACCGCTACCAATCTTTCCAGTGGGTTCTCATTTGGCCACATGAGGCAGAGTGCATGTTCCCAGAAGAGAACAAAGAAAGAAAGAAAAGGTAGCAGCAATCGAAGCCGAGCTCCCAGCATGGCATTCAGCCTCGCTGACGACTCAGTTACGTAGGCGGATAAAGCTCGATAAATACGCATAAAACGAAACACATGGAAGGGCTCAAGATGCAATGTAATGTCAAATCACTAATTATGGAAGAAACTGTATCAAAGTACAACCTCATTAACGACCTGACAAGTTGGAGATGGATATTCGCAGATCAACTAAAAACTCAAAATGACGCACTGCCTGGGGAACAGGAATAAATAAAGCAGGAGATATGGAGATATTTTGTAACACTGTAAGGAAACTGAAGTAGATGAAGAAGCAATGAAACAAATATTAAGAACGGTTAATCTTTGATTAACGATGGATTATAATGAACGGACCTGTTCGAATATGGCAAAGATCTATTTGTGAAATGATGCCTCAGTCTGTAAACACTGTTCAGATACTGAAATCGGCACGGCACTCTAACAGAAAAGTGTGTTTGAAAAATTTAAGTGAAGAAGCCGCAAGTGTTGAGCCATTTTCTAGAAAACTGCTGCCTGTTTTAAAAGAGGGAAATTTGTCTTAATGAAACTGGCTTGTTTTGATAAGCCATCGACACCAATTCCATGGCCAGCAGGAAAAACAGTTCATTAAGATTTTATTCAAGCACTACAAAGGGTGTCCCAAGAGGAGCTGTTAACATCCAAGGATACGACAGGAACGATCACTGGAAGCAAAAAGTTTCATATGGACATACGTCCTATTGAGGATGGTTCTTGAGGTGGAACACATTTAATGTGCACTGTAATTCATTTCACCTATTACTCAATACATTGTCACATTTACACATACACACATCTACAACAGTTAGTAAACATCGCAAAATATCAATTGAAAAATTCGTATTTCTAACACATCTGCCTTTAAGGCTAATCATACACGTCACATTAGAGCAGTTGTAAAGTTCACAGTAAATGTTCCAATATTCCACGGTCAGCTTCAATGCATTTTTACACACTTGGGATAACATATTACGTTGCTTGTCTAAGTGCCACTGCACGCTCCGTAATGAGGGCAGTAGTGTCCATGACGCGACTAAACAGTTCATAACTCATATTCATCTTTCGATTTTACGCCCCGCATAAACAAAAATCTAATTGGGGTCAGTTAATTGTACTACGACGACCGATCCAACGATTAGTGTATAGGCGGTTTAGATGTTCTCTCACACGTCCGCTGAATTTCGGAGGGTCTCCTTCGCACTCAAAGTACGTTCCAGTTCGCGTGGTCAAAGCAACGTCCTCTAGCTGTCCAACGAACGAATTTTCCAAACAAATGCAAGTAAATCTGTTCCGTAATTCGCTCTTCTATCAACATGTTACCGATCATGCCACATCAAACACTGATCGTAAAACGAACTTAGAAATTGATTTCCATTGTTGTGTATAGACTTTCCTACGACCATCGATGATTGTTATTTATGTTGTTGTTTCCATTCCATGTAAACGTGGTTTCATCAGTAAATGGTACTAACGAAAGCAGATGATGATTGTCATTAAACCAGTCACAAAATTCAAGTCGTTTGGCACTGTAGCCAAAATGAGGGTTATGGACACGCTGTATGTGAAATGGGAACAAGGGTTAAGCATGAAATGTTCGCCATACATGTGTTCGTAGCACAGAGACACGTGCAGAAAGTCGCCGTGTGCTTGTAGTGCGACTACGCTGCATCATTTCAGCAATGTGCTGCTATCCCTGCACAGGCTTTTGATCTATACGTTCAGAAGAAAGTTGCAAACTTGGAAGAACACCTGTTCTTGCATTGTGCTGAAACTCCGGTAAATACTCTATGATCGGGAATTAACGTGTCGGAAAACACCGACGATATTCTTCGACAGCAGTAGTTGCACAACTATCGCAGAAACCGTAAACATGCACAATGTCTGCATATTCTTCATTAGAGTAGATGTGTAGCATTTTAGCCAGGTCGTGTGCAAACACAGTTAAGCGATGCATCCCTCTGATACACTCTCAATTCCTCCCACTAATTCACTAACAACACGTCATGGATAGAAAGCAATCCCGTGCAAAGAGATTGAAAGCAACGAGACGGGGTGGGCTAGAGTAAAACTTGCAAGAGGTGCGATGGCTAAGACACATAAGTGCGAGCCACTAGCCCAAAAACAAATTAGGTGAAATTACATTACTCGCAAATCATTCGGACTAGGGCATATGTCCATATGAAGGTTTTTCTTTTTAACGAGCGTTCTTGTCATATTTATGAATATTCACCATTCCACCTAGGACACCCTGTATATACTGCATATCAACTTATTCATTATAGTTTCATCTTATTCTGTACTTTGCACTGGGACTCATAACACTTACAATTAGTGACGATTCGCTCTGTTTTCTATTCCATCAGTATATCAACCATTCTACGGCGAGAACCACATAAGGGGTAGAATCTATGGTGGCAGATTGCTTTGGAACACTGTGACCACGGACGAAATTAGAAGGGCTGTGCCGAGGGCATCCTGTGTGCTTCACTGAATCGTCAGTATTGCCACATATCGGGATCGATGAGTGGTTAACACAATGGACTCGTATTCGGAAGGACAACGGTTGAACTGTGCGTCTGCCCATCCACACATAGGTTTTCCTTCATTTCCTTAAACCGCTCCAGGAAAATTCTGCGATCTTTCCTTGAAAATGCCACGGTCGATTTCCGTTCTTAGTCCGAGCTTGTGCTCCGTGTCCAAAGGCGTCTCTGTCGATGGGAGGTTAATCTCTAACCTTACTTCCCTCCTTTCCTTCTTCCATGGCGTTCACCCTCCCCCAAACTCACGCCCCTCGCCCCCAACCTTCACCCCATCGTTTCCATAAAACAATATTTCAACAAGTTCTTCCCCTCATCTTTTCCATAAAACAATATTTCAGCAAGTTCTTCGACGCATATTTAGAAAATTTTATGATGTTGCTATAGATATAATAGAAACGAAGCACAGCAAAATCGACTGTGGCGTCAGATTTGATACAGGAATTACACGGGTTAAACATTTAGCACAGTGAAAATCAAATAAACTTAAGTCTTTCATAATTTTGTAGAATGTCTCAGGTATCCATTTGAGCCGTGGCGCCATTGAATTAGTAGACTGTTCTGTCTGGCGCCAGTGCCTCAGGTGCAGTATCGGCTACCCCTCTTGCAGCCCAATTGCCAATATCTATGATGAAGACTTAGTATCTGTGGGTTGTGCCCATAGAAGGTATTTGCTTGCCGATATACGTTCGGGATTCGCTGGCCCGGGAAGAGGCACCAACTTTGGAGATTGTCGGTAGCATCACGACAAGAGGTGGTCACGAGGTCCGAGCATCCGAGGCCACGAGCTGCGCAAGGAGGGCCTGCTCAGAGCGAAGATACCGCAGTACTTCTCCACCGGGGTCGGCGGCTGGCAACATTCGTGTCGGACGACCGCTCGTGGCCTGGCTGCGCTCTTCTACCTGGCTTTCATCGGCACTACTCAGTAATCGCTGCGACGCACCGTGGATCCGTGGAACTGCTTGCTGATAAAGAGGAGTACATTCTGTAATCCTCGTGGTGATTTGTGTCATTGTCTACCTACCCTCATTACTTCCTGGTCCGTACGCCACCCCAGTCGGTCGGCTCTTTGGCTTAAATATAAGCCGCAATATTGTACTAAGACACTAGCTGTCGTTTGAAGATTTGTCCCACTATTATATTGCCTTTCCTTTCTGGTTTGTACACGAACGTTAATGTTCTAATGAATCCTTTCCTAGTCGTAAATTCAGCCGGAACAATTGTACTAAGGCACAGGTTGCCGTTAAACAAAAGAGGGACCTTGTGGTTAGAATCATATGTTAACCGGTTCAGTTCTTTGATTGTAATTGCATTTCTCCGTCATACGTTATAATGTGAACAACCTGTTGTACTAAGCTGTGCGTTGCCTTGTTTAAAATACAGGGTATTATTGGTGTATTTCAGCTGGATCTTGTAGTCATTGTCATATTTTTGTCCTAATCTGGTTAACCTCTAAGCACAGGTGCGCATCTTAACCCCGAACCTGTCAACATACGGCTTTCAAAATAAAAGTTACGTCATCTCTTTTGAGTAAATGAATCACTCTCGTCCTCAACGGTGCTTATATGGTTTTCATGTGTTGCAGAAGGGCATTTAGCAAGTCAGGCTGTGTCCAGCGAGGTGGTAAACACCGCTGTTTCATCCGATAACGGGTGGGTTGGAGGTCCGGTCGTCTTGTAATCATTGTCACATTGTCTGCTGTTTGTATTTCTTTTGCAAAAGCTCATTCATCTTAAGGTTTAAGGTCAAAATAATTTTGCAAATTTGTTCATTTTCTAAAAACAGTTTATGGTTATATATTGCTAAATAAACAGGCTGTGTGGAAAGAAGGCTACATTGGTGGGTCTTCCTTCCACGTTTCCCTTAATTCCAGTAAGGAGCACGTGTTTCATCATTCACACAATAATAATACTGAGAAACTGCGATCTTACGACACCAAACCCAAGACATCTGATGACTAGCGGCAGAGCTAATGTTTATACCGCAGTTGAACTCTGAAGTGCATTGTACAATTACAACTACTATAAACTCCCATAATATTAATTATTAGCCTAAGATTCGCAGAATGATTATACAAGGTTTCCTTTCTATTTGCCCAGCAGACAGCACCACCGAAAGTTGGGACGATCAAAAGTACTGACAGGAGGAACAAGTAAATCACATATCCCCTCCACCGTTTTTGCTTGATTCCTCCAGTCTCGCGTCATGTTCCAGTCCTCGGTCGACAGTAATCGTCAAAACTTGGATTTCTTTAGTTCTGAGTCAGCAGTCATTCGGCATCCTTCTACAATACCGTGGCTGAGTAGCAGCAAGAACGCAACCTCCATACAGTCTACCTGGGGCGGTTGTAGTGCAAGCACGTGCCGTGTTTACGCGCGATCGGCGCAGCGGCGGTCGGGCGAGGCAAACACATCGCATGAGTATACTGCGGCTAAGTCGTTCGACGGCGGTAACGGTAAGTGCCTGCTGAGCGTGTAGTGAACAAGGGAAGACTTCGCAAAAATACTCTCAGATTTAGCTCCCCATATTGTTGTGCCAAACCGCGAATAGCCAAGATTCATTGACTTATTGTGAAACAAGGTTCACCTTCGCAAGATATACAGGGTGAGTCACTAAGTGTTTCCACCTAGAATAACTCCGAAAGTATGATAGTAACTGAAAAGATTGTGGGACAAATGTTGCATGGGACAACGGGGGCCATAATATGACGTTGGTTTTTTGTTACTAGGTGGCGTCGCGTCAGAGCTGTGAAGGTCAACTTTGTTTTCTAAATATGATGCTATAGTTTGGTACTTATTTTCTGATAGCGGCTATCCAGACGAATCGAATGATGTGTAACAGAAAAGGCCGCCGAAGTGGGCGTGCGGTTACAGGCGCTGCAGTCTGGAATCGCAAGACCGCTACGGTCGCAGGTTCGAATCCTGCCTCGGGCATGGATGTTTGTGATGTCCTTAGGTTAGTTAGGTTTAACTAGTTCTAAGTTCTAGGGGACTAATGACCTCAGCAGTTGAGTCCCATAGTGCCCAGAGCCATTTGAACCATTTTGTAACAGAAAAGTCTTTGAAGATCGACGAAGGTCGAAAAGGTGGCATGAACGTCCATTTACAGGTGTTCAAAGTGATGACCATTGGTATCAATGCAATGGTGCAATCTTCTTATCATGGATCGAGTGGTATTCCTTATCATTTCGGCAAATGCTCTTACACTTCTCTCTCGTATATCGTGCAAATAGTAAATATTCGGCGAATACGGCGTATCCATCTAACGTGCCCTTGACATGTAAACACTGTTCGTCAGTTCCGCAATACAACGTTAATAGGAACGGTAAGACTATTATCTCCGAATCAAGCGAATGTGAATCATGTATTCCTTCGAACAAAAAGTCGACATGCATCTCATTTACGGAGAATGCCAACGAAATTCAGTGAGAGCTAGAGACTTATAAGCTGAAAGATATCCTCAACATACTCACCCTACACGTCGTACTTCTAAATATGTGTATGATAAACTGAGAACAACTGGATCTTTAACGCATCGGAAACATATTCCTCAAAGGATAGTTACTAACGAGGAAACGGAAATTGGTACTCTTGCAACTGTGGTTCGAGATCCTTATGTTAGTTCACGTCTAATCGCAAGAGAATCTGGCATGAGCCAGAGTAGTGTTGTTCGTGTTCTGCATCGTCATAAATATCATCCTTACCATGTCTCCACCAAGAATTAACTGGTGCGGATTGTATGCGTCGCATTGAATTCTGCCGATGGGCTCAACTTCAGATTCAGAGGGATGACACATTTATTAATTTGATTTTATTTACTGACGATGCTACATTCACAAACCATGAAATGTTAATTTGCATAACATGCATTATTGGACAACTCAAAATCCATGTTAGCTGCGGCAAGTTGCACACCAAATACCGTGGTCGGTGAATGTATGGTGTTGGATTCTGATGGCAGAATTTAGGCCCCAATTTCATCGAAGGAAATCTTAATGGTGGGAAGTACACCTCATTCCTGCAAGAAAAATTAGGCCTTTTAGTGGAAGAAATACCTTTAGGAACAGGGAACAGAATGTGGTATTAACACGATTGGACGATCTGTGTCCGGCACATTTTTCGCTTGTGAGTTGCAGAGGCAATTCTCAAATCGCTGGGTTGGACGCGGAGGCAATTTGTCGTGCTCGGCTCGTTTGCCAGACTTGACGCCTCTGGATGTTTTCTTGTGGGGATTCGTAAAAGACATTGTTTATAGAGACACCAACTAAACCTGAAGATATACGGGAGAGAATTGTCAGAGCATGTACTTCGATAAGTGCCAATGTGGTGAGGAATACCAGTCCATGATACCATGATAAGAAAATTGCAGCACTGCATTGATACCAATGGTCACCACTTCGAACACCTTCTGTAAACGGACGTTCATGCCACCTTTTTCACCTCCGTTGAGCTTCAAAGACATTACTGTTATACATAATTCGATTAGTCTCGATAGCCGCTATCAGAAATTAAGTGACAGACTATAGCATCCTATTAAAAAAAAAAAATACACAGTTGACCTTCATGTCTCTGACGCGACCCCACTTAGCAACAAAAAACCAACGTCATATTATGGCCCCCGTTGTCCCACGCAATTTTTGTCCCACAAATTTTTCAGCTCCTATCATACTTTCGGAGTTATTCTAGGTGGCAAAAGTTAGGCACTCACCCTGTATGAGGATTTCAGTTTCATTTAGCTCAGTACACGAAGTCAGTTCTGAACTAACATGCCAACGATTCATGGACGAGACTAAAGGAGAAACTGTTTTTGTGACCCCCTCGGGTGAAATTATCGAGGTACCAATACCAGCGGGTGGACAGGGATTTTGCACCATTAGGATTCATAACGTTCCCTTTGAAATGCTGGACGAACACATATAGACGGTATTGGTGGCTTATGGTACGGTTCTCCAAATCGAGCAAGAGAAGTGGACAACAAATATCCACATAAGTATTTCTAACGGTGTTCGAGCGGTCGCGTTGATTCAGAAAATCATGTCCTATCTCACATTAGCGTGAAGTATTTTCAGGTCTTGGTCGCATATAAAAGTAAATCCACTACTTGTGCTCTATGAGAAAGACTAGTCACTTAGATTGGAATGTACTAACGTTCGTAGTTCCCTTCAACTACCATCAGACAGAAGCGTGGAAGACAGCCGCAAAATGATAACGGAACCTACATCAGCTGCCGTGACGACTAGTTCAGTCCAAAAGTGAAGCACCAGACCTCAGACCAAACACAGACACGCAAACGAAGAAAATTTCTGACCATCCAACACGCCCGTAGTCTAACCACTTATCGCACAAGTGAACAAGTCATGACCACCTTCCCTCCATTTCGTACCGCAGTCACAGACGGAATATTTTCAGCAAAGGACGGAAGACACTTCCGTTCATGGCGTAGATATGATTCCCACTGTCTCATCAACTGGTGATCAGTTTTCGGTAATGCATGAAACGGAGTCATTAGACAATCTATACAAACCTGCGTCTTTCTCTCATAATGTTACACGCTAGAGACAGTCGAGATCCGAATGAGTTTCGGCATCACAATAAGGGATTATTTCCAATGAACACCACAGAAAGCAATAAAAATTTAGGAAATCAGGTAAAAAACTAACTAGTGATCTTCTGATATCAGTGAAAAAACGATTTCAAGACGAAATCAGCTGTGAGTACGCTTTCACTAGCTGAACCACAACCAGAACATAAAATTTCACCACCGCACTTGAAGTATGGCCCAACAGTTCTCGGACTACCTCGGAAACAATCGTTAGTACACAAACATATCGTTTCAGCTACCATAAACGCATGCAGAGTGTCTTGTACCATCAGAAATGTTATGGCTGTAATGTTTTGCGGTTCCTGGCTGGATGAGGAGAGGGTGGTATGATAGGTGGGTGGCCAGTGTTCTCTCAGTAAACGACAAAATGCACACATGGTTAAAATACACTTTACTACAGGAACCAATTAAGTACTTAACTTCAATTATGTCCATTCTGAAGTTCGGTGGTTAACAGCAATCAAATAACACGTACTAATTCTCGAATCACAGCTATATAAAATGACTAACGTTCCTTCACAGCTAGCTGAGGTGCGAGGCGACTACTATCACTGTGGAAAACTAGAGCGCAGTGCGACGTATTGAGGTGCAATGCGAAATGAGTCAGATGCGACGACTGATGTACTGAGATTGGGAGGTTAGGACAGCTCGGTCGGCGGCGGCGGGCTGTATCCGCCCTATCCAGGACGCGTAGCCTGCGGGCGTGTCTTGGCCTCCTCTTGTCATAGGGGCGTTTAGTTCAGCGCCTGAATCTTGAACTATCGAAGCTTTCACGGAAACTAGATGACGATGTCATGTTTTTGCGGAAGAAGACTCTCCTTACGTTTCAAACGCCACCTGATTCGACTCAGTTTTGAATACTGTACCATAAACTAGCGCAGCTGTCCTGCTGAGGCGGATACTACGTAACCTATAGCTCTGCTCCCATCTCTTTGACAGACAAATTGTAAACATTTACGCCCTGTCATGGTCAGAAACTGGGAGCGAGAGAAATGAAATCTTTAGAACTATTCTAACCCAGCTTATCACAAATTTCGGGTTTCATATGGCTAAAAGTGAGATTTTAATTGCGTGTTTCAACAACGGCAACAAAATTATAAATTTAACTTTTTGCACCGAACTCAAATAAATTACGAGCAAACTACAGCTGGTGGATGTATGGCATTAATGGCACCCACTACAGTTCGCCTTCACCTAATCACAGCTACTGCGGTTAGCCGTTCTGATAGTGTGGTATAGACCAACACCCAAATGTTTCTGGATATAGTCGACTAGTTTCACAGATCATTCCGCCTGTCATTTTCTGGGGCGTCATACGCAATCACCTACACCCAGAGCTAGAAACTTGTGGCAGCTGCCTAAAAGAAGCAAACTACACCACGGGACAGTAGCACTTTTTCTTCACCCCCAAGATACAAAAGAGGAACTGGATTGTGGTTTAATTGTTCCCAGCTTAAAATAATTCAATTTTTAAAGCGTTATACGTGGACGAAGACTCAGTGGCGACGATCTACCCTTGGAGCATTATTTTACAGCGCTGAGATAACTGTATGAAGTTTATAACCATCTACAACAGAACCTATGACATATCAAATAATACGAAATCAAGGTTCTCCGCTTACTAGCGACCTGCGAAAGGGTATGCAATTAGCTCGAGGAAAACTGCGTTAGAGTTCAATTAAAGCATAACCACGTATCATGTAGTTAGAGAATACAATCTAACCAAACAACAGTTCATCGCCACCATGGTAGACCTGTAGGGCCAAGCTCATACAGTTAAAGACTACATGATTCATAGTTATTAAGACCCCCTACACCAACGGAGTTGCTCCTGCTATATATGTTCTGACACAGCTTTCTCGAACCTTTGACCATATGCAAAAGACGGAGGACGCACACACCAGCCTTTCTCAACACTTAGATCTCGAAGAACTAACGTAGCTCTTACACCAGGCTCCAACCAATAAGGCACCTAGAGCAGACAGTATCCCTACCGGCTTTTACAGAAGGTTTGGCCACTTATTGCTACAACTTCTGTTGGACATTAGCGGAGTCTGTGAGGGAACCACCGTCCTTATAGCCAAGCAAGCCACAACAGTAATGTTACAGCATGTTGACCTATCACTGGCCTTAAAGCTGATTCAGGCTGTATACCCAGGCATTTTATGCACGAATGCAAAGACCTACCCGCTAATATTGTGAGATTATCAGTCCAGTGCGATACAGGATCGATCCATGGGAGAGGTTCTTGCCCTATACAGATACGTTGAATCAGTGGTACGGCATGTCAGTATGTCCTTTCTCTTGACTTGAAACACGACTATTATCTCATAGGACAGTGCATACTGACATTCAGCTTTGAGCCCAGATTCGTTCAGACTATAGTCGGATCCATTTTCGAAGGCGGTTTAGGTTGAATAAATTCTCTAATACATTTCAGTATTTTACGCCAGAGCTATTTTCAGTTTCTTTTCGGCTACTGAAACATCTGTAAGTAAAACGTTGTTCAACGCCTCCAGGCCAGTCGATATAACTCGTCCAATATTTGTGCCTGAAAGAGAACTCCCACCACGTTACGTCCATTTGTATTTAATTATGGCAAGTTACATGGGGGAGGAACACCGTCACCGTTCCACAGCATTTTTATACCAACAATCAGTTCATTGTCCACCAGTACAATCACTTTGCAGCAGTTACCCGTTGACAGACTGGAGCAGAGTTTAGCGATATCTTCATCCGAAATACCTACCGTTTGATATGAAATCCATTTGGTTGGATGTAACCTACG
The DNA here is from genome assembly GCF_021461385.2 of Schistocerca piceifrons. Taxonomy (NCBI): domain Eukaryota; kingdom Metazoa; phylum Arthropoda; class Insecta; order Orthoptera; family Acrididae; genus Schistocerca; species Schistocerca piceifrons. The sequence goes on from NC_060138.1 coordinate 894,638,481, forward strand.
GGAAGCTTACAAATATAGTGAAGTTGCACAATCTCAATCTAACACCAAATACTCTCTGCACAAAGTGTCACTTACAGGACAGATTCATTTCTCCACATCAAAATGCAATTCGGCCATGTAAAAGGGAGAAATGGGCTTCAATTAGCAGAAGACCCCTACCACCATTGAATTGAACGTCGTTTTCCACACAGACGGGCACGCGTTCCCAGGGACAAAACACCAGCCGTATAATGGTGCGTGGCTCGTCTCTCTCATTACGCGATTACCACAGTTACTACGGACATATTTGGCTACTAGTCTTACCTGCGAGCCGCGCGGGGTGCCGTGCGATCTAGGGCACCTTGCCACGGTTCGCGCGGCTCCCCCCGTCGGAGGTTCGAATCCTCCCTTGGGCATGGGTGTGTGTGTTGTCCTCATCGTATGTTAGTTCAAGTTAGATTAAGTAGTGTGTAAGCCTACGGACCAATGACGTCAGCAGTTTGGTCCCATAGAACGTATCACCAAAATTTTCTTACCTGCGACAGCAATATTGTATCACGCGACCAAGGTGCGGCAGAAAACATATTGAAATTCCTAATCACCAGACTTTGTACCAATGTTCTGGACAGTGTCTCATGAAGTAAGAGCATGTCACACTGTTGTTGCTGGTCCTTCCGTCGGTTGGAGACATTAATCTTGGCAGCCCCGTTGGTGCTATTTGCAAGGTGTACGCTATGTGCCGGCACCAACTTTCACGCTCTCCATTTCCTCATCCTCGTCATACATCACAAATGTAGCAGTGAACTATACACGCATCAATTCACGCCCCTACATTCCAAGTATACACATGCGACACAAATATCTCACATCCCCAAGGACCAGTATGCGAGAACAATATCGATACTTGCAGTTGAACAGTAACAGTCACTGGTTGGGCAGTGGTGGCGTGGACGTGCCTGTGTTGCGTAATCGTGGTAAACAGAAACACACGAAAATGTATGGCCGCGTTCGTGCGTTTCTGTCACCGGTTAAACTAAATTTAGTTTTGGACGTTATGAAACTGATGGCTGAAACTACCCCCATGGGACTTCTCAGCCAACAATACCAAACAGGATTTACATATATAGCAAGAAATTCATTGTTAAATATGAGAGAGATGTTCCAATATATATATATATGTATATATATATACAGAAGAGGAAGAAAAACTTCACAATATATACGGCAAATATATATATATATATATATATATATATATATATATATATATATATATGATCTCTCTCATGTTTGATGGTTTAGAATATGTTTTTGTTTGTCAGATGTTAGGAAATATGACTATGCTTTGCTCCATTTATGTTGTAATGTGAATCTCTTATTTAATTCAGTATGGTAAATTTTACTGTATATTTGATCTTATTTGTAATGCTGCTGTGAAATGCGCTGTTTGAAACTAAATGTAATGTGCAGCACTTTTGTATGAACCAGTATGTGAGAACGATATCGATAGTTGCAATCGAACAGTAACAGTCATTGGCTGTGCAGTGGTGGCGTGGACGTGCCTGTGTTGTGTAGTCGTGATAAACAGAAACAAACGAAAATTTATGGCAGCGTTCGTGCGTTTCAGTCACCGTTTAAACTAAATTTAGTGTTGGACGTTATGAAACAAAATGTGCGACTGTGTGAATAACGTCAGCCTTTTTGTAGTACTTAAAACATCCGTGATGACTTATATACGAATGGTCAGTGAATGTCGTTGATAGAACCGAACTGTTTTGCATATAACTGAGTTGCATAAAGTAATTTATCAACTTTTTTGCACCTTAATGAGCAGTCACGCAAGTTAAAACGTTAATTGTCGCCGTGGAGACTTCTAAATCAATTATTTAGTTCGATAATGTTTTCACCAGAATTAGGAATTCGCGATCGTGATTGCTACAAACTGACGATCTATAGTTTCGCTATCGACGCGTCCAAGTGACTTGTATACCACTTTAAAACTATTTACGGGATGTTAATAACAGAATCCTCTGTGTGAAGAAAGTAGTAATCGCACAGGTACGAACTTCGATTAATACAACAACAACTACGTCAGAACATCCTTTGACTAAGGAAATGCCACGAAAGATAATATTAATGCCTGTAGAGTCATACCTTGATCAAGAGGATGTATCCAATGCAAGTCAGGACTGATGGAGCTACGACAACTACGCCGGCAGCATCTACGAGCCGCCGTTTATGTCGTAACGCATAGACAGCGCAAAGATAAGGTGCAGTGCATTGCGCTCTTTCTTTAGAAAAATTAAAAGCATTTTCAACAGTTTCAGTTCTAACTTTTTTCTCATTTGTGACAAACTTTTCCTAATATTTGCTTTCTTTAAAATAGTTGTGGCATGTAAGTAAAGATTCGGTCAAGCACCAAAATTCTGATTTAGAGATAATCAACAAAACGTGTATGGCAGTTGTCCGAAAGCAGAATAAAAGTTAGGGCTAAGGACAATAACACAAAAGCTACACAGATTTCATGACATGTGTGCGGTATTTTTCTACGTCAGTAGGTCTAAGAACAAAATGATACTAAATTTGAAGAAAATTAAACGTTCTGTATGCAATGCCTTTAACATAAATAACGATACAAGTGCCATTATACCCATTTTCACTCATTTCATAAGGATCTCGTAAAATCAGTTATTCTCCTCATTTACAAGTGCAATAATCTTTTCTCTTTTCTTCAGACAACCTAGGAGAACATGTAGTTTTTCCATCTGCACTTGTTCACTATGAGAAGGCTTGACTTTCCTCTTCAAGATGTAATGTTTATTAAACTCTTCAATTGATGTAAAAGCTGACCAGACTTGCAGTACCCATAGCGGTTTAGCAGTCAGTCTGATCCACTGTGCTTGTTAAATATGCACTTCAGTGAAATTAGTATTTTTTCAGCAGCTGACTTAAAGTCGGAAAAATCTCTTTCTTCGTAACAATCACTGTGAATGGTGTTCTGCGCTTAGATTCAGCGACGAGATTAACTAAATCACGCACTGTTAGCCTCTTCCTTTTCTCAATGTGAGCAAAATCACGTTCACAAGACATGAAAGAGTGACCCTCTTCTGTTAGGTAAATAAATGATTCCATGGAAGTAGTTAACTTCAGCCTCATACTCAATACGATGCTTTTTGTCGTTATGAAATTCGTATCAGTACTAAATTAAACGCATTAAAGCCTTGTAATAAATGTTAAACAGCCAAGATCTACCTGGTAATTGGGAGCCTCTTTAGGTGGAACCACAATATTGTCCTTTCGAGTATATTACCCTTCTTTGAGGCCTGCTTTCTTCTTTCACTTTGAGCACTCTCTTCATCTCTCTTCCTCCTGTCTGGTGCAGTTTTCCATTCCAATGTGCAATACTGTATATTATTTATATGTAACAGTTATTTCAGCAATGCCCTATTGTTGCAAACAAAGCACAGAGTTACTTCAATTGTCAGCAATTCACACAAGTGCGGGCCAAGACACGAACAGAGATTTGGCACGTGACTCATCATTTGAACATCGAACACGTGTGCCATCTTTAGACAGCTGTAAACACTATTTCCTGCTGTTCTGGCGCTGATGTCAGAATATGTGTTATTGGCACTGGCATTTACAGCGTAAATTCAAAAATAAATAAAATTTTCCTTTTTTGGCGCTTGAGTTATTTTACTTACATGGCACGATTATAGTTTCTCCAAACTGTATTTCTGTGCTGATATTTTTAATTTCAAAATAAAGAATGATCATTACTATTTGCTACTTTCGTTTTTTATTTATTGTAGCTATTATTGTTTGTGTATGAACGTGTTGTTTGGAGGAGTGTGACTTTTGGATGTGCTCAGTATCTAGTCAAGTGAATTTACGTATTATTTTGTTGTGACATACGGCGACCTGTGTAAGTTGTGGCGTCTGCCATTCCATCCCAAGCGCCCACCAATCGTAGCAAGGCTGTCAGTTCACCATTGGTGCAACGCACGCAGTCAGCGGAAACTTCGAATTTGACAGTTATCAGCTATGTAAACTGCGTGGGCATTCAGTAGAATTCCGTGTTACGGCATAGTCATGACCAAGCGCGAGTTCGTTTGACTGTCCGTTTATAACTGAACCAAATCACAACATTTTTAATCATCTTAAACGAAATAAATTTCTGGGATTTTTTCTTTGGGTGTTTATGTGTTTTGTGTTGTTTTGAAGTGCGTTACCAAACTTTGACGTGTACAGTTCGTTTGATTTTAGAAGTAAAAAGGGTTATTTTGAGTTTAACTGACCAAAACTCACGTTCAGAATTAGGCGAAGTAGATCTCCGATAACCGTTTCCTTCTCAAGATGTACATTACTGGCCATTAAAATTGCTGCACCACGAAGATGACGTGCTACAGGCGCGAAATTTAACCGACAGGAAGAAGATGCTGTGATATGCAAATGATTAGCTTTTCAGAGCATTCACACAAGGTTGGCGCCGGTGGCGACACCTACAAGTGCTGACATCAGGAAAGTTTCCAACCGATTTCTCATACATAAACATCAGTTGACCGGCGTTGCCTGGTGAAATGTTGTTGTGATGCCTCGTGTAAGGAGAAGAAATGCGTACCATCACGTTTCCGACTTTCATAAAGGTCGGATTGTAGCCTATAGCGATTACGGTTTATCGTATCGGGACACTGCTGCTCTCGTTGGTCGAGATCCAATGACTGTTAGCAGAATATGGAATCGGTGGTTTCAGGAGGGTAATAGGGAACGCCGTGCTGGATCCCAACGGCCTCGTATCACTAGCAGTCGAGATCACAGGCATCTTATCCGCATGGCTGTAGCGGATCGTGCAGCCACGTCTCGATCTCTGAGTCAACAGATGGGGACGTTTGCAAAACAACAACGATCTGCACGAACAGTTCAACGACGTGTGCAGCAGCATGGACTATCAGCTCGGAGACCATGGCTGCGGTTACCCTTGACGCTGCATCACAGACAGGAGCGCCTGCGATGGTGTACTCAACGACGAACCTGGGTGCACGAATGGCAAAACGTCATTTTTTCTGATGTATCCAGCTTCTGTTTACAGCATCATGATGGTCTCGTCCGTGTTTGGCGACACCGCGGTGAAAGCACATTGGAAGCGTGTATTCGTCATCGCCATACTATCGTACCACCCGGCGTGATGGTAGGGGTGCCACTGGTTACAGGTGTCGGTCACCTCTTGTTCGGATTGACGGCACTTTCAACAGTGGACGTTACATTTCAGATGTGTTACGACCCGTGGCTCTACCCTTCATTCGATCCCTGCGAAACCCTAAATTTCAGCAGGATAATGAACGACCGCATGTTGCAGGTCCTGTACGGGCCTTTCTGGATACAGAAGATGTTCGACTACTTCCCTGGCTAGCACATTCTCCAGATCTCTCACCAATTGAAAACGTCTGGTCAATGGTGGCCGAGCAACTGGCTTGTCACAATACGCCAGTCACACTCTTGATGAAATGTAGTGTTGAAGCTGCATGGGCAGCTGTACCTGTACACGCCATCCAAGCTCTGTTTGACTCAATGCCCAGGCTTCTCGAGGCCGTTATTACGGCCAGAGGTGGTTGTTCTGGGTACTGATTTCTCAGGATCTAAGCATCCAAATTGCGTGATAACGTAATCATATGTCAGTTCTAGTATAATATATTGGTGCAATGAATACCCGTTTATCATCTGCATTTCTTCTTGGTGTAGCAATTTTAATGGCCAGTAGTGTATATGTAAAGCAGCAGTAGTTTCTTTGTTATGCTACATGGACAAAACGGCGCTCTGACCACATCGTAGTACACATTCGATGGTCGAGCGAAAAGGTATGTTCTCGCAGATATAAGGTAGGAACATGAAGGACAGGAGATCCACCGTCTGTCTTTCACGCCAATCTGTGCCTGCTGCCACGCCGCTGGCACGAGCTTGCTAGATTGACAAAGCTGACCGACATCGCAGCCTGCCCCGTCCCGGTGACGCGGCGCGCCGCCACACGTTGTGTGGGCCGACCAGGCGCTGCCCGCGGCGGCGCGCAGGCTGCGAGCGCCCCAATCAGGCGAGCGCCGGCGCCGTGCCGTCGTTATCTGCGCGCGGCCCGTCCTGTGTCGGCCCGCGCCGTACACGTAACGGCGCCGCGTTAATGACTCAATAAGCGGACCATTCTGCGCGTGATCGAGGCCGGCGGCCATTATCGCCGCTCGTGTCGCCGCTGTCGCCGCCGCCGCCGGCCGCCACGTGACCCGGCGCCGCCTCCGCAGCGCGGTAATTACGGGAAGTCGTTAATCTCGCATTAACACGCCCGTCCTCCCCTGCCAGCGCCACACGCCACCCACTGAGGGACGCAACTGTGTTCGTCCCATTCCAGTCTTTTCCGGGATGCATAACCTTACCCAAATACGAGAGGTGTTCAATTAGTAGCGGCACACATTTCTTATCTCGGCCAGTTTTGACTGACAAAATGCGGAATTTGTTGTGGAACATCGTAGAATATTCCCACTTCATCCCCTAAAGTTTCAAGAAGTTCCGATAGTTGGTAGCTTTATACGTAGCCTTGTAAGTGTACTGTCATATCGCCGGTTTAGTTTTGGAGTATATTTGAGGGCAGCCGCGTCTGTAGAGAGTCGAGCACGGGACACCAAACTGTTATGTTGTGTGGTGTGTAGCTCTGCAAGTGAGAGGCATTGTTAGAATGGAAGTTGAAGTGTTGCTACAAGTGTTATTACAGTAAAGTGATAAAATAATTAAATGATTCAGAGGAAAGTGCGTCAAGAAGTAATTTAAAAATGAGCAGTGCTGCTGATAACGTATTTGTGTATCCTCTCGTTGCGTGTCGTGCCGTACAGTATCAATCATCCGTTCCGTGTTCGGTCTCCAAGAATGGACTAACGTGAATCAGCAAAAATTAGGTACCATAAAAGAGTGCAGTCAGTGTCTTGTAGCGAGCGTGAGGACGTGGCGTTCGATCATCGCGTTTCCGCATTATCAACAATCAGACGCGCCGCGACGGTTACGCGCACGCTCCTACAAGTGGGAACTGGGAACTGAAAAATTAACTTAACGAACAGTGTTATATCATTACTAGTGACAAGGAGGACTATTACCAAATATCTGTGTATGCGTGACGAGCGTAAGAACTTCCGTGCGATCATTCGGCTTCCGCATCATCAACAATCACCCGGGTCGTGTCGGTTACGCGTACGCTCGTCTGAATTATCTTTTGGACTGTTAATCATCAAGATTGTTAATTGGGATAAACATTCACTATTCAGAGTGTAAACAGTACAACCTGTGGTTTCCATATCGTCTCAGAATATAGATGTTCATACCAGATGTAGTACAGTGTTGTGCTTAACGTTGAATGGCTTCCCTTATTCACTTGCATATTTCGATAAATAATTTCAGGCAAGCCAGCAGCAGTGTGGAGCAGAACAGTACGAGCGCCGCAGGATTACCAGGTACGTGGTGTAGACAGGGCGCATTGTCAAGAAAAGCAGAAACGACAACCAGTTTAAAAGGGTCCCCCACCCCCATTCGTACTCCTGGGCGTGTTACAGCCTCCAAATGGGACCCTGTAACGTGCGTCCCAAGCAGAGAACTGTAGCTGAGTTTGTCTTTGTGGAAAACTAGAACATCGCAGAAATTCACAGGCACTTGCAGAACGTCTACGGAAACCTGGCAGCATAAAAAACACGGTGAGTCACTGGCAAGGCGTCTTTCTTCGTCACAACAAGATAGCGCAAACCTGCCCGAATTCCTGCGTGTTGGACGGCTGCACACAGGTGTCACTCCTGCACTCGAAGTTCAAATGGCTCTGAGCACTATGGGACTTAACATGTGGGGTCATTAGTCCCATAGACTTAGAACTACTTAAACCTAAGTAACCTAAGGACATCACACACATCCAGTCATCACGAGGCAGAGAAAATCCCTGACCCCGCCGGGAATCGAACCCGGGAACCCGGGCGCGGGAAGCGAGAACGCTACCACACGACCACGAGCTGCGGACAACACTCTTCTATTCTTCTGGGATTCTAAAGGGGTGGTTCTTTTGGAAATCCCCCCTCATGGTGCAACGATCAGCTCCGGAAAGTGAAAAAAACTAGTTTCTATTCTTCCGTGACAACAAAAAGGCCTCACACAAGTCTGCGCATCCGAAAGTAGCTCACAAATCTTCGTTGAACTGTTCTTCCTCATCCACCCTACAGCTCTAATATCTCACCTTCCGAAATCATGTGTTCGGACCCATGAAGGATGCACACTGCTGGAAGCAGTAAGATGATGAAGGGGGGGTTTATTGACGCACAAAGACGTTGATTCT